>NC_068939.1:145684487-146284487 GCF_016801865.2 Culex pipiens pallens
GCATGACTAAACTTCCTAACTGTTTTAGATAATCTGGAATAATATGTTATTTCAAACAATGTTGCCAGATCTTCAAAGTTTTCTTGGAAAAAAGTATCAGCAATCAAAAAAAAAAAAAAAATAGCTAGTCTTTTTTTTCTAACCTTTCCCAAAACTCGTTTTCTTCGTTCTTCAATCAAAACAGAATTAAGGATTACGGGGTAAAAGATTTACACATCTATTTGTACGTTTTCTTTGCGGTGGTGTCCAAAGCCGTTCCCTCCTGGGCCAAATCTTCCTCCATCCTGCAACAGTCATTAAGTTGATCTCGACCAGAACTCCCCCTCCTGGCCGGCTGCCATAAACGTCAACCCAGTGAAAGCTGGGTGATAAATATTGGCAATATCCGGCTTTGTTACCCTTTTATTATATAACACCTCGTCTTTGCTTCTAAATTTCGGGAATGGTTCAATGAAATTCATAGAAAAGAATGAAAGACACAAGCGTTTTCAAAATGTCAACTGATATTTTTTGAACTGTCAAACTTTTTGTCAATAACAACAGCAACGAACAGATGTCAGTCTATGTCGTTTGCATTATTTATTCACAAAATGACAGTGCATTGACGAAGAACGTTAAACCATATCCAAAACGTCGTTATTCTTCTAGAATACCGCTCTATGGAACAGCTCAAATCGCGATCCCTTCCGCCTGATTAAACGGAAAAATGGCTGACGCGCACACATTTGCTCCCCTAATTAAAATGTAAATCCCGACCAAGGAGTGGGGAGCACGGCTCATAATGACTTCGGTTATCAACGCAACAGGGCGTCCCGTCAACCCGTCTTTTGTTCTCGGCGCTGCAAAATGGCTGCACTCTCACTGTGAACGCGAACAAGACAATTAAAATTGATGGCTGCGAGAGCGAGGGTTGATCCCGGGTCCTCTGCGGCGTGAACTCGAACTTCTCCAATTCTTAAGGCCCCTGTCGAACAACCAACAACAAGCAGTCGAAATATCACACCGAGAATGAGATTTCATTTTCAGCACTTCATACGTCATGCCCTTCCCCGTTGAAAGGCAATTTGATGATTTGCCAAGGCGCGGGTCGTAAAGTGGCCTGGGTTGACGTGACGTGGATAGTCGGGGAGGGCCATCCATCAAGCGATGGACCAGTCGCTGCCGGCAGGGTCAGTCCGGAAAACCACCGTATCCCCTAGAACAACGACAGCAACAACAACAATAGACGGGACGTGCCTCAATCAGTAATGTGTGAGGATGTTACAGTAAATTTGGCGTTCTGGTGTGAAACTATATGGGAAGAGTGTGCGGGTTACATGGTGCCTTAATAAAATGTAGGGGAACATAGTGTGTAACTCAATTAATGAAATTGATTCAAGATTTTTTTTATATTTTCAGCATTCGAAATCACACTTCATTTCCGTGTACAAGCAAAAGGCACGTCAAAAAACTATTTTTCGCAATTCCGTCGTGAAACTACTTACTTTTCCTGTCATTCTTGAACGACGAAATAGCCTACTTTTCTGTACCAAAAATAACAGAATCGAATAGCAACACACAGCTAAAAAAGTAGTAATCCAGCTGCATGTAAAAAGCCTGGGTGTAAAATAAATATTGCATTATTTTATGAAATTCTGTGTAATATTACACCCTGAAATATGTAGCCCATCAGTATGGGAAACCTACTTGACCGAAATGTCATGCCGATATACGCGTTTATCCTTACAACTTTACATCGGTCTGATGGCCAAGTGGGCTAAGGCGCCAGTCCTTACTGTTGGTGCTGGGTTTTAATCCCGTCGGTTGCAACTTTTTTTTTGTGTTTGCAAAAATTTTACATGCTGTATGTAATATTAAGTGTTTATTTCGACGAAGGTGATGTGCATGCTTTTGCATGCGATTTTACCATCGGATTTTTTGCTGTGCACTTTTCAAAATAAATGCTGAAAAGTTCTACTTTTCAGCACTGAAATGGGTGCTGAAAAGTTGAACTTTTCGGCACTTGTTTCGAAAAGTAACACTTTTCAACATTGTTTTGATTTAAACGATTTATTGACAAATACATGAAAATTTGACTTAAAATTTCACTCAATGAGTGTTTTTCGGAATTGCAAAAAATGTTGTATGGAACTCGTTGCAAAACATGATATTTTCAGCACTCGTCGTATTTATCCAACTCGGTGAACCTCGTTGGATAAATGTGCGACTCGTGCTGAAAAAATCCTCTTTTTGCAACTTGTTGCATAAACTACTATTATGCAACAAGTTGCGAAAAGATGATTTTTTCAGCACGAGTCGTACATTTATCCAACGAGGTTCACCGAGTTGTATAAATACGAAGAGTGCTAAAAAAATCAAGTTTTGCAAAGAGATCCATAAAACATTTTTTGCAATTCCGAAAAACACCCATTGAGTGAAATTTTAAGTCAAATTTTTATGTATTTTGTCAATAAATCGCTTAAATCAAATTTTTTTGAAGAGTGTTACTTTTCGAAACAAGTGCTGAAAAGTTCAACTTTTCAGCACCCATTTCAGTGCTGAAAAGTAGAACTTTTCAGCATTTATTTTGAGAAGTGTTGCTATTCGATTCTGTTATTTTTGGTACAGAAAAGTAGGCTATTTCGTCGTTCAAGAATGACAGGAAAAGTTAGTAATTTCACGACGGAATTGCAAAAAAGAAGTTTATGAAACAAGTTGCAAAAAGATGATTTTTTCAGTACGAGTCGTACATTTATCCAACAAGATTCACTGAGTTGCAATTCCGAAAACACGCTTTGAATGGAATTATAAGTAATGTTAAATAGTATAACTTTTCAAAGTGCTGAAAACATTCAGCATCCATTTCAGTGCTAAAAAGCAGAACTTCTCAGAATTTGTTTTGAAAAGTGTTTCTATTTGATTCTGTTGTTTTTGGTTGAGAAAAATAGGCTGTTTCGTCGTTCGAGAATGACAGAAAAAGGTTGTTTGCCATATGAATTTGGAACAAACTTATTCGTATTTAAACAAGACAAAAGCAAAATTTAAATAATACGCAACATTTGATAGCTAAAGCATAAAAAATAGATGCTCATAATTATTTCTTTAACTTTAAAATGTGCAAATTTAATCTAAGATACTCAACTTATGAATTCAATATTTCAAAAACTGCCGTTCATTGAACATTTTTCAAAAGCCATCGAAGGCTGGATGAAATGACTTTGCGGGTCAGAAGTTTCAGCCAAATAAAAAAATTTAACAATTCAAATTTCATGAAATCACCCGATTTTGCTGAGAATTCCAGAAGTTTCTATAATCATATGAAACACAATAGCTTATAGCTCGGGTAAGTTTTCAAAAAGCCGAAACTAATTTTTGTTTTTCTACAAAATTAAACAAAATTTCATTTATTGTTTCGCATTTTTGTCGTGAATTGTGCGCTGCGAGGAGAAGATTACCCTCTGAAAATGCAGCGTTATCAGTGCATAATTGGCAAAGGGCGCTCCCTTGGTCGTAAAAAAATATTCGGAGTGAAAAGTGATTTTTTGTGATTTTCAAAGCCCTTCCTATATCATCGTTGATCGGAAGGCACGGCGTCGGGTGAATTGTGTTTAAATTTTTCGAAGAAGGTTTTATTTTTTTGCGGTGAAAAAGCCATTTATATATAATGATCGAAAGACGCACTGACAATTTGGATCGTCGAGTTAATAGTGGAGCAAAATTACTGTGTGTGAGTGATTTTGTGTGTTAACCAGAAAGACCTTCCCAAAGCATCGTTGCTCGGAAGGCTCGCCAACGGGTCTGTTATGAAAGTCCTCCCCATAGCGTCGTAGCTCGGGAGGCATCGAAAAGCCAACACCTTATCCTACTAACCCAAAAAAAAAAATCACGTGATGCTTGAAGGAGATGCTGTGGATTCAACGGTCTCATGCGGTATCAACAGGTATACAGCGAAAAGCTGTATGCTTGATGAGTCTGCAACTTCATCTATCGGACTAACATTCCTCCCTTTCGTTGAACTGCAGGCTTCTTGGGAGGGCGCCGGTATTGACTAATAAAGTAGGGATCTTCAGAGGTTGAACAGTGAACGGATGGTTGACTCCCACTGATCATTTTTGATTCGTTGTTTAACTTCAGCTGATCTGTCAATAACGGCTTATTGGCAGTCAACCATGCTCATGCTCAAAATTAAACAAAACTTCATTTATGTTTCGATTAAGACACTTAAAGGACGTGTAGATGAACAATCTCGAGCATTCTTGAAATTGGGGTTTCATAAGAATGTTGAATGCAAAAAAGGCTTTGTTTACCAATGGCTATTACGTCTTTTTGAAAACTAATCCGAGATAGGACCTTTTCAAAAAAAAAAAGGTCTAGAAATGCTCTATAGTGAAAAAAATAGCTTGACAAAATTCATGATAGAGAATGTTCCAGATTCATTATTTTTAAGTTATTTTTTCAAAGTGTAATTTTTCAATTATGTGCATTACATCACCGGAATCTATAGTAAATTTGGAATACTTTGGATTCCGGTTCGAACCCTGTTTCTGTTAAAATCTTGAATATTTTTTTAGTATTTTTGTCTGCTTCGACGTCAGCCACAGTTTCAAAAAGTTACAGAAAAATCAGCAATATATATCAAATATGCCCAGATTCTGACTAACCTCCCCTACACCCACACTAAAGCAAAACACTCCCCATAAACGGTATTTGGCACACTCACGCAACCAACACACTCGCAAAACTCATCAGTGGCATCAATCATGATTACCGGCAGCAGCAGCAGCATAATATCCTCAGAATCAGAATCAGCTGAAGACCACCAGGCCCGGGCCCAGCGAACCGTCGTGCAGTGTGCATGTGCAATGACGTCGTACACACGTGGAGTTTGGGTGGGTTGGTGGGTGGAGGAAGTTGTTACAAAGTAAGGGCTCTTTTCGCCATCAGATTTGTACTCAGAGGTTCGCAGGACGACGACATGATGATGTTAAACAGAGTGAGAGTGTGCAAGTTAAAAGGATAAACGTCTAGTCTGTGTGTGAATTCAAAGTGAGGATGAGACGATCCTGGTACGCGAGTTTTGGCCGGGAAACAACATAAAGAACTTAAGTCTAGAGATCCCGCAGGAGGAGAGGCGGTGTATGAATAATGTATATTATATCCGATATTAATTGATAATTTATGCTTTTATGTTTGCTCGCGCACTTTCGGGGTTTTATTTGCACGGGGCTTGTTTTGGCAATTGGGGTTTTATGAGTTTCGGAAACTGGCGTGTAATGCTCGGGAGGTTCTTGTCCGTGCGGACGAGTTGATTGATGAGAACGTTTCTGATTCGCAATCAACATTAATCCACACACATTAATTAAATGTGCATCGCATTTAGTGTTTTCATTAATTCGAAAGCTAACAAAAATGTATTTGACTACATGTTACTTTTTTTTATAAAAACTTATATTTAAATCAAATTTGAAATTAAATAACAGGTTCGATAAAACCTCTGATCTGCAGATATTAAGAAGGACATCTTATGACTTTAAGGATTAATCAACTCGTCAAAAATTTGAACAAAATATTGTTTAACCAGAAACATTGAGATTTAAAAGTTAATCTGAGAGACACATCGATCGCAGGAGTGTATGTCTTCTTTTTCTAAAATTGTTGCATCCTGAAACATTTAAAAATGGTCTAAAATTGTTGTAAATCTTATTTTTAGTCAACATAAAAAATGAAACAAAAAATATACCGATAGTTACCGTAGTTTTAAAGATACTTAAATGATTGTAACAAAAATCTCGTCGCAAAAGACACTGGTTGATGTGCCCTTTTTTATTTTCCTTTTAATAATCATGTTATTTGTTTTTTTTAATGTTATTTTTAACACACACACCAGAAAACTAAGGAAGTTAGAGGGCCAAAAGAAAACATAATGCACCTAGAACACAATTAAGATGGTGTTACCTAAAATATCCATAGAAAATGAGTTTCTAAGAAGATTGTATGGAAATTTTAGCTAAATTATTTCCAATTTTAGGTTACTTCAAAAATAATTTGAATGATCGAGCCATATTTAATTTTACGGAACATTTTCATGATTTTTAACATTTCTATTTGCTTTTCTTATACACCCAGATCTGGGCATCGGTATACGAGAGAATAAAGAGCACGATTCGGTAGTAAAATGGTCCTGTGTGCGGACGGAGAAGATAAATCCCGAAATTACCGATAGTACTTTACTCATGGGTTCATCTTCAAAAAAAGTTCATCCATCAAAAAAAAAGTACCGGTACTGAGACTCGAACCCAAGACCTTCGGCATATGGAACCGTGCCTTTGCCGTATGGGCCACCATGGTTGGCTGACTAAGTGGCAGTCATTTGCCCATATAAGCCACTCAATAGGATGAACTGTTCCAATGAACGAATGAACACGCGAGAGGACT
Source organism: Culex pipiens pallens (assembly GCF_016801865.2). Lineage (NCBI taxonomy): Eukaryota > Metazoa > Arthropoda > Insecta > Diptera > Culicidae > Culex > Culex pipiens. The sequence goes on from NC_068939.1 coordinate 145,690,902, forward strand.
ATACTCTCGCGATATAGCACTTTCCTCACGTTTTTTTTCGTAAGGACTATCCCCTCGTTCTTTAACTTTGGGTGTAACATTTGGTTTTCAATTTTTTTAGCATTGAGTTCAGGTAGATTTCTGATAATTTTGCCTTTCAAATGTTTTATATTTATTTTCATCAATTGCTTACAAAATTGGTTTTATTTTGGCCTGCATTTTTTATTGATATTTTTTAAATAAAAAATTTTACCATCAATTAAACTTTTTAAAACTTATTTTTGGCATTTTTTCACGTTTGCCATTTTTTTTAGATTTTTTCAAGATTGTATTGTAGAAATAAAAAAAATATTTGAAGTGAAGTATTAAAAGAGCTTTTTCATGATTTAATCTTAAATTATTCTCGTATTTTTCATCATCACACGTATTAATAAATGGGACTTTTTAATATTTCGTCAATCTTCGAATGAATAAAAATCAAAAAAGTTAAAAAGAGTATAAAGTATTAGAGCAATTCTGAAGATTTTCGCAATTTTTTGCGTGTTTCGTTACGTGATTTCCATGATTTCCATGAAGCGAATTTGCATTAATGGTTGCTCTGCTCTGGTTTCCATACAAATTTTGGAGCTGTCCATACAAAAGTGCCATGAAATCATTTGAAAAACTGTGTCTTGCGAAGGGCCTTCAATTTGGTGTCTTCGGTAAAGTTGTAGGTTATGATTTGGGCTTCTGAATTCTTTATTTCACTTTATTCTCAAAAAACTTGATTTGGACTAACTTTACCCCCTTAGATTTTTCAATTGTTTAGTATGTTCCAAGGATGCCAGATACACAAATTTGTCTGTGTTTCACAGACATTTGAGCTTGTATCAGACTATTTTTAAGGTGCACAGACTTGATGGATTTCCATCACTATAAATTGATATACCATTCAATGGTTTCAAAATAAAAAAAAACTTCGATTGTTTCAAAAAATAATTTCTCGAGGTAACAGTTATTTTGCAACCGTTTTCAAGCTGTTAGATTTTTCCGTTCGTATTTTTTCTTTAAATAAATGGGCTGTTTTTGAAAAATCAATCTTGTTCAACATTTTTATTTTTTAAACCACTGTTACAAGGATTGGACTTAGGACGTGGACTATATGGAGACTTTTATGTAAAATTGTCTTGAGAATTGATTTTTTGAAAATTTTGTAGTTTCAGTAAATGATTTTTGTATTTTGTTAGGTGAGTTGCTCCATCCTGCATTTTTCGTAAGTATTTTAGTAACATTGTTGGATATTTTCATAAAAATTTTGAACAAAAAAAATCGAGGGCTTTTAAACTTAAAAATCAAAAAATCTCTTAAAATTGGCGAGTTTATTTTTTCAGTGTATTTTTTCACCTTGTCAAATTTTCTACAAGTTTGACCACTTTATGATACGATGCAACGGCATCGAGATACAGCATTATTTAAATTATGAAATACAAAAATATTTACTACAATTACGCCCTTCTCAAATATCATTATCGAGTGAAACTGGCTCCATATTCACAAAAATGGCTTATATATCCCTAGGATAACATGTCTACAAAGTTCCATTGAAATCGGAGAGGGTCGATAAAAAAGTACCTAAAAGATTTCTGTTTTGGGCTGGAATTGCTCAGGTAAATTTTTTAAACATATTTTCATAAGATCACGACTAACATTTCAAAAGAGTCAACTAATTGGCTCAAGTACTATTGAATTGTGAGTAGTGTTTTTTTATATTTGTTCCAAATATTGTCATAGCACTGTAGTAAAATAACCTCCAAAATTGGTATGAAAACTAGACAACAAACTTGGCATGAAGACAAAGTTTCATCCAAATATACAAAAATACTATAAAAAGCCGATTTGCATTAATGTTGAGAATTGATCATAAGGCAAAGCAGATCAATAGCAAATATTAGTTTTATATTAGGCTCCTGTCTTTGAATTTGCTGGAAATATCAGTCTATTTTGTAATTTTATTAAATAAATTATTTTCTTTGTATATTTATTTAAAAAACTATATTGATTCATTCAAAAAGTGACATAAAACAACTAGTGTTGCCAACGCTAGTACTGTTTTTTCTGTTTTTATTCTAAAGATCAACAACGTAAAGTCCATCATCAATCTGGGTAAAATATTAATGGAATTTATTCAGCAACGTCCCATTTCTTCTCCCCAAACTCCCACAAAAGTAAACCTCTCACCTTCCACCAAAGCTCCACACTAAATCTCGCCAGGACGATGACCTAACCGCAAACCCGCGGTAAGCCCGTTGGTCACCGCCGGCCGGCCGTGATAACTTTTTGCGAGAATTTCAAACCGTTTTTGAATTTTCTAGCTGTTTAGTTCCAGTCAGGTCCCCTGAGGGCTGCTGCAGGAGGACCAAATTTAATTCTGTCCCTGAGTAATGGCTTTAAAACACACTGACTGTGAGTCTGGGATTCATGCTGGAAACCACAGCAGGGCGGGGGTTTTCGTGCAGGTCACATTCCAGTACTGAAATGTGTAGTTCTGGCGACCAGATTAATTAAACTCAATTTCGTTACAAGAATCAGCATAGGTGGACGGGATTTTTTTCGACATAGTTGAAGAAATGCCAACATTTGCTGTGGTTCTAAGGTCATTACAGAGATTGAAACAAAAACGGCCGACTACGAAATTATGGGAAAGTATAATTTGTATCATATTTGATTCTGTGTGGTTCTTAGAACCTTCTAAGCCTCCCTCCAATATTGTCAAAAGAGCTTACGAAACATCTCGCCGCAGCAAAAAAATCAACCTCCAAAGCAGTTCTTTCCGTGAACCACTTCTGGAATCGCCGACCCCGTCAGACTCCGTAGCAGCGGGGATCGATTTGCATAAAATGAAACATCAGCATTCAGCGGCAACCGACGGCATAGTAATGCCAGTCTCCCGCTCGAAACATTATTGCGAAAAGCTTCCCCCAAGGTCTCGTTACCCGATACCCACGAACGAAACGCTTGCCAATGGAGCAGAACAAATCCCAACTCTCCGCTCCTTCGACCGAAACTCGCATATCAGACGTGGAGTTCAAGTCGTGAGAGAACGTCAATATGGGCTTGTTCCGTTCTGAAGGAGGAGTTGGAGGTCTAGGAGGAGTGGGGGTTATCTCTAGCTGACGTTTCTAGGACTTGGTTTCAGGGGTCTTGAGAATTTAAAATTTGAAATTGAATTGAAATTGAATATTTTAGACCAAGTTACCGAGCGGTGAGTTACGGGCGACTTACGACTCGGGAGAAACTTTGGCGCGGATACTTCAACCTACACAGCAATCGGGTTATCTGATTACCATCACAACCATGGAAACGGGTCAGGATCATGAGAAGGGATGCCAGCTTTCAAAGTTTTAAAAATTCGTTCGAGGTTAGGTTTAATCTCAAAAATTCCATACAAACTTGAACTTATAAGGCTCAATGTAAACCATTTGTAGACTCAATTTTGTCGTGTCGGAGTAAAGATCTAACTCAGGTTGTTTTAACATCCAGGCTACGTCCAGTTGACGTCCCACTTTTTCAAGGAGATAAGGGAAATTCTCCAAGGCACCACCAAATAAGTTTAGCTTGGAGTTGGAAGGTTTTTGGGAGCGTAACAGGACTTGATATCTAGTCTCAAAAAAAGTTTGACCATTGAGGTCCTACTTCGAACGTTTTTTGAAGAATCAAGCCCAGCTCCATCTGGCAACCCTGCCCAAACCCGAACCCGCGGAGCCTAGCGAAATCCATAAATCTCTCGCGGAGCTCCCCCCGAAAAGAATGGCGCAAACGTGAGCCGACGACGACGGAGAACCGGTTTTTGGCCGCGGATTAAAAGGTGACTCCCGGAGGGCAGAAATCGTGCGCGGCACGGGTACCCTCCCCAGAACGAGAGGAGAAGAGAGGAGGGCACGTGCTCTCCGGCAGTGGCTAACCGTGGCGGAGGACCACGGTCTCTCCCCACGGGGTAAAGTTACGGATATTTATGGCTTATTGAATGGACTTGGCTGGGAACGCGCAACCTGGCCGCCTCCTTCGTGGGGATAAATTTGCCTATTTTGTGGAGCTCCGGTGAGGTGAACTTTTGTTTTCCGAAAGCTTGGCGATCCTAAAAGGAGCGTTCAAGTTTCGAGATCTTGGCCGTTGTGTTGAGATGCCGGGCTGGATCTTGAGATGATCATGGCCTGGAGATTAGATTTCTTGGGGTTTATAATTTTGTAATTTTAGCAATACAAAGAACTGCGAAACAATAGTTGGATATGAAAATTGAAACTTTCACATTAAAATTTTATTGTAATTAGAAATAAATAAAGTTTTGTTTTACAATCATACATTTACCATCATTTTTATTTTCGTTGATTTCTCGTCACGTTTTTAATGGATTGGGTTCCAGGAATACGCTCCAATTGACCAAATTACGTCAAAGTTAATTTCCAGCCGTTTATTCGAAGATATAAATTTTGCTATACAAAGAATATTTTGACAAAAATCCTTTACAAATTGTTAAGCATAGTATACTCTAGAGTATATATGTAGCTACAAATCGTGATTAATTTTGGTGACGATGATTTAAAATCACCATAAAAGAGAATCCAACTAAAATATTGCCAAACAAGGGCTCTTTTGTCCCGATACCTTCAAAACAGCATTTCAAGTTTTCATGTGACATTTTCAAATGTTAAGCATATTTTTGAAACTTCAAACTGTATTTCTTTAAAAGCCAAACATTCAGAGGTGACCAAAATATGGTCCACGAGGTAATTTTTGTGTCCCGCGGACTCATTTTAAATGATTATCTGAAAGCCTTGGCAAAATGTCATTTCGGATAACCGAATCACGATTTTTTTCATCAAACATGTTTATAAATGTGTTGTGAATCGTTCAAATTTGATTTAGAAGAAAACTATAAAAAATAAATTAATATATAAGTAGTCCTTAACGATCTTATCTCGAATTTGGTGCAAGGAAATTGTTATTAGACACAGCTGAAATGATCCTCCAAAACTCTGTTCAGACATTAAAGAAACTATCTGTTTGTTGATAATTTGGAAAAATAAACTGAATTGAATTGAGTTGAATTAAATAAGTAGTTCACATTAGTTTACAAGCTGTAGCAATCGTGCTAAATTGTCGTACGTTCATTTTGGCCCAAATTGAGTTAAGAACGCCATTTTGTGCAGCTCACAATGCCTCATCTTTTGAACTTCGCAGATTCCCTAAATTGGATTTCAATCCTGAGATATTTCATAAAAACCGAACAAACTCCGTGCATTGTTGTCACTTTTCAGATGAAAGAAGTTTCAATCTTGTCGTGCTATCTTGACACAGCCTGAAAATTGATGTAAGTGCGACAACTGGCCAAATGGATTTCTGGTCAGAACGCGTTTGACACACGTACATGCAAGACTACCGTAAACTCCAGTAATTATAACTCGGGACTCCGGCAACCAAGTTCAACCAAACTTCGGGACAATGCACAGAATGGTCATCCAAACAAAACGTGTTTGTTATTGTTTACATTGCGTGCTCTATTTTTCGTTTATTCATGGTCAAACATAAATCGCGTTTTTCTCAGAACGTCAAAATGCGATGTGCGACAAGACAGCATGACAGCGTCGAATTATAGGCGAATTTTTAAAAAAATAGTTTTTATGGTCATATATGACCCATCAGGCCTGAAAGGGAAACCGGTTCCGGATCTGCCCTCCTTACAACCGCTTACAATTACTTTTAGGGGACCCTAAATCAACAAATTTATTTCTCTTTAGTACTCAAAAGTGTTCGTTAGTCATGCTCGGCCATTCTAAAATTATTGAACATTGTTCTATTGGAAAGCGATTTTTCGGAACTCTTTAACATGCGGGGACGGTACCTGCATAAACCCAAATTTACGAGCTGTCGTTTGCATAATTTACCCCTGTGTGAAACTCAATCAACCCGGAGACGGGTCAGCGGAAGATCTGGCTAGCTGGACACTCCGTCGGAGACTGTACGTACCTGTAAAGAGAAAATAAATTGAAATCGTTACTTTGGTTGCAGACCAGTCGGATCAGTCCAAGATTCTAGATTGCAAGGTGGGCAGGAATTTATTTGGTTTTGTAGAAATTTTGTTTATAAGCAACTCCTTTTTTCTAATCAATTAGTTTTACAAAAGTTTCAAGCTATCAAACCTTACAAAATTGTTCATTTTAAGGACCAAACCAAGATGGTTCGGTAAAAGGTGAAATGGTAACCCCAACCACCCCCACCACGTGCGGAGTCGGGCGGGCCAAAGCCGAAAAGCCGTCGGTATTTTGATCTATCGTGGCCGCCGGCGCTTCTTTCGTCATGCCGAGGCCACAAGGTGTGTTCGCTGGACACAGTCAGTGTCTCGGACGGTGACTCCAACTCCACGTGGAGTTTTGCGCCAACCGTAAGAAGAAAGTTTCGTGGTAATGGGGGGAGGTGATTGCGGGAGCAGAAGGGGAAGATTGTATTCGGAATTATAACCGGTCGTGCCGTTGTCGTCGTTTTTGCTTTCAACCTTTTTTTTCTGCTGCAGATTCTTTGACGGTCAGGGTTGCTCTATTTCCGAGTACAATATCTAGTCGCATGGTTATCGGCCGAAACTTGTTATGCGGATCTGGTGAGCTGCGTGGAGGTTCCTTTCTGATAGTGTGACCAGCGGATACTGGATAGAAAGCTGGAAACTTACTGAAATTCTGTAGATTCCGTGACTTTAACTACAAAACTGACTCCAGCTTTTAAAAAGACCTGACTTCAACAACAACTCTCAACGACTCTAGGTCAACTCCACCAACTTCAACTCCGACTCTTCAGCCATCTGAATTTGATCAATTTGTCTGGTGCTTAGAGGTCAGTTCAATTGAGGTTATACCTGAATTAAAAACAGTGATTTCGAACATTACGAACAAACTTGGTAACCCTACCTAACGTTTTGTCCCAACATCAGCGGGGGGGATCTCGGTCTCCCCGATCCGTACCCACATACCACAACCTTCCAAGAAGTGAAGAAACGGCTCCGAGTCGAATTCAACGATGACGACTGTGAAAACTCTGCTCAGAAAGACGCACGTAGACAACCGAGGGGGCAAGCCATCGAAAAAGGTAGGGAGGGGGTCCATCACATATGATTTTTACGCCATTCAATCAACCCCAGAACCACGCCAACAGAGCGAGAAGAAAGATGACAGAGCTGGTAATGCTTCGGGAAGGTTGGGGAATCTCGCTCTACGGTTGGACCCTGGTTGTGGGATACTTTGAAGTTGAACATCGCAGGGCTGTGGAGTTGGAGTCGGACTATTCGAGGAGTTGGAATTAGAGTCGTAAAATTCTTAAATGTCGGAGTCGTCACGGCGATATGACAACAATCACTGCCAAATTACCCCCGTTAGTCTGACACATTTAAATTTGTACCCCGTTGGTAAGACAAAGTCAATCTTTGAAGTAACGAACTGTCACTTTTTCCACGGCGCTCACGCGTGATTTCAAAACAAATCGTTTGGTGTGAAAATGGCGTGTCAAACTAAAAATAAACCCCGCTAGATTGGCAACAATCACTGTCAAACCAGCGGGTTTAACTGTACGAGTACGGGCTGGTTCTTTACGTTGACAACAACATCCATCTATGATGAGTATTTTGCACTTGCACATCAGCTCGTAATCAATTTTGGATCGTTCTTGTTGCTGTTATTGCTGTTGCCGCTTCTTACCGCAATTTCCATCAAAAGCGAAACCGTTTTGCCGGCTTTCACTTGTCAAATTTACTGTGCGAAACGATAAACTGACAGATGATACAGTTCACTGTGTCTGTCAAAAGTATGTGTATCCGTCAGTCGCCGACGAGCACTCAAGTGCTTTACAGGCAACAAAATTTTACGCGATTTTTACGTCATTGCATTCTCACACGTCCCCCCCTTCCCCAGCTGTCATCCCCCTAACCTCAACGTATCACACGTAAAAGTAATCGAAAATCGATTGTTCTTCCGCGCCAAGCGGCGTGGCGCCTTCATCTTCCGGCGGCGTCGATAAAAGCAAAACGATGACACTTTTGTGCCGAACCCCTTAACGGTGTACTGCTGTCTCCAAGCGCTTCTCGTGTGCAAGTTGTAAACGTCAGTTGGCGTTTTTTTTTTTTTTTTTTTTTTTTCATAAAATTATTTTTATTAGGTCCTTTTCGGTACTGGGACCTGGTTAGGACCGAGTTGGCTTTTGTAATTACATTTGACTTAATAATTACAGAGGATCTTGTGTGTAAATGTTAGTGGGAGGGGAGCCGATTACCCGCGGCCTACTCGGGGTTAGTAGGGAAGGGATTGATGTTAAAGACAAGGCGTTGGAAGGAAAGGGGGATTGTGTAGGGGTCTTGGTTGGCTCTGCTGGCCTTTGCGTTTTGTCCTCAGCCGCAACTCGGTGTCCAGCTGCTGGGGCGATCTTGCTTTGCTTCCGGTGCAACCAGAAACGACGGCTTTGTGTGAAGGCGAGTTATACTAACTAGAGGAAAACTAACTGAAGGGAAACTAACTGGAAGAAAACTAAATAGATATTTTGGAATCTGAGAGGAACTGATAGATAGGATAGAGAACATCAAGGTCTAGTTGAGATAGCGCGTCTCGCATCGGGATTTCTGGTGGTCTTCCTCGGGCCCTGAGGGTATCTTTCAACTTAATTCTGTGAACATGGTGATCTGGACACGCCCATACGAGATGGTCGATGTCCTGATAACCCTGCCCACAGTCACAAAGGTTCGTATCACTCATGTTGATACGGTACAGATGAGCCTTGGACGAGTAATGGTTCGACATAAGGCGGGACATCGTTCTGATGAATCCACGCGTCAAGTCCATTCCCTTGAACCAGGCTTTTCTTTGCACCTTAGGTCGTATGGAATACATCCAACGTCCCTTGGTGTCGCCGTCCCATTGTGTTTGCCAATCCAGAAGCGCACGCTGCCTCGGAAAACCGTAGCATTCTTGTAGGCTAATTGGCCTTTCAAAAATGTCTCCACTCTCAGCACCCTTCTTGGCGAGCAAGTCCGCTTTTTCATTACCCGGAATCGAGCAATGAGCGCGGACCCACACCACCGTGATGTTGAAGGACTGAGCCGCCAGGTTGTTTAAAGTCTTACGTATTTCCGTGAGGAGAAACGTAGACTCCCTGGTCGGCTTCAGAGACCGGATAGCCTCAACAGAGCTAAAGCTATCGGTGAAGATGAAGTAGTGGTCAGGTGGCATGGTCTCGATGATTCGCAGTGCGCAGTAAACCGCGGCTAACTCTGCGACGTAAACCGAACTCGGGTCCTTCAGCTTAAAGAACAGCTGATAAGATTCATGATAAACACCGAAGCCCGTACAGCCGTCGAGCTTGGAGCCATCGGTGAAGAATCTGTTGTTTGGAGGAACATGGTTGTACTTTGATGCGAAGATCGACGGTACAACTCCCCGCAGAAGATGGTTTGGGATACCGCGAGTATCGGCTTTCATGGACGTGTCGAAGCCAATCAGGGTGCTGCTGGTTAACGGAGGCGTGCGCTGTACCGTTGTGCTCGGGCTCCACTCCCACGATGACATAAAGTCATAATATAGAAGCATGCGCCGAGACTCAACGTGAAGGTTCAGCAACGTTTCAAAGTTGTCAATTACCAGTTTATTCCTGTAATCACACCGGATCAGGAACCGGTAAGACAGTTCGTAGTAACGAGTTCGCAGAGGCAACACTCCCGCCAAGACCTCGAGGGTCATGTTGTGAGTTGAGTGCATGCATCCCAAGACAATGCGAAGACTTCGGTACTGTATCCGCTGGAGAACCAACAAGCGTGATTTCGCAGCTGTTTGGAAGCAGAAATTGCCATATTCCAGCACCGAGAGTATCGTTGTCTTGTACAGTCGAAGCAGGTCAGAAGGATGAGCACCCCACCGGTTGCCAGAGACGCTGCGCAGAAAATTAGTTCTTTGCAGGCACTTTTGCTTCAGGTAGTTAATGTGCTTCCCCCATGTTCCCTTTTGATCAAAGATGGTACCCATGTACATGAAGTGGTCCGACTGCTCGATAGTCTTTCCCGAAAGAGAAAGATTGAGCTGCGGCGGTTCATGCTTCCCCGTAAAAACGACCAGTTCCGTCTTCTCCGGAGAGAATTCAATACCCTTTCCAACTGCCCAATGGGCCAAGTTGTTCAGGGTATCTTGCAAGGGTTCTAGCAGATCGACTTCCTTCTTGGCAGCGATTGAGACCACTGCGTCATCTGCGTACTGTATAAGGGAGCAGTCTCCGGTCAAGCAATCATCGATATCGCTGACGTAGAAGTTATACATGGATGGACTAAGGCGTGAGCCTTGTGCCAAACCCATGTAACTTATCCGGGTGATTGCCAGATCACCTTGCACAAAGTGCATGTGTTTTTCTGACAACAGGTTGATGAGGAAGTTGCACATCGTCGGATTGAGACCGCTCCGCCGCAGCTTTACTCCCAACACCTCGATGGAGACTGAATCGAATGCACCCTTGATGTCTAGGAAGACAGAAGCCATTTGCTGTTTTTTACCACGGGCTATGTCGATTCCTGTGGCCAGCAAGGCTAGACAGTCGCTTGTTCCCTTGCCTCTCCGGAAGCCATACTGCGTGTCTGACAGCAAGTGCTCTCGTTCCATCCATGGTTCGAGGCGGTCGAGGATCATCTTCTCCAGCAACTTGCGTAGACACGACAGCAAGCTGATTGGACGATACGAGTTGTGGTCGGACGCCGGCTTACCGGGCTTTTGAATGGCAACCACCCGGACCTGTCGCCATTCGTGTGGAATTATGTTCTGCTCCACCAACGTGTTGAACAGATTCAACAGACGCTGCTTGGCGACGTCCGGAAGATTCTTCAGCAAGCTGAACTTGATCTTGTCCGGACCAGGAGCAGTGTTGTTGCCCGTCAATAGTGCTATGGAGAGCTCTACCATCGAGAAGGGAGGATTAGAATCGCTCCCATCAACAACGTCGAATGATGGTTGTGTCGGCACCGAGTCCGGGCACACCTTCTTGGCGAAATCCAATATCCACTTGTCCGATTTTTCCACACTCTCGTTCGGAACGGAACCTCTACGCATGGCCCTCGCAACGCGCCACAGAGTGCTCATGGACGTATCTGCTGGTAGTCCTTCAACGAACTCCCGCCAGTACATTCGCTTCTTCCGCTTCAGAGTATTACTGTACCTGCGATCAAGAGCTCTGTACTTTTGGAAGTTCGCTCGGATTCCACACTTGCAGAAGTCCACATAAGCTTCTGACCTGGCCGCCGAGAGATCCGTACACTCCTTGTCCCACCAGGGAAGTGGAGGGCGCGTTCGGATGTACGGTCCCGGGACGGGTTTCGTCTGAGCTTGTAACGCACTGTCATAGATCAAATTAGCCAGAAACGCATATTCTTCAAGCGGTACCAACCCTGCTTGCAACTCAACTCCAATGGAGACTGCCTCCGCGTACTGTTTCCAGTCGATATTTCGCGTCAGATCGTAAGGCATCTCCACCGTTGTCGATTGCTGTGGGCCATGGCTAACCAGAATAGCGATCGGCAAATGATCACTGCCACGAGGATCTTGAAGCACGTTCCAGTCACAAAGAACTGCCAGACTGTTGGAACAGAGCGACAAGTCGATGGCACTCGCCTTCGTACCGGACGTGGTTGGCGTTGGTGGTGTTGCAATGCGCGTAACTTGTTTGTCCCTGTTTAGGAGGGTCATCTGGAAGTCGTCGCACAGTTCATGAATCAGATATGCTTGAGGGTCTGTCTTGTGACTTCCCCACTCGTTGCTGTGAAGATTAAAGTCACCCAGAACCAGTCGCGGTGCCTGCAACAGCTCAAGCATACCCCACAACTTTTGTCGAGTTAACGACACCTGTGGGGGAACGTAGACGGACACAATGCAAATGTCCAGTCCTCTGATCCTGGCCTGTACTGCGACTGCTTCGATTCCTCCTAGCTTCGGGAGCGTGACCTTTCTAAAAGTGTGGCATTTCCTGACCCCAATCAGTACGCCTCCACCTCTATTTGGCCCTGCCCTGCTCTCTGTGATGATGTTGTACCCCCGGAAAGCTGGCGTCTCATCTCCGATAAGAAACGTTTCGCTCAGCGCAAACACATCACAGTCCCGTTCGAATGCGAATTGTTGAAAATCGTTTAACTTGGGGGTTAAACTTCTACAATTCCATTGTAGAAAGGAGATGCCGTTTTTCGTTTTTGGTGTATTACCCATCAAAGGAAATGAACGACAAGAGGGGCATCGTGCTAGCAAGCTGTTTCCCGATGTGTCTAGCGAGAGGCTCAAACCGCTTTATGATTAAACGCGTCGGTTCACTCACAAAAGAGCACAGCCATTCCACGATTGTGGAAAAAGGAAGGACTCCTTTGAAGGCATCGGTGATCGGATTCGGTTGAGAAACCGGTTTCAGGGGGATCTTTGGCAGCTTGGGAACGGGCTTCAGCGGCTTGGGAACTGGCTTCGGTACCGGCTTCGGAGCGGGCTTACCCGACGGACCGAAAGGAAAATCCTCCTCGAAGTTCAACGAGTCACTTTCCTTACCCTTGCCGCCAGCGGCTTTTTTGGACTTGGAAGCCTTGTTGCGCTTCGGGTTTGGCCCGGAAGAGTCACTTTCCTCGTCTCTCTGGAAGAGAACCTCCACATCGGATTCCTCGTCCTCCGAATCTTCATCCGCCAAAGGAGCGAAGCGATTGGGGTGGGTCACCTGACTCAGGATTTCCGCGAAGGACTTCTTGGAGCGTTCCCTCAAGGATCGCTTCATCTTGTCCTCGCGCTCCTTGTACTTTGGGCACTGCCGAGTTTTGTGCGGTTCCCCGCCACAAAGCAGGCATTTTTCAGCCTGCTTTTGGCAATCCACGTCCTTGTGGGGGCCGGCGCACTTTGAGCACTTGCTCTTGTTGCTGCAGTAGGTCTTGGTGTGTCCCAACTGCTGGCAGTTTTCGCAGCTCATCACTCGCGGAACGTACAATCGAACTGGAAGCCGAAGCTTGTACAGCTCAATGTAGTCCGGCAGAGCTGACCCTGCAAAAGTCACCCGGAACGAGGCAGAAGGAATGAACTTCTTCTGGCCAGCCTCGGTGGTGACGTTGCCCAGTTGCCGGCACTCGAGTACCTCCACAGCTGGAAGTTTAGGGTTCTTGAAGCGTCCCACCGCCCTTGAGAGGTCGACAAGCGACAGACTGTCATCGGTCACCACGCCATCGATTTCGACTTTGTGGGCCGGAATCCAAACACGGTACTCAATGCTGAATCGCAGATCAGTTACGATCTGATTCGCTTGCACCGCGGAGTTCACGATCACGCGGAGCTTGCTCTTGTTCAGCTTGGTACATTCGACCACCCCAGGATAGTGCTTCTGCAAATCCTTGGTGATCTGTACAAAGTTTAACGGCTTCTGTTTGGGCCGGAAGAAGACCACCCATTCCGTTTGCGATCCCTCTTGATACTGACGAGGACGTGGAATCGGTTTTTGAGAATGAGGATTCAGGGACGGGGGGGGATTTGGATCCGGATTCGGCACTGGTGTTTTAGGAGGAATTGGATCTGGATTGGGAGGAATTGGATCTGGATTGGGAGGAATTGGATCTGGATTGGGAGGAATCGGGTCTGGAGTCAAGGGAGGAATCGGTGGTTGAGGGGGAACCGGATTCGGATCTGATTTAGAACGCTTTCGCTTCGTCCTCTTAGACCCGTCCGAGGATCCCCCTTTACCGCCAGGATCCTTATCCTTCAGGAAGAGGTCCCTGTTGGTGGTGTTTGAAGGAACTCCCAAAACAGAGTCCTCCATTTCCACGTCCTCGTCACCCTCAAGGGTTGAATCGGAGTCGAATTCCTCATGGTCCGACTCGGTCGGATCCATGTTTGCGAAGAAACGCGATAAACTAAACGAAAATGAAAGTGATGAAACTAATCGCAAAAGTAAAAAAGGAGAAAGAAAAAAAAACTAACCGAAAAAAAAACTATGAGAAAAAAAAAAACTAAACGCTAACAAAAAACTCGCCTTTCGCACTCACCGCCGAACTGGCCGCACTGGCTGCCGCCCGCAGCGGGATGCGCGGGAAGCTCGTTTTCGCGCGCTTGTTGTTGTTGTTGTTGTTGTGCTGCCTGCTGCCAGCCACGTAAACAACGGGGTTGTCTCCGACCTGGCCTGGCCGAAAACTGGTCCGCCGACCGCAGTCGACTCTCCGGGGCCGATTCCACCGGCCAACGACTGTCTCTCGCCTCAGCTGCCTCCGCAGCCGCTGCTGCTGACTCCTCCTGCTGCTGCTGCTCGGATGCAGGAACTCGTTCCTCTTCCACTGCTGCACCGCCGCCGTGTCCACGACGACCAGATTGTGGCCTCTCTGACCACCGGAACGGGCTTGTCCGCTCGCACACGCCTCGGAATCGCCGTGAAAAACGCGCCAAACACACCGCGAAAAAACACGACTACGCGCTGAGACTTCTGCCGGAGCAATGCAGTTGGCGTTCCTTGGCCGAATGTCATCGTTTTTATCGCGCGCGGACCATCAAAACAAGAGCGTGGAGGAGAAAAACGATGCCGCCGTCACCGCAAGAAGGTAAACAAAAGCTCTCTCGTTTTGATGATCATTCTTTCGAGATACTGAGACAGAGAGGAAAAAAAAAACAACGACTGATGTGCACGTGAATGCCACTGAATTATCGTTTGTTTCATTGTTTTTGTTTTCGTTTCAGCGACGAGTAAGAAGTCAAAGGTCCGGAAAAAATCTGACATTGTGGCAACAAAAGGCCGCGATTCGCCGACGGACTTTTTGTCGATTGGATCTTGGTGGCGCGTCGCGATGTTTTGTTTTGTAGTTTTCTTCTTGACATTTGAGGCTCGCGAAAAGGTTAGTTTATCAAGCAGCGAAGTAAAAAAATCGATCCTGCCAGGAGTCGAACCTGGAATCTTCTGATCCGTAGTCAGACGCGTTATCCATTGCGCCACAGGACCTTGTCATTGCAATATGAGCCAATGTATTACATCAATCACTCACCCAAGTTGTTTTGGTCCTGATGTCTATCGCGTTTTTTGCCGTTTCGTAACACTGTCAGGATGGCCGAGCGGTCTAAGGCGCTGCGTTCAGGTCGTAGTCTACTCTGTAGGCGTGGGTTCGAATCCCACTTCTGACATTTATATTTTTGATGGTTGATGCTTAAAGTGTCCAAAAACAATGCAAGTTTCTAAATCGGTAGTTTGGGTGTAGTGTTGTTGGGCAAGTTTGGCAAAAGAGACCATATCCGTCGATCTTGTTGGATCTACTTCAAAATTTTCCAATTATAAATCTCACAATCTTTTGAAACGGCAAGCGCCATCATCAACTCTCGACTTTTTTTTGATTAGGTCCTATAAACATATGAAAGACAATAGCTTATAGGGCCTTTTCAAAAAAAACTCTAGAACTCAAATTCCGCTTTCCTGTAATGACGAGTTCTCAAAACGTGCACCAATCAGTTGCAACGAGGACCATTCATTCAATTTTTTCCCTCGCAAAATGTCCAAATGTACGAGTTGGTTACGTTTTCCACATTCAGTTACAGCCCACAAAGGCGTCTGAAGTGAGCGCCACTTTTGCAATTCCGCCATTTTTCAACATCTTTTCGAGATCTTTTTCTAAAGGGGTCCTCCCAACAGGGAGTTTCCGTTTTTATTTTGTTTTTTCATCCACTGCCGAGTTGCACTCCCAGAGTGCATTCGCCGGGAAGAATTTCAATATCCCCCCGGGCGGAGGACTGCTCCGAAGCTGCCGTGCTACGATTGGTCCAAAAGTCCGGGAGTGTTTTGCAAAGAAGAAGCCAGACTCACAATAGAAGCGTTCGAGACTCCATGCTGGCATGTGTGGCCATGTTTTGTGTTACCTTTAGCGTGACAAGTATTGAAATCTGACAGTTTTCTACCTTTATGACTAAAGCCATTTGGTTCAAAATAGTAAAGTCAGAGTGTGATGAACTGTCACTTTTTAACGTATTTTAACGAAATAAAAACTCAAATGTCACTATAGGTGGATTGTGTACCCCTTAACGTCCGAGGTATATCATTCCCAGGCGGATTCACCGACGAAAAGTGGTAGCAGTCACGCCGCCGTCGATCCTGAAGATGAAGCCCCACTGGGGAAAAAAAAGGCGGCAACATTCATCATTTTATGCCCCATTTTGGCCAACCTCCCGCCCAGGGGGTGCTTCTTCTGTCTTTGGGGGACGTGCACGTACGTGCAACCATGTCCACACATTCTCGCACACCACTGAACATGGTGAAGACTCGCCGGGGACCGAGATAACTGCTTCTAGTGTTGCCAAACAAAAATAAAACAAAAAAGAAGTCTCTGATCAGTTATGACAATTGCGACCGGCGAAACGGTTCCACAGAAAGTTAACCAATTTTCGTGTCAAAGTTTTTCCCGATAATGACACAAATTATGGCAGATAAACTTTAGGTTATTTTTTAAGCTTGTCATAACTGACGTTTGATTACCTACATGGGATATGCCCGAAACGATGCGAGGCAGACCACCAATCCGCATTGATCATTTGCGATAATCGATACCTCTCACCTTGCATGCAAGGCACGGTAGCGATATCCCGTTGGAGAGTCACAGATCAGGAGACGTTCCAATTTGATAATGTTTTCTTATTGCAACGACTTTGAAATCTTATCATAAAAATAAAAAGTCTAATTTGCTGGTTTTGCGGTTCTTTCCACGTTTTGCTTCCTCTTATAAGTCAGGATGGCCGAGCGGTCTAAGGCGCTACGTTCAGGTCGTAGTCTACTCTGTAGGCGTGGGTTCGAATCCCACTTCTGACATAGATTCTTTTTAACTTATCGATAAAGCAGACTGACGTGTTTCATCGAGCAATTGTTAGAAAGCTTTTGTGTAATTGGGCCAAGTTACAATTAAAAATAATTTCCTCGATCCTGCCAGGAGTCGAACCTGGAATCTTCTGATCCGTAGTCAGACGCGTTATCCATTGCGCCACAGGACCACATAATAGTCTGATAGAAATAGTCGTATTGGTATGAGCAATTCTCTACGAAATCGGGTTTTTTTTAATTTTAATTTTTATATTTTTTAATCCGTCTGAAACTTTTTTGGTTTCTTCGAAACCATTTTTCATCATTAATTTTTCCATACAATTTTCCATACCAATTGGCAGCTGTCCATACAAAAATTATAAATGAAATTTTAAAAGCTGCATCTTTTGAAGGAATTATTTGATCGATTTGGTGTCTTCGGCAAAGTTGTAGGTATGAATAAGAACTACACTGAAAAAAATGATACAAGGTAAAAAATATTTTTGGGATTTTTAATTTCACTTTTTTTCACTTAAAATTGATTTACAAAAAACTTTTTTTTATAATTTTTTATTTTTTGATATGTTTTAGGGACATCAAATGCCAACTTTTCAGGAATTTCCAGAATAGGCAAAACATCTTTGACCGAATGATGAAATTTTAAATCAATATTGATTTTTTTCAAAAAATCGAAATATTGGTCGAAAAATTGTTCAACTTCACTTTTTGATGTGAAATCTAATTTGCAATCAAAAAGTACTTTAGTGAAATTTTGACAACGTGCACCGTTTTCAAGTTATAGCTATTTTTAGGTAACTTTTTTTTCTTTTGGGCCAAACATTCAATATTACGCTCTTTTGAAATGTTAGTTGTATCAACAAAGTTCCAAAAAACAAACGATTTCAATCCTGAGATATTCAATAAAAACCAAAAAAGCTCCGCGGATTTTTGTTACTTTTCATATGAAATTAGTTTCAATCTTGTCGTGCTATCTTGTCACTCCCTGAAAAATGACGTAAATGCGACAATTGGGTCTTAAAATGAAGCTTAGATTGCTGATATTATTGTTTACAGCGATAAAGCTTATTTTTCTGAGTACAATGACCCTTTGTACGACCACAAAGAGTTCAAAATGGATTTTTAAATCAATTTTGAAAAATTAACCTCGCGGTCCTTCTTGACAGAAAAGCTCCTTCTTGACAGCTCGTTCCAAGGGGACCATAGTTGATCCATCAAAAAAATGTTGTCTTGTCAAAAAAAATGTTTGCATTAAAATGAAAAAAAAAGTGATCAGAAATGGTTTTTAATCGTGTTTTTTACCGTTGTACATAAAATTTGACATAGGGCTTTAGTACCCAATTGGCCAAAGGGATTTTAGGTCAGGATGCGTTTGACGCACGTACAAGTTAGACTACCGTAAACATTTGTAATTATAACTCGGAACTCCAGCAACCAAATACAACCAAACTTCGGGACAATGCACAGAATGGTCAACCAAACAAAATGTGTTTGTTATTGTTTACATTGCGTGCTCTTGTTTTTGTTTATTCAAGGTCAAACATTAAAACGCGTTTTTCTCGGAACGTCAAAAGGGCGCGTGCGACAAGATAGCACGACAGCGTCGATTTATAAAAATAACAAATTGCATAAAACGTGACTAAAAATAAATTAAAATAATTGGTTGTAAATAGAGTTATTTATTCAATTTGGCTTGAATTATAATACAGTCAAACCTCATTTAACGAAATTTTTGGTTTTCTCGTAAAAAAGTTAAGTTAAGAGCAAAAACTCTTAGATTTTGTCGGATCTTTACAACCTGAATACTGCAAGTTGCATAAGGTTTTTTTTCGCAGTCCACATGTCTGTGACCGAATCACACTGCTTTGCAGGAAGGCGTCCGACGCTAGTGCTGATCAATTTTCAGCTTTCTCAGCTTTGGCAGCTCCTGGAAATCCGCACAAGCAGCAGCTTCTCGACGAAGCTCGCTGATTTACATTCTGCTACTTCTCGCAGCCTGGGTCCCAAGCAAATCCCAAGAATCTGTCTATCATTAACTCATCACTCGGTGTGGCGGAGACAGCGCCGAATTCTTCACCCAAAGTCCCGAATAATGGCGCGCGAGCAGCTCCAATTTTGAACGCAACTTCATTCTTATTTGCCCCTCAAGACTTTGGCCAACCTCCCGCCGGCTGATCATCATCAACTTCACGGTGTAGTTGTGCATGTGTGTTTGGGAGTTGGTGTGTATGGTAATTTCCCCCTGTTCTGCCCTCGGACTTCAAATGTCAGCCGGACACAATGCCTTTCCCCAACTCTCGGGGGATGGCCACGGCGGCGGCAGAATTTGAGAATGGATCTTTGATTGATCTGTAAATTGATGGGTTCGATCGGTGATTTCAAATGAATCGTGTTCACGGTTGGGCTCGGGTACCGGCAATTAGATGCGCTCCACGTGATAACCTGCCCGTGCTGCGGTGATTGAGTTTTCCGCGAAGTTTGACTTTGATGATTTGAGTTTTGGAGGTAGGTAGGGTTCTAAATTGATGCTTTCTAATCAAAAGAGATTGAGGTGAAAATTGTTACACAGAATTGCATGACTTTGGGAATTAACGAAGAAATTCTTACTCATGAACCAACTGATTTGTATGAACCTAAATTCACGCAAGGCCTTTTGAAAAAGTAAGTCTGATGTCTAGCTTCTTTTCCAAAAGGTGAAAAGGGTTTTTTTTACAGTAGAATAAAGCTCAAAATCTCAACTCAATTCTTAGAGCATTACTCAATTTCAAGAATTTCCAATCATTAGAATCGTCATCGAGGTTCACCATGTCTCACTAGCATCAAAGAGAATAGTTCGCTAGCAAAACATGAAATTTCGCGTTGATTACATCAGTCGCTTGATACATTTTAAAAGCAAGTGCATCCTGGCGTCAATAACCTGCAATGACATCAAAATACCTTTGAGGCAATAAGTAGTCACTAGTCCACCGCTGAAGGTTCTCCACTGCATCAGGAAAGTGGGTCAACCGGGGGTGACATTGCATCGCACATGTGCCATAAAAACAAACCCAGCCAGTCATTTCGGACGAACAACAACCCTCTCCCTCTACTCTGGCGGTTTTTGATGTGTGATGGTTGCATCGTAAATATTTTATTATCGTTGGGTATTATTTTTTTATTGAAAAATTTCATATCCCATTTAATTTCCTTCTGCCTGCCTGCCTGCCTGCCAGCTCTGGCTGTCAGTGTTATGCCGGCAACACATCCGGTGAGGATCCAGCAGGACTACATCCAATTCTAATAAAATCCGTTTTCTCCTTCATGGAATAAGGATCCTGAACGCTGGAGCTCAATTGGGAAGATGAATTTTAATAACAACACCCTTACCCTGGCTGGCGTTCTGCAGGCACTCTTGGGAGTCGGTTGGGAAGCAGGGCTTTGTGGAAGAGTTGCCACAAAAATACTCTGCACTTAGATACTTGTCTTTTTTTATTACTTTGCATCTTTCAGCTTTTTACCCGTTTATGTCTTTTGGGAGGATCTCATTGTTTTAGGATAACACTTTGTACTCAAGAAAATTGTACAAAATACTATGCTTTGGATAAATTAAATTAACGGAAATAAAGCGGCAATATAAATTTTTCAGTTCATTACTATTATTGTTTTCAATCTGCTTCGATTCAAAGTAAAAAAAAATAATCCGACAATAATCATAAAACTATTTATGAAAAAGTCATTCCACCTACACTCATAATTAAGCTAGGAATTCTCATATTCGAAATTTGACATCTCGAGTCATGAAAACAAATTGCTACGTCTTTTGTGAATTTAGGCGATCTTTGGTTAACATTGAAAAACGATTCTTTTTGTAGTTTTTAATCAAGGCTTTTTACAAACTTTGCAGGTTTGTTTTGATAGTTCAGTGAAAATCAGAAATAAAATGTGTATGGAGCGAGGACAATTGGGTCCTAAAATGAAGCTTAGATTGCTGATATTATTGTTTACAGCGATAAAGCTTATTTATCTGAGTACAATGACTCTATGTACGACAACAAAAAGTTTAAAATGGATTTTTAAATCAATTTTTAAAAATTTACCTCGCGGTCCTTCTTGACAGAAAAGGTCTTACTTGACAGCTCGTTCCAAGGGGACCATAGTTGATCCATCGAAAAAATGTTGTCTTGTCAACTTTTTTTTTTTTGCATTAAAATAAGAAAAAAGTGATCAAAAATGGTTTTTAAGCGTGTTTTTAATCGTTGTACATAAAAATTGACATAGGGCTTAAGTACCCAATTGCGAACCCTCGCCTAAGTGTTTCTAAGTGTCCACGTGGTTTATGGATGGCCCCTCAGTTCCCTGATGCGGGTTTTAATGTAAAAAAATAAGTTTTCCAATATTAAAGCTGTATTAATTTTTGATCACTGCAATTGCAATTTTTGAATTTTAATTCAAATACTGTTTTCATCTCCTTCAAAATGTATCCAAAACAAAAGAAAAAAAAAAGTGATAAGAATTTTATTTATTTTTTTTGATGGAAAAACTTGTGAATCCGAACATAAAATATTTGGATTATACTGTGTAACGTTATTGTCTTTTTAATCTATTTAAATTTTTTGAATTTTGGTCGTAAGCCGTAAAACTTTAATTAAATATTTTCATAAATATTTTTATATTTCGCAACTTTTTTCAATATTGCTTCATTAATTGTTGAAAATTGATATTTTTAAATCCGGGGTGACTTAGCAACTTTGCAAACTGAATTGAATTGATAGCTTGCAAAAATATTGTATAGTTTAAGAGAAATCGGCGAAATAAAAAAAAAAATTAATAACGCCCTGGCGTCAAAGGAGGTTTCTGTGTTTTAATGTTTTGTTTGAAACAAATAAATAAGTTTCAGTGATTGTTTAACTAAGTTTATATAATTTCAATAAAATGTGTATAAATTTGAAGGAAGGGTAAATAAAAAGTTCCAAGTTTGATCAAAATTCATAAGACGTTGATTTTTCCATAAAAAAGATACATTTTCGATGCCACCCAAATTAGCCTGCTTCATTTTTTTTTCAAGAAATGTATTCTACTGAAAATGCCTATAATTCTGATGAAATTTTTGAATTCTTTTTCAATATCATTCAAAATTACTTATCGCTCCAGCATGTAATTTAAAATTAATTTTAACTGTTCTTGATAATGAAGTTCGTTTTCCGAATTGATTTTAATTTCATTGAGAAAAACATGACATAACTTCTGCAGTTTAGTAGTAAAAAAATGTTTAATGCAAAAAAATGTATAAAACTGATAAGAAAGCGCAACTCAAGGATGATATTGACAGGCTGAATTTTCTTAGCAAAATTAAAAATGCAGATTGATTGAGATTGATAGTGATATCGAGAACAATTTTCAACATTTTTATGTTTCAAAAGTCATCCCATTCCCATTTTCCAGAATGACCCAAACCCCAGAAAAAAAAACCACTCGTTCTTCATCATTCTTTTTGTAAGATTTGAAGGTGAGATGATTTGAATATTTATATCAAAAAGAACTAGTACTGTGTACTTTTACGAGAATTATGAAATTCAAGGAGTTTCGGCTTTTTGAACAATTTTGATATGCAAAAATGGTCATTTTTGGATACTAATACCCTGGGTGCTGAAAAGACAGAATGCGTAACGTGATTTTCGAAAGCTCCCCACTGCTCCCCACTAATACAACTATACTACAGCTGTAAACATAAACAAAGCAGAACGCTATGTTCAAGCTCAAGCGTGACATATTTGTTGCTGCTGAAGTGAATTGTTTTGAAACATTTTGAATCTGTTGATGTTAAAGTTTTCGCTTCGCGTATTTTTTTGCTCATAGACTAAATGATTGGCGGCCAAAAGAGGCCTTTTTAGTTTCCCATGTGACGAAAAATTGCGTGTAATTTTGTGAATCTGAATTAAAGTTCCGGGATTTTGAATTTCTTCTTAAGATGTGTTGACTTCGAATATTTCAAAAGCTCGATGACATCAACTATTTTTTATTCCTGACAAAATAAATTATAGTTCGATCACAATACTTGCCACTTCTTGGTATCATTTTGCGAACAGTAAATTGGTTCCGCTTTGACAGTTCTAAATTGAAGCCGCTTTGCGAACCACTATTCCGTACTCAGCTAATACCTAACTTTTTAGCAAAAAAAATCCTTAAAATCTGGTGTCTTCGGATTATTTTGGAGGTTTTTTTTTATACAAACTTTAAGGGCTTAGAGGGAGGGGTTTCCGTGGTCAGAATGAGCTCAAATTTGGAATTTAGCCTAATGATTGGCAATCTATGATTTCAGGGGGTACGAGTAACATCAAGTTCGAGTTCCCCCCCATTTCAAGGCCAAGGCCTTCGGATAATCAAGTCTGGACTGTATTTTACTCTTATAAAACATATCAATGCATATAACATATAATAAATCATAAATTTTACGATATATCAACTATTTTAGCAAATGCCAGTTCAATCTATCGTTTTTGAAACAAGTCTTGGTGTCAATATTAAGTTAAGGCCGATGCAAATATTTAAAAAAGTTTTGGTCAAGGGGGGGGCAAAAAAATAAAAAAATATAAAATTTTAAATAACAAGCCATAGTATTCACATTTAAATGAAAAAAGTGTTTTAAAATGCATTTTACACTAGTTCAGTTGTTTTGCAATCATTAGTTTTCAAAAAATCTAAGATCTGACAAAAAAAAATTGTATCGAAAAAAAAGATTTTGCATCGAAAATTTTCAAAAAATCTTAAGATTTTTTAACAAACCCAAACATGCTAAAAATGATTTTAAACGCAGGAGAATGTATTTTAATTTGATTTCAGCTGGTTGCACTTGAATTTTCATTGAAATTTTGAAGTTTATTGTAAAAATATTTTTTTTGCCCCCTGATTTTTCGGGCTAATTTTGAAGGGGGGGGGGGGGGGGTGACAAAAACTTTTAAAAATATTTGTACCAGCCTAACCAACTTTTAAAAACTACCACAACAAGTTGTACACGGCTTGTCTGAGCTAAAATACTTGCGTAAAGATGTAAAGCAAGCTATCGCTCCAGCATATAACTGGGCCAATAAATGTTACGACATTTACGGGCGGTCCCCTTTCCGCACACCACTTAACCCTGCAATCTTTTCTTTAATGTCCCAACCGGTACTGCGGCAGCTTCCAAAGTTGAAGTCAAGCGGAAGAGTATTTTTTTGATAAGTAATTCCCGCTCTCTTGTAGAAGCCCCGACTAATGTGGGCGCGAGCGCATGGTAATAAAATAAATTGCACATAATTTTGCCTTTCATACGCGCCGCCGAGAAATCAAGCAAAATAGATACTGACAGTAAATTATTGAAGAGAGAGAGCGAGAGAGAGTGAAGTAAAAAAGTCACCACTGTGGGGCTCGTCCGGGATTTGAACCCGGGACCTCTCGCACCCGAAGCGAGAATCATACCCCTAGACCAACGAGCCACTTGTTTAAATGCCGGGCCAAGCTGTCAGCGCAACGTGACTTGGCGTGACTTGATAAGAAAAAAGAAAAAAAAAAAACAAAAAAAAAGGTTCAAGTTGAAGTTCGCGCGCGTTATGGTCAAGCGAGTTTCGGATCAAATTTCACTCTTCGGACTTGTTTTGCTGTGCAGCACACGTTCCCCGAGTGTGTGTGTGTCGGTGTGGTATCGGCAGTGAGTAATCTCTATCAGAGAGAGAGAGGGGCGATACAAGCAGAAGGAAATGAGAAACGAGAGACGACTACGGTTTGTGTAGTGTAGAGCAGCAGCATTCGGTTGTCGGTTCTAGCTTCCAAGGTGGTCTTTCCAAGAAGAATGTGCTGCTGCTCGTCGTCGATGCCGTAGCGAAGTTTTATCGCAAATCTTGTTAGAGGCCAACATAGGGGGATGGCGTCGCTATTTTTAGACCACATTTTCCACTTTTTCTCATCGAAACCGACTACTTTATCGACTTCATTTTGCTGGGCGAGATAGGACGCCGTCTATTTTTAGACGATGACTCAGCACTTTTCCACTCTTGCGCTTAAAAAAACCAGGTGGCAGCACGATGTAACGCCACGTCCCTATGGCTTTGCCAAGAGAGTAGTAGAAGCAGGCAGTTTAGGCAGCAGCAAAGTACGCGAAGCGATACAGTGTACGATACTGGGTAGCGCTGGCTAAGTTTCCTTAGAGGTGTAGAGTACACGGACAGAATTGAACAGGATTATTCAAATGAATACACTGAAGTATGGTAAACAATCATTTATCTTTTTGCTTCAATATCGACTGGTTTGAAATTGATTCAATAATAGCAGATAAATTAGTTCATATAGATCTCGATTTAAAAATAATAATCAGATTAATAATGTCTATGAAAATGGATGAGCAAACACTAAAAATCATGAGTCGGAGCCAAAGCAAAACCTATACCTTTCTTTAGTATGAAAGGCAAAAAAGATGAATAATTTATTGATATGTTTGTACGATCGATTGTGTTAAAATATAAACAGTTGACTGAAAGCTGTTTTAAAAAACTTTTGGAAGTCGCATGTTTTGGCGTCAAGTGCCCTTACAAAGTGTGTAGAAAGTACACGTATGCGACTTCCGGTGGGTTAAAACTGACTGTATGGCATCCATAACTTGAATTTACAATCTCTGCGAAAAATACATAATTTGTTGTGTATTTTGTGACCATATTCTATAATATTGAAAGATACTTTTCTTCGAAACCCGATACCACCATCAGATCCAAATATTCACAGAGACGGTGTTGAGTGATGTTGCCGAGTGCCTGTTATTTTACATAAAGACCACCCTGTAATAGGTTCCTGGAGTAGTGTTTTTTACAATTTCACGCAGCCGAGAAATCATTGAAAATGCTACTTTTACAAAAATGTTGAAAAAATCGGAGTTTTGGCCATTTCTTAAATGAGACTTGATTTTCTTTTGGCAGCATTTCAATTCAGAAATTTGCAATCGAAAAATACTTCATTTTTTTTGATAAAATGTTGCGTTATCAATTTAAAGCTACTTTCAGGTATTCATTTTCGTATTTTTTTTAAGTTTTCTTGAGTATAACAAATATTTTTTAAAGGATATGCCCTTTGAAAAAAACAATTTAGAAAAGCTGAAAAATTTCTTAGAATTTTCCCTCTGAAACTTTGAAATCAGCCAATTAGGGAAATAGCATGTAATTCTATCGATCACCTGATGCTGACTAACAGCACTTAGACGGTCAATTACAGCGTCTAAACGGCGTTTTCAACTGAATTCGAGTAATAAATGGCATGAGAAGAAGTGAAGTGAAGAAGTAAGCAAGCAAGATTCCATCAAAAGTTCTACAAAATATGGTGTTGGAAATATCCATAACCTGCCAAACATATTAGAATTTTCCCTAGTTCCTGAGATACATTCTCACAAAGAATTAGAATCGATTAGAATGAATTTCTCAAAGTGTCACCTAATTAGTCTGTTTGCATTTGCGAAATTTTCTGATCTTTTCAATAAAAATATTTTAAATTTCTGTTTAATTAAGACGAAAAATCTAGGGGGAAAACAATATTAAAAAAAAACATCCAAATTTCAATGGATTTTCAAGTGTAATCAGCTGCAATCAATTTAAAACCCATTCCCTTGAGTTTAGAATCAATTAAAATCGAGTTTGGGTTTATTAAAAAAAAAATATTTTTTTGAAAATATTCGATGTACAGTACCGTCAGTGGGGGTGACATTGGGTCTGGGGGGTGAGATTGGGTCAAAGTAATTTTTTACGGATTTTACTATTTCTCAGGTTCTTCTCATTGAAACTGAATTCTGTTAAAAGGGTTGTGTAGTGGACATCTTAAGAAGACTTCGATGAAAAAATCTCGTTCCTAGAACAAATCCTGTTATTTTGGCAGCTGTCTAAAGTTGAGGTACGTTTTTGGCCAAAAATGACCTCTCGAAAAAACATTTTTCTAATACTTTTGTTAGAATTGCTCGAAAACTACCCAAATGTTTGAAAATCTCCACTTCAAACATTGTAGCATGTCAATACGATTCCCTCGAACAAGAAACACTGTTGGATGACTTGTTTTTACCATATCGTTGTATTTGAGCATCATTTTAGTTTCATTTGACCTAATGTCACCCCCTCTAAGGGGTGAGATTGGGTCAATTTTCAAACTATTGGCATTCAAGGTAGTGTTCATCAAAATACACCATATTTTGGGAAAATGTCAGTAAACTATCTAAGAACAAATCTACGTTGAAAGATTTTCGATGTTGTTTAAATTGTTTTTGTTATTAAGAAATTACGAGAGGTGTATCGTTTTTTGACCCATAGTCACCCCCACTGACGGTACCGCAAATTTGCTAAAATTTTTGTTTTCGTGAAATCTATTTTTTTTTTGAAAATTATTGATTGCAAAACAATTGAACTAATGTAAAATGCACTTATTTTATTCAAATTTGGAGACTATGGCCTGTTATTGTTTTTTTTTTAATTTTTTTGCTTGTTATTAAAATTTTTATATTTTTTTATTTATTTGTCTGTTTGTATTTCTGAAGCTTGGAAACTATTGAATGTTTTTCAAAGTTAATACAAAAAGAAAATCATAGGATATTTTCTCAGTGTTTCTAACTTTTTGCAGAGTTGCTTTTCTTTTCAGAATTTTTCCAGCTAAAAAAAATCTTAAAAATTCTAAAATGTATATTTTAGTCGCTTTTTATATAAAAAAAAAAATTATAAAAAAAATTGTAAAATGCTTTTCGATTCCATTTAGATTTTGCTTTAAAAAATGATTTCTAATATTTGTTTGCTATCGATATTTCCCAAAAAAAAAACACGATTTTTTCAAAAAATCATATATATATATATATAGCCTAAATCATATTTTGTACCATCACCTACAACTTTGCCAAAGACACCAAATCGATCAGAAAATCCCTTTTAAAGATATCGAATTTCATACATTATATGGAATTATATGGAAAAACTAATGATGCGAAATGATTTCATTTGACATAGGGAATGCATGCGTTCATCCAAATAAACAAATAAAAAGAAAAGTTGATTTGCAAAATCGTCGAGAACTACTCTACTGTCAAATTATTTCAATCAATTCAATGCTGATCGATTTGGTGTCTTTGGCAAAGTATGTTACAAATGTTATTTGATTGTTCTGGTTCTTGTCTACGATTTTTGTAATAGGGCCAGATGGCCAGGGTTTTTGAGTGTTATAGAATTGTGTCTAATTTATAAATACTTTAGATCCAAGAATTATAGGTTCAAATTGTAATGTCAATAAAGACATAAAGCTTGTGATACTTTATTTATTTTTATTAAATTTGTATGCTATTTGGTATATTCGTAGAAAGAAATGCATTATGCAATGATTTTTGCTGAATCTAAATTTTCTTTTCCGATATGATAAAATTAAAAATGTTTTGTGAAGTGCAATTCCCAATAATTCGCATAAATCATGCTTAGAGGGTGACGATTCTCGAGATTTTCAATTTCCCGGGAATCGAGAGTTGAATTTGGCCATTTCCCGGGAATTCCCGGGACCCGGGAGCTTTTTTTTCTATGCCAATAGTGGCAATACTTTAAAAGAAAATGTAATAATTTTGTTTCTTTTCAATGAATTGAGTTACAATTGATTAAAACTTATTCTACGAAACGTTAATTTAAGTATCCTCTTTATTGGAGGAACTACATTTACCGTTTATTTATTTTTTCTGAATCTGTAAATACGAGATCGTTTCTTGAGCTTTTTGGGACTCAAAATTGTAGTTAAAAATGTTTATGAATTTTAATTTGCACTGATGTATTTTTCTAAAGTTTCACAAACTTGTCACATGAACTTCTATTAGATTTTTTGAAATAAAAAATAGCTAAAATATAATTTCCCAGTATCGGGATGTTTGCAATATGATAAACAACGACTCAAATAACAATTTAAACTGTTTTTTTTTTCCTTTTTGAGGTCAACTGTAAATATTCATTGAAGAAATATTTACAGTTATCAGGAAAACCCGAATGTTCACAATTGGTGGACCTTAACTGTACCAAGATTGGCGGAGTTTTTTTTTTCTCGAAAATGGTTGATGTGAAACACAAAATGACTTAATGACATCAATAAAGGAAATTACATTGATACAGCGAAATTAATTTAGGGGCTGATTATAGGGATTGGTAATATTCGATAGAGGATATGGAAATTGAATTTCCCTCTTAGAAATTATAAATAAAAATAATATTTAATAAAACTTCACATTTCATTTCTGGGGTGTAACTGATTAGTATACTTTAAGGTAAACTTTTGGTCCAATTTGATTTTTGACTTCTCTCAATTATGGTTATTGGAATTTTTGACAAGTTAAATTTTATACCTTTTGAATAAGAAGATTAGAGAGGCATTGGTTTATTAGAACTTGAACATCGAACATTTAACATCCAATGTTCTAAACAATTTAGAATTTTTAAATAATTTTCAGATGAGTTTATATAATTTTCCTTCGGTATAAAATTTCCCGGGAGCCTCGACCGAATTTCCCGGAAATCGAGAGGTCCAAAAATGGTCGATTTCTCGGGAAATTTTTCCAGGGAATTCCCGCTCGTCACCCTCTAATCATGCTTCACGCTTAATGCTCACTTCTCACCGTAATTTCTGAGACTGCCAATTAGCAAACCCCCACCCCCTTCTGCTCAGAAATTCCCTTCATCCGCTCACCCTGAGCTAAAGTTCGCAAGTTGGCCAACCAAAATTATGAAATCAAAATAAAGCAATAAATATGCATTATTTAATTTGGCAGAAACCCCCCCTCCTCGCAAAACTAACGACCAAGCGGTGGGCTCATCATCATCAGCACCACGCCGCCGCACCATATGGTGGAGAAAAAAAATCCAACAAATTTACAACACTAAAGGTGATAAATAAGTGCCATTTGTTGGCCCCCTGTATGACGGCATCTCGATTTTGGCGCGAATTGGCGTGAAGACGAGAAAAAAATGGCGCCGATATATGCACGATTTTGAAAAGTATAAATTGGAAGAAATAATCATAAATTTTCAAACGGAAATTTTTATCCCTCCCCTGGTTCGCGTTTTTCTTTCTTTATTTGTGGCCACAGTTTTCTCCGGAGAAATGAGGAATGAATTTTAAAGAGATAATTTTCCTGTGTGAAAATTCCCCCTGCTCCCGAAGGTATGCAATACGGTGTGGCAACTTTTTTTTTGCGAATTTTCAAGTGAGTTATCAAAGAGAGGGGGAAGAACGAGTGCTATTTTTCATCTTTCAACCTGCCACGTGCAACGAATGTGGATGCTTTGATAGAGAGATAAAGGAAAAACGTGGAAAATTGTCTGTTCCCTCGTGTTTTTTATTCGTTCCCGAAAATTCCACCTGACCAAACTTTAAAAACGAGGGTAAAGTCAAGCCCGTGTGCATTTCACATATGGCGAGCATTTTCCGACGAATATTATTGCAATTTATGTGAATGTTATGTTTATCTCACGTGGATGCTGTTTTTTCGCCTATTCCCTTGCGCGCCTCTCCCCCACTAAAAAAGCGTCGAAAATGTATGTGTATTATCACAATTTCACGTATTGCTCTCCGTTCGCATGTGTGTGTGTTGCTAATTGATTAGCATAATAAAACCATTTTGAGTGAATTGTTATTTTCACGGTAAATATCTTGCCCGCTTTCCCGCGGGACGCTGCTGGCCAGCCCTGCCGGAAGAGTATTTTCAGCCGGAATCGTACACGTATGATAATTTTCCCAGCCACCATTAACGTGTGTGTGTATGTTTTGCATTCGTAGGGTTAGGTTTGCAACTATGGATCTAAAACAGCCCAGACTTGATTATCAGATGTTCGATTCCCGAAGATTTTCACAAGAATTTGGTACAATCGCACATGCATTTTTTATTTTAGATCAAGGAGCAACATTTGAAAAGGGCGCATACGAATTTTGTGAGCTGCAACTTTTTTGCAAATTCCAAGACAACAAGTTACTATTTAACAAACCCCAAGGTGTCAAGAGGTAGCATGGGACACCAGCTATTGTTTTAAACTTCGAGTTTTGTGAAATGTTTCCTGGAGCATGAGAATTAGCAAAATAGTTCAAACTGTCAAAATGCTTTCCGTCCTTTTCTCGTGTTGCTCCAGAATTACAGTTAAGCTATCCCACATTAGTCTATTAGATTATATTAAAGCATTTTGAGGTTATGTTTGAGCTCTACGATCCAAAATATTCAAAACTGGCTTAAAAAACTTACTGTGGGCGTTTACAAATTATATGTTACAAAATTAATTTTATTGAAAAATGCTGCAAATTTTATAAAAGCTTCAGTTTTAAAGATTGAAAATTAAAACAACAAACACTGAGAAAAGCTCATTTAAAAACAAAAACAACAATAAGAGATCGTATCTCAGCAACCAGCACTCCGATCAACTAATTCCATAGATGAAAATTGCAAAAAATAATGTTATTTTCGGTTGCACATTTGATTTTGCATCTTAAAATTATTCTACATGATATGAGCATACTTTTTAAATTCATAAATCCGACACCAGATTGTGCACCTTAACGCTAGCAATAAAAATGTTGGATGTGATAAAAAATTTAACAAATAATTAGAGATTTTTTAAAATAACTCATTACTTCCTAAAATGTACAAATCGTTACCTAAAACTTTGCCGAAGACATCAATTCGTTCAGAAAATCTCTTATTAATGTATAGATTTTTGAATACAGTCCAGAATTGATAATCTGAAGGTCACGGAAAAATTTCATTTAGGGTTACCCAATCTTCGGACAAACGAATTACGATAAAAAAAATCGTTGCTTATTTTTGACGGTCGAGTTTGATTATGGCCCCAACATTACTCTAGAGTTATTAAGAATGTTTAAATCCATGATGTAGGTTGTGAAATACACAGTTAAAAACATGGTACACTCAAACCCCGATGGTTTGACACCAACTGTTGTCAAACGAACGGGGTCACTTTTTAGTTTGACACCCCTTTTACACGGAGTTCACACACACTACCAAACGTTTGTTTTGATAGTGTGCGTGAGCGCCGTGTAAAAAGTGACAGTTCGTCACTTTTTAGTTTGACTTTGACCAACCAACGGGGTACAAACTAAAAAAGTGTCAAATGAAAAAGTGACCAACCACCGCGGTGCACCGGGGGTTGAGTGTAATATTACATCTGGAAAGGGGTACATCTTTTATGTCAGAAAAATGTGTAATATTACGTCTGAAAATGAGTAATTTTACCACTTTTCTGCTGTATTGTCACTTTTTCAGTCTAAATTGAGGTAAAATTACATCATAAAAGAGTTGATATTCAACCATTCAAAATTACACCTTCCATATTTACATTATTTTTACTGTGTAGAGCTATAATGCATTTGTTATGCTAACAGGCAATCAACCACTCAAGTTTGATTAAAAAGAGGTTGCAGAACTGGAATTAGACGATAAAAACAAAAAAACAAAAATAATTTTTTCAATGATTCGTTTATCTGAAGTCGCGTACCTTCGTATAATCAAAATTCAGGTATTCGAAATTTCTGATAATTGAGATTTCGGAGAATTGATTCTGAACTTTATTCACATGCTAATTCGTTTTAATGATACTAGAGAATATCGCATTTTTTTCATTATCAGAACAGAATTAAAAAAATATATAGATTCAAAATGTTGTAAATTTATCAATCAACTGCTTCTCTTTTTCTTAATTCTCAGTTCAGAAAGATTTTAAATGACTCAAAACAATTAAGATTAAAGAAAGTTTTTGTCCACTCACTCAGCGGTTGCCGTGGAGCAATTATCTGAAACTTCGGACAATTTTTATTTACTGAAACTTTGTTTGTACATTTCTGTGACTAAAGAAGACATTTTGCCTCAATAGTTCGTCCACGCTGTATACAATTTTAGCAGTGGCCCTTGCAAAAATGCTATTAAAATATTTAAAAATTTTGTATTTCGTAATAAGACTTCACAGAAAAAAAAGTTACGCTGAAAATAAACATTTTTTAACTCCTCTTTTTACACAAACATGACCATTTTTGAAAATTCTCAGATATGTATGGGTAATTCTCTACCAACTCACACGAAATCGGGAAAAGTTGCCCCGACCCCTCTTCGATTTGCGTGAAACTTTGTCCTAAGGGGTAACTTTTGTCCCTGATCACGAATCCGAGGTCCGTTTTTTGATATCTCGTGACGGAGGGGCGGTATGACCCCTTCCATTTTTGAACATGCGAAAAAAGAGGTGTTTTTCAATAATTTGCAGCCGGAAACGGTGATGAGATAGAAATTTGGTGTCAAAGGGAATTTTATGTAAAATTAGACGCCCAATTTGATGGCGTACTCAGAATTCCGAAAAAACGTATTTTTCATCGAAAAAAACACTAAAAAAGTTTTAAAAATTCTCCCATTTTCCGTTACTCGACTGTAAAAAATTTTGGAACATGTCATTTTATGGGAAATTTAATGTACTTTTCGAATCTACATTGTCCCAGAAGGGTCATTTTTTCATTTAGAACAAAATTTTTCATTTTAAAATTTCGTGTTTTTCTAACTTTGCAGGGTTATTTTTTAGAGTGTAACAATGTTCTACAAAGTTGTAGAACAGACAATTACAAAAATTTTGATATAGAGACATAAGGGGTTTGATTATAAACATCACAAGTTATCGCGATTTTACGAAAAAAAGTTTTGAAAAAGTTACTTTTTGCGTTTCTCTTTGTTTCGTCGTCCGTGTCTGTCGCGGGTGACCATGAACGGCCATGATCGATGACGACCAACTTTTTCAAAACTTTTTTTCGTAAAATCGCGATAACTCGTGATGTTTATAAGCAAACCCCTTATGTCTATATATCAAAATTTTTGTAATTGTCTGCTCTACAACTTTGTACAACATTGTTACACTCTAAAAAATAACCCTGCAAAGTTAGAAAAAACACGAAAATTTAAAATGAAAAATTTTGTTCTAAATGAAAAAATGACCCTTCTGGGACAATGTAGATTCGAAAAGTACATTAAATTTCCCATAAAATGACATGTTCCAAAAAATTTTACAGTCGAGTAACGGAAAATGGGAGAATTTTTAAAACTTTTTTAGTGTTTTTTTCGATGAAAAATACGTTTTTTCGGAATTCTGAGTACGCCATCAAATCGGGCGTCTAATTTTACATAAAAGTCCCTTTGACACCAAATTTCTATCTCATCACCGTTTCAGGCTGCAAATTATTGAAAAACACCTCTTTTTTCGCATGTTCAAAAATGGAAGGGGTCGTACCGCCCTTCCGTCACGAGATATCAAAAAATGGACCTCGGATTCGTGATCAGGGACAAAAGTTACCCCTTAGGACAAAGTTTCACGCAAATCGAAGAGGGGTCGGGGCAACTGCTGTGTGAGTTGGCGGAGAATTTCCCGTATTGGATGACAAAAAAACGCCATCTATTGAGATATGGCACAAGTTAGTCGAAATTCATTTGCCAGTGTAGCATTTTTTTTTTCAAGTAATGAAGGTTTTTGAAAATTTTGAAAGTCTAAATCTAGAGTTTTTTTTAAAAGGTTTTATAAACTATTTTCTTTCATATGTTTATAGGACCTACTCAAAATAAAAAAAACTCTGGAAATATGTTTTGACTTTATTTTCAACGTTTTAGTTGAAAAGGGACTTATTTTACTAGTGGAAGTCATGGCCAAGCTGATTATCTTCAGTAAAAAAAAAAATACATAAAGATCAGAAAACTTCATATAAAACTAAGAAGATTGGACCAACGTTACTGAGAAACAAACTCCTCTGAAGGAAAAGCGTTTCTCTACCAACTCTTGTAAACATTCGATTTTTTTTTGTTGAAAGTTGATTATGCGCTTTGTTTGCCTTCACTGGCTTTGGCATTCTGCTTTTGTTAGTTCACACACGAATGAATGAGCGTAACACAAAGTCATTTGACTCTCACCACACCTCTCATTCGCGCAGAACTCGTTCGTTGGAATTGTACAGAAATTTCACCTTCCCCATGACTGCATTCGAATGATTGCTGTCACCACGCAGCACGGCACAGGCAAGAAAGAGAGAAAAAGGAAAGAAAGAGAAAGAGCACATGCCTCCGCGTCGCGCGGCAGCTTGAGTGATGAGCTTGGTTTATTTCGTTACTAGCTTCGTGTGCGTTCACTGACGGTCTCTTCGCAATGAAGACCATGACAGTCGTGCTCAGTCAGGATTCATCTTGCGCTTTCAAATTTCGAGCAAATTGACACGATCGTGCTATCTTCTCGCACGTCGCTTTTTGACGTTTCGAGAAAAATGCGTTTTAATGTTTGACCTTGAATTTACAAAAAAAAAAATAGAGCATGTTTGATTGACCGTTGTACTGAATTTTAGTTGAATTTCGTTGCCGGAGTCCGAGTTATAATTAAAAATAAATACAGTAGTCGGCAATCTACATGTGACAAAACGTCTTACGACTAAATTCTCATTGGCCGGTTGTCACACATGTAGCAAGTAGCAGGGCATGTGGAGATTGTTTTTTTGTTTTTATTTCTAAATATTGATTTGTAAATTAAATTTATATAAAATTTCAATGATTTGCATGAATTTCTTCTTTTTGTTTTTATTTAGTTTTCGTTTTTATCAAATCACGGATTTAAAAAATTTTGGTAGAATACTGTTAAAAAAAGATTTAAACAGAAACTTACTGATTTTTTACTGTTCATGAGGTTTATTTTAAGTGTATCCAACACTAATGTCCGAATGGTCCGAAAATTATTCAACAAATCACTTGAGATATTCTGTCCTTAAATCATGTGAAATCTTGAAAAAATCTTAAACTGATCAATTTGGTTGCAAAACCCAATTTGAACCCACACACCTTAAACAGGGACCAAAAAGGTAGCACAAAATGCAGAAAAAATACCCCAAACACATCTTTCCAATTTAGTATGCGAGTTGCTTCCTATTAGTGGATTATTGTAGCGCAAATATTCTTCTTTCTCTTTTTTTAAACGATATGACGAGCACGAGGGGTCCCTCGATTGGGCATTTCGAGCGCCTCTTTTTGACAGCACACGCGTACATTAAAGCTCACATCGAGATCTGACAGATGCCGTTTAATGTGTGCGTGCTGATGGGGAGGGGGGGGGGGGTCCATCGATGTTCCCGGAAATGAAGCCATTTGTTTTCGCTTTCCGGCTCGGCTCGGAACATTATGCGAATAATACTTTCGTGTAACCCCCCTCCTCTCCGTCAATCCACCTCCCGTTTTGGGCGAATGTGAAAATGTTGGAATTTAAAATGTGCTTTTTAGCATATTTGGACGTTAAATTTTGTGCACCAGCATTATCATCAGCTCTGTCGCACTAGTGTGGGTTGGATTTGGCGCGGCTTGGAAACGGGAATCGAGATAACGAAAATCAGCAAAAAAAAAAGGCTCGCAAAAAAACTGACTGTTACAACCGAGTGGACGGCGATAAATTTTAAATGCGGAAAATTACAAATGACACTAATCAATTGGATCGAGATAGCGCGTCAGGGGATAACTTTGAAATATTGTCGCGATAGAGACGGCACAAAAATTGAATTATTCATTCCGAGTATCGGGACGGAAATAGTTGTTGCTTGTTTCAATACTTTGCTAGATTTCAAAAATGTTTGATGAAAAGAATTTTGTCAATCAGGTTATTGAAAAATTCTTGTTTCAAAATTTAATGTTATAAGCAATTCTAAAAACACACAATTCCCAAATTTTGGCAGCATGAAAGTAAAAATTCCGCAAAAAAAAAAACCGAAACCGCATCACTCTTCCATACTGGCGGGACCTGTCCTGACATTGATTTATAGAGCTATTGAAAAGCCTGGACCATGGGTCGCGCGAGAAGGAACAGGGAATCGGTGGGGCATGCTCGGATGTGACTCGGTGCCAGTGCCATCGAGGCCAGTATGTTTATGGTGTGTCAATGGTGTGTGTAGTTTTGCCTCCTTGCCATCCGCAATCGTCCAACATGATAGTCCAAAAAGATTTTGTTTTGGAAAAATGATTAACTCACGGTGGGTAAGAGCATGAGCATGAGCATGAGCATGAGCATGGTTGACTGCCAATGAGCTGCTACTCCGTTATTGACGGATCAGCTGAAGTTAAACAATGAATCAAAAATGATCAGTGGGAGCCAACCATCCGTTCACTGTTTAACCTCTGAAGATCCCTACTTTATTAGTCAATACCGGCGCCCTCCCAAGAAGCCTGCAGTTCAACGAAAGGGAGGAATGTTAGTCCGATAGTTGAAGTTGCAGACTCATCAAGCACACAGTTTTCGCTATATACTTGTTGATACCGCTTGAGACCGTTGAATCCACAGCATCTCCTTCAAGCATCACATGATTATTATTTTTTTGGGTTAGTAGGATAAGGTATTGGCTTTTCGATGCCTCCCGAGCTACGATGCTATGGGGAGGACTTTCATAACAAACCCGTCGGCGAGCCTTCCGAGCAACGATGCTATGGGAAGGTCTTTCTGGTTAACAAACAAAGTCACTCACACACAATTATTTCACTCCACTATTAATTAATCCAAAATGTCAGTGCGTCTTTCGATCATTATATAGAAATGGCTTTTTCACCATAAAAAAATAAAACCTTATTCGTAAAAATATACACAATTTACCCGACGCCGTGCCTTCCGATCAACGATGATATAGGAAGGGCTTTGAAAATCACAAAACAATTAATTAAGATCACAAAAAAAAATCGCAAAAACACCAATTACTGAACGAAAATTACGCTCAAGACACAAACTATTCAGTAAGTCATGCTATTATTCGATTACCACAATCACTCACCCCATACGAATAGCGACACAAAAGCACACAAAAAAATAACCTGAATAATCACGATTTCGCGTCCCCACTTCCAGCGCACCAATGATGCTATTATTCGATTACCACAATCACTCACCCCACACGAATAGCGACACAAAAGCACACCAAAAAATTAACCTGAATAATCACGACTTCGCGTCCCCACTTCCAGCGCACCAATGATGCTATTATTCGATTACCATAATCACTCACCCCACACGAATAGCGACACAAAAGCACACCAAAAAATTAACCTGAATAATCACGACTTCGCGTCCCCACTTCCAGCGCACCAATGATGCTATTATTCGATTACCACAATCACTTACCCCACACGAATAGCGAAACAAAAGCACACCAAAAAATTAACCTGAATAATCACGACTTCGCGTCCCCACTTCCAGCGCACCAATGATGCTATTATTCGATTACCATAATCACTCACCCCACACGAATAGCGACACAAAAGCACACCAAAAAATTAACCTGAATAATCACGACTTCGCGTCCCCACTTCCAGCGCACCAATGATGCTATTATTCGATTACCATAATCACTCACCCCACACGAATAGCGACACAAAAGCACACCAAAAAATTAACCTGAATAGTCACGACTTCGCGTCCCCACTTCCAGCGCACCAATGATGCTATTATTCGATTACCACAATCACTCACCCCACACGAATAGCGACACAAAAGCACACCAAAAAATTAACCTGAATAATCACGACTTCGCGTCCCCACTTCCAGCGCACCAATGATGCTATTATTCGATTACCATAATCACTCACCCCACACGAATAGCGACACAAAAGCACACCAAAAAATTAACCTGAATAATCACGACTTCGCGTCCCCACTTCCAGCGCACCAATGATGCTATTATTCGATTACCACAATCACTTACCCCACACGAATAGCGAAACAAAAGCACACCAAAAAATTAACCTGAATAATCACGACTTCGCGTCCCCACTTCCAGCGCACCAATGATGCTATTATTCGATTACCATAATCACTCACCCCACACGAATAGCGACACAAAAGCACACCAAAAAATTAACCTGAATAATCACGACTTCGCGTCCCCACTTCCAGCGCACCAATGATGCTATTATTCGATTACCACAATCACTCACCCCACACGAATAGCGACACAAAAGCACACCAAAAAATTAACCTGAATAATCACGACTTCGCGTCCCCACTTCCAGCGCACCAATGATGCTATTATTCGATTACCATAATCACTCACCCCACACGAATAGCGACACAAAAGCACACCAAAAAATTAACCTGAATAATCACGACTTCGCGTCCCCACTTCCAGCGCACCAATGATGCTATTATTCGATTACCACAATCACTCACCCCACACGAATAGCGACACAAAAGCACACCAAAAAATTAACCTGAATAATCACGACTTCGCGTCCCCACTTCCAG
This sequence comes from Culex pipiens pallens, assembly GCF_016801865.2. NCBI lineage: Eukaryota > Metazoa > Arthropoda > Insecta > Diptera > Culicidae > Culex > Culex pipiens. The sequence goes on from NC_068939.1 coordinate 145,729,991, forward strand.
CGCACCAATGATGCTATTATTCGATTACCATAATCACTCACCCCACACGAATAGCGACACAAAAGCACACCAAAAAATTAACCTGAATAATCACGACTTCACGTCCCCACTTCCAGCGCACCAATGATGCTATTATTCGATTACCATAATCACTCACCCCACACGAATAGCGACACAAAAGCACACCAAAAAATTAACCTGAATAATCACGACTTCGCGTCCCCACTTCCAGCGCACCAATGATGCTATTATTCGATTACCATAATCACTCACCCCACACGAATAGCGACACAAAAGCACACCAAAAAATTAACCTGAATAATCACGACTTCGCGTCCCCACTTCCAGCGCACCAATGATGCTATTATTCGATTACCACAATCACTCACCCCACACGAATAGCGACACAAAAGCACACCAAAAAATTAACCTGAATAATCACGACTTCGCGTCCCCACTTCCAGCGCACCAATGATGCTATTATTCGATTACCATAATCACTCACCCCACACGAATAGCGACACAAAAGCACACCAAAAAATTAACCTGAATAATCACGACTTCGCGTCCCCACTTCCAGCGCACCAATGATGCTATTATTCGATTACCACAATCACTTACCCCACACGAATAGCGAAACAAAAGCACACCAAAAAATTAACCTGAATAATCACGACTTCGCGTCCCCACTTCCAGCGCACCAATGATGCTATTATTCGATTACCATAATCACTCACCCCACACGAATAGCGACACAAAAGCACACCAAAAAATTAACCTGAATAATCACGACTTCGCGTCCCCACTTCCAGCGCACCAATGATGCTATTATTCGATTACCACAATCACTCACCCCACACGAATAGCGACACAAAAGCACACCAAAAAATTAACCTGAATAATCACGACTTCGCGTCCCCACTTCCAGCGCACCAATGATGCTATTATTCGATTACCATAATCACTCACCCCACACGAATAGCGACACAAAAGCACACCAAAAAATTAACCTGAATAATCACGACTTCGCGTCCCCACTTCCAGCGCACCAATGATGCTATTATTCGATTACCATAATCACTTACCCCACACGAATAGCGAAACAAAAGCACACCAAAAAATTAACCTGAATAATCACGACTTCGCGTCCCCACTTCCAGCGCACCAATGATGCTATTATTCGATTACCATAATCACTCACCCCACACGAATAGCGACACAAAAGCACACCAAAAAATTAACCTGAATAATCACGACTTCGCGTCCCCACTTCCAGCGCACCAATGATGCTATTATTCGATTACCATAATCACTCACCCCACACGAATAGCGACACAAAAGCACACCAAAAAATTAACCTGAATAATCACGACTTCGCGTCCCCACTTCCAGCGCACCAATGATGCTATTATTCGATTACCACAATCACTCACCCCACACGAATAGCGACACAAAAGCACACCAAAAAATTAACCTGAATAATCACGACTTCGCGTCCCCACTTCCAGCGCACCAATGATGCTATTATTCGATTACCACAATCACTTACCCCACACGAATAGCGAAACAAAAGCACACCAAAAAATTAACCTGAATAATCACGACTTCGCGTCCCCACTTCCAGCGCACCAATGATGCTATTATTCGATTACCATAATCACTCACCCCACACGAATAGCGACACAAAAGCACACCAAAAAATTAACCTGAATAATCACGACTTCGCGTCCCCACTTCCAGCGCACCAATGATGCTATTATTCGATTACCACAATCACTCACCCCACACGAATAGCGACACAAAAGCACACCAAAAAATTAACCTGAATAATCACGACTTCGCGTCCCCACTTCCAGCGCACCAATGATGCTATTATTCGATTACCATAATCACTCACCCCACACGAATAGCGACACAAAAGCACACCAAAAAATTAACCTGAATAATCACGACTTCGCGTCCCCACTTCCAGCGCACCAATGATGCTATTATTCGATTACCACAATCACTTACCCCACACGAATAGCGAAACAAAAGCACACCAAAAAATTAACCTGAATAATCACGACTTCGCGTCCCCACTTCCAGCGCACCAATGATGCTATTATTCGATTACCATAATCACTCACCCCACACGAATAGCGACACAAAAGCACACCAAAAAATTAACCTGAATAATCACGACTTCGCGTCCCCACTTCCAGCGCACCAATGATGCTATTATTCGATTACCACAATCACTCACCCCACACGAATAGCGACACAAAAGCACACCAAAAAATTAACCTGAATAATCACGACTTCGCGTCCCCACTTCCAGCGCACCAATGATGCTATTATTCGATTACCATAATCACTCACCCCACACGAATAGCGACACAAAAGCACACCAAAAAATTAACCTGAATAATCACGACTTCGCGTCCCCACTTCCAGCGCACCAATGATGCTATTATTCGATTACCACAATCACTTACCCCACACGAATAGCGAAACAAAAGCACACCAAAAAATTAACCTGAATAATCACGACTTCGCGTCCCCACTTCCAGCGCACCAATGATGCTATTATTCGATTACCATAATCACTCACCCCACACGAATAGCGACACAAAAGCACACCAAAAAATTAACCTGAATAATCACGACTTCGCGTCCCCACTTCCAGCGCACCAATGATGCTATTATTCGATTACCACAATCACTCACCCCACACGAATAGCGACACAAAAGCACACCAAAAAATTAACCTGAATAATCACGACTTCGCGTCCCCACTTCCAGCGCACCAATGATGCTATTATTCGATTACCACAATCACTTACCCCACACGAATAGCGAAACAAAAGCACACCAAAAAATTAACCTGAATAATCACGACTTCGCGTCCCCACTTCCAGCGCACCAATGATGCTATTATTCGATTACCATAATCACTCACCCCACACGAATAGCGACACAAAAGCACACCAAAAAATTAACCTGAATAATCACGACTTCGCGTCCCCACTTCCAGCGCACCAATGATGCTATTATTCGATTACCATAATCACTCACCCCACACGAATAGCGACACAAAAGCACACCAAAAAATTAACCTGAATAATCACGACTTCGCGTCCCCACTTCCAGCGCACCAATGATGCTATTATTCGATTACCACAATCACTCACCCCACACGAATAGCGACACAAAAGCACACCAAAAAATTAACCTGAATAATCACGACTTCGCGTCCCCACTTCCAGCGCACCAATGATGCTATTATTCGATTACCATAATCACTCACCCCACACGAATAGCGACACAAAAGCACACCAAAAAATTAACCTGAATAGTCACGACTTCGCGTCCCCACTTCCAGCGCACCAATGATGCTATTATTCGATTACCACAATCACTCACCCCACACGAATAGCGACACAAAAGCACACCAAAAAATTAACCTGAATAATCACGACTTCGCGTCCCCACTTCCAGCGCACCAATGATGCTATTATTCGATTACCATAATCACTCACCCCACACGAATAGCGACACAAAAGCACACCAAAAAATTAACCTGAATAATCACGACTTCGCGTCCCCACTTCCAGCGCACCAATGATGCTATTATTCGATTACCACAATCACTTACCCCACACGAATAGCGAAACAAAAGCACACCAAAAAATTAACCTGAATAATCACGACTTCGCGTCCCCACTTCCAGCGCACCAATGATGCTATTATTCGATTACCATAATCACTCACCCCACACGAATAGCGACACAAAAGCACACCAAAAAATTAACCTGAATAATCACGACTTCGCGTCCCCACTTCCAGCGCACCAATGATGCTATTATTCGATTACCATAATCACTCACCCCACACGAATAGCGACACAAAAGCACACCAAAAAATTAACCTGAATAATCACGACTTCGCGTCCCCACTTCCAGCGCACCAATGATGCTATTATTCGATTACCACAATCACTTACCCCACACGAATAGCGAAACAAAAGCACACCAAAAAATTAACCTGAATAATCACGACTTCGCGTCCCCACTTCCAGCGCACCAATGATGCTATTATTCGATTACCATAATCACTCACCCCACACGAATAGCGACACAAAAGCACACCAAAAAATTAACCTGAATAATCACGACTTCGCGTCCCCACTTCCAGCGCACCAATGATGCTATTATTCGATTACCATAATCACTCACCCCACACGAATAGCGACACAAAAGCACACCAAAAAATTAACCTGAATAATCACGACTTCGCGTCCCCACTTCCAGCGCACCAATGATGCTATTATTCGATTACCACAATCACTTACCCCACACGAATAGCGAAACAAAAGCACACCAAAAAATTAACCTGAATAATCACGACTTCGCGTCCCCACTTCCAGCGCACCAATGATGCTATTATTCGATTACCATAATCACTCACCCCACACGAATAGCGACACAAAAGCACACCAAAAAATTAACCTGAATAATCACGACTTCGCGTCCCCACTTCCAGCGCACCAATGATGCTATTATTCGATTACCACAATCACTCACCCCACACGAATAGCGACACAAAAGCACACCAAAAAATTAACCTGAATAATCACGACTTCGCGTCCCCACTTCCAGCGCACCAATGATGCTATTATTCGATTACCATAATCACTCACCCCACACGAATAGCGACACAAAAGCACACCAAAAAATTAACCTGAATAATCACGACTTCGCGTCCCCACTTCCAGCGCACCAATGATGCTATTATTCGATTACCACAATCACTTACCCCACACGAATAGCGAAACAAAAGCACACCAAAAAATTAACCTGAATAATCACGACTTCGCGTCCCCACTTCCAGCGCACCAATGATGCTATTATTCGATTACCATAATCACTCACCCCACACGAATAGCGACACAAAAGCACACCAAAAAATTAACCTGAATAATCACGACTTCGCGTCCCCACTTCCAGCGCACCAATGATGCTATTATTCGATTACCATAATCACTCACCCCACACGAATAGCGACACAAAAGCACACCAAAAAATTAACCTGAATAGTCACGACTTCGCGTCCCCACTTCCAGCGCACCAATGATGCTATTATTCGATTACCACAATCACTCACCCCACACGAATAGCGACACAAAAGCACACCAAAAAATTAACCTGAATAATCACGACTTCGCGTCCCCACTTCCAGCGCACCAATGATGCTATTATTCGATTACCATAATCACTCACCCCACACGAATAGCGACACAAAAGCACACCAAAAAATTAACCTGAATAATCACGACTTCGCGTCCCCACTTCCAGCGCACCAATGATGCTATTATTCGATTACCACAATCACTTACCCCACACGAATAGCGAAACAAAAGCACACCAAAAAATTAACCTGAATAATCACGACTTCGCGTCCCCACTTCCAGCGCACCAATGATGCTATTATTCGATTACCATAATCACTCACCCCACACGAATAGCGACACAAAAGCACACCAAAAAATTAACCTGAATAATCACGACTTCGCGTCCCCACTTCCAGCGCACCAATCATTAACTCACGGTGGGTAAGAAGGGGATTATTATGCAACTTGCATGCACCTCGGAAATTCCTTCTGGAGGTTTTTGGGGGGACTATTCTGAGTCAGAAAAATCGATTCCCAAAATATTCTGTCGGTGAAAACTGGTTTTATCTCGATTTGAAGTTAAAAAACCTAATATATCACCTAAAACCTCATAAATACGTTTAAAATCTCGGTCTAACTCTGGACAAAGATGCACATTTTCACCAAGATATCAATTTTTGGTTCCCAAAATATATTCCTGACATAGTACACCTCAAAACGATCCATTACTTGAGTCCCAGCGTCATTAGGAGGTGTAAAATAGTGTTATTTCTAAAAAAATATTTTCAATTTGCTCTGGTAAATAAACTGACATGTCTGAATTCAAAAACTAATGTTGTAGCATTGTTGCAAACAAAATGAAGAACAATTTTGCAGAAAAAAGAATGACATTTTATCCATTTTCAGTAAAGTTGTGTCTATTTTAGTGGGACAATTGCTGCCAATTTTCAAAATTCTACTACGCAGCTACTACGATCATACTCAGTAGGATGTAACAAAAATTACATTTTGGCGGTCATTCTGGGGCTTGTTACGGAGGGGATACTGAGCTGAAATCCCAAATATGAGCTTGATTGAACTCAACAGGAGCATGCTTTTTGCACTTGAATTTATAATGGGATTCAACACGTAAATTTTTTTTTTCAAGAATGTAGATTTTTTTGTCATTTTGGCCACTGAAGCGTTTATTTTTAACATCATTGGCGTGTAGGACAGATCCTTGCGCATTTTTTGGTATATAACATTAAAGTTTTGAGCAAAATGAAATGGCGCAACGCCTATCTTTTCTGCTGGAACGTTTTTTTTCGAAAAATTTCTAAACTTTGATGGCCTGTTATATATACCAAAACATGCGCAAGGATCTTTCCTACACGTCAATAATGTTGAAAATAAACGCTTTAGCGGCCAAAATGACTAAAAAATCTACATCTTTAAAAAAAAAAATTACGTGTTAAATCCCATTATAAATTCAAGTGCAAAAAGCATGCTTCTGTTAAGTTCAATCACGCTCATATTTGGGATTTCAGCTCAGTATGCCCTGCGTAACAAGCCCCAGAATGACCACCAAAATGTAATTTTTGTTACATCCTACTGAGTATGATCGTAGTAGCTGTTAATAACAGAAATGAGTTAAATATCGAAGAATTTTGAAAATTGGCAGCAATTTTCCCACTTAAAATAGACATAACTTTACTGAAAATGGATGTCATTCTTTTTTCTGCAAAATTGTTCTTCATTTTGTTTGCAAAAATGCTACAACATTAGTTTTTGAATTCAGACATGTCAGTTTATTTACCAGAGCAAATTGAAAATATTTTTTGAGAAATAACACTATTTTTCACCTCCTGATGACGCTGGGACTCAAGTAATGGATCGTTTTGAGGTGTACTATGTCAGGAATATATTTTGGGAACTAAAAATTGATATCTTGGTGAAAATGTGCATCTTTGTCCAGAGTTAGACCGAGATTTTAAACGTACTTTTGAGGTTTTAGGTGATATATTAGGTTTTTTAACTTCAAATCGAGATAAAACCAGTTTTCACCGACAGAATATTTTGGTAATCGATTTTTCTGACTCAGAATAGTCCCCCTAACAACCTCCAGAAGGAATTTCCGAGGTGCATGCAAGTTGCATAATAATCCCCTTCTTACCCACCGTGATAACTGTTTAGAGCAATAGTTATATTTTTTTATTATTTCAAGTATATTTAAATACAACTTATCACAATTAGTTGCATCTAAATTACAAAAAAAATGAATTAAGTAATTTCCAACTCCAATTTGCTGTTTCATTTAATTTTAATATTTATGTTGAAGAAATTTACAAATATATTATCTTAGTTTTAACAGTATTTTCAAACCATTTGTAGCTCAAAATGGCTATGGAGAAGAAATTTTACAACCTAGTAAGAAACTCAACAATGATTTAAATGTTGTTGGAAAATCCTAAACAATAAACATAAAGTTTTGAGTTAGCTTGTATTATACAAAAATAAAAATTTACTTAATCCGTCCATACTTTCGGTGCCTACGGTAAATTTTCAGAAACCTTATCCGATTTTAATGAATCTTTCTAGACATGTCCAGGGCTCATAAGCCATTTTTGTGTATTTGGAGTCAGTGGCTCTCTAGACTGACTTTTAAGAAAGGTGTAAGCTATTTGAATATTGATTTATCTCATAATTTAGACATTGTTTTATCTCGAATCTCAAAGTTTTATCTTGTTGGAAATTTTGCGAGCTATCTACACTGATAGAAAAATGCACTTCATTTCTTTGAGATTATTAAATTTAATTGATTAAAAATCAAATCCAAATAAAACTCACGACTCGTTCAAAATTTGTGTGAATATTTGTTAATTAGTTGATAAAATATCCCGCTCTTTTTGGCATGTCATTTTTTGAAACTTTTTACGTTTAAAATTGGTTCAAACAAATCTCTTTTGTTGATACGTTATTTTCAACACCTTATTGATACTTTGAACTTTTAAATGCGATTTATGGAACCCAGAGTCAAATGTAATCAATTTGAGATACATCTTTTAGCCATTGTCAAAACTGAGTAAAAACACACACATTTAATACTGCAAAATATTTAATGATCGAATGTTGACTGGAAATGCTTTACTTTTACCCACAAACATCGAATCTGTGCAAATAAATTGATTTCACAGCATCTCACTGAATATGAGCTTTGATAAACAAAAAATCTCTTTAAGGTTCATGCTTAAACCACGTGGCCTTTTGAGAGGGAAGGGCAGAAAACCGCACTCTATAAAAATTTCAAAATGTTGTATGAGAAAAAATTGCATAGTTGAAAATTTCAAATTTGGAGGCCAAGTGGTTTATATACGACCCCTTATTTGAAAAAAATATCAGTAATTTTTAAAAAATGCTTTGAAATATATTCAAAATTGTTTTTTTTTATCTCTAAACTCCTTCCCGCCCAGAGCAAAACCGAGATTTTTCGTAGATGTAATTTAAATGGCTGCAAGATAATATTCAACATGATTTGATTAATTGTAGGGAAATTCTTATATGTTTAGCTGGCAAAGGACTCGGTCCTAATTCCATCCAATTTGATGATTTTCACTATTTCAACAACTTATTGATAGAAACTTGCATGCTCACTCCCTACTAAGCTATTTATCATCAGATTTCAGTTTTAAAAGCTGTAATCAAACGTCAAAGTGCTGAATAACATGCTGTTTCCCTGGGTTGTATCTTGTTGAAAAATTGCCATTTCGTTGAGATATTTTATTTTTAAGTAAAAAAATAATGGTAATCTGGAGTAACCATGGGCATAAGGGAGTTGAAGAAAGGTTCATTTAGATATGAAGCAATAGATATTATTTTATTTGAATTTTCAGATTTCTTTGTATTTTTTGTACTGATTCACCAAAATCAGTTTTCTTAAAAATAAAATAGAAACAGTGGAAAAGTAGGTTCTTTTACTAGGGGTAATATACCCATATCCGTCAGACTAAGCTTTTGGACCTTTTCTCGTCACTTTTGCAGTTTGCCGCTATTCAAATAACATTGTTAGGTACATCAACAATAGAGAGTTTCTTGCTCACTTTTAATTAAGCTATTTATTATGTCGAAGTTTGAGTTTTAGGGACAAAACTTTAACATAAACCGGTCAAAAATGGGTCGAAATCACCACTTTTTTCAGAAAACTTGTGAAGAATAAACTCAAACCCCTTATGTTTCTACATCAAAATGTTTGCTTTTGTCTTCTCTTAAATTTTTTAGTTAAACTCTAAAAGTAACCCTGCATAGTTACAAAAACACGTGATTTTAAAATGAAAATGTCTGTTCTTAATGAAAAAATTACCTCCCTGGGTTACTGCCGATTCGACAAGTCCATAAAAATTCCCATAAAATTACATGTTTCTCGATTTTTACAGGTCCAATTTTACACAAAAGTTCGTTTGTCACCAAATTTCTATCTTTTCACGGTTTTGAGCTACAAATCACTGAAAAACGAGTCTCAGTAAAAATAAAAATAAATATATAAACGGGATCGTTTCGCCCCTCCGTCACATGTACAAAATCTCAAAAATTCACATTTCCGTTTATTTATTAAATCCTTTGAAAAGATTCACTCCTGAAAGTTTCATAAAGATATTTCATGATTTAAGTGAGTCGAAGATGATTTAAGTTTAAAGTTTTGCCATGCGCAAAGCGAACCGTCACACTTTGTGAGCGTTTTTCTCAAAACACCGAGTTGATTTGCGGGTGCCACGATATCTCGAGATGGGATGAACCAAATTGGCTGAAATTTAGAGTGAGGACTCTCAAGACATATCCCGTGTGCATGACAAAGCCCGATTTTGAAATTTAGGTTTTTAAAAAATAACAAAAAACAAAAACTGTTGATTTTATCATTAAAAACAAAAATATTTTTATTTTTTTTAAAATAAACTTTTTGAGAATCGGCCTTTGTCATGCACACGGAACCCGTTTAGTGAGTCTTCACCAAAATGTTGAGCCGATTTGGTCAACGAAATGTTGAGATATCGTGGCACCCGTTTTTTTAAACTGCTAACTTAAAATAGTCATATCTCATAAATGTCTTCATATTTATTTTGTTAATAGATGAAAATGTATATTTTAATGCCCTGAAAACAAAGAAAAAAAAAATAGTTTGTGCCCATAGCAACCCATGACATTTTTGCCAATTTACATGTATGTTACCCCTTAAAACAAAGTTTCGCGGAAATCTAAGAGGGATCGGGGCAACTGCTATTTGAGTTGGCGGAGAATAACCTGAATAGGTCTTTTTTATTTTCAGAATATATATAAAAAAAAAATTTATGTTTTGCCCTGTAAACTGCTTGCGCTAAACAAAATTGTATTCAATTTGGAAATGTACACGAGCATCTTAAAGTAGGTATGTCGAAACCATGTCCCAGTTCTGAGAAAATGTGGCAAAAGTGATAAGATAATTCATTTTAATGTTTACCAGCTTGTTTCAATTTTTTTCGCGTTAAATCAGGTAATTTGTTTTGAAAATATTTTAAATTGAAAAGATAACCGAAAGGTCATTAACCTTAATGACAACACATAATTTGAAATGCTATCAATAATTTGCTGCAATCACACAGCTCACAAACGCGATGCATGGCAAAAGGAAATCCTGTCAGAAGTGGGATTCGAACCCACGCCTACAGAGTAGACTACGACCTGAACGTAGCGCCTTAGACCGCTCGGCCATCCTGACTTGTGATTTTCTCTCTGTAAGCTATGTTCGATACAACTTCAGAATTTTTCATCATTCAAAATCTAGCAGCTGACATGTTTAAGGTTATGCTCCGTCACATGCCATCTACCAAACTACCAGGTAGAGAGTTGCATCAACGGGACAGGCGGCAATAGGGGGATGGCGTCGCTATTTTCAGACCACGTTTTCCACTTTTTCTCCATCGAAACCGACTACTTTATCGACTTCATTTTGCTGGGCGAGATAGGGCGCCGTCTATTTTTAGACGATGACTCAGCACTTTTCCACTCTTGCACTTTAAAAAACCAGACGGCAGCACGATGTAACGCCACGTCCCTATGCTAGATTGGTTATGATTATGCACGAAAGCATAAAAACTGACCATCGCGGCAGCATAACTTTACCCCACATGCAACACGATGACGACGACGGCGATTGGTAGCACAAAAACGCGCTCGCACGGGTATTTATAAATTATAGAGTGGAGGGGCTAAACTTTATTTAAAATAAACTGTTCGCTTTCGTGATAATAGACCATTATGCGCAAGGGCAAAACTGACGGCGGTTAGCCGAAGAAGACGAAATTAACCTCTCACATTGAAACATTTTATGAATAACCGTTTTAGCTTTCAGAAGCACCGCCGGAACGGAATGAAGGAGAGTTTAGCTGCATGCCTAGTTGAAGGTTAGCTTCTCCTAGAACGATACGATATTCGTGCGACTCAATTTTGGGGCCAGCGATTATTGACACGAAAACTCTGGGAAGAACCCCAAAAGCCCCTCCCTCCCCTAAGGGGGAGTAGCAAGCGTAGCGAAATCATCACTTTGCAATCAAACTGTCATCGCCGGTGACAGTTGATGGGTAATTGCAGACCCCGTCTGGTCTTCAAACAGCGGGAGCTGAGAGGTCTCGGTCACCGCAAGTGTGACCAAGGTTCACAGAATCAAAAGGAGGAAGGGGAAGTTGCAACCAAACCGAGCACTTCTCCGCGTATTGGCAATGCGCATAATTTGTGGAGCATAAAGTTACTTTCTCGCGGGTAACGAGAGCTCACTCACGTGCAACACTGTAATACTGAAGTATTAGGGAAGCATAATTGAATCACATAAATGTTTTGAAAGTTCTTTAATTTAAATTTTGATTTTTTTTAAAGGTTTCCATAAGCTGTTATAAAGAACCTTTTTTTTTTTTTTTAAAAAAAACTCTATATAATTTTATATTGTTGTAATTCTGTAGCAATTTGCATTGTATTGACGAAAAGTTTTATAAGAATAAATTGTCCTAAGTTCTCCAATGACTAATTTCTTCCCGAAATATCATAAACTAAAATTAAACTATAACTAAACTAGATAGGAAACCCAGCACGCTTAGTACAAGAGAGAACAGAGGCATCAATTTGTAGAACAAAGCATTTTGTTCAAGTAATATTGAATGTTTGGCTATTTTGAAATGTTAGTCTTTATTTAAAAAAAAAAATGAAAATTTTGTTTTCGAAAAAATCGGAAAATTTCACGAATGTTTAATTTTTTAACATTGAAACTCCATTAGTTGCTGAGATATCGATATTAGAATAAGGAGGGTTGTTTGGGTGAGACTTAGAAAACATAAATTTTCCTGTTTTTATATCTTTACATGGCAATATCTCAGCAACTAAAGGTCATATCAACAAAGTTCAAAAAAGCAAAATATAAAGAATTTTCTCAGCTCTTCAAAAATATTGTTTTCAAAGTTGGGCAAACATGAGCACTGGTTTTAAAAAATGAATAACTGCGACTATTTTCAAAAAAGATACTTAAAAATGGCTATTATTCGAAAACGGCGCACTTAATCAAAATTTCACTAGAGTACTTTTTGATTGCAAATTCGATTTTACATCGAAAAATGAAGTTGAAATTTTTTGCGACCAATATTTCGATTTTTTTTAAAATCAGTATTGATTAAAAAAACACAACTCAGTCAAAGATTTTTTGCACATTCTGGAAATTTCTGAAAAGTTGGCATTTGATGTCTCCTAAAACATATCAGAAAATTAAAAAAACCAAAAATAGTGTTTTGTGTAAATCAAGTTTTAGTGACAAAAAGTGAAATTAAAAATCACAGATTTTTGAATTTTTATAAATCATTTTTGTATGGACAGCTGCCAAATTTGTATGGAAAATTATATGGCCAAACTAATGATGCAAAATGGCTTCTTTGGGCATACCGAAGGCACCAAAAACGTTTCAGACGGATTAAAAAATACAAAAAAATCGAATGACCGAAATCTCAGAGAATTGCTCACAGACATTTGCTCAGAATTTGATTCTGAGTCGATATGTTAACGTAGAGGTGGGTCTACGAGGTCAAATTACGAAGTTCAAGTTGGCAGAGAAGGAACCTTATGTAGACAGATTTTGGAGTAGAAAATGTTCAATATTTCCTCTATAAATGGATAAATTTCAGATCTTCTTTTGTGCAATCCTTATTCCACAAAAATTGTGGAAAATTACATCGAAAAAGAGATTTTATTTAACCATCCACATCTATCAACATTAAAACTAAGAATCTTTGAAAAAGTTTTTATTGCAATTCTTGATGGTTAACTGTTTAAATGACAAATACCTTTTTCCATTTTTGAGAAGAACATAGAACCTTCAAAAAATCCCTCGATATCTTCTTCTACACCCAAAGTTAAAGAACGAGGGGATAGTCCTCACGAAAAGAAACGTGAGGAAAGTACTATTTTGCGAGAGTATAGTCCTCTCGCGTGCTCATTCGTTCATTGGAACAGTTCATCCTATGAGTGGCTTACATGGACAAATGACTATTTATATATACTATATACTATTAATAAAATCTGCATTAAAATTTAAATTCTATATCATATAATTTAAATTAAGTTTTGTTCTGCATTTTCATAAAAAATGTACATTTTTTCCCCTGCAAAAACCGCATCCTTAAAAAACTAGCTATAACAGTACCACGCCTACCATCATTCATTCCACGGGACCTTTCGTGTTTGTGCTCGTTGCAGTGTTCGTGTAAGGGTATTTTTTATTCATTCTCATTTTTTTTTGCTGCTGCTGCAACCCGCAAGGCACACGAGGCACACGGCAAAATTATGGGTTTGATGGCGGGCTCTCTCTCTCTCTCGCCACTCTGCATGGGATGCCCTCAGGGGCCCAAATCGGCCATTGATCGGATATGTGAATCGGCCGGCGCGGTTTTCCCCCCTTACTCGGCAGAACTCCGTTATAAAGTGTGCTACACACGCACACACACACACACACACATGTCAGCAGGTGAAGAGATAGTGAGAGATTCCACCAGAAAAAAAGTCCTCTCCCTGGGAGTATCAAATTTGCTTTTTAATTTCATTCATTTACTCTCGCTTTTTTTTTGCTGCTTGAAATGAGGTTTGGCAATGTTTTATTATTTTTCAGATCGATTTCCAGATCTGGTGAACGAGAAATACAGTAAATTACTGCTATCAAGGTGCACGGCCACCGTTTTATTAGTGTTAATAAAAAAATGATAACGGCACTCCGATGGAATGTTGAACTCGTTAGATTTATCAATGAAATTCAAATATGGTGAGCAAGGCAATGAGCGTGTTTCAGAATAAAAAAAAATCCTTTGAAAAGGTCAGAAAAAGAAAATAAACTTGGTAATGGTGGAATGCAACTAGTGTGAATAGTGTTAAGTTATAAGTTTTGAGCACATCTTTTATGTCAGAAAAAATGCGTTATTTTCCCACTAAAAAATGTCTTTAAATAATTTTTTCCGTTATAATGACACTTTTTCAGTCTAAATTGAGGTAATATTACATCATGAAATAGGTAATATTTAACCTTCAAATTTTACACAATCGGAATCACACAAGTTATAAACAAAAAAATACTTGCAACTGCCAAAAATTAGATACATTTTAAAGTTAATGAATAATGATAAATCGAGCTAACCCTTATTTTTTTAAATTTCAGATGCATAATTACTAGGCCGTCCCAAAAAAATGAAAATTTGTCAAATCTTCGGTGCTCACCCCTAGAATGATAGATTAGGATGTCAGGAACAATGTTTTCATACAACAAAAAATTCCCAAAAATGGTTTACAACTCGCGCGCGGAGCTTGAATGAAAAAAGTGCATTTTTCGAGGATTTTTCAGAGTGATTTTTGAAAATTTTTGGCTAAAAAAATACAATTTTTTCTCCCTAAAACGCCCTGCTATGCCCAAACACAAGCTTTTATGGACTATGTCTGTACAGGAATTAGTTCAGGGGACATAACTATAACTTGAAGCCCAAGGCGACCAAATTTGAATGTTTTTGGTATGATTGTTACGCGCATTTCTGTAAAATCCTCGAAAAATGCACTTTTTTCATTCAAGCTCCGCGCGTGAGTTGTAACCCATTTTTGGAAATGTTTTGTTGTATGAAAACATTGTTCCTGACATCCTAATCTATCATTCTAGGGGTGAGCACCGAAGATTTGACAAGTTTTCATTTTTTTGGGACGGTTTAATGATTACCATAATTGCGCATTTGCTTATTTTTTATCATGAAACTAGCACGCCATTTGATTATTTCAATTGATATTTTTTTGTGTTTTTTCAATAAGTTCCAATAAAAAAATTATCCAAAACGTTTCAAATCTCGCTTGAAATCTTGAAGCCTTTATAAAGAAAAGTAGAAATGTTTTTCAGTTGTGGATATTTTTCTGCTTTTATTACAGTGCCATCCCGTTTTTGCCAACACGACTATTTTGAGCAATCCCCTCGTCAAAAATTACCGATTTTGTTTTATTATTTATTATTTTTTGACTTTATTTTTCTTCTAAATTGTTGATCAGAAACAAATCTAAAACTTCACACAATAATGAACAATTTCAAAATTGATGTTGATTTTCCTTTTATTACGTAACGAAAAAAATGGATTTTAAGACCCCGTAACAAAATTTCCATACAAATTTGAAAAAAATGTGTTTGAAGCGTAACGTAATAAAAGTACGCTCCCCAAGCAGAATTGTTTGAAAAATTCGTGTTGCCACAACTATTTTTTGGTTTTTTTCGTTAAATCATGTCTAGTTTTTAAGTATGCGCGAAAATCATAAAAATTGAAAAAAGTCGGCAAAATCTAATTAGATTTTTAGTTGCCATCCGAGAACTCGACAAAAAGATTATAGGCTATATTAAATCTGATAATGGTGTCAGATTTTGTGACATCAAAAATATTTAATCTTACATCGGGAACTGGTGATATTTTCTTAATTTTTCGTTAAGTTTCACACTTTTACAATTTTTTTTAGGTAAAATTACTTAAAAAAGAGGTGACTTTTAACCAACCAAATTTCAACCAGAATTCAACTTTTTTGTACTCTGAAAGTAATTTCAGAAGTTCCCCAAAAAAATCTATGGATTCTTTACTAATTCTATTCAATTAGGTCACTTTTTAATCTTTGTTATTTTATTGAATTTATTCTGCGAACTGGGGCAATGTCCAATGTTTACATACGTCCACGGCAATGACTGTTTACCAACGTTCACTATGATTTTCAAAAATAAAATCAATAGTGATTTGAAAAATAATTTCCTAGAAAACTGTCGATTTTAATTCTAGGGTGACTTTAATAGCCTTTGCGTTTCTTACAAATTTCAGTTCACAATGTATATAAATGTTAGGCTTAGAAAATAAAATTTTTCGAAATTGATAAAAAATCATGAGAAATAGTTTTTTTTATCAAAATATCAATATTTAATGCCACCATTAATACACATAGCACTAAATCAATTTTGTAGCATTGCTCTATTTTTTATGTAGGCCGTTGTAAATACTTTTCAAAGAGCCAGTAATTTTGAAGTTATTTTTGATTTTTTAGAACTGGAACTTGAAAAATTTATTCAAACTTTTCTTAGTGTAAAGAACCCGATAATGCAGTTGTTTGTCGACTCGAACTCATTTTCATTGAAAAAACCTGACTCTTAGAGAGTATTTTTCAAACTTTTCAAACTTTTGCTTGGTGAGTAAATTCTTTAAAAAAATTAAGAAGTTCATTTTTCGAGTGATTTTATAGCCTTTCCTCAGTAAGGTGAGGAAGGAAAAAAAATGTTTGATTCACTTTTTTATTGAAATCTGTCTGGTAACCCTACCCAAATCTAACGTCAAACAAAGACTGCTGCCTGACACTTTCACAAGTGCGAGAATTTCCCGATAAATTATGGAAAATTAAATTTTCCGGATGCAAATGAAGAAAGGAAAAGCAGAGAACCTTCACAATCAGTGAAATTTCCTCCTTCCCACGCCGGAAGAAACTTTTCGAAATTTCTTCGTTTGTTGCGTCCCAAACCCGGACTACCGTGGAAGAGTTTGGCGAAGAAATTTATTCCCCGGGAGTCAAGCTGATGATTACGACTTCTACTGAGAGCGAGATTAGAACGGCTGCTGCTGCCCAGCAATAGAGATGCTAATTTACGGACTGTTCCTTTGAACCTCCGGCAGCTGGCAGCGATTCGCTTGTACTGCCCCTGCCGACAAACGAGTTCCTCACTTCGGGAACAGCTCGTCGGAAGATGTGACCTCCACCGATGGGGAGCAAAAAAAAAAACACTCACCGGCACACATCCGAAAACCGGTCGCCGTCGTCGTCTTTGTCGCGTACGGGTTTTGTCGGCCGTCGTCTTCAAGAGATCCGAATCTGATTACTATCGGGGACGACTTCGCGAAGACGACGGCGACGTTCGGTGGGATTCGGTTACTCTCCGCCAAAGAGAGAAAGAAAGAGTGCGATAGCGACCAGGCTGGCAGGATTCGGCGGAGCAGGTTGCCTTGCGTGTGTGTGTTGACGCCGCTCCGATGACCGGTGCCGAGCGGCAATCGACCGCGCGCTGGACGAACACCGCGTCGAGTACCGCCGAACGTCAACGACGAGCGCTTCTTCAGCGGGGCTCGTGAAGACCGACGATGAACTGCGAGTTCTGCCCGGATGGCTTCTGAGTTGGTGGGACGAAGGTCCACTTGAGAGCTGCGTGTTCTAACGAGATAGATATATAACTTCAATTTGATGGAATTCAATAGATTCAATAGAATTCAATTGTTAAAAAAATCTAGTTAAGCTCAAGATTTGAAACCAGCTTCACACCATTAACTACAGAAATTGTCTTTAATCGAAGATGAGAACATCTTCACAAAGTTCTAGATTTCCTTAAAATACAAGAATGTTGCAATTTCGATAAATTCTTCTTCCAATACCAATTTCCTCACGCTTTTCATCAATTTTCGAAACATCAACTTCACACTAACAAAAATCTCAAAGAAGAGTCCAAGTGGAGGGTTGTTCAAAGGCGAGCAAAAACCCGTCGGCAACTTCAACTCTAAGTCGTGCCACACATTGGCAAGAAAAGCAAAAATGCTTCAACTTGTGGAATTTAATTAGAAGTGTTCCTGGGCGCTTTCGGAAGTTTTCCTTTTTCCACCACCCGTTTGAAAGAGAAAGTTTTCTATCGATGCCCTTCGCACCACCCCCACAAACTTCTTCACAGCTGGTTGTGAAATATTTGATGAGCGGACGAAGAAAATTCATCGCTTTTACCCCAGTTGTTTGAAACGCTTGCAAAAAGGTAGGGAAGGAGGTGAACTGTCAAAAGAAAATAGTGTGCTACAAAGTGGCGTGAATTTGAAGAAGGAATTTCACGAACATACCCGCTTTCCAGCTGTTAAAATTATCTGCAAAATTCACCTACAGAGTAAAAATGTAAATTTTTTTTTTAAACTCTGTTTTATAAAAATTGTTTGAAAAAAGACTATATATTAAAACAGTCCCATCAGACAAAGCTAAAAATCATCGCTGTCGTGCTAACTTGTCGCACGTGCATTTTGGGCCAAATTGAGGTAATAACGCCATTTTTGTGCAGCTCACAGGGCCTCAACTTTAGACCTTCACAGATCCCCAAAATCTGATTTCAATCCTGAGATATTCAATAAAACCGGAAAAACTCCGTGCATTGTTGTCACTTTTCATATGAAAGAAGTTTCAATCTTGTCGTGGTATCTTGACACACCCTGAAAATTAATGTTAATGTGACGCGTTTGACACAAGTACGAGCTCCGT
Organism: Culex pipiens pallens; assembly: GCF_016801865.2. NCBI lineage: Eukaryota > Metazoa > Arthropoda > Insecta > Diptera > Culicidae > Culex > Culex pipiens. Next base: position 145,748,952 of record NC_068939.1, read on the forward strand.
TAACATTTGTTACTATAACTCGGAACTCCAGCAACCAAATTCTACCAAACTTTGTCAACCAAACAAAACGTGTTTGTTATTGTTTACATTGCGTGCTCTATTTTTTGTTTATTCAAGGTCAAACATTTAAACGCGTTTTTCTCAAAACGTCGAAATGGCGGGTCCGACAAGATAGCATGACAGCGTCGAAATGATTTTTTTTTGCAAATCCGCAAACGAGGTTCACCGAGTTGGATAAATACGACGAGTGCTGAAAATAATCTAGTTTTGTAACGAGTTCCATACAACATTTTTTGCAATTCCGAAAACACCCATTGAATGAAATTCTAAGTCAAATTTTCATGTATTTTGTCAATAGATCGTTTAAATCAAAAAATGTTGAAAAGTGTTACTTTTCGAAACAAGTGCTGAAAAGTTCAACTTTACAGCACCCATTTCAGTGCTGAAAATTAGAAATTTGCAGCAGTTATTTTGAAAAGTGTTGCTATTCGATTCGGCTATTTCGTCGTTCAAGAATAACAGGAAAAGTAAGTAGTTTCACGACGGAATTGCAAAAAGTACATTTCAGCATCCATTTAAGTGATAAAAGTATAAGAAGGGTTATCAGAAGGGAAATTTTATGTAACAACATGTCAATTTTATAATTTCGTTATTATTGGTAACTTTGCGGGAGAAATTAGAAAAAATATTTGCATCACGCTTTTCCTATACTTATAACACGCAATGTCACACTTGCTCAGACCCCCCCCCCCTCCCCCCCCCTAGAGCGTGACATACTTTATGGATGACGCCTATTTAAATTTGACTTAAATGGAGTCGCTGAACACAAATTTTATCGATAAAAAAACTTTTTTTTTGTTCTTGATTAGAGAATTTCCCGGGGTTATAAAATTCCCGGGAATCGGGAAATTTTCAAAAAAAAACCCGGGAATTCATAATTCGTAATTCAATAGCAACTATAATGGTCAAAATAATTGTGAGGTTCAATTATTGCATTGGCTGCTTGTAAAAAAACATACAACTTCAAGAAAGTATAATTTTTTTCTAAATATCTGTCATTCAATTCGTTCAAAATATCAAAAAATAATAATTAGTATGTTGTATTGATAAGAAGTAGCTAGGTATAATTTTTAAATCAAAGTGTTTGGAAAGTGAGTAAAATGAATCCATGCTTCAAAACGATAAAAATGCTTTTGAATACATCTCTGTAACCAGTTTGGGAGATTATGATAAAGAATATGTTTGCATTTTTTGGGCACATTTTATATAATACGAAGTTGTTTTTTCAATTTAATCTTAGGCCCTTGGTAGCTCTAGTGCTCTAAAAATTTTCAACTTTTAACTGTCATTTCTCAAACACTTTTAAACAAATCAACCTAATCTTTCCTGCAAAAATCCTCTAAGAGACATTTAATGATACCAATTTAATTTTCTTCCAATTTGGTCAAAGTAAACAGAACGTAAAAAATATATGTTTTGATCTTGGGGGGAAGAGGTACCTTATTTTCAAATGATTTAACACATTTTAATTGTTTATTTTCATTTCATTATATCGCAATTATTGTTGCCCAACAAATAAACAAGATCTATTCCTAGATGTGAATGCTTTAGAAATTAATATCATCTGAAATAAATCTTGACATGAAATTTTGCAGACGAACTGATAAGTTCAATGAGAACTGTAAATTGAATTTGATAAAATAAAATGTAGTGCTTTCATTATTTTTTGGAAGTTTAAAAAATGTACAAAAAAATTAAGAAAATGTATACTTCCGCTTGAATTCCGGGAATTCCCGGGAAATTGGACGGGAAAATCCCGGCATTTTTTTCCCGAGACGGGAAATTGGACGCTCTATATGTGATTCGATTATCCGAATAATCGAACTTCTGATAGTCGAAACTTAGGATAATCGAGGCTTCTAATAATTGAGTCTGGAATGTAATAAAGTTTTCAAAACAATTGAAAATTTGACATTATAAATATGACTCAACAGGCCCAGCCCAACCAAATAGAAAGTTTACTGGGCACTAATGTCAAAATAAAGCATCACAATATAATTCGAATACAAATTGGATAATTTAGAATTAAAAACTTTTAAGAATCAAACTTTAACCTTCACAATTCTTTAGCTTATCAGAAAATCTATGTAAAATTTTCTCAGGAACTCGTAAACACTAATGATCACGATTTTCAATTTGAAAACGGATCGAGTCAATCGATTCTACGTGTAATATTCTTCAAAATGAGTCCTGAAACAACCTTCTATGATTTGTGGTTCTAGAAATGTCGCAGCTTGAAAATTAAGGCACAATTTTGCGAAAAAGGCGACACTTTGGAGTGGTAGAAAAGGGACCACCATTTGGATTCTTGGAGGTTCAATTGAGGTGGAAAAACCCATATGCTGTGTAAGTGTTAACCAAAATAAGATTGGTTTATAAAAAATCAAACCAAACCAGCAAAAAAAACAATATTGTCAAGTCAAGTCGGAAACATGAAAAAACTCTTCTCCTTCTTCCGAAAACGATTTCCCTTTCCTGCTCTAGATTGTCAAGCACGCCGTACACATGCTCACGCTCCGTCCAACCGACCACGGTTCATGTTTTCCCATTTTCACCGAGCGAAAGCATCGTCCTTTCCGGCGGTGTTCGCCAACGTCGTCCCAAGGACTTGCGCCACGCGGTCCTTTGATATCGGATCTATCTCCACCCCGGAATGGCCCTGCAGCCGTAACGTGACTCGTGTCCGCTCACATGAGCGCCCAAATCTGGTCAAGTTTGTTCCGGAAGGGTCCGCTTTCGGCGCTTTTTTTAATGGAATTAAAATAACACCCCACTCTTGCTTTCGAAGTCAGCTTCCGAAAGTCGTCCAGGATGGGTTCATTTTTTTTCTTCCTCTGGCCGGCGGCATACGATGCGTCCAAGCAGCTCCTCGAAGCGTAATAATCGAAAAACATTTCTGACATTGTCCGGATGGTTTTGGTCGCTGGTGGACGACGAACCTTAAAGAGCGATAGACCCGGCTTGGTCAACGACCAGGTCAACGGAGAATTCCTCTCGAACGCGCGCGTGAGTGCTTTTTTCGGTTCCCGCGCGGGGACACGTTCGGAATGTGCGAACTCGTTTGTTCCGACGTCGTCGAAGACCTTCGCGAAATTCCACCTCCGAAGGACACGACGATAAACGGCGAAACCGGTTCTTGGCGGAGAAATTCAGGACATTCGCCGCATGACTCGGACGTTTTATGGTGGAGACTTCGGAATCCGAGGCTTGGTCAGTTTGTGTGTGCATGCACACATACACTGTTGGCCACGCGGCCGTTGGGGATGGTCCGTTCTACCAGGGAAGCTGGAACGTGCCGGAGTTGAGCTGAACGAGTTGTCTGTTGCTGTTCTTTCCAGTTTTACACCCAAAACTTGAATTGCGCAAAAATTTTACAACTCTCAATTAAAATCTTGATCAAAAAAGTTTATTCATAATCATAGAGTTTCTTAAACACAATCAACCTCACTTCTCTCAATATGAACTTCTTTTTCTACCAAACAAAATCGTTCGAGCCCGCGTTTGGAGTGTCTTGTCGTTGTCGTGGACGCCATCGGTCGTAAAAGGCAATTTCCGAGCCGGGGAGAGTAAGAGAAGCTCCATAAAGCGGGAGCCCCCGCCCCTTTGCTAAGAGAGGAGTGGCAAGTCGTATCGCGGTTTGGGGCTGCTGCTGCTGCTGTGGTGTGGAAACACGATGTATACATTGCAAACCTTCTCGAGGTTCATGTAGATTTAGACGACACGGGGGAGCAGTTCTTCGAGAAGAGTTGCAAGAAGTTGATGTTGTAAAGGGAATCCTTGAAATCTTGAAAATTTAGATGTGAAAAAAGATATAAGTAAATTTACTTTCAAATTTTAATACTGTCGAGGGTCAAAAACCTTTGATTTTCAATAGGTCTATTCCCGTACTGCAGAATTCTGCACGAAATCGGCAGCAGAGCGTTCCCGTACTTTTCTGCAACAAAAGTAACTTTTCTCCCAGACAGAACTCCTGCAATGAGAGAGGCTGAAGTTGCAGCAAAACCGTTCCCGTACTTTTCTGCAAGCTCTCTCTTCTTGTTGAAAAGTGACTGCAAGTTGGTGTGATGGATGTTGAGTACACGCTTACATAAAGTTTGCAAGTTGAGTGAAATCAAGCATTTTATTATTAGTTGTAATAAATTTTATGTTTTATTATTACTAAATTGAAGTTGTCTGTTTTAAGGGACTTTTGTATATTTTGAATTGATGGATTTTAGGGGTAGTTTTTTTAGTGTCTGTTTTTATTGAGAACAGTTTTTGTTTATGTTTATGTTGTGTTATTAATGTAAATGATATAGCGATTTTTGTAGTGTTAATATTTTAACCTGACAAAAAAAAGATAATTTAAGCCAGTATTACAGCACGGCTGATACCCCAACCAAAAATTCGTATTATAAAAAAAATGTTTTTAAAATCTTTTAAACGACACATTTCTTTTGTGTTTAATAGTTTCAAATAAATATTTGTCTAAGGAATAATTTTTGATCTTCAATTGTTTTTGAATAGTCTAAATATGTGTGTTTAAATATTAGGTAAATTTAAATTTCAAATAATAAATTGTACCTTTAACGGTGCTACCAATTTGTATTCTAATATGAACCAAAAAAATTTGATGTAATTTTGTCGAATTCTTCTATTTCAAGAAATTTAAATTCTAAAATTCGGAAATTCTTAAATGCCGCCATCTTGAATCATAAAAAGTACAATTTTTTTGGAGTCATATTTAAGATAAGATACTCAGATTAGAGGTTTTAGAGATTGGAAATTCTGACAAGTTCTTAGGAAAATAGAGTACGAATATCTTTTAAAATTTGAATTTCAAAAAAAAAATGCAGAATTTTAAAATTTTACTTATTTTTGAATTTGTTTTGTTTCTTAAATTTTTTTAACTGTAGCTTTTGAATTTTTGGTGATCTGAACTCTGAAATATTCAAACTCTTGTTTTTTTATTTAGAGTTTTTAAAAAAGTAGAAAGTTTTAAGTTTAGGAACTTTTAAGGTGGAAACCTTTATTTTTTTATTTTGAATTTTGAAAATTAGGATTTTTTTTAAATTTTTATCATTTTAAAATTTTATTTTTAATTATTTGTATTTTAAAGCTTTGAACTAGGTTTTGAGTTTGTGATTTGTTGTTTTTTTTCTGATATAAATATTTGCATTTTTAAATTTCTCAAATATCTGATTTATTTTGTTTTAAGTTTCTCAATTTGAAAATACAAGTTTTTTTTGTTAAATATTTTTTAATTATGAATTTCTTAATATCCTGATTTTTTAATTTATGAGTTTCAAAATTTGACAATTTTGCTGCGTCACTGTTGTTCTTCCATGTGACATCCAGTCATAATTTATATATGTTACCCTGAATAATCTTTCAAATATTTTGCTATTAAAAAATGTATATATGGTCACTTTTATATTAAACCTTTGTTTGTCTTTTTTTAAATTATGTTTATTAAACGTACCGTCTATTCGCATTTCTTAAATTGTTTACCTAATGTAAAAAAATGAGTTGTTTATAATATACAATTTCTACCTAAGCATAATTAATTTCTAGTTTAATAAATAGTACATGCTTGATTTTTTAAATAAAATGTTGAGTTGCATTAAACAATAATGTCCCGGTTCTAGAGGTTATCAAGCTTTCAATTAATTTTTTGGCAATATTTTTTTTTATATTTTGAAATAATTAAAAAAACTTTAATACCCAATTTGAGTAAATCCACTCAACTGTGTACAATATTGCAAAAAAAGTACTGGAACGCGCTACCCAGGCAAAAGTTTTGCCGCTTCTCTCCTTGCAGAACTTCTGCAAAAGAGAGTTGGAGAGAGCGAGCTGAAAAGTACGGGAACGCGCTGCAAAAAGTGACTTATGCTGGCTGCAGAATTCTGCAGAAGCTGCTGAAATTCTGCAATGCTGCAAGTATGGGAATAGACCTAATATATTTCAAAGAACAAGTCGTTGGTCGTTAATTGTAAAAAAAAAAATGCAGTCTACCAAATTCAATGTAACGACTTTTCTTGTAACAAATTGAAACTTTTTTCCACCTTCACAAACCCACCAAAAAAACCGTCCTACCGGAACCACGTGTCTCTGTGTGACAAAACGCCTCAAACGCCCCTGCCACCCAAAAACCGTTGATGAACCCTTCCCGGCTAATCGCCGACAATCAAAGCTAATGACTGCCTGTCAGAGAACTTGGAACTCGACCGATTCGAGCGTGGAAAAACTCGTCAAGTTGCGTCCAGGGCAATACCGGTCTTGGCGACGACGACGTTGAAGCTGGTGACATCCCCGAGGGACTTACGGTGCGGAACTAATGGCCAACCTGGCGTACGGAATGGGAGGGAGGACGGCGACCTTTTATCGCTTCATAATTTCCCATTATTTAGAAATTAACACACCAAATTTTCTTAGATCAACCGGTTCCTCACTTGTGGACAGGTTGCTGAAGGTCGGACTTGTGATTTCTTGAGTTGACATGCATGACGGTTGAATTTGAGACATGACAGTATTCCACATAATTTTTTAATGGGTTTAAAATTTCTTTAAAATCATAGACTATTCTTTTCTATTGCAATACGTTCTAAATAAAAGTAAACAAAGAGCTTAAACCTGTAGAAGTTTAAAACTCGAAACAAGTTTATGGTTTTTGGGAGGGAAAATCAGCAACTACTGTATGCACCGCTGAAAGTGCAACGTGGTGCAACTCCGGTCCAGCAGACCAGATTCCGCAGCCCTCCATAGTGAAACAAAACCGTCACGCATCATCGGCCAAGTTTGCATGCGATATGTGCATCGTGTGTGTGCTTGTATGTGATGAATGACGGCCAATCTGCTGCAAAACTGCAACTGATGCATCAAACTCCAGTGCACTTTTGCCGGCCACGTAGAGGACCGCTTCGGGCTTGTTTACTTGCTCCCTGTATTACGCCTGGATGCCGTGTGGACATTGGACAGGTCCCTGGCAGAGTTGTTCCTCGTGTGGTCATACTGAGGGCAATTAAATAAATAATTAGATTCGGAAAACGCAAAGCACATCAACCGAACCGAAATTGGAGTGTTAGACAGGGAAAAAATCAACAAAATTTTCGATGCTGAAAACGTGACTGAAATCGGGTATTTTAGGTTGCAGAATCGAGAGTACCTTAGTTGAATTTCTGACTATGATGGTTCTTTTTGACTTTTTTAATTGAACATTTATTAAAAATGAACACGAATAAAAATGTACACACAATTTACTATGTTAATCATTGCTATTCCGTCGCAGCTGCGTCAGAAACCAACAACAACTCGAAGCGACTGTTTGCCGAAACAATTCCGTTCTGCACCGCTGCTGGCAACAGGGAAAAAGGTTAATTTATTCACGGAAAAATTTGGCGCGCTCGCATGTCTTGTTTGTTTGCATTTTTCCTAGCCCACAGTCCTCGTCGTGTGTTGTTTACTCCCGGGGCGGCGGTGACTGTTTGCCAACAAAATCCCTAAATTCCGCCCATTTGTAAATAAATGTCATCCTCACACCCCGCGGCGAACGGGAAAACTGCTGCGACGTGATTGACTGCGTGTCTATCCGCTGGAGCTCATTGATTTCTCAACCATCCGTGACTAACAGGATCTACCAGGCCTTCTGAGTTCAGAATTTGAACTAATCAGCGCTAAACCCCTCGAAAGTTTCGTTCATTTTAAACAGCCTGTTTTTCAGACGAGAAATAAACAATAATTTTAATATGTTTGCTTAGTTTTTATGAAGAAAATTACCAAAAATAAAAAAACTTTCCAAATTGATGTTTTGTCATATCTTAAGAACAAATGCTTTATTTTCAATTACGAAACGCATTTGTGAAATTTGCTTTTTTTCGAACATCATCATCTATACAAATCTTCATACAATTTTGAAAGCATTCCATACGAAAATGCTGTTGAAATTAACAGCATTTTCATATGGAAAATGTCTCCGACAATTTTGTGGGTCAAATATATAAGGAACAAATAGCCAAATTTTTATTTCACTTTTCACTCACAAAATTAAGTTGCGTAAAATATTAAATTTCATTTATCCATGCCTCAGCTTAAGAGAGCTCAAATCTAATGTTATGTTATGTTATGTTATGTTATGTTATGTTATGTTATGTTATGTTATGTTATGTTATGTTATGTTATGTTATGTTATGTTATGTTATGTTATGTTATGTTATGTTATGTTATGTTATGTTATGTTATGTTATGTTATGTTATGTTATGTTATGTTATGTTATGTTATGTTATGTTATGTTATGTTATGTTATGTTATGTTATGTTATGTTATGTTATGTTATGTTATGTTATGTTATGTTATGTTATGTTATGTTATGTTATGTTATGTTATGTTATGTTATGTTATGTTATGTTATGTTATGTTATGTTATGTTATGTTATGTTATGTTATGTTATGTTATATGTTCCCGACATATTTGGAAAATGCGAACATAACAGAATATTTTCAAACTCGACAGGAGCATGGCAGAAACCAAAACTTGTTCGCAAGTAATCTATAATTTATAAATTTAAATTTTCACGAGCAAAGACGCAAAGGATTGTACTTATTATAATTGTTACAATACATTGAGTCTTTGTTCGTGACAATTTAAATATCAAATTTATAACAATATTGACCAAAAATTTATTTTCCGAAGAAAATTAATGGATACTTTTACGACACAAAATTATTTTCCAAAGGAAATTTATGTATACTTTTATGATACACAGCAACTTCAGATTAATTGTACAAAATTCAAGTTGATTATGTTGAAAACCAACATTAGAAACGTTTAAAAAACCTCTTATGGTCCAATATTTGATTTACTGTACACACGGGGTGTTCAATTTCCATGATACGTTTTTGAAAATCGTACCATGCAATTCGAACACTTTGTTCGTGGTTCCGAATTTCATGAACTCTTGTTCACGATTTTGGGAACTCTTTTTTATCCGTGCAAATTCCGCAATTCCGTCCGAAAACAGCATGATTCGAAAACTAAGTTCTCCAACTAGGCTCAAAATTTTTCGAAATAATTAGACCCGTATTTTTTTAGTTTGGCCATTACGGTGACGGCCTTGTTAAGGTGGTCCAAAAAATGGAAATTTTCGTCGATTTTCGCAAAAAAAACAGATTTTTCAAAAACTCATAACTCCGCGCCGTTTAAATCGATTTTTGCTGTCTTGGACGCAAATGAAAGGTTATTAGTTTGGCTTTTTAGTTAAAATTGTCACGAGTTTAAATAATCTAGCCTAACATTTGAAAAGGTCATATGAAACTTTAAAATACCGTTGATTTTATCCCATTTTCGTAATTTTCCCGTTGTTGCGCGTGGCGTTCTCACTTTTTATTTTTTTAAATCATATCTCGAAATCCTATTTATGAACTCCTCCCATTTTTGAGTATGTTCCGTAAAGTTTCCCAATGAATCCGATAAAAATATTTTCAGACACAGGCTTTTTGGTCTAGACACCGTCCAAACGGTATTTTGAAGTTTCATACGACCTTTTCAAATGTTGGGCTGAATTTTTCAGTCTTCAAACTATTTTTCTTTTTTTTTTAAGACCAACGAATCACCTTTCATTTTCGTCCAAGACAAACTATAATCGGTTAAAATGGCGTGGAGTTATGATTTTTTGAAAAATGAGGTTTTTGCGAAAATTGACGCAAATTGCCATTTTTTGGACCACCCTAATACGGCATAGGTCACCGTTATGGCCAAAAAAAAAAAAATACGGGTCAAAATATTTCGGCAAAGAAACCCTCATTTTTTTCATGCTGTTTTCGAGGAAAATAGCTGAGTTAATATCTAGATTTTTTTTTAATATGGAGAATTTTTGAGAGCAACATAAATTTAGGAACAGGAATAACCAAGCAAATATTTCTTTATACACTTTTTTTTTAACTTTCAGTGGAAATCATTCATTGGATCATTGGACTTCTACGTTCGAGCAGATAGACATGCAATATAGACCCAAAAGACCTGGGGGTCGTTAAAGTGAATGGTCTGTTTTTTTTTTGGAGGTCATTCAAAGATTCTTATCTTTTTTTAAAACCGACGCGAATTTGGATTTTTGTTTTTTTATAAGCTTGGGGATTTCAGATGAGAGAAATTCGTAAAATTATACAACAGTTATCCCATTTATTTCAAATGAAGTTGTTGTAATTTAACCTTCTAAACTTTGTTTTATAAATTATCATGATAATTCGAGAGTTCTCTTATTTATTAAGTTTTCGTCATTACAAATCACAGACTCGATTATCTGAAGTTTTGGTTAGGGTTTGTTCAGATATTACGTCCAGAGATTTTAGAAATTTCAGACCCCTCCCCTCCCTCCTGTCACGCACTTTGCCTATCCCTGGACTGTCACAAACCCCAGACCCCTCCCTCCTTTCTTAACTTAATTTTTAAATATCTGATGGTCTGTCTCTTAGGAATTTCGGATAATCGATTTACCAACATATTTCATTTCATTTTTATTGTATTTTCTCACTTTAAACATTCACGGAGAAAAAGAGTTCCCAAAATCGTGAACAAGCGTTCATGGAAATCCCATGGTACGATTTTGAAAAACGTACCATGAAATTTGAACACTTTGCTCGTGGTTCCCATTTCCATGGACGCTTGATCACGATTTTGGGAACTCTTTTTTCTCCGTGTTGATTTCGAGTTCTGCGATCCCATTTTAGTAAAATTGAATGGTTGATTGCCTGTTACATTAACCAAAGCATTTCCTCAAAGCCATTTTGACCGCCATTTTTAGATCATTTTTGGGGTTAAATTTAAGCTCAACTACCTAAAACAAGGCAATTAGAAACAAATCATGATTCGATTATACGGAGATTCGATTTTGGATAATCGAGTCTGAAATGTATTTAAAGAAAAATACTCAAAAATTGAAAATTAATCTTCAATTTAATCCTGTTTTGCAAAAGGTTTTTTTTTTATTTGAATTCAGGTCAAGGCAAATTACCATCAAAGTTTTTTTTAATTAAAATGATTATTCTAATCGGCAACCCCCCAAGCTTAGAACGTCGCACGCTGCCTCTAGCCGAACCAACCAGGAAACCAGGAGTGGAGCACCTACGAGAGCTCCACAATTCGGACACCCGACTCTGTTCCGAACCCTGAAACGACGATGCCGTCGACTACGCTCAATGATCGGGTCGCGATTTCGCGAGCTGCGCTGGAGAAGAGCACTCGCGATATTTCACGGCGCGAACGATTGAGCCGAACAGAACAATACACACAAAATGATCAAAAAGAAGAAGAGGAAAGGCCGAATGAGGGAAAAAAATTCTCGCGCGAAAAGAACGCGCTGTGTGTGTGTGTTAGTCAGTGTGGTGGAATTGGGGCCAAACAAATGGAAGGTTGTTTTTTATCATCGAATTTAGATAAACGTGTGATTAATGGATTTTCGAGTGAGCGTGAGGAAGAGGTGGGAGGGGATTTGGAGTGGCGGAAGGAAGCTTTGTAGTTCAGGGGTGTGATCAGCGCGAACGGCGCAAATTTACAGTCGGGGCAGGGTTGAGTCGTGGTTCTTCCGGTATCGCGGTCGGATGTTTTGTGGTCCGTTAAATTGCCATTTATTTCAATTATTTTTCAACGCATTGGTAGAGGATTGCCACAAGAAAAAATCGGGGAGTACGATTTTTTTTTTCTTACATTACGTTCTAGTAAGTAGGTCATATAAAGTAAAAAAAGCTGATTGCCGCCAACATCATCGAGTTTTTTTTTCACTGGCCAGACCTACCGTTTTAAATTAACCGCAAAGGCAATTCTTTGAAATGGTTGGAGTGAGAGCATTAATTCTGAAATAACAACATATTTTTCAATATTCAAGACAGGAACAAAAGTGGGGCTAATTAAAGTTATATTTTACCAATGTTTTAAATAAGTAGTTAGAACTTGAAAACCCCCAAAAAAAAGTCCGATCAGAACTTCCAAATCAAACGATAAAAAATGCGATAATCAAGTGTGACCATTTAGGGTATTTTAACCATTAGTGGACCCCCTAGTAGGGCCGAAGCACATTTTTCACAAATTTTCAATATTTTAAGCACTTTTTCATAACCTTTTGTACAAAACAATGAACTTTGAAGTCTTTTGGACAATTTTGACTATTTGTTTCATCAGTTATTTATTTTTGAGCAGAAAAATAGCCAATTGCAAAAAAAAAAGTTTTTTTTGCCTGTTATGGACCTCCTTTTCCTATAGTGGACCCGGGTCCATAATCCTATTGTGGACCCGGGTCCATTATAGGCAAACTGTTATTTTTATACCAACTTTAACCGATATTTGATGTTTTGATGCATGGTTTAGGTCTAATGATAGATATAATGAATAAAAGATGGATTTTGCTCACTTTGCATCATAAACAAATATGTTTTGTTAACAAATTTGGCTTTAAACAACAAAAAAACGTAACAGATATTTTAACACATTTATTTCCGAAAAAGATCAGAGAAAACGTTTCAAAAACCACTGTAAACATGAAAATAATAAAAAAAAATTAATCTTGATGCAATTTTTTCAACTAAACAAGAGATTTTTTTACACTTGCTGATAAAACCACGCATGTTTATTCAAAAAAAATGTTTTGTTTTTGATTTATTATTATAAAACATCATTTCAAACTGCAATTGTGATGCTTCAGTTAAGTACAATTAACTATAGTTTTGATTAATTATATTTGTTTACGGCTTCAGCATTTTTGGTACTTTTAACATGAAAACAGCTATATTTATACTCACAATTGAAAAAAATATGCGTTTAGGTTGATAACAACAAGCATTTATTGTATGTTTAGAGAAACTTTTGCTTGAATACTCAGTTTTCATCATTTTTGAAGGTTTAATTAACAGGGGTCCACTTTTGGAAAAGTTTGGATTTTCGTTGTCCTATGTTGGACCCCCCTAATTTTTGCTCGAAAATGGCAGTTCTTCGCTTTATTTTAGTAAAGATCCTTAAACTTACATTATTTCGACTTGCTGAAGTTAAATAATCAGTCAAAAAATGATTGGATGGTTCATTCAATCATAAAATATAATTGCAGTTTTGTTGTGAAAATGCTAGTGGCCATGGCTGATTTCAGATGTCGAACTCAAAACACTTATTTTGGTGAAAAGGACAATTCAATGTCAGTCAACATTGTTTTAAATGATGCTGAACATGCCAAATAAAATATTTTTAGACAACAACACGCTTGAAATTGTGATTTTATTGAATTTTTCATCAAAAACCCTTCAGAGGGTCCACTATAGGAAAGGGGTCCACTAATCGATAACGTACCCTATGATTTCACGTGTTCAAATGTTCACCATTCTCTGGAAGTCTGCGTAAATTTCATATTCTAAAACCGTTATTTCACGTGGCGCTCACTCGTGCATCGAAATTTGTTTGTCTTTGGGGGCTCCACCTTTCCGATCCTCAAACCCCAGAAGCCCCCTCCTTCAATTCCAGAACGTGTTCCGCCTCGACAATGACCGTATCCCTCTCTAAGCCTGTTATCACTGTTCGGGCTGTTGTTTTCTTTTTTCACCGTGCATTTGTTTGCCACTAACTCTCATGCTTCGGTCGCTTTTGTCAAAGTGGCATTTTTCGCGCCACATTCGACAAACGTGTGTGCGACGCGAGTGTGTTTGTTTTATTTTTTGGGGGGCTCTCCTCATCCGTTGACGGATTGCTCCAGCAGCAGCAGGTATGAGTGAGAGCAATTTCGTGTCATTCGTCACGGGAGAAGGAGAGCTAGCGCTCTCACTTTGATGGGAAGCACTGACAGCTTCACGATGAAAAATTCTCAATTTTTTGTAATCACCAGATTTATTATTATTATTTTTTTCGTATTTTTTTTTTCGTAACATTTTACATGGGTGTCAACAAATTAAAAAATCATTATAGGTCTGAAAAATTAACTTTTCCTGACTAAAATTTTGTAGGTTCTCCGCTCTAATTAAAACTGTATGAAATTGCGTTCGCACATTTCCCACACGACAGCGTCACACGATTTTTCGCACTTTTTTCCCTTCATCCCCAGGAAAAATGACGTTCATTTGTATTCATTCGGAACGTCCTCACTCTGCCGAGTTTTGAAAACTCGGCAGAGCAGTACTCAACACCATCGTCGTCGTCCGGACATGGACCGCACTGTTTCTCTCGCACAGTCCTACTTTTACAATCATGATTGATTGCATTTGATTTCATCTATCATCGTAAACATCATATGCCAATATTCGTTCTACGTGTGTCAACTTGCACCGTCGTTGGTCGTCGCATGGAAGAGTCTATTTTCAGTCCATTCTCACGCAGGTTGGCAGTCGTCCGTGCAATAATTGTAAATTTGAGGGAAATTCACTCCGGTTTTTACTCACTTGCTCTGTGGTTTTATCCGGAAGAATTCGCATATATGAGCACTGAAGTGATCCGTCAAATTGTGAGTCAGTAAAATCGATAGTGTGAGTGAAAGGCACTCTTTGTCAAACATTGTTTGGCACTATTAAAATTAAAATTGACGAACAAACTTGATCACGATAATTTTTTAGGCATTTGTTGCAGCTCAAAGTTGCTAATATTTCTTATATTTTTTTGTCTTTTTAGTATTTTAAGTCTTTTTAGTCTTTTTAGTATTTTATGTCATTTTAGTATTTTTGTCTTTTTTGTCTTTTTTGTCTTTTTTGTCTTTTTTGTCTTTTTTGTCTTTTTTGTCTTTTTTGTCTTTTTTGTCTTTTTTGTCTTTTTTGTCTTTTTTGTCTTTTTTGTCTTTTTTGTCTTTTTTGTCTTTTTTGTCTTTTTTGTCTTTTTTGTCTTTTTTGTCTTTTTTGTCTTTTTTGTCTTTTTTGTCTTTTTTGTCTTTTTTGTCTTTTTTGTCTTTTTTGTCTTTTTTGTCTTTTTTGTCTTTTTTGTCTTTTGTGTCTTTTTTGTCTTTTTTGTCTTTTTTGTCTTTTTTGTCTTTTTTGTCTTTTTTGTCTTTTTTGTCTTTTTTGTCTTTTTTGTCTTTTTTGTCTTTTTTGTCTTTTTTGTCTTTTTTGTCTTTTTTGTCTTTTTTGTCTTTTTTGTCTTTTTTGTCTTTTTTGTCTTTTTTGTCTTTTTTGTCTTTTTTGTCTTTTTTGTCTTTTTTGTCTTTTTTGTCTTTTTTGTCTTTTTTGTCTTTTTTGTCTTTTTTGTCTTTTTTGTCTTTTTTGTCTTTTTTGTCTTTTTTGTCTTTTTTGTCTTTTTTGTCTTTTTTGTCTTTTTTGTCTTTTTTGTCTTTTTTGTCTTTTTTGTCTTTTTTGTCTTTTTTGTCTTTTTTGTCTTTTGTGTCTTTTTTGTCTTTTGTGTCTTTTGTGTCTTTTTTGTCTTTTGTGTCTTTTTTGTCTTTTTTGTCTTTTTTGTCTTTTATTCTACCAAACGATACAAATCGTACTGCATACCCAAAAATCAAAGCACAACAGTTGTCAAACTAGTAATCTAATCCCTTTTCTAACCCAGTAAAAATGCAAATCTTTTCATTTGGCTGTTAATTCCACCATAGAATTGCCTTGATTCAATTCCATCAGCTTCATTTTCATGTTTCATAAAACCCTGATTGACTACCGTCTTTCTAAACTTTACGGTGTATTTTCGGTAGCACCCTCAGAAAGCAAACATCTGCTCGTCTGATGGACTCTCCCTCAACCCTCAGGATTTGCTTCAGCAGGATAACGAGAGGACTCATCGTCGTTGAAAAATGCTTTCTTCGGCGAGTTTTGATAAAGTGCGTAACAAAAACATAATTAATGAATCCGCTCGAATGCACCTCTCTTCACCTCCCTCGAGTTTAATTCAGCAGCGCTGAGATTTCTATCTTTCAGAGACGAGTTTATTCCTGATTCTGTTCAAATCCTGAAAAGAGGCAAACAACAAAAGAAGTTGAGCTGAGGGAAAAACTTTCGAAAAATCGCTTCGAAAAGCAATCAAACAATGCCTGAAACGGAGGAATCCTTTTGCGAGCAGTTTACTTTACACTTTTAAATCTGGGAATTTTCCGCATTGTGTACCCCTCTCGGGACCAAGGGGCAGCTAATTTGGTAAATTAAAATTGCCGGATGAAAAATCTCACCCGCACGCGATACTTTCGAAAGGTGAGAACCCTTTCCGGAAGCCGCAGAAAATAACGGAATTGCTTAAGGCTTCCCAGTGTTCCCAAATTCGGAAGCGCTCACTTAAAGAAGTATTTTAATTAAGAAATTCATCCCTCCCTTGCCGTCTTCGGAAGTATTTACGTGTGGTTTTAGCGGTGGTCAACGAAATTTCCCCACAGCAGAACTTCCGAAATTTCTTCCAAAAGGGCAGATGAAGAAAATTTATACTTTAGGTCAAACTGTTATTCATTTTTCTCTACAGTCAAACGAATTAAGGTAAGCTTCCGTAAACTGGTGGATTAGCCATATCTGGCGCCACTTTTAATTAACCTAATTCGACGAGATAAGAACAGCTTGAAATGGGAGTTAGTCATGCAGCCGCGGTATGCCGGAAAATATATCACTTTTTGTTAATTAATGTTACAGTAGAGGCTTTCGATTGATTGAGGCAAATAAAAAATATTATCAATCGAAATAAATACAAATTATCAAATTACGTCTTAACTTGAAACCCCATGATCAAATCCATAGTATTAAATTTTTATTGGTTGTATATTGTAAATGTTTGGTAGATAAAAAAGATAATTTTTTAAATTTCTTTGAACTATATTTTCGCAACTTTTTTCAAATGAAAAATCAAATTTACAATCAATTTTGCATAACTTGCTTTTAAAATACATCGTTATTATTTTTTAATTTGTATGTATTGAAATAGTTCTCATAGCTAACGTATTGCTTAGAAACTATAGTTTTCTGTTTATAAAATTTATTTAAATTTTTAATTGTAAATAAAGCTCTAAATTTCAATGCTGTTATGACATATATTCCAATTTTCCAAATTCAAATTATTTTTAAGGTTGTATCTCAGAAACGAATCGGATTTTTTCTCAGCTCTTCAAAAAAAAAAAATTTAAGAAAAGATTTTAAAAATTTTTTTGTTCAGATTGTCAAAAGTCCCAATTAAAACCTACAACTTTCCCGAAGACACCAAATCGATCAGATAAACAGAATTTCATACATTTACAAACCCCTTTTGTATGACCAGCCCCCAACATTATATGGAGACTTGTATGGAAAAACGAATGATTCTTTTGACATAAGGAATGCATGGACGAAGTTTCATCAAAATCTAAAATCGAAAATTTAAAAATTACGAAAAAAATTGCGAAGTCGGAGTGACCTACATTATTATTTTTTTTCTATTTAAAACGCGGCACTTCTTAAATATTCCAAATTATTTTTGATGAGTTTGGATGAAACTTCTCCTATATATTCCTCATACCAAAAACGAGCCATTTTGCATTTTTGTTAAAAAAATTTACTCAATTTTTATAATTTGTGTTGCAAAAATTATCACAAAATGCTTGTACAATGCTACTGTCAAAAAGTTTAAAGTATCAATAAATTCATGATCTATCGACCCAAAACTCAAAATTTGTTCAAAGCTCAAAAGTAATCCATTTGATAATAAGTTCAAAAATAAATTCTATGCAATGTTTTAGATATACTTTGTTTTCAAACGATTGAATATTTTTTTTCAATGAAAACCTATGATTTATGCAACTAACAGGGTGACCACTCAAACCGCATTTTCAAACTCCCGACTTTTCCTGAAACTCTAATACTATGTATTTCTTCTCTAAAGAATAATTTCAAACCAAAAATTCTTTTTCAAAAAGAGTCACCAAATTAAAAAAAATAATTTCAAGGAGAATCAAATTATTGACAATTTTGGTAAAATTAGAAAATTAAAAATTAATTCCTAAAAACATGTCCGAAAATTGATGCACTAATAATTTAGATTCAGAGTTAAAATCTAAAACAGTAGGTCTTTTAAAAACTAATCGAAAGATCAACAATACATAAAATTTAAATGTTTATTATAAAATTAGCAAACATAAAGTTTTTATTTTCATATTTGGATTCAACTGGAAATGAAAAAAGGGATGGCAACAAATTTATATTATTTTTATCGAAGAACTTTAAACATTTTTTCACAATATCATGGAATTCGAAGAAAAAGTTTTTACCAAGTATCCTTTTCATTTTGAAAATGTTGAAACTTAATTTTTTGAATCAAAATTGATTCATCGAGTTTTCAGCATTTTAATATTTTTTTTTCTATGACATTCCTGTTTGATAAGATTACATGTTTTAACATTAATTTTTTTGCGAATCGTTAAAAAGATTTTTAACTTTTGAAATTGAGGAAGAAAAACGGAAAAAAATTGACATTCAAGTTTTCTGGTTAACAAAAATGTTTAATAGAATCAAACATTTGGAAAAATTTGTGACTAAATGATTTTTGTTTGACGATTAAGAATATTTACAACACTAAAACCTTTGCCAAACATAAGTTGAAATCGTTTTTTGCCTTCCTCACCTTACTGAGGGAAGGCTATAAAATCACTCGAAAAATCTACTTTTTTATTTGACCTCGTAGACCTACCATCACGTATACCTATCGACTCAGAATCAAATTCTGAACAAATGTCTGTGTAAGTCCGTGCACCTAAAAAAATGCACTCGATTATCTCCGGACTGGCTAAACCGATTTGGACCGTTTTGGTCTCATTTGATCCGTCTTGGGGTCCCACAAGACCCTAGTTAATATTATGAAGTTTAGAAAAGTACTTCAAAAGTTATGCTAAAAAAACGATTTTAGCTAAACTTCGGAAGATTGTAAAAAGGGTGGTTTTTGTAAAAAAAAACCATCATGCTTGCTTTATATTATTAGAAAGGTATTTGAAAGACCTTTCCAACGCGTTCAAAAGATTAAAGATCTGACAACCACATCAAAAGTTATGAGCACTTATGTGTTATTGACACACTTTTTGAGGCCGGATCTCAAATATTTTGATGAAAAAGTTGTGTGGATCTATTATGTGACCCATCGTTAGATAGGTAATCAAAAGACCTTTCCAACGAGCCCAAAAGATTAAAGATCTGACAACCCTATCAAAAGTTATAAGTACTTTAGTGTTTTTAAGAAAAAAATTTCGAGGCCGGATCTCAGATATTTTGATAAAATTAAGTGTTATTTACACACTTTTTTGAGGCTGTATAGTGTAATCACTTTATGAATGCGAGGAAGGCACCAACCACCCAAAAGTGGATTAAGTAACGTTTTTTTATATTTGGAATATTTGGACGAGAGATTGATAAGAGATGTGAAACTTTTAATAAATTGATTAACATTTTATTATTTTTCAACACTAGCATAGCATAGTTGAAATAATGTTTTAAGAGCGAGTCCACGACCATCTCGCATCGACCTCACCAATCTGCCTGAAATTTTAAGGGGTTGTTTGTACATATAAAACTAGCATCTGGCCAAAATATGAGCACTCTAGGTCAACGGGAAGTGGGGCAAATCGGGACACAAAGTTTGAAGGTTCAAAAACGTCAAAAATCTTAAAAAGCCTATAACTTGGACAAAATTCAATTTAATTTCAAAATTCAAAATGCATCTGAAAGGGCTCAAAAAATGCAGCAAAATGCAGGGAGAAATATCCCGATTGGTTAATTCTAAAGGGAGTTATTGGCATTTTAGTGAAAAAATAGCATAATTTTCAAACTCAAATAAAAAAGTGTTCCATCCAGATATCAACTCGGTTCGACCTGCAGCTTGTAGGGGACATCTGGGACTACCATCTGAGACTGAGAACGCTTTGGGTAAGGCAGTTTTTCACCTAAAATAGACACTTTTACTTTTAGTGAATTTTTTGATTGTAAATTTTTGCTTGGGGGACCCCTTAGATCCCATTTTCTGGTGATAATTTTATCATATTCGTGTTCCTGAGACAATTTCACATTAGAAACATGCATAAAAATGCTTATTTTCGTCCAATTTAACTCTTAAAAAAATGAAAATTAAAAAAAATTGAGAAGCTGCTTTTTGCTGGTGTCATCTAGTATCCTTGGAAACGAACTTGATTTTCAATAAATGTGAATCGAAGATTTTTTTTAACTTTCATTTTTTAAAGGGTTAAATTGGATGAAAATAAGCATTTTTATGCATGTTTCTAATGTGAAATTGTCTCAGGAACACGAATATGATAAAATTATCACCAGAAAATGGGATCTAAGGGGTCCCCCAAGCAAAAATTTACAACCAAAAAATTCACTAAAAGTAAAAGTGTCTATTTTAGGTGAAAAACTGTTTTACCCAAAGCGTTCTCAGTCTCAGATGGTAGTCCCAGATGTCCCCTACAAGCTGCAGGTCGAACCGAGTTGATATCTGGATGGAACACTTTTTTATTTGAGTTTGAAAATTATGCTATTTTTTCACTAAAATGCCAATAACTCCCTTTAGAATTAACCAATCGGGATATTTCTCCCTGCATTTTGTTGCATCTTTTGAGCCCTTTCAGATGCATTTTGAATTTTGAAATTAAATTGAATTTTGCCCAAGTTATAGGCTTTTTAAGATTTTTGACGTTTTTGAACCTTCAAACTTTGTGTCCCGATTTGCCCCACTTCCCGTTGACCTAGAGTGCTCATAATTTGGCCAGATGCTAGTTTTATATGTACAAACAACCCCTGAAAATTTCAGGCAGATTGGTGAGGTCCAAACGACGTCACATACAAAGGGGTATGCCCTGTTCGTGGACTCGCTCTTAAGTATTTTGAGATAGTTATTGCTACAGTATTTTGTTATTATTTGACTTGAAATTCAGTTTTTTTTAATATATTTTAGTGATTGTATCAGAACAGTGTAGTCTAAGCCAAATGTTTTTTAAGGTCCAGAAAGCGAAGTTGGAGTTGATAATCCCCGAATAGCAAACATCTTAGTTGAATCGGCTAATTTCCAACCAATTTGTATGAACGTTGCATTTCATGTCGGAGTCGGTGGATTTGAAATTTTGTGAAAAGCTGATGTCGAAGACCTAAATTACCTTTAAGTTTTCGTTTTAAACTAAGCTCAAGTTGAAATAAGAAGCAAGCAAAATCAAAATATCTAAACGAGGCGACACACCTCGTCTAAATCCCACCTACATGCAGCTTTTCAGGAGAACCAGTCAGTGCCTAATTAAATTAGACAGCTCTAAAGAGAGAACGGAGATACCGGGACACAAAGTTTGCCCCATTCTACCTTGAAGCTCGGTATTCAATCGACTGCACAGCCCAAGATAAATGCCTCCAATTCATAAGACATATTTGAACATTATAGTAAGAGACGTATGCTCGGCTGACTGCTTTCAAGCTCAGCAAACTCAGCTCAAGTGAAACTATGCAAAGACGACTCCGGTTTTTGCTTGTCTCGGGAACAAGTCTTGTTTACTCTGGCACCGTACACTTTTTGCACCTCCAATTTTCCCTTTTACCCAGGCCGGGCCTTGATTCGTTTGGCAAACACCACCACCACCGACTCGGCTCTTCGTGGGTGGTTAGGTTAGGAATGGTGAAAATAAATGCAAATAGGGGAAATATACCCATTTTAATCACTCTAAGCCGTTCGACCAATTCTCATCACTTTTGCAGTTTTCGGCTATTAAATCAACATTTTTTGATACATCAACAATGGAGAGCTGCTTGCTCACTTTTATTTGAGCTATTTGTTGCTTTGGAACAGTCAAAAACACTTTATGAAAGCTGTAATTCATGATCAACGTTGCCAGATTATTTTATGGGAAATCTGTATTTACTTTAAAATAAATCTGTATTTTATCTGTATCATGTCAAATTCAAAGCCATAGAAGATTTTTTTAGACTTTTCACAACAAATTTAAGCTTTTTAATCATATTAAAGCATAATTCAATTACTAAATTATTGAAATTTTCAAATTAAATCATTTTTAAAAATCTGTATATACAGATTTTTGTGATTTTTGGGATCAAAAAATCTGTATAATACAGATTTATCTGTATATCTGGCATGGCTGTTCATGATCAAAGTGCTGATAGGCCGATAATAGAAATAGGCTGAGAAAGGGTATATTTCACCTAATTCACCACGACTTCCGACGGCTTTTCGCGATTCCTGATTTGGTTATTTACGGGGTTGAGTTGGTTTAATCGTTTTGATAACCCACCGGAGGTCGCGTACGTGTACTTTGTACACAGTTTGTAAGGGCACTTGTAAGAAAGGCGAAAACACGCGACTTCCCGAAGGATAAACACGTTCGTCGAACGTTTCTGATTCTCTCAGCAGCGCCAAAAAAGTTTGTCAGAAGTGGGATTCGAACCCACGCCTTCAGAGAAGACTACGACCTGAACGTAGCGCCTTAGACCACTCGGCCATCCTGACTGCCTAGCTTCTTCCGGGTTGGCAAGCCAATGTGAGTGCAGCCCCTCAACACAACCGGTTTCTGCCCGAAGAATCCAATTAAATCGTACACCACGTCTTCTTCCCATTCTTTCGACACACAAACACACGCTGAATTCTCATCTCGACGTGTTAGTTTTTATCTGTTGAACGAACAGCTTAAGTTCGCACACACACACGCTCCGCTCGTCTGCGCTCCTGTATTGTGGTCAATGGTTCAGTCGAGACGGGTAGTCAAACATGGCTCACACACACACCAGGAGGAGGAGGAGCGAAAAGCAGAACTCGAAAAAAGTGAGGTTTATTTTTAGAACGTTCCACACTCGTGCTTCACTCACACTCCTGAACTCCTGTACGGCGGGAAGGTCGGCATCGACCCGGAGCTATAAATATAGCATACACGAGAGTCGAGCGTTTCGTTTGTGTCGTGAAGTGGAATTAATCCGGCTATATGTGTGGGTCGTGGTCGTTTCTTTGCTGATAAGCTTGATTTCTTCTTCAAGTTTGTCGCTAATTCGTTCCAGCGTTGCCAGGCTGCGTTGGTAGATTGATCAGAGCGTTCGCTACTCGCGTTCCCGATTGTTGGCAGCGCTTCCGCCACCGCCATCGTGGTTTGTTTACATATGGTTGGTCCTTGGCAATGGTTTTGCGTTTTTCCTCTTTGGCCAACCTCCAACCTGCTTCTTTCATTCCGAGAAAATCGAAATAAAAGGATTCATTCATTCCATTCCCTCTCAGAATGCCCGGCTTTTCTATGGAAAGTTCGGTTGGGTGCGCCTGGTGTAATAAAGACGAGGCTTTCAGGCCCTTCCTCGTGCCCTGGCACCGTTTTTCGGACGTGTTGTTTTTATTTTTATGAGTTTTTATGTGCCCTTTTTTGCTGCAACTCTCCAGCTTTGTTGGGGTCCTTGTTTGCCTGCCGGCTTGGTAGTAACGCACAACTCTTTTCCCTCAACGAAACAAAAAACAACGAAGACAAATGGGACACGGACCATTATAAGTGTCCGGGACTAATCTCGCCTTTTGCGATGATTATAGCCGGGATTACGTCGGTCTTAGGTTGGCCCGACTTTTCCTCGTACGCCGCCGGCATCTCGCCGGACGTGAGTGAATTAAATGGATGCTGCTTTATTACTGTTTCTGCCGCTCCGCATTTTGTGATCATATTTCTTGAAAGCTTGGAAAAATTCCACTTCCCAAAACTCACCCATTATTGTCGGCCCCATCTGGTCATCACGTGCTGCTGCAACAATTGTTGACGCCTCCAACCGGGTTATCACCCGGTGCCCCCTCCTGTCACAATCGACGCGCCGGCTTTTATCTCGTGTTTACATTCCGCGGTGAATTACTGTGCGCCGCGCGCTGCTTCTGTGTGTCATCGCGGGCTCAACTGTCAACGCCGCCGCCGCCGCCGCCGTCGCCACTTCTGTCGATACGGCTGCTTTGATGAGTGTGTGTAATCGAATCGATAATGGAGTTCGGAACGCTTGCTTGGGTGTTGTTGTTTTATTTTCTTCGTTATGAATTCTTTCCTTTTTGTTCAAGTGACCTGTCAGCGAGATGAAAGGAAGCGGCGACGCGGTTGTCTTTTTGATAATTTAATGTTTTTATTAATTGAATCGTTTTTGATGGCATTCAAACGAGGCAACCAGAGAAGGACATACAACTATATTGATTGGATTGCCCAAAAAATACTATTTTTTTCTGGCATAAAAGGTGTACTCATTCCCAGATATAATCTTACCATGATTATTGTGTAGTAAGGTCTGAAAACCGATCAATATATTTTACGTGAAAAATCATTACCAGAAAAAAAGACAATTCAAAAAGTTATTTAGATTATTTGAGGTTATTCCTATGAAAATAACAACATAAGGCTTTCCAGGTCCACTGCAAAAATACGGTATTACCGATAAAATGAGGAAAATTCATCAAAGTGCTTTGATGCTAACAGAGATCTTTACCCGATTTGTCACTTTCCGAAAGCTCCCAGTAATATATCTAATTTTTCTGTTGGTTCTGCGTCGTGCTCAAATTTTACACAAGCTGGTCGGATTTTTGTCCGTCGGTGAAAAAAAAAAAATCATGGATTATTTATCGAAAAACCAATAACAGACACTCACACTATCGGATAATTTGATAAAAATAAATAACCCTTACTGTGAAAGTTTTAGTAGTTTTTCGACAAGGAAGCCTTAATACATACTGGAAAAATGTGAATTTTGTGATGATTTTATTTGTAGTGCTGCCAAAAAATTAATTAGTTTAAAAAAAACACTGATAATTCAAGAGGGCAAATTACTCATCAAATAAATATATACAATTTTATTAAAATAAACTTTTAGTTTGCGAATTAAATTAATTTTTTTTTGCTTTTTTCCACGTTTTTCAAAATTTACCCTGCCAAATGTATTTTGACCGACTTGTGCTATAGCTCAAAGAGGATTTTTTTTAGTTGTTATTATTTTGAGTGAAAAGTCGAATTAAGAAAATTGGTGAATATTTTTTGGAGTGTGTCATTTTCTTTCTGAGAAGTCCTAAGCAATATCTACACTGTTACTGAAAATCGCACTATGCGGAGCTCATTTTTGAACCTCATCATAATATTTTTTTTAAATTTTAACTTCGATTGTACTTTTTTTGGTAATCGTAGTCGAACTTAAAAAATCGTATAAAAAAGTGCGAAAACGAACTCAGCAAAGTGCGATTTTTAGTTACAGTGTATAACTTTTGTATGAATTGTAAAGTATCATCTAAATAAAAAAATACAAAAAATTAATTTGCAAAATACTTTTTTTTTCTTAGGAGAAATGCTCAGTTATACATACAGTCATCCCACATATTTGGAACACCCAAAATTTCGGAACACTTTTGTGATGATTAGTCAATAGCATGCCAAATGCATCTTTTCTGTCGGCCCTACTATTTTTAGGGACCACTATTTGGACATTCTCTTGCTATTTCACTAGTAAAAGTAGTACTTTGAAAAAACAAAAACCTGCATCTCAAGACTATTTCATTCAGAGCAGCAAAACACTGCCTTCAAATTGCATGTTCCTTAATTGTGGGATGTTATTGTGCCTCCCACAATTGTGGAACACCTGAATTTAACTGATATTTTCACAAAAAAAAGTTATCAGACCATTCATAAAACATAACCAAGCTTGAATTTAGTTGGTTTCAGTGCGTGAAGTCATTATTTTGTTAAAAAAAATGTATACCCGAGCAGACGGAAATAACTTGGGAATAACATTTTTAATATTTTAAAATACTAGGCTAATAACGTTTAACGTTATTTATAACAGGATTTGTTATTCGTCGTTACGATTTTTTTGTTATTTGACTGTTATTGTGATAACAGATTAATAACATTTTTAGTTATTCTTCGAACAAATCTCTGTTATTATTTTTAGTTATTTTAACAACTAATCCGATCATCCCAATAACAACTGGCAGTATTCTTCCATAACAAAAAATGTTATTCCAATGTTGTTTAGGCTTTCAACCAATATCGGACCAATAACAAATTTTGTTATGATAACATAAACTATTATTGAACTCTTATGCAAAAATGTATTTTTCAAGAAGATTCCATAACATTTTCTGTTATTTTAACAGTATTTGTTATTGAAATGGCATGAATTTTGTTATTACCGTCTGCCCAGGTACTCATGGAGAGAGCCAAAGTTTGTATACATTCGTAAGAAAAAAGTGTTCCGAATTTGTGGATTTCAAGGGTCAAAGTTTATCTTCAAAAACTTGATATAAAAGTTAAAATTTGCAGTTGTTCTATACAGCATTCGAAAGATCGCAAAAAAGCTTTCAAATGAAGGTAAAAGCGAATCATTAAGTTCAATTATCTATGATTTGTTATGATTTTTTGAACATTGGCCGATCTGTAAACTGTTTCGAATATGAGGGATGACTGTACAAATCTCTGGTTCGTTTGCAATGAACCCTTATTTTTTTGTAAGCATAGTCTTTTTCAATTGGTTTTCGAACATTTTGCAAATAATCAACTTGAAAAATGCTTAAAATTGTTTATCTGCACTTCCTTTTTATGCTATAAACTCAAAATCAATGACAATTTAGTTTATTTTAGGGAGCAATGGAAAATTTGTGTTGGACGGCGTGATGGCTGATAAAACCAATTGCAACCCAATCTGAGAAATCTGTACAACAAAAATATCAAAAACAAAACTTTTGCGTAACGGTTATCAAAAACTAATCATTTTAGATTGTTATCAATTAACTTTTATCGAATTTTCTGCTTAAAAATAACTACATTTCTAAAAGTAAGGTAAAATTTACAATCGGGAAGCACTTAACCCCTTCCCGCCGAGATCAAAATTGAGATTTTTACGTTCTTCTAAATGACTCGTAACTGGATCGACCAAATTTGGTGAAATTTAATGAGATTATAAGTAAATATTCTATATAAACTAATGCAGGTTGAACCAAGTTGAAAAAAGTATGGTTGCAGAGAAATTTAATTTTGAAGACAAAAAATAGTGCTGCTTTGAAGTAACCATGAGCATTAGAGGGTTAACCAAAACTCTGGTAAAATGCAGTTTTCTAAAAAAAAACACACACATTGAAAATCCTCGTCATTGAGATGAAAGATATGCGGCTTTGAAGGTTATGTTAATTTCACTTTGATTCTTCCTTCATTTGAAAGGTGATAACTCAAAATTTTCATGATTTTCAACTATTTTGAATCAGACACTTAAAAAAGTATTGCGAACTCCACAAAATTTCAAAGGTTCTTAAAGTTATATAAAGTTGACTACAAAGGATTTTATATTTCTAAATTGGAGCTAAAATAACTTTGATCAGTTAAAATTTCTAGAACACAATCACATCCAGCAGCTTTCTGATCTGGAGCTGGATTGAACTCTGTTCTATATCTTTATTGAATTTTCTTATCTGGACGAATCCAGATCTTCTTTGAAACGCCCTCTTGCTTTTCGTTCGCAACCTTCACTCAACCAAACAGATGAAATTACATTCGAATCGTTTTATGAATCCAAAGCGCCAGAGACTTCATCTCCCTCACGTGAATTCAGTACAAAAACGCAAGTGAACTCGCCGGAACATGTCTGAAGTCTGGTTTGATATTACTTTCGCCACACCACCACGTTTCTACAGCAAAAGGGGAAGAACTCCTTTTCCCGAGCGCCCTTTTCTAGTGCAGGGAAACAGGTTCCCGAGTCTTCTGGCTTGCGCTCAGGATATTGGAACCAAATTGAAAGAGATTCCTGCCTTTTCTTTGACATCCGGCGAGGAGGGGGCGCGCGAACGTTTGCGACGTCATGTCAGGATAGTGGTCTATCGCACTTTAAGGATGTTCGACTTGTGGGAAAAACAGGATTGAGTCACCTAGTGAGATTTGTGGACTTTCTTTGATTGCGAAAAAGTAACGGTCATTTCAAACCAATTTTAATTTGATGAGAAATCGCACATAACACATGGTGGCGCTAGTAATTAAAGTCAATTTGAACATTTCTAACTCATTTCTTCCCAAAGAACAATAAACGGGACAACTCTTTCCCCGTTTAACCAAACGCTACCTCCTCATCGTCGACGAGGAGTGAAATGGTTCGAACATGCGTTTTTAATAGGGAACAAAGTGACTTTTTCGGGACTTTCGCCAGGTACGGCCAAGGGGGTGGAGTCCCCCACGTCCTGGATATCCTCCGTTGGAACACGTTCAATTTTCATCATCATCAAGCTCGTGACACATTGCTTCTGCTGACGTCGTCGCCGCCTGATTTGCGTGGCGAGTGTGGTGGAGGAGGAGTCCTGTGCCTGTGGAGCGTGAAATTAAAGAATAACTTGGTTGATGGTTCCAAAAATTGCTGGAAAGAAATTTGCGTGGTGCCTGGTGAATGGATTCATTAAGGCAAAGTTTTAAGATGGATGACGTAGGTGGAGAGGGATGATGGCTGTCACATTGACGGCGCGAAATTAAACTGCTTGTTTCTCGAGGCATGAGTTTAATGAATAATGGATCACGGGAAAAATGGGCGTTTAATTGATTGTTGTGGGTGAATTTAATTTATTCAATCGGGATGTATCACTTTTCTCGCCAATTAACTCGGGCCGGTTGTTGTGAGATTTGGAAGTCTGGGATGATGGATCTATCTTGCTGGAGCTTATTCTGCTTGGTTATTTTATTCGACTTCAGTTTAAATTGCAGTTTATTGCACGCTATCTTGATAATTATCGATTTTCTAATGAAGAATATGTTCTTTTTTGGTTTTCACTTAGACACTAACAAAAGAGTTCCAAAATAGGATGTTTTGATCAATTACATAACATATACTGTAAAACGGGGTGACTTTGATAAGTTTGAGATTTTTCCGCAAAATGAAGAGTACAAATTAAATACATATGGAATGGTATGGAATCATACAGACTGCGGTAAAAAAAATAAAAAAATAATAAGTTTTAAAAGATAGTTAACTACAATTAAAATTATGTTGTAGCATTATTTTAATCTTCTCAAAGTGTTGAGATTTTCTTAACTTTTTTTTTTTTGAATGCATTTTTGGATTCTTTGTACAATTTTCCACTAAGAGAAGGTAAAATAAATTTGTTAATAACAAATATTATGTGTTTTAAAACATTATTGAAAAAATCCCCAAATTTATAGGAATTTCCCTTATAACAAACTTCATATAAAAAGCGAAAATCTTTGATTCGTGCTTTGAATTCAGTTTAAAATGCAATTTAAATCGATAAAACAAAACTAGTTTTAACGAACTTCAGGCAAAATTTTTATTTTTTAACCATTTTACTTAAAATTTATATGTATTTTGTTCAAAAGCTTATACACCAGTAACCATAGAGCAATTCTCTACCAAAACCGGAAATGGATTTTATTTGTATTTTTTGATTTGGCTTAAACTTTGTGGGGGCCTTCCCTATGACCAAATAAGCTATTTTGTGTCATTGGTTCACCCATACAAGTCTCCACAATTTGGCTGCTGTCCATACAAAAATGGTACGTACATATTCAAATAGCTGTAACTTTTGAGTGAATTTTCTGATCAATTTGGTGTCTTCGGCAAAGTTGTAGGTATTGTTGAGGACTATGGAGAAAAAAAGGTACACGGAGAAAAAATTGCAGAATTTTCAATCAACTTTTTTTTCACAAAAACTCAATTTCCCAAAATACGTATTTTTTGATTTTCGAGATTTTTTTATATGTTTTAGGGGACAAAACCCCGCAACTTTTGAGCCATAGAGAAACATGGTCAAAAAATCTGCCACCGAGCTATAAATTTTTGAAAAAATAGTGATTTTTTGAAAAAAAAATCGATATTTCATTCAAAAACAAATTTGACGTATTTTTTTTTATGTAAAATTGAATTTACAATCGAAAAGTACTTTACAGATTTTTTGATAAAGGGCTCTGTTTTCAAGATATAGCCACCGAAAGTTTGATTTTAGCGAAATATTTGCAGTTTTTCGATTTTTCAAAATAGTGACCATGAGTGACCATTTCTAAAAATATCTATTTTGAAAAGTTCAGAAAATTTGCTATGAAATTGTCTAAGAGATATTGAAGATTGGACCTCGGGTTGCTGAGATACAGCCGCTTTAAGAAAAAGAAACAGGAAAATTGAAGTTTTCTAAGTCTCACCAAAACAACCCACCATTTTCTAATGTCGATATCTCAGCAACTAATGGTCCGATTTTCAATGTTAAAACATGAAACATTCGTGAAATTTTTCGATCTTTTCGAAAACAATATTTTGAAAATAATTAAATCAGGACTAGCATTTTATATGGGCGTAATATTCAATGTTTGGCCCTTTTAATATGTTAGTATTGATTTAAAAAACTCAAAATACTTTTTTCGAAAAGATCCGAAAATTTCACGAATGTTTCATGTATTAACATTGAAAATCGGACCATTAGTTGCTGAGATATCGACATTAGAAAATGGTGGGTTGTTTAGGGTGAGACTTAGAAAATTTCAATTTTTCTGTTTCTTTTCCTTCAAGCGGCTGTATCTCAGCAACCCGAGGTCCAATCTTTAATGCCTATTGGACAATTTTATAGCAAATTTTCTGAACTTTTTAAATAAAATATTTTCAGAAATGGTCACCCATGGTCACTATTTTGAAAAATCGAAAAACTGCGAATGTTTCGCTAAAATCAAACTTTCGGTGGCTATATCTTGAAAACAGAGCCTTTTATCAGAAAATCTGTAAAGTACTTTTCGATTGGAAATTCAATTTTACATTATAAAAATTTCGTCAAATTTGTTTTTGCCTAAAATTTTTTTTTTCCAAAAATCACTATGTTTTCAAAAATTCATAACTCGGCAGCAGATTTTTTGACCTTGTTTCTCTATGCCTCAAAAGTTGCGGGTTTTTGTCCCCTAAAACAATTCAAAAAATCTCGAAAATCAAAAAATACTTATTTTGGGAAATTGAGTTTTTGTGAAAAAAAGTTGATTAAAAAATCTGCAAAGTTTTTTTTCCATGTACCTATTTTTTTCACAATAGTCCTCAACAATACCTTCAACTTTGCCGAAGACACCAAATTGATCAGAAAATTCACTCAAAAGTTACAGCTATTTGAATACGTACGTACCATTTTTGTATGGACAGCTGCCAAAATTGTATGGAGACCTGTATGGGTGAATGACACAAAATAGCTTATTTGGTCATAGGGAAGGCCCCCACAAAGTTTGAGCCAAATCAAAAAATACAAAAAATAAAAATGGTCGAAATCGGCCGATTTCGTAGAGAGTTGCTCTATAGTGATGGTACATTTGACGTAAAAATTTAATTTAAACACTTCAAATCGGATTAACAAGAAAAACTATGACTATCAAAGTCACCCCGGAATATAAACTAGGAATTTTCAATGTAACTATTTTTTAAACACAATTGAAATATATTTTTCCACAAATAGTGCTTAGCCTTTTGTTGCCTTCCCCAGTACATGTTTTTAAAAATAATAGATTTTTATGTAAAATTGTCTGTAGAATCGATTCCCGTTTTTGGTTTTTGAAAATTTGGACATTAAGAGCACTTTTCAAAAAACAGTTTCATTAAATGATTTTTGTATTATTTTTTTTTAGGTGAGTTGCTTCATCCTACATTTTTCTTAATTCTTTTTGTAACATCTTAGGCTATTTTCACAAAAAAAATTAACGAAAGAAAAATTGTGGGCTCACTTTCAAATTTGACAGTTTAATTTGAAATTCAAAAAATCTCATAAAAGTGGCTTGTTTTTCTCTTTCAATGTATTCTTTTGGAAAGCCCGTCAAATTTCCTACAAGTTTGTCTTTGACCACTTTAAGATACGATGCAACGGCTTCGAGATACAGCAATATTTGAATTACGAAATACAAAAATATTTAAATCACTTACGCCTTTCTCAAATGTTATTATCGAGTGAAACTGACTTCATATACACAAAAATGACTTACATAAGCGTAAGATAACATGTCTAGAAAGTTTAATGGAAATCGGGGAGGGTCGGCAAAAAAGTACCATTAAATTTTCTGTTTGGGCTGGAATTGCTCAATAATAATCTTTAAGAAAACCTTACCAGTTGGAAAATATTCAAAAAATAAATTAAAATCCTATCAATTTCATCCCGGTTTAGGGTATCTTATAATTATTATTAAAATCACAAAACTTTTCATAGCTTATACATTTTCCATTCAAAACTAAAAAAAATAATCTGATAAGCTTTTACTAAAAATAGTTAAGTTTCCCAGTAATCTTTTCTCTTATCATTTTGCTGTTTGACTGCAGCGTATTTCAACAATATACTTAGCTATTTCAGTATATTTTTCTGGTGAGTCAGTATTTTTTCTCGCTGAATCAGCAAAAAATCAGCTGTTTTGGTGGAAATAAGAATGCTGAGCCAAGTTTTAGTCAGTTTTTGCGGATTTTCTGTAATTTGTTAGTTTTATTACTGATTGTCTGCAAAATGCATGTTGTACAGCTTTAAGCATGAGTAATCATTTGATTTGCATAAATTAAATATCTTAAGTAGAATCGAACAAATTTCCAATATGGAAAATACCGAAAAGTACATAAGTAGCTCGGCAACAACCACCTAGAAGTGGATTGAACAACGATGATACAACATTGAATTGATGTTTTTATGGTTTGGTTACATTATGCAAGAAAAACAAAAAATATCATCCAATTATGGTTCTGATGCAATCTGTGACGGCTATAGATTACCTTGAGAATCAATTTCCATGCCGACTCGTGTCCTCGAATATCCTTACCATTTACCTTACAGATGAAATCTTAGCCTTAGCCCGTGAAAGCATTCGTTAAGGGGACATTGCATTCATCAATTAATTATTTTTCCCCTGTTTGCACAAGAATC
This sequence comes from Culex pipiens pallens, assembly GCF_016801865.2. Taxonomy (NCBI): domain Eukaryota; kingdom Metazoa; phylum Arthropoda; class Insecta; order Diptera; family Culicidae; genus Culex; species Culex pipiens. The sequence continues at coordinate 145,781,762 of NC_068939.1, forward strand.
GGCTGTGCGAGGGTGGCAAAATCGAGATTGATGCCTACAATCTAGCTGTTGAACTTCACCAGACTCGTCCGAGAGTGAAATCGGAGGGAAAAAATAATACACAAGGCCAGATTCAAGGGAAAAACCCGACCCCCTCACCAAGGTAACTAAAGCCGGCTTCGCTGTGGGCGGGCAGCAAACAGTATTGGGAAGAACGGTTCAATTTAAATGATTATAGCAACGAGCGACGAACGCAATAGAAGACGGTTCCGAACGGGGAAAATCCACTCTTGACGCCCTGGAGCTGGGATTTTTATTTGCAATCAACAGGAAAAGAAGGAAACAGACATGAGAAATAGCTATTGGAATCGGGTTCAGTAAGGAAAAGCTTGATGTTTATTGAGCACGTTGCAAATCAATATTATTTTAGATTACATTTAAGGAACTTTTGGGAAAATAGGACAACCCCAAAGTTACCCCTGCTGACGGTAAGAAAAAATGTAACTTAATTGAAATACGAATCAAGTTGTCAACCCTTAAAGTTTCTTTCAAATTTTGCAGGAAATTGTGCTCTGAAACTTCGTAGAATCATTTTTTGGAATTAATTCCTTCTTATCTAGCTCTTTACAACATCCGCTAGAGAAACCACAAGTGTCATTTTGCACCATTAAATATAATTACCGAATGAGACACACGGTGTCGAAAATGGAAATCCACGGTTTCCCTCTCATATAAGAACACACACACTTTTATGTCCTCGGCAGAGCCGGCAGCATCATTAAATTGTACACATTTCATTATAATAATCCTACACTAAATTTACCTCCTCTTTCCCTGTTTTCCCTCAATCCGCCACAAAATTTCATCACAAACTTTGGCAAGGAGCGAAAAAAGCACGCGCCCAAAATCCCACCCCTTTTGCTTAAACTTGATCCTGATGGTCGTCGCCACCGGGAAAATGCACGATCAAAGGACCTCTTCTGCCCGTGGCTCAGATGGCACCGACGGTGGTGTGTGCAATTGTAAACACATAAAATGCTTCGTGATATTTATCAGACGTGTGCCGTCCGTGAGGTGGTGGATAGGGGATTTTGGGGTGAATTATGCATCTTTTTAAGATAAATTATCCAAGAATAATGAAAAGAATTCCCAAGATTCAGTAATATTGGTTGCATTTTTCTTGATTCCCACAACTCCTTAAAATAATTTTCATGTTATTTTTCCATGATTATCTCTTTTGACCAAAAACTTTACTTGTCATGTATTAATGTTTGCTTAACTCTTTAAAAAAATCGTCTGCATTCGATTTGTTTATATTTTTCTTTTTTCAATCGGTTACATCAAGCCTGTTCTACAACCACCATATTTATTATCTTTTGCCTAGCTGGTGTTTTTTTTTTAAATTTTATACTTATTGCTCACATTTTTAACATCAATTTAAAAACATTTGCTTATATGTTGTAACGAATTGCGCTTATACATTCATTTATTTGAAAACCACCCTTAGTCAACCTTTTTTGCCATTTAATTTATAATTTTTTATTGAAATTTCAAAAGATGCTTTATCATGCTTTAAGCAACATTTCTCAAAATTTGTCATATTTATGATCTTGGAAAGAGAACCTTGGGGGAAAAAAACATTTCTGAAAAATCACTCTTTTATTTCAGTTAGTTTTAATAAAGCTAATTTTTATGTATTTGTACATATTGAATCATTCTTGGCACATATTTTAAATTTTACTAATGAAAAAAAAAAACACATCAATTAGCTGAGACTCAACAAATGAATCACAAATTTAAAAAAAAACGTTTGGAGGATCAAAAAGCTACGAAATCGTAGTTTATGCAACAAGTTGCAAAAACAAGATTATTTCAGCACGAGTCGTACATTTACCCAACGAGGTTTATCAGTTAAATAAATACAATTAAAACTGACAAAATCACAACATTTTTTGCAATTCCAAAAAACGCTTTTTGATTGAATTTTATGTCAAACATCTATGCGTTGTGTGAATTCATCGTCTAAATTAAAAAATATTGAAAAAGTCACTTTTCGATACAAGTGCTGAAAAGTTAAAGTTTTCAGCACTGGTATTGAAAAGTATTAATTTTCCATTCTGAAATCAGAGAGATCAGTTTTTTAGATGTTACGAAATTATTTTTAAATTCATGTGAATAGGGGAATTATACCCATTTTAATCAGTCTAAGCCGTTCGACCAATTCTCATCACTTTTGCGTTTTTCGGATATTAGATCAACATTTTCAGATACATCAACAACGGAGAGTTGCTTGCTCACTTTTATTTGAACTATTTATTACTTTGGAACAGTCAAAAACACTTTATGAAAGCTGTAATTCATGATCAAAGTGCTGATTGGCCGATAATAGAAACAGGCTGAGAATGAGTATATTAAATTTTCCCCTATAATCCATAATTGAAATTGATAAAAAAAATAATTAAGCATATCAAACATATCACCGCAGGTCAGATTCTTTCGACGAAATGGAATTGAGTTTATTTTTAATGCATAAGGCTGGTACAAATTTTATTTAAAGTTTTTGTCATAAAGTTTTCATGAAGATTGGAAGTTTTGGCAGCTGTCCCTACAAATACATTTTTGTAATATTAAAAAATCGGCCAAAATTCATTTGACAGTGTGGCAAATTTCTGAAAAAAAAACATTTTTTTTTTAGAATCGAGGAAAATTTATGTTTAAATCTAAAATTTAATTTGCTATGGAAAAGTCCCTTTTTGAATTTTGAATAGCTCAATGTTTTCGAGTTATATTAACCGATAAAATATTTTTTGTTGAAAACATGTAAAAGTTATGATCATGCTGGACCATCTCTGAAAATATTTTTTCGGAAAGATCATTATCAGAGATTGGCTAATGGTTGCTAAGAAATAGACTCGGATAGAAAATAACACAAGAAAAACGAGGTTTCCTCAACATTACCACAATAACGTTGAATTTAAAGTGACGGTAACTTGGTAAAATGCGTCCGATTTTTAATGTCAAACAAACAAAGTATCGTTTTCAAAATTTTCGACTCAACCCTAACATTTGTAAAGGCCCAAAAACATTTGTTTTTGACCATATCGAAAAAACTCCAATAATAAAAGTGAGCAAACAAGTTTCTGTCAAAAGTTTTGCATAATAGTTTTTTTTAAATATATATTAAGAATCTGTTAATTAGATAGAACCAAATCCAAACTTCCTAAACAAGTTTTCAAAGAAATTTGCCGAACAGTGATTTTTTAAGCAATGGGAAAACATTCTACACTCAGGTTTTAAAAAAATATATATATATATTTGTTTTCTCTGTGGCTTTGATGATTTTCATTCATAGACCTTTGAAACGAATGATTCAATTATTTTCCAAACTGTTTCATAAAAATCTTAATTCAGTTTTTGTTATGAATTATTTTCACCCCAATCTGTCCTACAGCAACGCCAACGACGAAGAAAATTTGGAAAATCACTGCCTCAAGCGATAGCACACACACTCAAGTGTTCCGCCTGAGTTGAGTAGAAAATTGGGGAAAAGCGGTGACAAATTCTACGCGAAATTAAGGATTTTGAACCTGTATCTACTTTTTATGTTGTCTGATGTCTAGCAACAAACAAATGCCTAGGAAAAAAAATGCTTGCACTTTTTGTAACTATAATGGGTAAAGTTGTCTACTTTGACACATGTGCACTAAGGTGACATCTCTTTTTGTTGTTTTCCGTCAAATTTGTTCCTAAACTCTTTTTTTGTTGTTCTTATCCAGTCCACATGTGGAAAACCAATTTTAACTTTTCGGATTACAAATTTTCGACACAATTTTTTTGGGCATATCTTTTTGTCTCCATCAGTTCGCATCGAGGGCGTCAAAGTTGAACCAACAGAGTCGAGAGCCAGCTGTCAAAGCATGGTGTTTTTTCCCTCCGTCAGCGCGCGTGACATGTGGGAAAATCCACCACGTGACGGCGCGGAATCTTCTGCCACTCTGATGTAATACAACGCAAAAGTTGACTGCGTTTTTTTTCTTCTGCGACTATCTGCTCAATGACAGTAACAATAAACTTTTATTAACATTAAACCGAACGACGCATAGTTTTGTCGTGTTTTTTCTTTCTTTATTTGGGTGCGTCATTCGAAGAATACACGTAAAATTGGTTTTGCATGCAAAAAAAAAAAAAACACACGTGAAGCATCATTTCAGCTCCGGAGATTGAACCAAGTGTCATATAAAACTTTTCGATGGCAATGCCGGTGATGATGATGGCTTTCCGACCCTGTTCAGGGTGCACGGAACAAAATCCGGTTTGCGGAATCGCAAACTTTGCTTCCGATTCGCTCTAAAAATCGCAAATCTCGGTTTGCACCCGTCAGCAGGAAGCATTGCTTCCAATATCGCAAACGGTGATTTTCGATATCGCAAACGTAACGCTGTAACGCCTACCCGCCAAAAGCACGCAGCACGCAGCCACTTCAATGTTTACGTTTTTGAATTGACCGTTGCTATTCGAAATTTGGATGGAAATAAGAAGAAGAAGAAGTTTTACTTTTTATTTATTTATTCATATTTCGATAATAAATTAGGAAATTGCGTTGATTGTTAACTACGGCATATTACTTCGAATAAGTCGAATTGTCTTATCTGGCAGGACAAATCTGCCTTGATGTCCGTGCTGCAGCTGGATACTGCTGGGCGCCGTCGATTCCGTTGGCATGGTGCTCCCCGTGACGTGAGTTCCGGCGGTTGCAGTTGGAGGAGGAGAAGCGTGCAACGTGCTCGGTCCGTCGATCCAGTGCCGGATTTAGACTCAGTTCGATGGCACCGCGCAGGGAGTTGACACGAAAGCGCCTAAGCCACGATTGCGGTTCCAAATCCTTATTTTCACCTCGAAGATCGGCTCCTCGTTAGAAGATCGTCCGCCTGGAACGAGCCCCGCGATCCGGACGCCCGGCTGGCGGGACACAATCTCCGACAGCAGTCGGACCACTTCTGTCAAAGCGATTGCCGAACACACTCTGTAATCGCGATGCGTAGACTGGAAAATATAACACAAAAATAAAATAATTTTAAAATATTATAAAAGAAAATAAAAATAAATTTAAAGGTTCAATAATGGTGTAGGGATAAGCGTGGCTGCTTCTCACCCAGTCGGCCTGGGTTCGATCCCAGATATTCCCGGTGGCATTTTTACGAAACGAGATTTGTCTGATCACGCCTTCCGTCGGACGGAAAGTAAATGTTGGCCCCGGACTAACCTAAAAAAAGGTTAGGTCGTTAGCTCAGTCCAGGTGTAGGAGTTGTCTCCCTGGGTCCTGTCCCGGTGGAGTCGCTGGTAGGTAGTTGGACTCACATTCGTCAGTTCGAATCCCGGAGTGGATCAAGCCTACGGGCACCTAGTTTCGAGTAGGAATCTCGTAATCGAGAACGCTCCAAGGCAATGCTGTAGAGCGAATAATTTGATTTGATTTTTGAATTGTGAATTCTGGAATTTTATAAATTCAAAATTAAAGAATTTACGAACTTTAAAACAAAAAAAAATAAAATTATTAAAAAAATATCGATAGAATTTTAGATTTTAAGATTTTATGGCTTAGCGTTATTAAAACTACTTTACGATTTTGCGACTTAACGACTTTTAGACTTTAAGACATTAAGACTTTAAGACTTTAAAAATTCAAGACTTTAAGACATTTAGACTTTTAGACTTTAAGACTTTAAGACTTTAAGACTTTAAGACTTTAAGACTTTAAGACTTTAAGACTTTTAGACTTTTAGACTTTAAGACTTTTAGACTTTTAGACTTTTAGACTTTTAGACTTTTAGACTTTTAGACTTTTAGACTTTTAGACTTTTAGACTTTTAGACTTTTAGACTTTTAGACTTTTAGACTTTTAGACTTTTAGACTTTTAGACTTTTAGACTTTTAGACTTTTAGAATTTTAGACTTTTAGACTTTTAGACTTTTAGACTTTTAGACTCTTAGACTTTTAGACTTTTAGACTTTTAGAATTTCAGAATTTTAGAATTTTAGAATTTTAGAATTTTAGACTTTTAGACTTTTAGACTTTTAGACTTTTAGACTTTTAGACTTTTAGACTTTTAGACTTTTAGACTTTTAGACTTTTAGACTTTTAGACTTTTAGACTTTTAGACTTTTAGACTTTTAGACTTTTAGACTTTTAGACTTTTAGACTTTTAGACTTTTAGACTTTTAGACTTTTAGACTTTTAGACTTTTAGACTTTTAGACTTTTAGACTTTTAGACTTTTAGACTTTTAGACTTTTAGACTTTTAGACTTTTAGACTTTTAGACTTTTAGACTTTTAGACTTTTAGACTTTTAGACTTTTAGACTTTTAGACTTTTAGACTTTTAGACTTTTAGACTTTTAGACTTTTAGACTTTTAGACTTTTAGACTTTTAGACTTTTAGACTTTAGACTTTTAGACTTTTAGACTTTTAGACTTTTAGACTTTTAGACTTTTAGACTTTTAGACTTTTAGACTTTTAGACTTTTAGACTTTTAGACTTTTAGACTTTTAGACTTTTAGACTTTTAGACTTTTAGACTTTTAGACTTTTAGACTTTTAGACTTTTAGACTTTTAGACTTTTAGAATTTTAGAATTTTAGAATTTTAGAATTTTAGAATTTTAGAATTTTAGAATTTTAGAATTTTAGAATTTTAGAATTTTAGAATTTTAGAATTTTAGAATTTTAGAATTTTAGAATTTTAGAATTTTAGAATTTTAGAATTTTAGAATTTTAGAATTTTAGAATTTTAGAATTTTAGAATTTTAGAATTTTAGAATTTTAGAATTTTAGAATTTTAGAATTTTAGAATTTTAGAATTTTAGAATTTTAGAATTTTAGAATTTTAGAATTTAGGAATTTAAGAATTTAAGAATTTTAGAATTTTAGAATTTTAGAATTTTAGAATTTTAGAATTTTAGAATTTTAGAATTTTAGAATTTTAGAATTTTAGAATTTTAGAATTTTAGAATTTTAGAATTTTAGAATTTTAGAATTTTAGAATGTTAGAATTTTAGAATTTTAGAATTTTAGAATTTTAGAATTTTAGAATTTTAGAATTTTAGAATTTTAGAATTTTAGAATTTTAGAATTTTAGAATTTTAGAATTTTAGAATTTTAGAATTTTAGAATTTTAGAATTTTAGAATTTTAGAATTTTAGAATTTTAGAATTTTAGAATTTTAGAATTTTAGAATTTTAGAATTTTAGAATTTTAGAATTTTAGAATTTTAGAATTTTAGAATTTTAGAATTTTAGAATTTTAGAATTTTAGAATTTTAGAATTTTAGAATTTTAGAATTTTAGAATTTTAGAATTTTAGAATTTTAGAATTTTAGAATTTTAGAATTTTAGAATTTTAGAATTTTAGAATTTTAGAATTTTAGAATTTTAGAATTTTAGAATTTTAGAATTTTAGAATTTTAGAATTTTAGAATTTTAGAATTTTAGAATTTTAGAATTTTAGAATTTTAGAATTTTAGAATTTTAGAATTTTAGAATTTTAGAATTTTAGAATTTTAGAATTTTAGAATTTTAGAATTTTAGAATTTTAGAATTTTAGAATTTTAGAATTTTAGAATTTTAGAATTTTAGAATTTTAGAATTTTAGAATTTTAGAATTTTAGAATTTTAGAATTTTAGAATTTTAGAATTTTAGAATTTTAGAATTTTAGAATTTTAGAATTTTAGAATTTTAGAATTTTAGAATTTTAGAATTTTAGAATTTTAGAATTTTAGAATTTTAGAATTTTAGAATTTTAGAATTTTAGAATTTTAGAATTTTAGAATTTTAGAATTTTAGAATTTTAGAATTTTAGAATTTTAGAATTTTAGAATTTTAGAATTTTAGAATTTTAGAATTTTAGAATTTTAGAATTTTAGAATTTTAGAATTTTAGAATTTTTGGATTTTAGAATTTTAGAAATTTAGAATTTTAGAATTTTTTTTTGAACTTATAGGTTTTTAGACATTTAGACTTTTGAACAGTTGTTGACTTTTATACTTTTAGACTTTTATAATTGTAGTCTTGTAGATAGACTTTTATGCGTTTTTCAAACCAAATCTGCCGATGCCGCTCGGGGTACACTGAGAAGGAAACTTGCCCGCTACCGATGACGAGGACGAAGCTCGGCTGCAAGTGGACACAACTTTTTGCAGAAGTGCTTCTTCTATCGATCTTAAGTTTTGCGTGAACCGAAAGTTTTACCTCCGACGAAAAAATTAAAGTGAGAGTGTGTGCTTGCAACATGGAGTTAAACTTTTCAATGTGCCATGGTAATCTTCACAGCAACTTGACTGAAAGTTTAACTCCATGTTGCATACACTCTCACTTTTAATTTCTCGATTGAGGCGACAAGGCAAAGATTTTAGGTAGGATTTTATATCGTACAGGTTCTGCTTCAGCTCGACCCTTTTCGTCGATACAGTTGGACCGGCTCGAGATCTTTCTGAACTTATTGCGGGTTTTCATGAGGCAAAATCTTGCCACGAATGTCATAGGACCTAGCAAAAAATCAACGAAGAAGCCGTTGATCCTCTTGAAGATTTCAACCCGAACATGTACTTCCTCATGATCGATCTAATACAATTTGTCAAACTAGCGAGGTTTGACCGTCCACGATGCTTGCCGCAATCACCTCTTCTGTGTTTGAAAAAATCGATGGCGGAAAAGCTTTCCGGTTGATTCACTAATCTAGCACGGATTTCACTCCACTGTCTTCTGTGAGATTTTCAGCACGGATTGGTCCAACAGATAGGGGATTTCTTCGGCTACAGAGACTTGGCTGCCTTAAATACTTAAAAGACTCAATGGCTTTAACCTTAGCAAAATGCTACCAGCCCGACTTATTTCCGGCAGTCGCGGGATGTTCCTCTCAGCGGCTATCGTTTTAGCCACATTAACCGTAAACAGCTTGTACTCCAGGCTCCTGTGCGGGAGTTTGCCATCACTAGTGAGGAACAGTACTTCGCTAAAGTTCCAATGGATTGGACCGCTGGCCAGTTGATAACATGGGTTGGCAATCTGGGTGATGAATCCTACAAAGATCAAAATTAGTTAAATTTGTTGAAATTGCTTAGAAATTCAGATTTCTTACAGCCAGAACTTCCCAAATACATCCGGGTACGTCGCCAAAAAGCTCAGTTGAACACCGCTCAGTAGGAAAGGTCCAACCCGTCAGGTGATGCTTCCGCCTTCACTAATCCGGCTCCGCTCAATCATTCTCGGAGCTTTTTTCGACCAGCTGGCACCCAGGGCCTTGGAATCGGCCGCCGAATCGAACTTACAGTCGATGGATTGGACCGCGGCCGGCCTTGCTGTTGGGGATGACTTGTTTCATCAGCAGCGATTCGGTGGTAGAATATTTTTCAAGCACAACTCGCGACACATACCTTAACGAAGCAGCGGAAATCAGCGGAACCGTCCACCAACGCCGTTTCCGGCCTGGTAGGGGAGGACAACAACCGTTCATTCGGTTCCACACGAACTGAAACCAACACAGGTCGAAGATGCCGCAAAATAATCTACGACTTCAAATGAAAAAAAAAACTGTTGGGTTTTAAGGGTTTGTTTGTTTTGAATTTAGGCATCGCGCGCCAGCTGATTCTGACAGCGTAACGCATAGAGCTTTATGACGTTTCGCGTACGCACACTAGCGCACCATTTGATTTTGCTGGCCGGACAAAATTTAACCTCACTTTCTTCGTGTACGTACACGCAATACATGCGCCCGTAAATAACTCTATTGGCTGCGGCAGATTGGAGAAAAAATACGGCGTGAACATGGTGTTCGCGATTTCGCAAACAATTTGCTTCAAAATTGAAAGCGTTTTTTTCGATATCGCAAACATTCGTCATGATTTTGGAAACATTCGAAGTTTGCGATTTCATCGCAAATAATTTTCGGATCCGCTGACCGGATTTTGTTCCGTGTGGTATGCAAAATCGAAAGATAATCTGGCCAACGACGACGTGAGGGCAGATGGAACGAACGCAAAAGTTTTCAAATAAAACGTCAATGATAATTGCGTTTCTCGGTTGGCAGAGTTGGAAGATGTAACGAGTTTCGGAAGGTATACAAAACGTGGAAGTGACGATGGGACTTTGGGAAATTTAGATCGCTTGATTGAGAGCAAAAGCTATGGCTAGTCGATTTCTATTCTAGTTAAGGTTAACTTTAAGTACCCCAATAATATTACTGTAATCCGGATTGTTTTTCGCAGTTGTTTTAGAAATGAGCCAAACTGTTAATCCTACTCTAAATCACTCGTAATTTTACGTGAAATTCTTTCAATGTCATTCACATTCTTCCGAAACCCTCCATTCCTTCAACATTAAACGGCATATGGAATCCGTCTACGGCCCAAAGGACGACTGTATATTGAGTGGAGAAGAATGAACTCCTTTCGGGGATTCCCTACGGCTGAACGGCAACAGCTTGGGAATATTTTCAGTCAAACCAAATTTCAAGCAGACTCACACGTGTAGGTACAGTCATCCCACATATTCGGAACACCCACAAATTCGGAACACTTTTGTGGTAATTTGTCAATAACATGCCAAATGCAGCTTTTCTGTCGACCCTACTATTTTTAGGACCTTCATTTGGACATTCTCTTGCTATTTCACTAGTAAAAGTAGTACTTTTTGAACAAAAAACCTCATTTCAAGACTATTTTATCCAGAGCAGCAAAACTTTGCCTCCAAATTGCCTGTTCCATGATTGTGGGATGTTATTGTGCCTCCCACAATTGTGGAACACCTGAATTTAACTGATATTATAACAAAAAAAAGTTAACAGACCATACATGAAACATTACTAAGCAAGAGTTTTATTGGTTTCAGAGTGTAAAGTCATTATTTTGTAAAAAAATATGTACTCATGGAGAGAATTAAAGTTTGTTTACATCCGCAAGAAAAAAGTGTTCCGAATTTGTGGATTTCATGGGTCAAAGTTTTTCTTCAAAAACTTGATATAAAAGATGAAATTTGCAGTTTTTCGATACAGCATTCGAAAGATCGCAAGAAAGGCTTTCAAATGAAGGTAAAAGCAAATCATTAAGTTCAATTATCGATTTGCTATGATTTTTTGAACATTGGCCGATCTGTAAACTGTTCCGAATATGAGGGATGACTGTAAACCTGAAATGTTGTAACCAAATGTCTCCCACACCGAAATCCCATTAGCTACTCCAAATATCATCATAAAACGACTTCATTTAGGGGGCAGCAGATATGATACCTTCACCCCATTCCTCCTCCAGTCCTGTCAATGATGGTCCCCACGGAAGTTTATTTGCCGAATGAAGGTTTTATTAATTCGTTCTCATAACCACGTGTGTGTGAATTTATGTGCTCGTGTGTGTCACAAAGCATTCCCGTCCTTCGTCATAATCGGTCTGTTTTTGTGTGCCAGTGAAATTCGACGCAATCATCTGTGTCTGGTCGTGTCTGCCGCATGATAGGGTTTAATTTGAGAAATTGTATTATGTGTCCCAATCTCGAAATCGGGGAAAAAGGGTTAGGACGGGGGATCACGTGGACAAACGGTCAGTGGGACACAGCTGCGAGTTGGGCGGTGGTGGTCAGTGCTTCTTTATGGTCGACGTGTGACAGACGTACGCGTCAGATGAGATCAGGTGCAAGGTTGGTGTTAAAGGATTTTATATTTCTATGAGATTTGTGGAGAACTGTGGCTTTGAATTTAAGTTTTCATTATTCATGTTGAGAAGAAATTGAGTCTAAGGTTTTATTTTGATTCGTGATAATATTTGCCTAATGATTAAAAATTTGGCGAAGCTCTTAGTTATCGATAACTGACTTTATTACGTACATTCAGAGCATTACAATGCACAGGGCTGTGTAGTCAAGTCTTTTGGAAGCTAAGCTGTTTTGTTAAACTTACAATGTTGGTTAATGGCACATACCATGCTGACATTTGGCGAAGAAGTGTCAATCCTCGTCAAACTTTTACTGACATGAAATGAGAAAACTAAGAGATAAAACATAAAAAAATCTACCAACATTGTAAGTTTAACAATCCGGCCTCATCCAACTAACCATGAAGAGGAGCAACCTGGAGTCGGAGTTAAACTTGGTTTATCATCGGTTTTTTTTATTAATGCTACCAGAATATTTATTTTTATTATTTATTTTTTTTATAATTAATTATTTGAATTTTTTATTATTTTAGAAAACATCAAATTAAGAATGTATTAGAAACAGTGTTCAAAACAAAACAATATTTTTAGGAAATAATCGAAAAAATGTCTTTGATTTTAATTTATTTGTACATATACTATTTTATCAAATTTTATCACAATCCCATTTTTTTACAATTTTATAAAATTGATTATCTCATTGCCTCAAAATGTCAATGGACTTCAACTCATAACAATTATAAATGCATTTTCCTGCGTTGATAATCATTTTTAGCATAATCAAACCAGTTTCAAAATGCTTTTTATTTGGGCTAAAGCATTGCAAACAAAAAATTCTATCGCAAAAAAATGTTTTGTCAAAACAAAGATTTTTTTTTTATACTTAGGCTGGTACAAATTTTATTTAAAGTTTAAAGAGAAAAATGACTTGAAACCTAAATTCAAACAATATCTGTTATTAAATGTTCGAAAAAGGTGGAGTTTAGGAAAAAAGGACTTATTTTTTGGCAAAAGTTTCACATTATCAATTGATTCTCCGCCGGCTTGTTGAGAAGTTCTCAAGAATGTTTCGTTCGTCATTTTATTTTTATTTGGATTTAGCTTTGTTTATCACATTTTTTTTTCTTATAATTCTTCATACAATTTTGTGGTCTGGTCTTTTAATAAAAGAAAATCCGGAAAATTACCTAGTTATTCTTTTAAAATCAAACCAACAATAAAAAAACGTGCTATTTAAAAAAAAATTATTGTCACCTTCCAAATTCGTACAAATCCATATTATACGAAATAATCCTTTAAAAATCCGGCCTACCAAAAATCCACGCAGAAGGTCGAAAATCCGTACGGTGACTTTTAGAGAAAAAATAGGTGCAGGTATTTTTTCTCTCGATTTTCTTATTCACTTTTTAGGGGAAATTCTCGTATTTTTGACAGGTTAAACACTCGCGCCTAACTCCATTCGATTTACTGATTTTTACAATTTAAGGGTGCACAGCAACCAAGGAAGTTGTTGTCTTCTTATTCCAAAATTGTCAAACTTACGGAACCAATCCTGCAAGAATCTGATTGTAAAAATAGTCAAACTTTGTTGTGAATAACTACGAAGACAGTAATTTAGGGGATGAATAAAAAAATATATCGATAGTTCCCGTAGTTTTGAAGATACTAAAATGTCTGTAACAGAATTCTGGGTGCAAAAGCTATGGTTGATGTGTACCGTTAAACAACTTATTTTGTAAAACTGCTGATCAGCGTTGGAATAATCATCATCAAAAGAAAATCATTGGACGCTTATCAAGAGAAAAAAATCCGAACCTCTCTCGCGCACGAAAGATCGGTAAAAGAAATCAAAAAAAAAATCATCTTCTTGATTATTCAGCGAAACATCTTTTCCACTACTACACTTGCAAGTATAACACGTCGAAAAATGACCTGTCATGTTTTGTAGATTGGCAATGTGTGTAAACAAAGTGAAATAAATATTTTCAAGTGGTGCTGACAAGGAAATTCACAAAAAATCATCAGCAGATTGATTTTCTTGGAGAATTTCAGGAGCGATTTTCTTTTGCGTGATTTGCCTCCTCTCTCTTCCGTGGGTGAAGAAAGTTCGCTAGCGAAAATGACTTTTTTGCGATTATTCTATCCCTGCTGCTGATAGAAACTTGATTGCTCACTTCCTATTGAGCTATTTATCATTCGATTTAGCCGAACACGCTTTTTATGCGCTGTAATTGAACGTCAAAGTGCTGATATGGCAACATAATAGTTATATATTTTTTAAGAGGATTAAAAAGATATTTCTACAATTAGATTCTAAGATGATGATGATTTTTTAACACTGATTGTTGTCAAACTACACTCCTTTTACACGGAGCTCATACACACTACAATATGTTTGTTTTAAGAGTGCGCGTAAGCTCCGTGTAAACATAATGACACGCATTACTTTTCAGTTTGACGTTGTCTAACCCTTGGGATACAACCAACGGAGTTAATTTATTTTTAAAGCGATGATTTTTTGAAAAATTGATCTTTTCCTACCTTCCCATTGTTTTGAATTAAGTTTTTTTTAAACTGCTTTCAAAATTTCGAGTCGTTCTCAAAAATTTAATATTTTGTGAAAAAATGTTTTTCTTAGTGATAAGGTGACACTCCTCAGTTTTCAACTGGCAATATCTCAGAGACTGTTGTTTCAATTTGAAAAAAAAAATAAAACTTTTATGAAACTTTTTGCTCTTTTCAGAAAAAAAAATCGAAATTCTTAAATAGAGCTAAACAAGATCTTGGCAGACAAGACGAAATCATGCTCTCTACTGTCATATTTTTATTTGATATCCTAACGGCCTGCAAGGTAGATGAAATCATAATTTATTTACAATATCGCTGCAAATGGATGTCTGTAGATTTATAATCACCGAATCTCTGTGAGGTTAGGTTTGGGTGTAGTCAGAAAGAATCAATATTTTAGATCATATTTGTTTTTCGTTTGATGTTAAAATTAAGAAACAGTATTTTTTTACATACACTTTTGAAAAATTCGAGGCCTAGTAAAATAAAACTACAACCATTTAAAAATTTCTCGTACTAAATAAATTTTATTAACAAATTTAATAACTCACTTTCATACACATTTAATGAAAAAATATGTTCTATCCATTTACAATACGCTACCCCATTAAACCAAACGAATTCATTCAAATCCCCAAAATTTGTATCCGTCAACCTATCCACTTTCCCTTTTTTCCTAAAGTCCGGAAATTCCTCACTAACAAGATTTTCATTTCAAATTGATTCTGATATGTCACGCGCGCTGAGAGCGAACGAACGAACCAAAGCCCTCGCATCAGCTCGCTAACGGGAGTGAATGAATGTGAGTGTGATAAGAAATTTGCATAAAAGTTGCTGCCTCCGTCACATCACAAACTGCTTCTTTCTCTCCGGGAAGGAGGTGAAAGTGGTGCGAGGGAGGATGCGAAATTTGATGCAAAGTGTGCTTGATGCGGAACAAATGGGAGGACTTTTTTCGGTTTTTTCCTCGATGACGTCGACGACGAAATCTCCCGAAAGTTGACAGCCAGGTTTGGGCCCTGTTGGTGACAGGAGAGCGAACAAGTTTGTTAGAAAAAAAACTTTTCAGTCATGTTGTATAGAGTCGGCAAAGTTGTAAGTACATCTCCATTAATCCGTGCTGGTGCACATGTTATGAACATATTACTTAGGGGGTTACATGAGTTATTACTTAAGATTTTCTAATTTTTAACTTATGTAGAACAGGATTTTAATAAATTTCCAGCAGTCATAAATACACAGGTTAAGTTCAAATAGAACAAAAATGCATTTAACCCCTCAAGCATAAATAGACAGTAACTGTTGCCTTGCTAGTACATTGTCTGTCCCGACTTGTCCAGATCCCAATCACTCCGGGAATTAGAAAAGGATTCCAATAATTGCTGCTCTGGGGGAAAAGAACGAACGAGCCAAGGGCATCAATGGCAGGGTAATCGTTCCAATCGAGTGTTGTCTTAATCCAGACGGCTTTAGTTTTTCGCTCCCCAAAGGACGACCCTCCTCCATCCCCTTTTATTTTCCCAGGCATTGATTTATTTGTTGCTTTCACTTTCGTCGGAAAAGGCAGTCTAGGAGGTAAACTGCTGCGACGGTCTCTTTAATTTTCGGCAAAACAAATAGAATAAAGTTGACGGAACAATCGTCAAGGGAGGTTTCGTGAAAAGACTAGAATCAACATTTTGTTGTTTTTGTAGATCAAGGAATGTGACACAGTGTAACTTAAATTATTTTTTTATAATTGTTTAGTTAATATTCAGCTGTGTACAACATGAATAAAACAAGTTAGCTAATAATTGTATGAAATCCTCAGGGGTTGTCCTACTGAGCATAAACAAAACGTTCAGAAATAAAAATAAATACATTTGAAATGTCTGAATTCATCTCACCGTGCATTGACTGACATTTCCGTTGGAGAAATTTTCCGTGGAAATTCTCCAGCACGAAGATCCGAAACACACCGGTTTCCGCTCTCATGGCTTCATCCGAAAAATACAAAGCAAACAACACTGCAAAACCACCTCCCTCCTCCTACATCTCCTCTACCACCCCCAGAACAAAGTTATGCTTCACGTCCTGAATAACTACGAACCGAACCTGAACCACCCCATTCCACCTTTTGCCTTGCTGCATGGGAGAAAGTCGAGAGTGAGGGTGAAGTTGTGTTCTGCGCTGAATTCGGCGGAACTCGCCAACAAATTGGATATTGTAGTTGTTGTTGCTATTCGCGCACTTTCCCAAATGAAACGACCGACGACGACGGGGGCGAAAAAAGGATCAAATGCAGCCAGCCTGGGAGGAGAGTACAAAAGTTTCCATGACGATTCCAGCAGAAGGTTTTGGGAAAAGGGAAAGTTTTTGGGAGTCGAGCTTGTTCGTGGGCGCCTACAGCTCTTACGGAGTGTACGTGATTAGTTGTAATGAGGTGGTTTGTGTCCAGATTCGCTGTTCGCTATGCGATAACTCGAATATTTTAGCAATGACCTATACATTAGGGTGTTTCAGCCAAACAAAAAAGTTCTCAGATTACGGCAAACCGAGGTTCCCCTTTTAGAGGATACCCATAGGGACTCTCATGCCAAATATCAGCCCATTTGATTGAGAATTGGCCTGTCCCCAGCGGTTTAAAGTTTACATAGAAATTACTATGGGATTTTTGTGCTTTTCGTTCAATCGTTCCTACAGGTCTGGGGACAACTTGGATTCACTCGGAATAAAGACAGGTGTGTAGGGGATGGTCCAATGAACACATTCCAGAAGGAATTAGGGTTGTCCGTTCTGTCCCCAAGGTGCGCAATGGATCGACGTCCGGTGTCTCCAAAACCAACGATTCATCCTTCAAAAGTATCGCATTTCCTTAGTATGCTATGACGTCTAGGTGAAAACAACGACGCCCCATATAAGACGGTGAACACGTGGAATGGCATCGATTGCATTATTATTACAAAATCATCATGCTACGTTATTTAGTAGAGTTGAAATCCTTACAGGAACATCAATAATTATAATTTTATTACTTTAAAAAAGTTTCTGAGCCAAAACTTTAGTATATGCTCTGCCACGTGTTCACCGTCTGATATGGGGCGTCGTTGTTTTTTTTTTTTTTTTTTTTTTTTTTTTTTTTTTTTTTTTTTTTTTTTTTTTTTTTTTTTTTTTTTTTTTTTTTTTTTTTTTTTTTTTTTTTTTTTTTTTTTTTTTTAGTATACATGTCAGGGTACCAAAAGTTGCGTATTTTAATTACGAAAATTTTGGTACCCTAAGATGTATAGGTCATCGCTGAAATTTTCAAGTTATCGCAGTTTTAGTGAAAAAAGTTGTTTTTTTGCCGATTTCGTCAATCTCTCGTTTTCGCGCGCGGCGCGTCGAAAAACCCGGATTTTATTTTCAAAAAATCATATCTCTGAATCCTGTGAGCGGCTGTGGCTGAATGGTAACGGTGTTCGCTTTGTAAGCGAATGGTTCTGGGTTCGATTCCCATCTGCTCCCATCGAGAAAGTTAAGGACATAGAAATACTTGAAATGCTGTGAATATGAACGAAAAATCAAAGTTGCTTGTGGCGGGGTTCGAACCCCCGTCCTTTGGATTGGTAAGCAAAAATGCTAACCACTAGGCCATGGCGACTTGGTGAGCCTAGACTGGAATTAGGAATACTGTTACAACCAACCCGCAACGCCTTTCGAGGTGTATCCTAGGGTTCTACCTCTCCTACTAACATTGAGTCCAAAACCTCCCTACAAACATCTATACCACTAAGGTGACGTAGGGGTCCCTGCGCACTTTAGATAGGTGTTTACTAACGATCCTCCCCTTCCCTGAGGATAGCTTGGACCCGGCCTGGACCCCCTTATGCCCTGGGTAGTATTACACACTCATCAAAAGATGAAGACATGGTATCTCCCGTGTTGGATTATTGTTCCGGATGAGGGTCTAACACAACCAGACCAAACAGTGGGATAAGCGTTGTGGAGCCTTCCGGTGGTGGGGCGTCCTCCAAATGCTAATGCTAATGCTAATGCTAAAAAATCATATCTCTGAATCCTGTTAATGAACCTCGCCCAATTTTAAATAAGTTATGGAAAATTTTCCGAGGAATCCGATAAAAATATTTTCAGACGTAGGCTCTTTGGTCCAGACACGGTCAAAACGCCATTTTAAGTTTTCATAAGACTTTTTCAAATGTTAGGCTAGATTTTTGAAACTCCACATAATTTTTTCTTGGAAGTCAAACTTATCATCTTTCATTTGCGCCCTGAACAGTTAAAATCGGTTAAAATGGAGCGAAGTTATGATTTTTTGAAAAAAGTGGTTTTTGTGAAAATCAACAAAAATAGACATTTTTCGGACCACCCTAACACGGCGTAGGCCACCCTAAAGGTCAAACAAAAAAATACGGGTCTAATTATTTTGGCCAAGGGACCTCCAGAAAAATTTTGAGCCAAATCGAAGCACTTTTATTTTTTTCTTTAACTTTCATATGGAACTGCTGTATATATATTAGAATGGCTCGTCGTTATATATACATTTTTTAAAATGACCATTTCAAACCAGCACAAAGCTTTCTCGGTGCCTTTGTGATCTCAAAACAGCCTTCTAAAATCAGGAACCGATTGGTTGCATCCACACTTTGAGCAGTTTATTTTAATTTCGTAGAAAATTTATATGGGAATTTTTTGTATTTTGATTATTGTAATTCTTGTTTTAAGCTAGATTTTCAAACAAACACAACTCCACGGCTCGAATTTTCAAAACCAGTTTAGAAAAAGGTGTTAACTTAAAAAAACTGTTTGTTGCAGGTTGCTATCGAGAAATAGGACGATAGTTAGCAATCTGTCGAGTTCAGAAATCTGATCAGGAGTTTTTAATCTTGAAGAAAAGCATATTCCTTGGTTCAAGTTTTCAAAAGCAGTTTAAAGGAAAATGCCTTAATTTTTAAAAGTGTTCTGTTATGCTGACGATAAATAAGCTGAAAGCAAACAATCTGTCACATCTGTCAAAAGAAACAGTGTTCTCAAAACAGATCTAAAACGGGATTTTTGCTCGTAAAACACGTTTTAGACCTCTTTTGAGCACGCTGTATCTTTTGACAGAAGCAAGACAGCACCATAATTTTGTCGAGAATGTTTAGATAATTTTCGGAAAATAAAAAAATAAAAAATCTAAATCGTGAAAAAATACTCCAGTAAAAAAAGCCATACAAAATTGAAATGCAATGCGGTTAAAAAAAATTCCAACATTTTGGAGAGTTGTTTAACTTTTTTTTAATTGCGATAATTTGTGATGGTTGCAAACAAATTCCATACTTAAATGCATCAACAATTTTGAGATTGTCTGCTCTACAACTTTACCAAAAATTGCTGTACTGAAAAAATAACACTGCAGGTAATGTTACAAACAACGATATTTTAAAATGAGAAATATTGTTCCTATTTTAGTTTGTATGGGAATTCTGTGCACACTTATGACACGTAGTACAATTTTACTTTCGAAATACACTTGTGACACGTGCTTTTCCGATTTTTGTTTACATAATTTACTGTATCTTTTAAAAAGTGTAACCAAATTAGTTGAAACTTGGATCGTTTGTTAAGTGATAGTATACGAACCGATTGCTTCAAAAAGTTTTGTTCTATCATTCATAGTTTGGAAAATATTTAGCATCAAACTTTAAAAATCAATTTTCTCGAAAAGTACTAAATGGTTGTTGTCACAAGATAGCACAAAACAGACGATTAAGCAACAAAATTGTATTCGACAAAAACTTAAATTTTAAAAATAAGTGTGAGCATCAAATGCTTGAATGCTTATAAAAAATCAAACAACTTAATTTTTTTTGTGTGTTACTTCGAATCGTACAATACAAAATAAAATGTCCTACTATTTTCAACTTTTGAATGAAATAATAAAGCATTAAACCTCAAAAATCTAACTTCTAGTGCTGATATTACGGTTTTTAAAAAGAAAATTACAAAACAGTTTTTAAATATTTGGAGATAGCATGTTTTGTTAACTATAAAATGTATTACATTATTTGTACAATGATGTTGGTTTTTCACTCTACTGCTTTGGTAGCTTTTCTAGCTAGTTTTTGAAATATGTTTGCATTATTCAATATATTACAAAGTACAATCTTTTTTTATAATCTGATTGATCTTCTTGTATGGTATTGTTTTGTGCAAAATGTTTTTTAGCTTAAATATTGAAGTTCTTTCAGAGCACAAAGGTTTGTCAGAAATAGAATGTAAAATTAATCAGGCTTCCATTTCTATAATATTTCATCTTCAAACGCCTACATGATTAATAAAATTTAACTTTGAACTGAAATTTGACGATTTTTTTAAAGGAAATGGGCAAATTCTTCTTTCAATCTTAACACTAATCATCATAACAATCTTAACTAGGATATAAACTAAAAACTATTTAATTTTTATCAAATTTGGACATCCATAAACCACATGGACTTTCCCCTCCTTCAGATGATATTTTCAAAAAGCTTGTTTGTTTAATAGAACAGTAAATTGAGTTAAATTTGTTTTTTTTTATTTTACTTTTTTTTCCAAAACATTTTTAAAACATTGTTTCCAAAATTATATTAATATTTATGCTTCACTTGAATTATGGGAATTAGAGAAATATTTGTTTTAACTTGAAATCCCGGGAATTTCCGCGAATTTTTGACTCGAGATTGGAAATTGAACGCTCTAAAGGCAGCTTAGAGAGTTGGTGCTAATTCCGTCTAATTGGCCGATTTCAACAATTTAAAAACAAATCATTTTGTAAAACAATTTAGAAAAACTTGCTTGCTCACTTCCCATGAATGATTCAAGTATTGATTATTTACTTGATTTCAGATGAAAACGCTTTTAGAAGCTGTAATTAAAATTACTGATATACCAAAATATGGTGCTCTTCGGAATTACATGATGATCACCTATTCAATTTTCTCAAGGAAACCTAACAGTCCATGTTACTGGCCCACATGCATCGTCGCGCCCATTTATCACAAAAATTGTTATTCAAAATCATAGTGAAATATTGCAGCTAAATCCAAATTTCACACATTCACGTAATGCAAAACCCTGCGCCAGATTTACGACGTGCACTAATGTGCAATTTACTTAGCAGTGCTGGGAAACCACATCGCTCAAAGTCGCCACCAGCCCTGCTGCACTGCAGGTTGCATTATGAATTGCACTCGTAAATGCCAGCCCGCAGACGTTGCAAATAATTCAAATTTAAAAATTATCCTCACACCCCCCGTTCGGTCACAAATTTTCGGATGGGTTAAGAGAAAGAATCCCTTGCCACTGCCCGGGGGCAACACTGAAGTTTTGCCATAGTTTTTCGCCTTGCGGGCCCTTGCGATTAGGGAAAAACCCTCAATTTTCAACGGTCGTCTATTGTTGGCCAGTTGTAACACCAAAGTAGAAAAAGCAAAAAAAAAAATATTTCAGATCTGGAATTCCCAAAATAAGCCAGCTTCCCCTATAGTACACATGACCGTGATGGGTTTTGCGCGTCGCGTTATTCGCGAAGGGTAATAAACAAAATTTATGAACCGACTTAGACGCTAGTCGCCTCAAGGCGCCCTCCTGCTACTTTTCTTTTTATTTCGCCTGATGATGATGGCGTTTAGTTTGTGTACTTAATGTGTCCTCAACCCTAGCCCCTCTCCCGAGGGCCAGAGTGGTTGAAGATGACAAATAGTGCGCAGTGTGGTGGAATGAATCAAGTGGCCCTGGTCCACTTCTAGAAAAGCCCCACCCCCTTTCAAAATAAGGCCCCCCACACAGCAGTTTGTTACTGTTGATGATAGATGACACTTTCCAGAAGAATTGCTTAAAACTTGTACTACCATCACAAGCGACGGCGCGTAGCGTGTAATGATCGTCATGAATATTAAGCAAGAGTTGCCGAGGAAGGACATCGGGGTAGGGCGTTCCAAAAAAAAATTACGACGAGATTCTGGATGACCACCACCTTTAGAATCCTTCTTTCTTTATAATAGTCTTAAAATTTCATCAGGAGAATCCCTATAAGTTTCATATGTTTCAACAAAAACAAAAACAAAAACAAAAACAAAAACAAAAACAAAAACAAAAACAAAAACAAAAACAAAAACAAAAACAAAAACAAAAACAAAAACAAAAACAAAAACAAAAACAAAAACAAAAACAAAAACAAAAACAAAAACAAAAACAAAAACAAAAACAAAAACAAAAACAAAAACAAAAACAAAAACAAAAACAAAAACAAAAACAAAAACAAAAACAAAAACAAAAACAAAAACAAAAACAAAAACAAAAACAAAAACAAAAACAAAAACAAAAACAAAAACAAAAACAAAAACAAAAACAAAAACAAAAACAAAAACAAAAACAAAAACAAAAACAAAAACAAAAACAAAAACAAAAACAAAAACAAAAACAAAAACAAAAACAAAAACAAAAACAAAAACAAAAACAAAAACAAAAACAAAAACAAAAACAAAAACAAAAACAAAAACAAAAACAAAAACAAAAACAAAAACAAAAACAAAAACAAAAACAAAAACAAAAACAAAAACAAAAACAAAAACAAAAACAAAAACAAAAACAAAAACAAAAACAAAAACAAAAACAAAAACAAAAACAAAAACAAAAACAAAAACAAAAACAAAAACAAAAACAAAAACAAAAACAAAAACAAAAACAAAAACAAAAACAAAAACAAAAACAAAAACAAAAACAAAAACAAAAACAAAAACAAAAACAAAAACAAAAACAAAAACAAAAACAAAAACAAAAACAAAAACAAAAACAAAAACAAAAACAAAACCAAAACCAAAACCAAAACCAAACCAACTTGTTTTTTGTTTCTTGTTTCTTGTTTCTTGTTTCTTGTTTCTTGTTTCTTGTTTCTTGTTTCTTGTTTCTTGTTTCTTGTTTCTTGTTTCTTGTTTCTTGTTTCTTGTTTCTTGTTTCTTGTTTCTTGTTTCTTGTTTCTTGTTTCTTGTTTCTTGTTTCTTGTTTCTTGTTTCTTGTTTCTTGTTTCTTGTTTCTTGTTTCTTGTTTCTTGTTTCTTGTTTCTTGTTTCTTGTTTCTTGTTTCTTGTTTCTTGTTTCTTGTTTCTTGTTTCTTGTTTCTTGTTTCTTGTTTCTTGTTTCTTGTTTCTTGTTTCTTGTTTCTTGTTTCTTGTTTCTTGTTTCTTGTTTCTTGTTTCTTGTTTCTTGTTTCTTGTTTCTTGTTTCTTGTTTCTTGTTTCTTGTTTCTTGTTTCTTGTTTCTTGTTTCTTGTTTCTTGTTTCTTGTTTCTTGTTTCTTGTTTCTTGTTTCTTGTTTCTTGTTTCTTGTTTCTTGTTTCTTGTTTCTTGTTTCTTGTTTCTTGTTTCTTGTTTCTTGTTTCTTGTTTCTTGTTTCTTGTTTCTTGTTTCTTGTTTCTTGTTTCTTGTTTCTTGTTTCTCGTTTCTTCTCTCAAATATTTCGTGACACCCTAGCCATCTCCACCCGAAACCGTTAGTCACAGCCGTAAAGTGGGCCCTTTAATCCTAATTCATGAATCCGAACGAACGACACTCTCCCTCCCTCTGAAGTATCTAAGCCAAATCCGATAAGAGCGTTCGAGAGCGGCATTAAAAAGCAGTTTAAAAGTTGTAGCATTAATTTTGAATCGCCTCCGAGCTCATCCTGGGACAATTTTCAACGTCGGCAATGGCACCGATATAGTTTCCGGTCTCGATTTCGCCTTTGTCGGCACTTCCGGAGTTGTTCGGTGGAGCGACCAGATAACAAGTTTTGGACGGCGTCTTGTAGATGGCGTCACGCGACAATGCCAAAAACCGTCGATGTCCTTCTTTCGATTGAGTTGTAAAGTGAAGGAAGGGGATCTTGACGCTTTCTATTGATTTTTCTTCTTTTAGAACCTGCTAGCAACAGACTTCCTGTCAACGGTTCGAAGATTGGCGTGGGTTGGTGACTTTAGCTTCCTCGATTTACCTCTATAAATTTTTAATACGGGATTTTATTGAATTTCGAGAACTCTCAGCTGGCTGACTTAAAATTCAATCCACTTTCGTGGGGAAATGGATTTTTGTCTGGGTTTTCTAACTTAAGTTTCAAACGTGAATTGGTTTAAGAATTTTCATTTCCTGTACAACATATGAGTAAACTCGTAGCTGAACTTTGTTTATTTTCAAGTCATCTCTAAGCTATCCCCCTACTCCCCCTTCATACAGGCAGCAATGTCCGCTGCCAACTCACACCGGTCATCGTTCTCCGTCCCGTCACAGCGGTTCGCTATCGCGCGAACGGCGTTCAACGCATTTTGATCATTTTTGAAGTGATTTTCCGCAATCTCCAAGAATCGTTCCGTGTCGAACCGCTGGCCATCGGAAGTGCCCATTTTTTCAAAAACGCAAGCGTAATAGCATTTCTGCGTACGTGTTTCTGGAATTTGCAGCTGGTTCATGGCATCCGCTTCCGCCTGGGAAGCTCCTTCCTGCTCCATGCATTTACGTTTCATGTCATCCATTCCCTAAACATAAAACAATCAATTTGAATCTTTAGAAATGTAATGGAAAAACTTACCCCACAAAACCCTGAAGCAATTATGGCCAAAATTATTGAAACACAAAAACACTTCATTTTGAACTATTTGAAACTATTCAATGTCTAATCTTGAATGTTAGTTTTTGCACGACACCGCGGTATTTATACTTTTTTGCCTCAAAGTAATTATTTGAATCTGATAAATCAAGACAGAAGGGCGGTTCCAATGATTACAGTAATTCTAGGTATCATCACATATAGATAAATACAACTGTGACTACTGCTCTGATGCTGAAGCGGGTGTTAGGCAAATGTTGTTTGTTTTTTAAAGCACGTGATTTGTAACGTGCTTAAAGTGTAGCAATTCTCAAATAGCTTTTCTCTACCAAAACCGGAAAAAGATTTTTTTTTTATTTGGCTCAAACTTTGTGGGGGCCTTCCCAATGATCAAAGAAGCCATTTTGTGTCATTAGTTCACCCATACAAGTATCCATACAATTTTGGCAGTTGTCCTTACAAAAATGGTTCGTAAATATTCATAAATCTGTTACCTTTGAAGGAATTTTCTGAACAATTTGGTGCCTTCGGTAAAGTGGAGGACCATTCAGAAAAAATAGGTACCGTCATCAGGGGTGACATTGGGTCTGAGGGGTGAATTTGGGTCATACAAAAATGATGAAATTTGTATGACCCAATCTCACCCCCCAGACCCAATGTCACCCCTGATGACGGTACAGGGAAAAAAATCTTTACGATTTTTTAATTAACTTGTTTCTACAAACACTCTGTTTAGCAAAATTGGATTTTTTTTATTTTCGAGATTTTTTTTTATGTTTTAGGGGCCAAAACCCGCAACTTTTGAGTATGGTACAAAAAATTGCCTCCGAATCATAAATTTTTGAAAAAATAGTGATTTTTTAAATCGAAATTTCAAACTTATAATTTTTTGACCTAATTTTAAATGTAAATTTGAATTTGCAATCGAAAAGTACTTTACAGATTTTTCGATAAAGTGCCTCGTTTTCAAGAAATTGGCACCGAAAGTTTGATTTCAGTAAAACATTTGCAGTTTTTCGATTTTTGAAAAAAGTGACCATGAAAGAGAGCATTTCTGAAATTCTTTTTTTGAAAAGTTGTTATAAAATTGTCCAAGAGGCATTGAAGATTCGACCTCTGGTTGCCGAAATACAGCTGCTTAAAGCAAGTAAATAGGAAAATTTAAGTTTTCTAAGTCTAACCCAAACAACCCTCCATTTTCCAATGCCGATGTCTCAGAAACTATTGTTCAGAGTTTTTATACATATATGTTTAAAAAATGAATCTTTCGAAAATGTATGACACGGCTGCAAAAAATATTACTGTACATTACCATTTATCATTTTAGCTCAAAAGTTGTGGGTCTTGGTTATCTAAAACATATTGAAATATCTACACCCAAAACTGGGCATCGGCATACGAGAGGATAAAGAGCACGATTCGGTTGTAAAATGGTACTGTGTGCGGACGGAGAGGATAAATCCCGAAATTACCGCGAGTACTTTACTCATGGTTCATCTCCAAAAAAAGTTCATCTATCAAAAAAAAGTGTTGATACCGAGACTCGAACCCAAGACCTTCGGCATATTAAACCGTGCCTTTGCCGTATGGGCCACCATGGTTCGGTAACTAAGTGGCGGTCATTTGTCCATATAAGCCACTCAATAGGATGAACTGTTCGAATGAACGAACGAACACGCGAGAGGACTATACTCTCGCAAAATAGCACTTTCCTCACGTTTCTTTTCGTGAGGACTATCCCCTCGTTCTTTAACTTTGGGTGTAAAAAATATAGAGTTTTTTTTTTAAAGGCTGATTCAAATATTTTTCAAAGTTTTTGTCCTTCGGCTCTGGCTAATAAACCGTAGCGTAGTCTCAATATTTGAATGCAAAAAGTGTTTGAAAATGCATTTTACACTAGTTTAGTTGTTTTGCAATCATTAGTTTTCAAAAAATGTAAGATTACACGAAAACAAAAATTTGAGCAAAAAAAAAAACCTTTTGCGATACTAAACATCGAAAATTTTCAAAAATTCAAATAATTTCTAAATCAACCCAAATATGCAAAATAAAGATTCTTTACGTAAGGAGAATGTACTTTAACACTCAAACGCTCGGGTAGTTATTTGACCCCTATTTTTTTTCTTAAAAATTTCATAGCTTTTGGTAGAATTGACCAATTTGGATGCTTTCGGTTGCAAAAGATCCAGATTTGTCTATATTTTCAACTGACAGATGGGGGACAAATATGGTCCACTTTTGCCGGAGATATTCCGGATTCCGTTGGGGTACATCGGCCCTGCTATATGTGACTTTGGTCAATATAACAAAATCTATTTCACAGAACAATGCCGGAAATGATGCAAAACTTCAAGACATTATTCTAATACATCATCCTGCAAAAATTATTGACATGGTTAAGTCATACGGGGCACCGGAGCAGGTTCCAGTTTGGCACCAATCAACATCAGCTCAGTGAACCGTTTCCGGTTGGAACCTGTTCCGGTGGCCAAAGGTCTTGACCATGTCAATTATTTTTGCAGGATGATGTATTAGAATGATATCTTAAAGTTTTGCATCATTTCCGGCATTGTTCTGTGAAATAGATTTTGTTATATTGACCAAAGTCCCATATAGCAGGGCCGAGGTACCCCAACGGAATCCGGAATATCTCCGGTAAAAGTGGACCATATTTGTCCCTCATCTGACAGTTAAAAATATAGACAAATCTGGATCATTTGCAACCGAAAGCATCCAAATTGGTCAATTCTACCAAAAGTTATGAAATTTTTAAGAAAAAAAAATAGGGGTCAGATTACTACCTGAACGTTTGAGTGTTAAATTGATTTCAGCAGATTGCATTTCCATTGAAATTTAAAAGTTTTTTGAGAAAATATTTTTTTTGCTCCTGATTTTTCGGGCCAACTCTGGAGGGGGGGGAGGGGGGGGGGGTGTGACAAAAACATTAAATGAAATTTGTACCAGCCTAAACATATTGAAGAAAATAGCTTATGGGACTAAAAAAAACTCTAAAAATAAAAAATACCAATATTGGGAAATTGGTTTATTTGATGAAAAAAAAATGCTGGATTTTTTCCGTTTACCTATTTTTTCTGAACTGTCATCATCAACTTTGCCGAACAAACCAAATTGATCAGAAAATTCATTCAAAAGTTACAGATTTTCGAACAGCTGCCAAAACTGTATGAAGACTTGTATGGGTGAACCAATGACACAAAATGGCTTCCCCGGGCAGATGGTAATAACAAAATTCATGCCATTTCAATAACAAATATTGTCAAAATAACAGAAAGTGTTATGGAATCTTCTTGAAAAATCCATTTTTGCAAAAGAGTTTAATAACAGTTTATCTTATTATAACAAAATTTGTTATTGGTCTGATATTGGTTAAAAGCCAAAACAACTTTGGAATAACATTTTTTGTTATGGAAGAATACCTTCAACTGTTATTGGGATGATCGGATCAGTTGTTAAAATAACAAATAATAATAACAAAGATTTTTTCAAAGAATAACATAAAGTGTTATTAGTTTAATATTACAATAACAATCCAATAACAAAAAAATCATAACGACGAATAACAAATCTTGTTATACTTAACATAAAATGTTATTGGCCTAGAATTTTCAAATATCAAAAAATGTTATTCCCAAGTTCCCAAGTCCCACAAAGTTTGAGCCAAATTAAAAAAAATACAGATAATAAAAATGGTTGAAATCGGCCAATGTCGTCGGATAAAACAAAAGAAAAATTATGAGTTTCAGAGTGTTTGTTTTCGTCCCTAAACGTGAATATTCAACCATGTGAAACGTTGCCCCTTTCCATTTGTAAACCATTTTTAGCTAAATCTACTCAATTTTGCGTTCTGGACTACTGCACATTGATTGTTGCATTGATTGGTTATAAAAACAATTAATGACAGTGATTGTAATTGACAGTACTTGAATTTAGACAGAAAAGTTAAAAATCTTGGTGTTATAGTATTTTTTTCTCATTTACATCCCGAGAAAGTCATAACCTTTGACTTTCTAATTGATAAATTGTGTTCTGGGCAATAAAATTTGATTGTTCTTTTTCGAATTCCCTCGTGTACCACGGTTGTATGGCAACGGCAGCAGCAGCAGCAGAAGCCATCACTGAGAGCGATGTCTTGACACGCAATTTGTATCGGAAAGCGAAAGTGGGCAGGCCGTATTTGGTTTTCCTAAAAGAAGGGTGAAATGAGACTTGAAAAATATACTTTTTGTCTCTTGTATTTAAATTTAAAATAACTAAATTTGTAAAGGAATTAGTCGGAAAAGACGTTCGGATCCCATTTTACCCCCGACTTTAACTAGACGACGAAGAACCTAGCCCTTTCTTCCCACTTGCCAGGGTACAATAATAGATTGGAAGAAGGCAGCTCTAGAAGTGCTCTCCAGAGGATATAAATCGGCGAACGAGGTTCGGGAAAAGGATTGCGTTCTGACGAAGGGAGGGGACTTTACGCTTCTGCGAGATTGGAATTCCGAGGGACTTACGGAGGATCTTTACGCTGGCAGAGGCAATCGAATAATATAAATACTAAAGTGTACCGGAGCTCAGCGTAGAAAGCGCGAGAGATTGGAAACTGGATGTGTGGAAATTGAAGTTCTTCATCCGTTGAAACAAAGTGAAGATGACAGCGAAGACAAGTGGTTGTAAAACTCGACACTTCCAGACGGAGGAAATTATTACTTCCTTAAATTATAAAAAAATGTTCATATTTAAAAATACTGGTTATTGAATTATAACTCATGTTTTAGTTATTTAAAAAAAAAAAACTACAATTTTGGCGACTGGTAAGGCTAAGTGTTTTCTCAGGGTAGAAAAAACAAATTTCACTTATGTTCTAAGTAACTTTCTGTTATTTCATAAGTCTTGTGTAGAAAGCTATAAGCCAATGCAAGCAAAACAATGAAAATCTAGCTCAGTTTAAATGTAGGAACTAGGGAAATATACCCATTTTAAGCGGTCGAGTTTGAATGATGCTGAATATTCTGGAGTGTTCCTTGAAATTTACTAAAACCATGTACACCAACGAGTAGAGCAGTTTTTTGTGAACATTTCTGTTTATTTTCACTTTTATCAAAATTTCTATTCCTGTTACAAGCATTTAAAAAAATTCCAAATGTATTCTAATCAGACGAGAATGCATTGGGCCACTCCCATTTTCCTATTTTCAGTTTAGTTCTTTTTTTCTTCCAGCGATCTTTTGGGTCTGCTTAGTGCTGCCAATTGTGATGAAATTTTAAGCGAACACTCACGAAAAGTAGCATTTATAGAGAAAGTTTCCTGACATCACTGGCTCACTCCAACAGGTGGTGGTGTTAGGTGGCCACCCTTTGTTCTTTATTTGCTTTCGCTTCTCGCTCGGTTTTCTTCAGTTCGGTTTGGAATGGATCGTTAAAAGTCAAACGTCAAAAGACTTGGCGCGTTTGATTTTTTGATGGCGCTTGCTAGTTATTTACATGTTTCGGGATTATTTTTCAAGTAACTGACTAACTAATGTTCAAAAGAACATGTTGCCGGTAGTTGGATGCAATTTCATATCTTAAGCGCTTTGAAAACGTTAGTGCAAGTGAAAAATTATTGATGGCGACTTTCGTTAAGCAGTTAACCTCTCATCTTGCGTTTGGATGTGTGTGCCACCAAAATGATGAGAAATGGTCTCGCAAAATAGAAATTATGATCAAAAGTGCATTACATTTGATCTTTTTGGTCAGTTAATGGCATACATTTGCGTGCTTACTCACGGCAGTGCTGTTGCAGGTATTTTTATGGCTTAAATAGTTTTTTTGGAGCTTTAATCGAGCACCAAACCCTCCATATGACGAAGATAGGTGTTTGATTAGAAAGGGAATATTTCCCCTATTCGCTGATGTGTGCAGGATAGACTGCTTGTTTACAAACCAACAATTGGCCCATTTACATTACGACGTCGTCGTGCTATCTTGTCGCACCCGCCATTTTGGCGTTCCGAGAAAAACGCGTTTTAATGTTTGACCTTGAAGAAACAAAAACGAAAGCACGCAATGTAAACAATAACAAACACGTTTTGTTTGGCTGACCATTCTGTGCATAGTCCCGAAGTTTGGTAGAAGTTGGTTACTGGAGTCCCAAGTTATAATTAAAAATGTTTACGGTAGTCTAACTTGTACGTGCGACAAACGCATCCTGACTTTCCAGGCCTGAAATCCCTTTGGCCTTTTGTCGCACATACATCAATTTTCATAGAGTGACAAGATAGCACGACAAGATTGAAACTACTTTCATATGTAAAGTGACAAAAATGCACGGAGTTTTTTCGGTTTTTGTTGAATATCTCAGGATTGAAATCGAAATTTGGGGATCTGTGAAGGTCAAAAGGTGATGCTTTGTGAGCTGCACAAAATGGCGTTCTTAACTCAATTTGGCCCAAAATGCACGTACGACAAGTTAGCACGATGGCGACGATTACTTTTCTTGAGCTTTTTTTTTCAACAAAATGGGGATTTAGGGATGATCTGTTAAATTTAAATTTTATATTTTTTTTGTATTTTCCTACCTTTTCAGCCTAATGGTTGGATTATAAAATCTTTGAAATTATTGATGCTTTTATGAATTTTTTTTAATGGATTTTTTTAATGTGACCTTTTTCGAAAAGGTGAAATCTAGCCCAATGCCGAATAAATTTCTATTTATGGATTTTGCGACCTCTTAAACATAATCGCTATGTTATAAAATCTTGAAAACATTTTGTTCGGAGTGATCCGGAAATTCCACAAATGTTTCATTGTTTTACAATTATATCAGACCAATGGTTGCTTAGCTATCATCGTACCCAATTACCTTATTTATCAATTTTTATTATTGCAAGGCTATATTTCAGCGACTTATAATCCGATTTTAAATGTCCAAATACAATTTTTTTAAAGCTATTTCTACCATAAATTTAGCTTGAAATTGCTTTAACTTGAAAATGATGCATTTGGTCAAACAAGTTACTTTTGAGCAATTCACTACGAGTTCGGCCAGTTATGTAAAATCAAAAATGCAATTGAAAAGTACTGTACAGATTTTTTGTTAAAGTGCACCGTTTTCAAGATATAGCCACTTAAAGTTAAATTTTTACTGAATTGTTTTTCGATAGTTGCCAGTAGTGTCCATGATTGTCTATTTTAAAGTTGGCGAAAAAAGGGAATACTAATGTTTGTCAAATAATTTAAAAAAATATAAAATTCATTTATTCATCGGAATATTTACTAATTTAAAACTTCTTTTTTTGCAAATCTGTTACTCTGTGTACCTTCCATTTGCTCCATGAGTTCACTTCAACATTCCAGGTCGGCTCTTCCAGTTGGTTATGTACGATTATGATAAATGGATCAAAACGAATCCTCATGTAACCGCTTTCCATACCTTTCACGGCATGCATGCGGTATGTTGCGGGAAATGTCTTGGAAAAGCGTCTTTACTGTGGCGGGGTGGAATCAAGAAAGGGTTCGGTGCGTAGAATTTTCCTGTGCACGTTCAAGAAACCGAGGGATGCAATAAAGGGATATTTGCTTTTCTGCTTAGGGAGCGTGAAATGAAGGGAATTTAATTAACCTTGAAGGTGCACACGAGAGTAAAGGTGTACGGAGTCCACTTTGATGTGCGACCCTTTTTCCAATAAAGATCGACTTAAGCGGTGTGCTCCTTAAGTCTTCTAAGAAAATTCAACCCCACTGACGAGGGGTCATCAAACTTCAACCCTAGAAGAATTCGAACCGGCATTTCCCCGCAGCCAGCTCAAATTGTCATACCAATTTAAATCTCATTACACCCTCAGTTAACGGAAGGAACGATACCGTCCCGTCCTGCGTAGATCTTGGCCAACGTCTCGGTCTTCTTGGCTCGTAGAATGGCACAGGAATGGCAGTAATAATAATCCTGTTAATTTGTAAATTGCATAAACATAAGGAGCAGCCGTCGTTGTTGGAGCCATAATCATCATCTGTTCGGCTGGAGCTGTCATTCCGCCAGCGTGTCTTGGCCACCGATATGAAAACTTCTCCCCGAAGTTGTCTCCCGTAATTATAGTCCCCCTTCTTATAGTAACATCTTGAAGAATCTCAGAAGAATCGCTATTGGAACATGTCGGTTTTATGACCAACCAAAGGGGGTAGAATAAATCCTATTATTTTTTTTGCGATGCCAACGAAGAAATAAAAGTTACAAGACAAGAAAAACAGTGGCTTGTTCGGGTTGTGCCTCCTCCGCTGAGGTGGGAATGAATATTAATTGGCTCAATTTAAAAGATTTTAATGCGCTTTTCTTTGCCCACTTTCCTCACTTTTTCAAACAGTTTTGCCGAGCAAATGATGTGTCAGCAGCAGCATCGTCTTTAGTGGTGAGGAAGTGGTTATGAGTTTTGCGATGAGCAATGACGACCGTTGGCACATCGTTACTTGGAAATATTGTCCTCTACATTAAGAGTAACCAACAATTTTTCAAATTCGAAAGGGTGGGCTTTTTGTTACATTGATGACTTATTTAGTCTGTCACAATCATTCAATGTTACACTTACTGAAGTCTTCACCTTAATCACATTTGGCTTATTAATTTATTGTTTTTTTTTAAGTTTTTGGTTTTCAAAAAAAAATGTTTATTTTTTTGGTTTCACTTTCCCTTTTCATTCAAACAGAGTCAAAAGAAATAAACTTGAAAAAAAAAAACATATTTCTAGCATACCGTCATTTGTCACCCCAATTGGGTCTAGAGGTGAGATTGGGTTATACAAATCTCAGCTTTTTTGCATGACCCATTCTCACCGCCAGACCCAATGTCACACCGAATAACAGTATTTAAATTAAATTTTGGCAATAAGGCCATTGCTTATTTTATTGCAAGTATTTAAAAAATATATATCATCAGAGTTGTTAAAATATCAAAATATCAGCTCTCAGCAACTTCAACTACCCCGTCTGAATATTCATGCCTCAAATACTACTGCTCTTCTCTGCGTATTGAAACTCTCAGCGCCGAACATAGCCGAACACGTTTTCGCGTTTACACACTCGCGATTGACATTTTCCTTTTCTCTCTCATTTCCGCTTCCACGATCATCCTACCGCAACCGTGTTTAACCACAAAAGCCGCCACAAAACCAATTTCGCAAACCCAGTTTAACGAGACGTCATGCGTGGTCGGCTCCTAATCGCCATCTCGCGTTCTCTCATTGCAGTTTTCGGAGAGATTGAGAGCGCATAGTCGACGAAAAGGGAAGGAGTTATAGAGAGAGAATGCCATCGCTGGGAATCACGAGACACAAAAAGAGATCTCACAAGCTATAGTGACGGCCGCTATACTCTCGGATGTTTTTGGTGCAAAGATAATCAATTGATAGCTTTTTTGCACCACTGTATATCATAATATTTAAATTTAGGCTTGGAAATTGTCAGCCTAATGGCAAGAAAATAATGATATTTAATTTTCCTTTCGTTTCGTTTATTTTCAAATATCAGTATCATATCAATCTTTTTTTAATCTTAATTTTTCAAGTGTAATACATAAAAACAATTTTCGTATATTGTCTAAAGAAGTATTATCCCGGCCTGAAAAAGTAATAAGTTTTTTTTCGTGAAAATTACTGATTTTGATTCGTACAGATAACTGACATGACCTTTTTGGTGGAAAAAAAAACGAAACTATTGGCACTACGCCCCCCGGGGCATGGCCTTCCTCTAACGTGGGATTTCTGCTCCAGCGCCTCTGACGAGACAGGAGAAACCGGGACCGACGTTTTACTTCACCATCCGATAGAAGCTCAGTGGATAAGGCGGGAATCGAACCCGCGTCTCATAGCATCATCGGGATCGGCAGCCGAAGCCGCTACCCCTGCGCCACGAGATTGATCTTAAAAAATATGTTTTGACAGATGTGTAGAGCAAATTTATACTTTTAAATTCTTATTAAAGTTTTTCATTTTTTTTTTTTTCATAAAATTATTTTTATTAGGTCCTTTTCGGTACTGGGACCTGGTTAGGACCGAGTCGGCTTTTGTAATTACATTTGACTTAATAATTACAGAGGATCTTGTGTGTAAATGTTAGTGGGAGGGGAGCCGATTACCCGCGGCCTACTCGGGGTTAGTAGGGAAGGGATTGATGTTAAAGACAAGGCGTGGGAAGGGAAGGGGGATTGTGTAGGGGTCTTGGTTGGCTCTGCTGGCCTTTGCGTTTTGTCCTCAGCCGCAACTCGGTGTCCAGCTGCTGGGGCGATCTTGCTTTGCTTCCGGTGCAACCAGAAACGACGGCTTTGTGCGAAGGCGAGTTATACTAACTAGAGGAAAACTAACTGAAGGGAAACTAACTGGAAGAAAACTAAATAGATATTTTGGAATCTGAGAGGAACTGATAGATAGGATAGAGAACATCAAGTTCTAGTTGAGATAGCGCGTCTCGCATCGGGATTTCTGGTGGTCTTCCTCGGGCCCTGAGGGTATCTTTCAACTTAATTCTGTGAGCCTGGTGATCTGGACACGCCCATACGAGATGGTCGATGTCCTGATAACCCTGCCCACAGTCACAAAGGTTCGTATCACTCATGTTGATACGGTACAGATGAGCCTTGGACGAGTAATGGTTCGACATAAGGCGGGACAACGTTCTGATGAATCCACGCGTCAAGTCCATTCCCTTGAACCAGGCTTTTCTTTGCACCTTAGGTCGTATGGAATACATCCAACGTCCCTTGGTGTCGTCGTCCCATTGTTTTTGCCAATCCAGGAGCGCACGCTGCCTCGGCAAACCGTAGCATTCTTGTAGGCTAATTGGCCTTTCAAAAATGTCTCCACTCTCAGCACCCTTCTTGGCTAGCAAGTCCGCTTTCTCATTACCCGGAATCGAGCAATGAGCGCGGACCCACACCACCGTGATGCTGAAGGACTGAGCCGCCAGGTTGTTTAAAGTCTTGCGTATTTCCGTGAGGAAAAACGCAGACTCCCTGGTCGGCTTCAGAGACCGGATAGCCTCAACAGAGCTAAAGCTATCGGTGAAGATGAAGTAGTGATCAGGTGGCATGGTCTCGATGATTCGCAGTGCGCAGTAAACCGCGGCTAACTCTGCGACGTAAACCGAACTCGGGTCCTTCAGCTTAAAGAACAGCTGATAAGATTCATGATAAACACCGAAGCCCGTACAGCCGTCGAGCTTGGAGCCATCGGTGAAGAATCTGTTGTTTGGAGGAACATGGTTGTACTTTGATGCGAAGATCGACGGTACAACCCCCCGCAGAAGATGGTTTGGGATACCGCGAGTATCGGCTTTCATGGACGTGTCGAAACCAATCAGGGTGCTGCTGGTTAACGGAGGCGTGCGCTGTACCGTTGTGCTCGGGCTCCACTCCCACGATGACATAAAGTCATAATATAGAAGCATGCGCCGAGACTCAACGTGAAGGTTCAGCAACGTTTCAAAGTTGTCAATTACCAGTTTATTCCTGTAATCACACCGGATCAGGAACCGGTAAGACAGTTCGTAGTAACGAGTTCGCAGAGGCAACACTCCAGCCAAGACCTCGAGGGTCATGTTGTGAGTTGAGTGCATGCAACCCAAGACAATGCGAAGACTTCGGTACTGTATCCGCTGGAGAACCAACAAGCGTGATTTCGCAGCTGTTTGGAAGCAAAAACTGCCATATTCCAGTACCGAAAGTATCGCTGTCTTGTACAGTCGAAGCAGGTCAGAAGGATGAGCACCCCACCGGTTGCCAGAGACGCTGCGCAGAAAATTAGTTCTTTGCAGGCACTTTTGCTTCAGGTAGTTAATGTGCTTCCCCCATGTTCCCTTCTGATCAAAGATGGTACCCATGTACATGAAGTGGTCCGACTGCTCGATAGTCTTTCCCGAAAGAGAAAGATTGAGCTGCGGCGGTTCATGCTTCCCCGTAAAAACGACCAGTTCCGTCTTCTCCGGAGAGAATTCAATACCCTTTCCAACTGCCCAATGGGCCAAGTTGTTCAGGGTATCTTGCAGAGGTTCTAGCAGATCGACTTCCTTCTTGGCAGCGATTGAAACCACTGCGTCATCTGCGTACTGTATAAGGGTGCAGTCTCCGGTCAAACAATCATCGATATCGCTGACGTAGAAGTTATACATGGATGGACTAAGGCGTGAGCCTTGTGCCAAACCCATGTAACTTATCCGGGTGATTGCCAGATCACCTTGCACAAAGTGCATGTGTTTTTCTGACAACAGGTTGATGAGGAAGTTGCACATCGTCGGATTGAGACCGCTCCGCCGCAGCTTTACTCCCAACACCTCGATGGAGACTGAATCGAATGCACCCTTGATGTCTAGAAAGACAGAAGCCATTTGCTGTTTTTTACCACGGGCTATGTCGATTCCTGTGGCCAGCAAGGCTAAACAGTCGCTTGTTCCCTTGCCTCTCCGGAAGCCATACTGCGTGTCTGACAGCAAGTGCTCTCGTTCCATCCATGGTTCGAGGCGGTCGAGGATCATCTTCTCCAGCAACTTGCGTAGACACGACAGCAAGCTGATTGGACGATACGAGTTGTGGTCGGACGTCGGTTTACCGGGCTTTTGAATGGCAACCACCCGGACCTGTCGCCATTCGTGTGGAATTACGTTCTGCTCTACGAACGTGTTGAACAGATTCAACAGACGCTGCTTGGCGACGTCCGGAAGATTTTTCAGCAAGCTGAACTTGATCTTGTCCGGACCAGGAGCAGTGTTGTTGCCCGTCAATAGTGCTATGGAGAGCTCTACCATCGAGAAGGGAGGATTAGAATCGCTCCCATCAACAACGTCGAATGATGGTTGTGTCGGCACCGAGTCCGGGCACACCTTCTTGGCGAAATCCAATATCCACTTGTCCGATTTTTCCACACTCTCGTTCGGAACGGATCCTCTACGCATGGCCCTCGCAACGCGCCACAGAGTGCTCATGGACGTATCTGCTGGTAGTCCTTCGACGAACTCCCGCCAGTACATTCGCTTCTTCCGCTTCAGATTATTACTGTACCTGCGATCAAGAGCTCTGTACTTTTGGAAGTTCGCTCGGATTCCACACTTGCAGAAGTCCACATAAGCTTCAGACCTGGCCGCCGAGAGATCCGTACACTCCTTGTCCCACCAGGGAAGTGGAGGGCGCGTTCGGATGTACGGTCCCGGGACGGGTTTCGTCTGAGCTTGTAACGCACTGTCATAGATCAAATTAGCCAGATACGCATATTCTTCAAGCGGTGCCAACCCATCTCGCAACTCAACTCCAATGGAGACTGCCTCCGCGTACTGTTTCCAGTCGATATTTCGCGTCAGATCGTAAGGCATCTCCACCGTTGTCGATTGCTGTGGGCCATGGCTAACCAGAATAGCGATCGGCAAATGATCACTGCCACGAGGATCTTGAAGCACGTTCCAGTCACAAAGAACTGCCAGACTGGTGGAACAGAGCGACAAGTCGATGGCACTCGCCTTCGTACCGGACGAAGTTGGCGTTGGTGGTGTTGCAATCCGCGTAACTTGCTTGTCCCTGTTTAGGAGGGTCATCTGGAAGTCGTCGCACAGTTCATGAATCAGATATGCTTGAGGGTCTGTCTTGTGACTTCCCCACTCGGTGCTGTGAAGATTAAAGTCACCCAGAACCAGTCGCGGTGCCTGCAATAGCTCAAGCATACCCCACAACTTTTGTCGAGTTAACGACACCTGTGGGGGAACATAGACGGACACAATGCAAATGTCCAGTCCTCTGATCCTGGCCTGTACTGCGACTGCTTCGATTCCTCCTAGCTTCGGGAGCGTGACCTTTCTAAAAGTGTGGCATTTCCTGACCCCAATCAGTACGCCTCCACCTCTATTTGGTCCTGCCCTGCTCTCTGTGATGATGTTGTACCCCCGGAAAGCTGGCGTCTCATCTCCGATAAGAAACGTTTCGCTCAGCGCAAACACATCACAGTCCCGTTCGAATGCGAATTGTTGAAAATCGTTTAACTTGGGGGTTAAACTTCTACAATTCCATTGAAGAAAGGAGATGCCGTTTTTCGTTTTTGGTGTATTACCCATCAAAGGAAATGAACGACAAGAGGGGCATCGTGCTAGCAAGCTGTTTCCCGATGTGTCTAGCGAGAGGCTCAAACCGCTTTATGATTAAACGCGTCGGCTCACTCACAAAAGAGCACAGCCATTCCACGATTGTGGAAAAAGTAAGGACTCCTTTGAAGGCATCGGTGATCGGATTTGGTTGAGGAACCGTTTTTGGGGGGATCTTTGGCAGCTTGGGAACGGGCTTCAGCGGCTTGGGAACGGGCTTCGGTGCCGGCTTTGCAGCGGGCTTACCCGACGGACCGAAAGGAAAATCCTCCTCGAAGTTAAACGAGTCACTCTCCTTACCCTTGCCGCCAGCGGCTTTTCTGGACTTGGAAGCCTTGTTGCGCTTCGGGTTTGGCCCGGAAGAGTCACTTTCCTTGTCTCTCTGGAAGAGAACCTCCACATCGGATTCCTCGTCCCCCGAATCTTCATCCGCCAAAGGAGCGAAGCGATTGGAGTGGGTCACCTGACTCAGGATTTCCGCGAAGGACTTTTTGGAGCGTTCCCTCAAGGATCGCTTCATTTTGTCCTCGCGCTCCTTGTACTTTGGGCACTGCCGAGTTTTGTGCGGTTCCCCGCCGCAAAGCAGGCATTTTTCAGCCTGCTTTTGGCAATCCACGTCCTTGTGGGGGCCGGCGCACTTTGAGCACTTGCTCTTGTTGCTGCAGTAGGTCTTGGTGTGTCCCAACTGCTGGCAGTTTTCGCAGCTCATCACTCGCGGAACGTACATTCGAACTGGAAGCCGAAGCTTGTACAGCTCAATGTAGTCCGGCAGAGCTGACCCTGCAAAAGTCACCCGGAACGAGGCAGAAGGAATGAACTTCTTCTGGCCACCCTCGGTGGTAACGTTGCCCAGTTGACGGCACTCGAGGACCTCCACAGCTGGAAGTTTAGGGTTCTTGAAGCGTCCCACCGCCCTTGAGAGGTCGACAAGCGACAGACTGTCATCGGTCACCACGCCATCGATTTCGACTTTGTGGGCCGGAATCCAAACACGGTACTCAATGCTGAACCGCAGATCAGTTACGATCTGATTCGCTTGCACCGCGGAGTTCACGATCACGCGGAGCTTGCTCTTGTTCAGCTTGGTACATTCGACCACCCCAGGATAGTGCTTCTGCAAATCCTTGGTGATCTGTACAAAGTTTAACGGCTTCTGTTTGGGCCGGAAGAAGACCACCCATTCCGTTTGCGATCCCTCTTGATACTGACGAGGACGAGGAATCGGTTTTTGAGAATGAGGATTCAGGGGCGGAGGGGGATTTGGATCCGGATTCGGCACCGGTGTTTTAGGAGGAATTGGATCTGGATTGGGAGGAATCGGTTCTGGAGTCAAGGGAGGAATCGGGTCTGGAGTCAAGGGAGGAATCGGTGGTTGAGGGGGAACCGGATTCGGATCTGATTTAGGACGCTTCCGCTTCGTCCTCTTAGACCCGACCGAGGATCCCCCTTTACCGCCAGCATCCTCATCCTTCAGGAAGTGGTCCCGGTTGGTGGTGTTTGAAGGAACTCCCGGAACAGAGTCCTCCATTTCCACGTCCTCGTCACCCTCAAGGGTTGAATCGAAGTCGAATTCCTCATGGTCCGACTCGGTCGGATCCATGTTTGCGGAGAAACGCGATAAACTAAACGAAAATGAAAGTGATGAAACTAATCGCAAAAGTAAAAAAGGAGAAAGAAAAAAAAACTATGAGAAAAAAAAAACTAAACGCTAACAAAAAACTCGCCTTTCGCACTCACCGCCGAACTGGCCGCACTGGCTGCCGCCCGCAGCGGGATGCGCGGGAAGCTCGTTTGCGCGCGCTTGTTGTTGTTGTTGTTGTGCTGCCTGCTGCCAGCCACGTAAACAACGGGGGTTGTCTCCGACCTGGCCTGGCCGAAAACTGGTCCGCCGACCGCAGTCGACTCTCCGGGGCCGATTCCACCGGCCAACGACCGTCTCTCGCCTCAGCTACCTCCGCAGCCGCTTTTATGTCAGAAAAAAGGTGTAATTTTTCCTCTGAAAACATGTAAATTTACCACTTTTTCATTCTAAATTGAGATAAAATGACATCATTAAAGAGGTAATATTAAAGCTTCCAAGACATTTAAAGTGACTTAACTGAACACGCTTTGAATTAAATCATATTCTATTATACATTCACTATT
Organism: Culex pipiens pallens; assembly: GCF_016801865.2. Classification (NCBI taxonomy): domain Eukaryota; kingdom Metazoa; phylum Arthropoda; class Insecta; order Diptera; family Culicidae; genus Culex; species Culex pipiens. The sequence continues at coordinate 145,822,819 of NC_068939.1, forward strand.
TCACAATGATGCCATTATGCACCTTCTTTAAGTCTCTCAAAGATCATCACATAATCTGCCAAACATTACCGCCCTCCCTCGGATTGTTTTGCTTTTTATTCAGTCGAAGCCGCCCTCTCAACCCAACCATTATCGTGCGCCATTCGGTCAATATGGCCATAATGCCGTCACTCGCTCGCTCGCCGTCCTATTTAATGGTTATCTCGCCAAATTAATCGCTATTTTCCAGAATGACTGTGCGGAGAAGCTCCGTTTTCGGGGCGCACCAATGAAAAAAAAAAACCAGTTGCTGCCAGTCCCATCGATATTAGCGAATAAATTCGATTCTTATCAGCTCATTTTCATCTTCTGCTGCTGTTCGTGCTCACTGGGAGCACAGTGAAAAAATTAAATGTAGTTTTTTAAATTGAAAAAAAATGGATTTGATTTGAATTTGGTTTAAATTTTCTATTTTTCAAATTAAATATAAATGAGTAAAAAATAACTTACTTTTTTGCAAGTAGTCAAGTCCTGAAATTGAGAACTGCTGTTACCTCCCTGGGGCAAAGTCATCCTCCGAAGAAGGGACCCAAGCTGTCTCAAACAGCACAAAAACGAGGAGTATAAAAAGCGACAACCTCCTCTCGTTCTCTCTAGGATTGGAATCAGCTAATTTACCGGCAGGAAATTAAACACTTGAACACAGAACGCTTGCGAACCATTCATTTGAATTCGAATATCAATTCGTTTTTGTCAACTGAAGCGTCCCTGTCGATGATGATGGTGCAGGCATAAGGTTGGCAGCGATTGCGATAGGAATCATAGGCTCAGCACAGAACTTAAGAAAAAAAGGTGCAGTGGTAATGCTACAGGCATAACCATCATGACGAAGAACTTCGGACACAAAAGTAAATGATTTTTTTTATAGTTTTATTATTTGCGTTTCTTGGCCACAAAATCAATCACGAAAAGGTTATTTCTTAAGATCTATTTATTTCTGCTCTTAGATCTTATGGTATTTTGACGTTGGATAACGTCTAAAGTTTTGAAACGCTTCACAGCTAATCGTAATGTCAAGATTTTCGTGCCAGTTGATTTGAAATCATTTCATCAATTCTCTTTTAAACTTTTGGCATTGAACAATGTTTTAAAAATATTTTGAAATAATAAAAAGCCATTAACAGGACTCCAATTCATTACAAAGAGCCAGTCTGAACCATGTGTTAAAGATTTTCTTTGCGTCACAACAAATTTGAATCACATTAAACGATTTATTCCCACACATTACAATACTTTTTTCTCGTATTGACGTTTCTACGGCGTTCTCTCTGCCTTCCTACGGCATTCGCCACCTAGATTTCTTCGTTCCACGAAATCCCAAAACAAAAATCTATTTCATTTGCGTACTTAAATCACTCTCGACAGTCTACGAGGAAGGGACGACACAGCGGCAACAAATATAGCTGAAGGCGGAGAAGCATCGCGGCGAAGGGGCAGACCGAACCTGGAAGGGTTCAACGTTGTCCGCGATGGGGAAATGTTCTGGCAAGGCTCTTGCCAGCCATCGGCGACAGCCAAGTAAATTTCAACAGCAAGCATTAAAAAGCCCTGTTTAGGGCTCAAATTGATTACGAAAGAGTTATTCTCAATCTCAATAATTTCTCAATTATCGATTTATTACCCCCAGCGATATTGCCAAAAAGTTCAAGATGGTATGTAAGAGACATAACCGAAAGACATAGGACCAAACATTTTGAATGAGTTTTTGGATTGCTAGTGAAATCTGGGATAAGATTATTGTATTTTGTTTCATAGATTTGTCGGCAAAATTGTCATAAATGTTCCCCCAAGGTGAACTTTCCATTAGGGCACTGGCAACTCCAGGTTGTGGCCACTACTGTCGAAATGGCCATTTGCAGGTTCAATATCAAAACAATGAATTTTGATACCCATATTGCCAAAACTCGTATGGTTCTGTAAAAGGCCCTCCGGGCCCCGGGGAAACCTTCTTTGAGGGCACCGGCCACTCCAGGTTTTAGCCACCACTGCCGAAATGACCATTATCATGTTCAGTATCAAAAACCATGAATTTTGACTCTTATGGTTCTGTAAATGTCCCCCCAGACCCCGGGGGAACCTGCTTAGAGATCACCGGCCACCCCAGGTTGTGGCCACTACTTTCGAAATGGCCATTTTCATGTTCAGTATCAAAAACCATGAATTTTGATACCCATATTGCCACAACTCGTATGGTTCTGTAAATGTCCCCCCAGGCCCCGGGGGAACCTGCTTTGAGATCACCGACCACTCCAGGTTTTGGCCACCACTGTCGAAATGGCCATTTTCATGTTCAGTATCAAAAACCATGAATTTTGATACCCATATTGCCACAACTCGTATGGTTCTGTAAATGTCCCCCCCGGCCCCGGGGGAACCTGCTTTGAGATCACCGACCACTCCAGGTTTTGGCCACCACTGTCGAAATGGCCATTTTCATGTTCAGTATCAAAAACCATAAATTTTGATACCCATATTGCCAAAACTCGTATGGTTATGTAAAAGGCCCTTCGGGCCCCGGGGGAACCTTCTTTGAGGGCACCGGCCACTCCAGGTTTTGGCCAACACTGTCGAAATGGCCATTTTCATGTTCAGTATCAAAAACCATGAATTTTGATACCCATATTGCCACAACTCGTATGGTTCTGTAAATGTCCCCCCAGGCCCCGGGGGAACCTGCTTTGAGATCACCGGCCACTCCAGGTTTTGGCCACCACTGTCGAAATGGCCATTTTCATGTTCAGTATCAAAAACCATAAATTTTGATACCCATATTGCCAAAACTCGTAGGGTTATGTAAAAGGCCCTTCGGGCCCCGGGGGAACCTTCTTTGAGGGCACCGGCCACTCCAGGTTTTGGCCAACACTGTCAAAATGGCCATTATCATGTTCAGTATCAAAAACCATGAATTTTGAAAACCATATTGCCACTACTCCTATGGTTTTGTAAATGTCCCCCCAGACCCCGGGGGAACCTGCTTTGAGATCACCGGCCACTCCAGGTTTTGGCCACTACTGTCGAAATGGCCATTATCATGTTCAGTATCAAAAACCATGAATTTTGATAACCATATTGCTACAACTCGTATGGTTCTGTAAATGTCCCCCGGGCCCCGGGGAACCTTCTTTGAGGGCACCGGCCCCTCCAGGTTTTGGCCACCACTGGCTTAAACGAAATCTTCGAACGGGGGGAAGCTTCCTGACTGACCCGGCTGTGCATCCCGGGGCCGTGACCAATTACACGAGCTCGTAGTAGATTCGTTGTACTAACCCATACAACAGGGCTACAACAATTTTCACACAGTCTACTAGGTTAAGCGATTTTGCTCCACTGCCTAAAAGTTGCCTCCGCTGGCGGTTTTGCTCGTTCCCGGGTGTATCTGTAGTTGGTCGCAGTCTTTGATGGCCTTTTCATGTGACGAATTTAGATACATCAATCGAACATCCGTGGAAGGGAAACTCGACGCATCGAACCCAATCAGCGTGTACCATGAACCGGGAGTGTGTGTGTATGTGTGTGTGAACGCGCATTTGGCAATTTTCTTGAATCTGCCATCCTACGGCATTTGGTGTGTCATTCTACGGCATTCGCACACAATTTGCCCTCTTCGGTGCTGCTCTCCGATTCTCTCTCTCTCTCTAGAAAATAAAGGTAATTTTTCAGAAGAAATCCTTCTCCGGAAGAGAGAATTTGCGTTGCTAGGGCTCTCTCTCTCCCTGCTGCTGCTGCTTCACCCGTCTGCGGCTCAGATATGAGCCGACCCGACTTGTTCAGCATCTCGGTGGCAACTAAGTGGAGTGGAAAGGGTAGAACGCATTTTTATACTTCTACTTCGCTATTACTTCCCCTCTTTTTGTCCCTGCGCGCGCCCTCGTACATACACACGTATTTGCTTTCGCATCGAAGGGTAAATCTGCTGATGTGGTTGTATTCATCTGGATTCGAACGAAACGGTGATTCTTGTTTTGCGTTTGGCGCATCGGCCAACAATTTGGCAACGCAGCAGGCTCAGATTTTTGAGGGGTTTTGTTAATTTGATTTGGTTAACCGCGGTGGATTTTCTTGAAATAATTCGAACTGTCAAAAATCCACCAAAGCATCTATCACATTGATCGCACAAAAATCAGTGGTAGAAAAGTATCCACCGGTAGATGCTTTGGTGGATTTTTGACAAATCGAATTATTTCAAGAAAATCCACCGCGGTTAACCAAATCAAATTAACAAAAGCCCTTTGGACTGCACGCGCTTACACTCACACACACACATATGTAATCGCTCGTAAATTTCGAGGTGATTCTGATTCCGAGGCTGGATTTAATTTCATTTCCGTTTTGCGTAACCGTGCAGCGACATCACAGAGGAGCAGCTACATTTTGATACCTTTATTGCCCCAACTCTTATGGTTCTGCAAATGTTCCCTCATCGGAACACCCCCGAGGGCTCCGGTCACTCCGGATTGCGGCCACTACAAATTTCATGTCCAGTATCAAAAACCCTGATGTTTGATACTGCCAAAATGTCAAATTCCATGTCCAGTATCAAAATCCTTATTGTTTGATACCCATATTGCCCCAACTTTTATGGTTCCGCAAATGTTCCCTTATCGGAACATCCCCGGAGCCTCCGGCCACTCTAGGTTGCGGCCACTACTGCCAAAATGTCAAATTTTATGTCCAGTATCAAAATCCCTTAAGTTTGATACCCATATTGCCCCAACTCTTATGGTTCCGCAAATGTCCCCTTATCGGAACATCCCAGGGGCCTCCGGCCACTCCAGGTGGTGGCCACTATTGCCGAAATGTCAAATTTCATGTCCAGTATCAAAAACGCTAATGTTTGATACCCAAATTCCCCCAACACTTATGGTTCCGCAAATGTCCCCCTATCGGAACACCCCCGGGGCCTCCGGCCACTTCAGGTGGTGGCCACTACTGCCAAAATGTCATATTTCATGTCCAGTATCAAAATCCAGGTGGTGGTCACTACTGCCAAGCGCTTGGTGGCGCTTGCGAGAGGAGCTGAGCTCCTCTCGCTTCGGTTGTAGACCACCGACTGAAGCCAGCCTACAGATTTCCCATGGTTTTGTAGGGAAGTAGGAAGGCTAGTTCCTGAAAGCGCCACCTGGTGGCGCTTGCGAGAGGAGCTGGGCTCCTCTCGCTTCGGTGGTAGACCACCGACTAAACTAATGCTGTGGAGGGAGTGGCGTTTATATTTATATCAACCGTCGGCCGCGCTGCTTCTGTGATTTTCCCCTCTGCTTGGGGAAGGTGTTTCATTTATCGGTTTCATTTCGCTTCGCGAAATTTTGGATTGCTACCCTGTATAGAGCCCTAAGACGAAGTTCTTCGTCAAAAAAACGATGGAATTCTAATCATGCCCGATTTGGTTTTTGTTAGCATTCAGTGATGTGCTGAACAATTGTGGATTGTTTCGACCACCATGAATATTCGTGACGCTTGAATGGGCCTCTATGGAGGCATCGATTACGGACACAGCTGGGAGTCTCCGGAGAAGCGAGAAGCAATGTTTAGAGTTTAGGATGTTGTTCAGGCAAATAAGTTGCCGGAATAACTCGAACTGGATTTATTTATAATGTTCAGTTTGAAGCTGATTGAAAAAAAATACCAAGATTTTTTACTGATCTTTGATGATCTGGAAAGTCTTGCTATAAAATACTTGATTTTTGAAAATTCCAAACATCGCTCTCTACTGTGGACACTTACCAAGGGAATTGGTTTAGTTGTGAATGTTGCTGTCATGTTTTCTTGATGATAAACTAAAATGATTAAAAAAAAATGATGCAATAACTGACAAATTGCCAATTCATGCAAATATATTTTTCCTCATGTTTATGTCTTTATCCGATCTGTGGTCCAAAATTCTTTTTTCTAAAGGACAAAAACTGCACAATTAAAAAAAAATATTTGTTTTTATTGTAAATCGTTTACAGTCATTTTTACAAGTTTCTATAAAATAATGTTTTAGTCTTCTGCAATTTTGCTACAGCGAGCTATTTTTTGTAAAATTTTGAAGGGGGAACAAAAACATTAAATAAAAATTAATCACCTTATCATTTTGCTAACGCTTTTTGGATTTTTACCATGCTATACATTTTATTTTTTTACTGTCCCTGATTGCATAAATGTCCCAAATGCATTTTCATAGTTTTTGAGTTATTGATGCAGTTTTGTTCAAAATCGTGTGATCTTTCAAAAAAGCCTATAACATACAGTACATTTTTCTAGAAATCAGGAGGAGATTCAGTTTTTATAAATTTTTGTCCCTCGGCTCTGGCCAGGATCGAGGGAAGGGGGGCAAAAAAATTAAAAAATAAAATTTTAATAGCAAGCCATAGTTTCAACATATGAACGAAAAAAGTGTTTTAATATGCATTTTACACTTGTTCAGTTGCTTTGCAGACATTTTTTTTTTTCAATTTCAGATTTGACGAAAAATAATTTCAGCGATAAAAAAAACTTTTTGCGGTACTGTACATCGAAAATTTTCAATAAATCAAAAGATTTTTGAATAAAACCAAACATGCCATGATTCAATCAGCAAGGGAATGGAATGGATTTGTACACGAAAAAAGTCAATTCTCGAAATCGTGAATTAAATTCACGAATGCGAGAACCACGAAGGATCATTCACGTTTATAGTGCAAATGCACAGTACTCATGAATAAATTACTACATGATTCTCACATTCGTTAACTAAATTCAAAATTACGAGAAATGTTTTTTTTTTCTGTGTAGCCATATGTGTGTGACATATTAACCTTGCGATTTTCTAGCTGTTTTTGCATATGGGACATTTCGAGCCAAATATTTCATTAGGGCACAAAATCAAAAAGTTTAACATTCGCTATTCCGTTCATTATTCAAACAATTGCCTATTGAAAAATCAAAAACACAAAAGAGCACATTACAATGTTGACTTCAAACCCAAAAAAAAATCAAATCTGCCCATTTTTTTTTCGTTCGTTTTCCTAGTTGAGGAATTTTTTGTGTTATAAAATGCACTTTTATTACATTCTTAACACTAAGTCACTTCAAAACAAAGTTTTGATTTATTTTCACCAAGGTTTTCTGCAGAAAATAAAAACTTCGTCGAAATACAATATTTAAATGTATGAAAATCTGTTCTTGATCGATTTCGAGTCTCACAGTACAAAAAAAGTATTCGTTTCCTATTGAACTTTTTATCACTAAAAATGGATTCCCAATATATGTATTTTTAAATTTTTATTTTTTAAATTCATATGAGGCTGGTACAAATTTTATTTAAAGTTTTTGTCTCCCCCACCCTTTAAAGTAGGCCCGAAAAATCAGGGGGCAAAAAAAGTATTTTTTCAAAAAAACTTCAAAATATCAATGCAATTTTAAGTACAATCAGCTGTAATTAATTTAAAATGCGTTTCCTTGCGTTTAAAATCACTTTTAGCATGTTTGAAATTTTTGAATTTTGGAAAATTTTCGATGTTTGATTTTTTTGGTTAAAATTTTTGTTTTGGTGAAATCTTTCATTTTTTGAAAATAATGATTGCAAAACAACTGAACTAGTGTAAAATGTATTTTAAAACACTTTTTCCATGCAAATGCTGAAACTATGGCATGTTATTTCAATATTTATATTTATTTTATTTTTTGATATCTCGAAAACTTTTGCTTCAATTCTTAATGTTAAAGATAGAAACTTTTGTAAATTTTTCAGATCCATTCAATAAAAATAATTTCATTTAAAATAGTATTCAATATGAAATGAGGAAAATTATGCATAAGTAGATCTTTTCAAAAGTTATAGCCATCCAGATTTTAATAACAACCAAATTATATGGATATTCTTGGTTTCCTAAATCATTTGAAGGATATATTTACAACAATTCCCCAAGAAAACAGCATGATTCGAAAAAAAAGTTCTCCGATCGAGCTCAAAATTTTTTTGGGAGTTCCTTGGGCGAAATAATTCGACCCGTATTTTTTTGTTTGGCCATTAGGGTGACCTACGCCGTGTTAGGGTGGTCCGAAAAATGAAAATTTTCGTAATTTTTTCAAAAACCACTTTTTTCAAAAAAATATATCTCCGCACCATTTCATCCGATTTTAGCTGTCTTAGGCGCAAAAGAAAGGTGATTAGTTTGGCTATTTGTGAAAAATAGTAAGAAGTTCCAAAAATCTAGCTTAACATTTGAAAAGGTCGTATGAAAACTTAAAATGCTGTTTTGAAGGTCTCGCGTAGGCTACCCTAATGGGCAATCAATAAAATACGGGTTTAGTTATTTCGGCCAAGAAAACACTTGAAAATTTTTGAGCCCGATTGGAGAACTTTTATTTCGAATCATGCTGTTTTTGTGGGGAACCGCTGTTTAAAAAAAAACATATTGAAAACATACTGAATTTGAAATAATAATATTTTGGAGCAATTCAAAAATATCTCTTTTTTAAATTCTGAATATAATGCATTTGAAACAGTTGTTAAAACAGAATTTATTTTTGCGTGCTTCTACTGTAGTTGTTCTCGGCGTTATTTAACTGGGCTGCTTTTCAACTGGGCGCTCGATAACTGAGCTGTAGCCCAGTTAAAAGGCAGACAAACGTCAAAATACCAAAACAAACCGATATGACCAAGGGGTTAATGGATGCAAAACCATGTTCAACAAATAAAAAAAAAATCTTGTTAAGACTTTTATTAAATTTCAAGTCACAAATACTGATACCGTAAAACGGGGTGACTTTGATAGCCGGGGTGACTTTGATAGGTTTTTCCGCAAAATGAAGAGTACAATTAAAATACGTAACATACTGACCGTGGTAAAGAAGTGTTCAAAGTACCTCAAGAAGAACTTTTCATAAAATGTTGACAAGTTTAAATAGTTAGTTAACTATAGTTAAGAAAATGTTGATGAAAGTCATTATTTTAAACTTCTCAAAGTGTCATGATTTTCTCAATGAACATGATTTTTAATCGGATAACGGATTGCATTTTCAGATTATTAGTACAATTTTCCACTAGGAGAAGGTTAACAAAGTTTGTAAATAATAAATAATATGTGTTTTTGAAACACAATTAAAAAAAAATCCAAATTTATAGGCAATTTCAGTTGAACAAATTTCATGTAAAATTTGAAAACTTGTGATTCGTGCTTCGAATTGTATGTATGTATGTATGTATGTATGTATGATCCCCATACCCGCAGGCAACTTGGTCCTGGAACACATGTGAGCGCTAGGTGAACAATTCGATCATCTTTTACTCCATAATCTGTACACCCACGTGCATAAGTTTTTTTGCACGAATTTTAGAGCTACAAATACCGGCGCATAGAATAAAATGATTTCCCTCTACCCGCCCCAAGCGCCGGAAATTTGTAGCGGGTGTAGGGACACTTTGCATAGACGCCCTTGCTCCCATCACGTCACTGAGGGTATGGAGCGACGAGAAATTAATAAGCATGCCCCCCCAGTCGAACCTTCATTAGAGAAGCAGGCAATCCACAACTCACAGCGAACGACTAAGGGAACACCCTACCACGTATATAGTAATAATTGGGCGTGGTTGTCTTGAATGATATGAGTGAATGTTAGAATAAGTGTTAGAATATTTGTTTTTATAACAAGAACGGGCTCACCAATTGTTGATATCTTCGAGTCTAGTTTTTGAGCTTCATTTACTTGCGATCTGCACAACTTCCAACGTCAAGCTTGACAAAACCTGGTACTGGAAACAGCAACGGTTGGCCTTGGAAATACACTGGGAGAAGAACCCCATCTTCCGATTTGCTACTGCTGCTCCTACCGATCCCCGTTGGCCACCGCGTCTTCTCCGGCTCGCTTGAACATTCAACTTGCTCATCGACCGTAGAATCCTGGACCATTGAGCCTTCATCTTCGATCTGCTTTTGCTGCTGGCTGGCACCGCTGACGATCGCGTTTTAAAACCTGGCCACCGTTGACACCAATCGGAAGAGCACACGAAGCTCGGACAAATTTTTAATAGGGAAAATCAGGAACGAGCTAAACTTCCCGACGAATTCACTTTTGCAAAAAAAAATCTATGACAAAAAAACGTCATCGGAAAAATACGCATCCGATCTCGCGCACGGCTTACTTCGATCAGTTCGATTCTCGTACCGGGGTGATCAACTTGTGATTCGTGCTTCGAATTCAGTTTAAAATGCAATATAAATCGATAATTTTATAAACAAAAATAGTTTTTACGAGTTTCAGGCAAAATTCCAACTTTTTGACAATTTTACCTAAAATTTATATGTATTTAGCTAAAAAGCTTAAACACTTAGTTAACTAAATATAAACATTGATTTTTTTTTCTTAAAAACTATATTAGCTACTTCAGTGATGGTACATTTAGCATACAAATGACCGATTCTTCGGCTCCTTTTCAAAAAAAATCCAAGTTTTTTTCAGCGTTTTGGCTGTAGTGGCATAATAAAAGAAGAAACCCCCAATGTTATTACATATTTGGAAAGATAATTGATTTTCCTACAAAGAAATATCATGCAGAATGAACCATATAGTACCTGTGCTTCCCCTGAATTAAAAATGTAGCGTGACGGGACAACATCGTAAAACTGGACTTTTAAAAGGCACACTACAAAAATCGCTACAGTTTTGCAAGTTTTATTTTTAAAAACTTTTGCTCTTCTACACATTATCACAAATTAAAAAACGAATCTTGTGCTCCTTGAACTGAAAGAATTGGATGAAATTTGAGTTTTTGCCAGCCATTTCTTTTCGTGACGGGACAACGAAAGGAGCAGATTTATGAAAAAACTCCCCTCCCGTACAATGGCTTGCAGACCACTTTTGGTCAATGTTCTTGGCTTTTAAAGTAAGAAAACGCATTTAAAGCACATTGCAATTACTGCATCATAATAAAAATGATTTTTTTCATATTAATCATATTGAAAATTTAAAAATGTGACATTTTGGTGTAGCTTCGCTAAGAATCGGTCAAATAAAGTTTGAACATCTTAAATATGATTTTAACAAGAAAAACTATGACTGGCAAAGTCACCCCAGAATTGAAACTAAGAATTTTTAACGTAACTATTTTTCTAAATATTATTGAAAAAACTTTTTTTTTCCGAAATAGTACATGGACTTTGTGTGGCCTACCCCAGTACATGTTTTAAAAATAATAATCTTGAGAAAAACCTTAACTGTTGGAAAATATTCTACAAACAAATTGAAATCCTATCAAAGTCACCCCGGTTTACGGTACACGAAAAGTAAGCATTGTAAACAACATTGGGTTACTTTTATTTTTATATTTCATCAGGAAAATATTACGCATCGATGGTACCCACGTTATTTTTCGTTCAGCCCAGTTAATGAGCAGCATTCGGTGACTGGGCTAAGTTCTCAGCCCAGTTACCGAAAAAGTACTATATTAGTACGATGTTGGCAACATCCCTGTCTTTGGCAGCATAAAAATCACCTTATGTTGCCAAAACGGGATTGAAAAAAACTCATTCAAATGTTTTCTTAGTTTCGGTCAAAGTGTAGTTTTGTTTGATAATATTCTTTTTTTAAACCCGGAAATTATAAGTGTAAGTAATCCTACAACTTTATGTCCCTTTTTGACGAAACCCAAATCGAATCCTAAATCATCGCTATATAATGCAAACACGACCCTCACGCCCACACCTAATTCCTCCACCACTCAGGAAAATTGACAGCAAATGACAGGCAAATTTCCACTTTTGAAAATCACGCAATCACAGTCGAACTAGGCAAAATTCGAACGAAACGTGCACCCAGCTCGAGCACTTGGTTGAAGAAGAGGAGCTGTGTTTTCCACACAACACGGTGCTCTTTCAAGTCAATGGGAAAATAAATGATATTATGCGATATTAAATTTTATTATGCATATTATTATTTTTCATTTTGACTAACTCGCAAGCCATTCTCTTCCTTATGGTGGAGGCAGGACTGACTTGGTGGAGTGCTTCCCCCTCCCCCTTTCAGTGATGATGTTGATTGTGATGCTGGTGAAAAGGCAAAGAAGAAGAAAAAAAAATGCTTTTTCCGAACTAAGGGTGGGGTGAGTTTTCCCTCCCACTGCGTGGGAGTCCTTCCGCATCAGAAGACTGCTGCTGCTGAGTTGTAGATATTGTGTATACGAGATGGAGCTCTCCAGTGGATGGGAAAAACCTGGCAAAACCATTCACTCTGGGCCAAGAAGCTAAATACGTGAACCAATAGGACGGAAAATGCGGTGCCCACTTGTCGATGCCAGATGACGAAGACAAGTGAGGTCTCGGCACAGATTTTGTTTATGAACTCCCGCTCCGTATAGTACTCTCGTACTCAATAGGTTTTTCTTCCTGCTACGAGAGGGAGTAAACGTAAAGGATAGAAAAAAAATCATGAAAATAAAGTCATACACGGAATGCACCTGGAGCAGCCACCATTATGGTGAACGGAATTGTGAAGCACAGGTAGCAGTCATTCAGGAGCAGATTTCACATAAATTTCCATACTCAACTTTTTGCTAGAAGCATCATCCTCTTTATTGCAAAAAGTGGGCAAAAGTCAGTGGTGTCTTGACAATGTGTGCCGCTGTAGTAGTAGCATCAGGGGAGAAGGATTTAATCGAATGAGTTTTTATTCACTGGAAATGAAGGAGCTCGACTGACATAAGTGCACATTGATAATCCTTTTCAATTTTTCATTTATCTGTGCACTTTGGTATCCACTTCTATTGTTGTGAATGAGTGAGGGCGTCTGGAGTAATTTCATTCAACTTTTACTTTTAGTTTTGAAGCTTTGCGTTTTCGCATTTACAGTAAAAAAGATGAACTTTAAAAAATATTAGAAATATTAAAACATAAAAATTGATAAAGTTTTTTTTTTCAAAAAATCATTTTTTTTGTATAAACACAAACACGCTAAAATGATTCTAAACGCAGGAGAATATAAAAAAAAGAAATCTTTTGAGCCATATTGCCTAATGGTGCAAAATCTGGCTCAGGAGACATAATTTTAAGAAAAAAAAACATAATTTTTTTGAACCAAAATTTAAGTTGCAATTCAAAACTCCGTTTCCGGGTTAAAGCTTGGAATAAATTTCGATTTATTTAGAGTTTTTTTAAAGAAACTATTGGTCCGATTTTAATTGTTAAAAATGTAAACTATTTTGAGAAATTTTCAAATCTTTTCTATAAAAATGGTTTTCAAAATTGAGCAATTCTCTACGAAAACGGTCTTTTTTCTTCAATGCTAATTTTTATATTTTTTAATTCGGATGAAACATTTTTAGTACCTTCGGTAAACCCAAAGAAGGCATATAATTTTCCATACAACTTTGGCAGCTTTCCATACAAAAATGATGCATGAAAATTCAAAAATATGTATCATTTGAATGAATTTTTTGATCGATTTGGTGTCTTCGGCAAATTTGTAGGTATAGATACGGACTGCTCTGGAAAAAAATGATACAAGGTAAAATTTTTTTTGCTGATTTTTAATTTCCCTTTTTCTCACCAAAACTTGATATGCAAAAAAAAAACAATATTTTATTTTATTTTTTTGATAGGTTGTGCAAAAAATCTTTGACCGAGTGTTGAATTTTTCAATCAATACTGATCTTCGAAATATTGGTCGCAAAAATTTGTCAACTTCATTTTTCGATGTAAAATCAAATTTGCAATCAAAAAGTACTTTAGTGAAATTTTGATAAAAAACGCCGTTTTCAAGTTAATCCCATTTCCAGGTGACTTTTTTGAAAATAGTCGCAATTTTTTTCATTTTTTTAAATTAGTGCACATATTTGCCCAATTTTGAAAAAAAATGAATGGCTGAGAAAATTCTCTATATTTTGCATTAAGGAACTTTGTTGATACGACCCTTCCTTAGTAACATTTTTAAACTAACAGGTTTTATCATGGTTCTGAAAACCCTCATACGGCCTAAATAGGCTTTTATGGCCTACTTAAAACCAAAAATGTTACTAGGGTTAGTTGCTGAGATATTGGCATGCAAAGGTTTAAAAACATGAAAATTGATGTATTCTAAGTCTCACCCAAACAACCCAACATTAATAATGTCGATATCTCAGCAACTAATGGTCCGATTTTCAATGTTAATTTACGAATCATTCGTGAATTTTTCAGATATTTTTTAAAAAATATTTTTAAAATTTTTAAATTAAGACTAACATTTTAACAAAGCCAAACATTCAATATTACACCCTTTTAAAATGTCAATCTTGGTTTAAAAAATTCTCAACTTTTCAAAAATATTTTTTTTTTCAGAAGTGGGCAAACATGTGCACTAATTTTTAAAAATGAAAAACTGTGACTATTTTCAAAAAAATAACTTGAAAACGGTACACTTTATCAAAATTTCACTAAAGTACTTTTTGATTGCAAATTTGATTTTACATCGAAAAATGAAGTGGACAAATTTTTGCGACCAATATTTCGATTTTTTGAAAAAAATCAGTATTGATTAAAAAAAATCATAATAATGTTTTTTTGCAAATCAAGTTTTAGTGACAAAAAGTTAAACAAAAAATTACCAATTTTTTTTACCGTGTAATTTTTTTTCCAGTGTAGTCCGTATCCATACTTTTCCGAAAGTTGAACTTTTCAGTACTTGTTTCGAAAAGTAACACTTTTCAACATTTTTTGATTTAAACGATTTATTGACAAAATGCATGAAAATTTGACAAAAAAATTCACTCAGTGTGTGTTTTTTGGAATTGCAAAAATTGTTGTATGGAACTCGTTGCAAAACATGATTTTTTTAGCACTCTTCGTATTTATCAAACTCGGTGAACTTCGTTGGATAAATGTACGACTCGTGCTAAAAAAATTCTCTTTTTGCAACTTGTTGCATAATAGTAGTTTATGCAACAAGTTGCAAAAAGAAGATTTTTTCAGCACGAGTCGTACATTTATCTAACGAGGTTTACCGAGTTAGATATTTACGACGAGTGATGAAAAATCAAGTTTTGCAACGAGTTCCATACAACGTTTTTTGCAATTCCGAAAAACACCCTTTGTACAGAATTATAGGACAAATGTCCATGCATTGAGTCAATGAATCGTTCAAATAAAAAAAAAGTTCAACTTTTCAGCATCCATTTCAGTGCTGAAAAGTAGAACTTTTCAGCATTTGTTTTGAAAAGGGTTACTATTCGATTCTGTTATTTTTGGTACAGAAAAGTAGGCTGTTTCGTCGTTCAAGAATGACAGGAAAAGTAAGTAGTTTCACGACGGAATTGCAAAAACTACTATTTTAATATTTTCATTGAAAAGATAAAAAAAATTACACAAAAGTTCCATCTCTTAACTTAACATTGAAAACCAGGAGTTTCCGAGATATCGTCAGTTGGACATTGAGAATGCATGGACTAGGTTTCATTCAAATAAAAAAAATGGAAGTTAAAAATTGCAATATCGTAGATTTTGACGCTGAATAACATCTTACTTGAAGGTACGGGAGTGCCATTCCGAAATTCCAAAAAATGTGTTATTATAACAAAATTACTATTTTTGTCTGTGGATCAAATGAGTCCATTTTGCAATACTTTGACAAGTATTTTTCCCCTTAAGATGTCACATTATATTATTTTGACATCATTAATCACACTACCAAGGGTCTTTCCTTTATCAACTTCCAAAGCGTGATGAACTGTTCAAATCTATCCCTGCCATCACTTTAAAGTGTTTAGTTTTTCGCAATGTGAAATCTCCATTAAGGCTGTCAAACACCATCTGCTCAATGATCGGTGTCAACTCGCTGTACTATGAAACATTTATCAAGTAAATGAAGCATCAAGACCATTTCTTTGCTACATTCTGCTGCCAGAATCTCGTAATCATCATTATAGACACCAAAGTTTGGACGCCTTAAAGCAGAAAACTCCTCCGGTAATGGTCCTTCCGAACAAACGGGGGTGAACGGATTTTACGGGACTCGTTTCGTAATTTTGGCACGTCGCCGGTGTGAAGGACGCCATCAAGCCGTGACTTGCCACGGAGACAATTTTCACAGAAGAACCTTCCCAGTGGGCGCCCAGGAAGCAGGGGAAACGGAAATGAGCAACATGGCGCTTCCTCCCCGTGTGAAGGGCTTCTTTTTAGATTTTTTCCTCTTTATGTTTCGTGAACTTCCTTGGCGTTGATGATCACAACTAGACTAGACGGGTCCTCAATGGTTTCCTGAAGTATCGGGAAGTGTGTCTTTCTTTCGAGGAACGAGATTTCATCTACTAGAACGCACAGCAAGCAACAGTTGAGTTCAGAAAAAATACATATCGTTCAAAAGAAAAGGAAAAACAGCACGTGTCCTTTTTTTGCATTTTGAAGAAACGGTTCGACTGGTGTCGAAACAGAAGCTCCCAGAAAACCGCACAAAAAAAAACTCAGTGTCTCGAGCCGGAGCTGCTGCTGATATGATAATTTAATCCGTCACTTTGGCCTCGTGTGATGAATTTTGAAACAGAGTGAAGGGATGCGCAAATAAAAATCCTGAATAAATAAATCAACATTTTCAAAAAATATAAACTTTGAAAAACATTAACAACGAACAGAGAGTGACGATTCTCGAGATTTCAAATTTCCTGGGAATCGAGAGTTGAATTTTGCAATTTTTTATCAAAAATATTGATATGTTGACACTAATTTGAAAACGTTACAACAAATTTTAAAAATGCAAAAAATGCATAGTTAAAATCCATGTTCAATATCAAAATTTTAATTACTTTGTGGAATACATTCTCTTTATTGAAAAAGTCTTCAAAAATTAAATTTCCTGAAACATGCCTTCTTGGACTTTTAAGTTAGTTAGGTTTTTAAGTATTTATTATAAAAAATAACTTGCCTCTAAATTTGGACGAAATAGTCATCTTATTTTAACCAACTTGGTTTTAATTTCTAGGCTGTGACGTTTTTTGTGAAGTTTGGGCTCCCCAACTCAGTGGTCATGTCATCAATTGCAAATGTTGCGATTTCCATACAAGTTTGATTAACCTTTTATGAATTTGAGAATCAAAAAAGCATTAATAAAATCGAATGGCTTTATGTATGTTTTCCATCAGAAATTGCGTTCTAAAGCATATGAAGACTGACAAAATATGTTTTGATTGATATGTTTACACAATTTTAGTTAAATGAAGTTTTTTAAAAGTCAGTGCACCTCAAAAAATGTCTGTGCATCTGGCATCCTTGAATTCAACTCTTCATTTGTCGCTGATTGGATTTTAAATCTTTGCCTCTATGTTTATAAGTAAAGCAATTCCAGCCCAAAACAGGAATATTTTAGGTACTTTTTTCTCGACCCTCTCCGATTTAAATGAAACTTTGTAGTCATGTTATCCTAGGCATATATAAGCCATTTTTGTGTATATGGAGCCAGTTACACTCGATAATGACATTTGAGAGGGGCGTAAGTATTTTAAATATTTTTGAATTTCGTAATTTAAGTATTGCTGTATCTCGAAGCCGTTGCATCGTATCAAAAAGTGGTCAAAGACAAACTGGTAGGAAATTTGACGGGCTTTCCGAAAAAAAATACACTGAAAGAAAAAAACATTCCACTTTTATGAGATTTTTTGATTTTTAAGTTTAAAAGTCAAATTTGAAGGTGAGCCCACGATTTTTTTTCGTTCAAAATTTTTGTGAAAATAGCCTAAGATGTTACAAAAAGACTGACGAAAAATGCAGGATGGAGCAACTCACCTAAAAAAATACAAAAATCATTTACTGAAACTGTTTTTTTGCTCTAAACGTAAAAATTTTCCAAAACCGAACTCTAGAGTCGATTTTCCAGACAATTTTACATTAAAGTCTCCATATTAACCATTGTCCTAAGTCCAATGCTTGTGAAGTTACAGATAAAAATGTTGAAAAAATAGGTTTTTTATGGTTTTTGGCAATTTCTATATGACAGACTTGATTTTTCAGTTTCGTAAATATTTTTACCGGAAAGCTCGTTGAATTTTCCATAAGTTAGTCTTTGATCACATTTCAATTGGATGTATGGGCTTCCAGATATAAGCTAATTACATTGCTCATAACTGAAAACATAATATTTTTTCAGTGTAGTATAGTAACCTGGATAGTAAATTAGCTTATATCTGTAAGCCCATACATCCAATTGAAATGTGGTCAGAGACAAACATATGGGAAATCGGACGAGCTTTCCGGTAAAAATATTTTCGAAACTGAAAAATCTGTCATATAGAAATCAAGTCAAGTCTGTCATATAGAAATTGCCAAAAACCATCAAAAACCCTATTTTTTCAACATTTTTATCTTTAAAACCGCTGTAACTTCACAGGGATTGGACTTAGAATAATGGTCAATATGGAGACTTTTATGTAAAATTGTCTGGAGAATCGATTCCCGTATTCGGCTTTTGAAAATTTTGACGTTTAGAACACTTTTCAAAAAAACTGTTTCAGTAAATGATTTTTGTATTTTTTTAGGTGAGTTGCTCCATCCTGCATTTTTCGCCAGTCTTTTTGTAACATCTTAGGCTATTTTCACAAAAATATTGAACGAAAAAAAAAATCGTGGGCTCACCTTCAAATTTGACTTTTAAACTTAAAAATCACAAAATCTCATAAAAGTGGAGTCTTTTTTTCTTTCAGTGTATTTTTTTCGGAAAGCGCGTTAAATTTCCTACAAGTTTGTCTTTGACCACTTTTTGATACGATGCAACGGCTTCGAGATACAGCAATATTTAAATTACGAAATACAAAAATATGTAAAACACTTACGCCCGTCTCAAATGTCATTATCGAGTGTAACTGGCTCCATATACACAAAAATGGCTTATATATGCCTAGGATAACATGACTATAAAGTTTCATTGAAATCGGAGAGGGTCGGGTACAACCGATTCCCTATTTGACATGGAATTGCTCTAATGTGTTTATGTTAACTTTTTGCGAAAATGAACATCGAAAATTTTCCAAAATTCAAAAGATGTTCTAATCAACATGATTTTAAACGAAGGGGAATGCATTTTTTATCAATTTCAGCTGATTGTACTAAAATTTGTATTAAAATTATGAAGTTTTCTGAAAAAAAAAATTTTTTGCCCCTGATTTTTCGTCTCAACTTTGAAGGGGGGTGGAGGGCGTTGACAAAAATTTTAAATATAATCTGTACCAGCCTTATCAAGGTATGAAAATATAATCGATTGAAAAAAAGTTAATAAAATAATTATTCTAGGACAGAGGTGACCAAAGTATAACCCGCAGGCCAAACGTGGCCCGCGAGGTGAAATTTTGTGGCCCGCGGACCCATTTTGAATGATCATGTAAAATGGCCCGTTAACCATTTGTGAAGTGATTTTATACTTTTTCAAAACTAAGGTTTATTTTAATCTATTATATGGTAATCTTCCAGGTGTAGGAGTCGTCTCCATGCCATAAGTACAAACAACACACCAAACCAAACCTACTCCGGTGGAATCGCTAGCGGCGGTTGGAATCCGAAGGTCGTCAGTTCAAACACTGGGGTGGAAGGTTCCTTGGAGTAGAAAGAGGTGTGGGTGCTCTCCCCATTCAAGCCTTCGGACTCCTAGGTTCGAGCAGAAACTTGCAATAGAGACCACAAAAGACCCGGGGGTCGTTAATGTGGATGGTTTGATTTTCGATGGTAATCTTTTTATTTTCTGTTGATAAAAAAACTTATGATTTATCAATATATATAGAATACAAATAATTTGTTCAAAAATGTTATAATTAAAGCAATTTTACACATTTCAATGTGAGTGAAACTAGTAAATATCGTCAAAACCTTCATCAACATTTTTGGAAATATTTTTAAAAAAAAGTTCAAGTTTGACTTAGGTAGAATTCTGTAATAGTTGCAAAAATATAAGTTTTCTTTATTAATTTGCAAGTCTTAATCTTAATTACCCTTTGATGAACTGACCATAAAACTTACATTGCACTTCCATCGGGATTCGAACTCATTACAGTTACAGGCAGACAAAATGAGGAAATCGAAGTATCAAATTTGATGCAAATATGTTACAAAGCTTTCGTCGATCAACCCACCCCTCCCCCATTATTTAAAAATTGGCTCGAAAAACTATTAAATCTTTTAAATTAAAATAACGTTATTTAATTTTTTCTAATAATATTTTTTGTAAATTTGGCCCGCAAGCTCATTTAAGCTTCAAATTTAGCCCGGTCTCCAAAAACTTTGAGCACCCCTGTTCTAGGGTGATTGCCAAGCAATTGAAAGTAGTTATTACCAAAATTGATTAAAAAAGGATTTGGTCGATTGGACTGCTGAAAAGAATTCAAAAATTATGTTAGATTATAAGCAGTAAGAAAATTAAAGTTACCAAAGTCGAAAATAAAACATAAATATTGAAAAGATTCAAAATATTTTTAACATTCTAATTTAAAGATTAACACATTACTCTTAAACAGTAGAAAATGAAAAACATACAGTAAATTTTACATTTACTGAACTGTGATTGTTTTTTAAAATGCATCGTAAATTTTGATCAACCCTAACTTGTGTTATTTCTTATCTACACCGGGTGCTGCATCTTATAATATTATTACTCTCATAGCATGTTATACTTCCTTCCTTCCTAAAAGTTTTTTCCCCACACAACCTCCTCTGCTCAAAAATCTTCCCTTTTCTTCATTGCCAGCTTCTACGATGAATAAAACTTTTGAAGCAAAACTCTATCCAAACCATCCTCCTACTACTTTTTCCGTTGTACAGCAATTCCCACTACCCTGGCTTTGACTTAAAGTTCCCCGGCCAGAGAGATAGACACAGTGAGTGATATCGAAATGAGATGTCTTCATTTCCCTCGGCGACGTTGACGAAGACATTCATTGGCAGCGGATTGGAAATCCCGGAGATATGGATATCACGTGCCCGTTGCGTCCACGTCACTGTCAACTGTCAAGCAAACGTTAATGCACAATAGAGCATTGTTTATTACAAGGCTACCAAATGAGATTTGGAATAGAAGTACTAATGGAAAATATTTCTAATTTTTGGTCATAAAATGAAAAGAAAAAAGGATCAAGCGGCCTCGTGCCACACTTTTGACGTTTCAAATGTGACACATTTTGGTCTTAATTGTGCAACCATGTGTGGAACTTGAGCAGGGAAACAGTGGGAAAATGAATAAAAATCCCTTAAGAAATGGAAAGCAAAAGTTGACGTGTGTCACCGTCAGACACGACGACAGCGAAAATCAATAAGTGTCACCCTCGCAATCTGCGGCAGATTCGGGCGTCAAAGGTCGGATAAAAGGACTACCCGAAATCCCAGGTTGCGCCGTAAAAGGTGCTGCACAAATTGGGCAACAGAGCGCAGAGCAGCCAATTTGTAAAATATTTATTGGATTTGGTTAGGCAAAGTGGATACATGACAGCTTGATAAGGGCAAAAGTTGCCATGTTTGTTTCTCGTTTTGGGATCAAGGTGCACCTGGTTAGTGACAGTTGACTTAGCTTTGAGATTTGAGTCATATCTTGAAACTTGAAAGTTCTAGAAAAGTGACTGCCCGCTTGAGAATAAAACAATAAGATTTGTTCATTTCTGATCATCGCTATCTGGCCCCATAGCTCAGTTGGTTAGAGCGTCGTGCTAATAACGCGAAGGTCGTGAGTTCGATCCTCTCTGGAGCCATATCTTTTTTTTGCAAATAAGAGCTTTGTATAACTTTGGGTGATTGATGACACCGAATGTCACATGACCATTGAATATTTTCTTATTTTTTTTTTTCATGAGTTAATATAAAAAGACTACTTAAAAAAAGAATAACACATTGCCCGAGTGAAACGGAACAGGTTCCTCGGTTCACAACCAGCCAGGATTACCACCACCAGCTGTGGCCCACCACCGCCGCCATGGTAAATAAGGTTATTTATGGCAG
Organism: Culex pipiens pallens; assembly: GCF_016801865.2. Taxonomy (NCBI): domain Eukaryota; kingdom Metazoa; phylum Arthropoda; class Insecta; order Diptera; family Culicidae; genus Culex; species Culex pipiens. Next base: position 145,844,748 of record NC_068939.1, read on the forward strand.
GCAATTTGAGCATTTTCTTTTATTCTTCATCAAGTTTTGCTTGTTGCTTGATTTGTTCTTTCTCGCGTCTCGCCCCCACAGCACGAACCTGATATAGCACACACATGCGTGTGAGAGCAGCAAAAAAAAGTATGAGATTTTCGGTAAATTGAACAAAAGGATTAAAGTGAGAACAGGCGTACGGAAATGAGGTATATTTCGCAGCTCGACGCGACAGTTCTGACGGCGTGTGTGGAGGTCTCACTAGGGTGGATCATTTAAAAAAAGCATCGAAAAACGCAGAGAGATTGGACAAGACAAATGCAACAATCTATTGGTTTTTCAATTCCTAAAAATTTGGATAAAAACGGAAAAACATGGCCAATTTTTAAATGACTTTTTAAACAACAATAAAATTTCTCAAAATCCATATTTTAAATTTTTAAGGAGACAAAAACTACAAAATATGAGCCAAAGTAAAGAAAAACAATACCCGATTTTTTTTATTCATTTCAGTTTTTAATGTAAAATTTAAATAATACTTTGCAAATGTAATGATAAAGGGCACCAATTTCAAGATATAGGCACTTTAAGTTTAATTTTAACCGAAAAATTTCAGTTTTTAGATTTAGGGTAATTCTCCGCCAACTCACACAGCAGTTGCCCCGACCCCTCTTCGATTTGCGTGAAACTTTGTCCTAAGGGGTAACTTTTGTCCCTGATCACGAATCCGAGGTCCGTTTTTTGATATCTCGTGACGGAGGGGCGGTACGACCCCTTCCATTTTTGCACATGCGAAAAAAGAGGTGTTTTTCAATAATTTGCAGCCTGAAACGGTGATGAGATAGAAATTTGGTGTCAAAGGGACTTTTATGTAAAATTAGACGCCCGATTTGATGGCGTACTCAGAATTCCGAAAAAACGTATTTTTCATCGAAAAAAACACTAAAAAAGTTTTAAAAATTCTCCCACTTTCCGTTACTCGACTGTAAAAAATTTTGGAACATGTCATTTTATGGGAAATTTAATGTACTTTTCGAATCTACATTGTCCCAGAAGGGTCATTTTTTCATTTAGAACAAAATTTTTCATTTTAAAATTTCGTGTTTTTTCTAACTTTGCAGGGTTATTTTTTAGAGTGTAACAGTGTTCTACAAAGTTGTAGAGCAGACAATTACAAAAATTTTGATATATATACATAAGGGGTTTGCTTATAAACATCACAAGTTATCACGATTTTACGAAAAAAAAGTTTTAAAAAAGTTGGTCGTCATCGATCATGGCCGTTCATGGTCACCCGCGACAGACACGGACGACGAAACAAAGAGAAACGCAAAAAGTAACTTTTTCAAAACGTTTTTTTCGTAAAATCGCGATAACTTGTGATGTTTATAAGCAAACCCCTTATGTCTATATATCAAAATTTTTGTAATTGTCTGTTCTACAACTTTGTAGAACATTGTTACACTCTAAAAAATAACCCTGCAAAGTTAGAAAAAACACGACATTTTAAAATGAAAATTTTTGTTCTAAATGAAAAAATGACCCTTCTGGGACAATGTAGATTCGAAAAGAACATTAAATTTCCCATAAAATGACATGTTCCAAAATTTTTTACAGTCGAGTAACGGAAAATGGGAGAATTTTTAAAACTTTTTTAGTGTTTTTTTCGATGAAAAATACGTTTTTTCGGAATTCTGAGTACGCCATCAAATCGGGCGTCTAATTTTACATAAAAGTCCCTTTGACACCAAATTTCTATCTCATCACCGTTTCAGGCTGCAAATTATTGAAAAACACCTCTTTTTTCGCATGTTCAAAAATGGAAGGGGTCGTACCGCCCCTCCGTCACGAGATATCAAAAAACGGACCTCGGATTCTTGATCAGGGACAAAAGTTACCCCTTAGGACAAAGTTTCACGCAAATCGAAGAGGGGTCGGGGCAACTTTTCCCGATTTCGTGTGAGTTGGTAGAGAATTACCCTTTATTCAAATAGTTTATGGTCAAAGGGATAAGCAAATTTCCTATAAAATTGTCAAAGATCCAAAGACCTCTGGTTGCTGAAATACTGCGAATCATAGAAATAGAAAAATGAAAATCAAAGTTTTTTAAAGTTTCAAAACAGCCTACTATTTTCTGATTCCATTTTTTTCAGAAACTAATTGTTCTATTTTCAATTTTTGAAAATTAGACGTTTCCTGATCTATTCAAAATACATTATTTAATATATTTTTAAAACCAACTCTAACATTCCATATAAAAGTTTTATTAAATGTTTGACCTATTTGAAATGTTAGTCTTCATTCCAATTTAAAAAAACATCGGAAAGATCCCGGGAATTCCCGGGACAAAAATCCCGGGATTTTCCCTAAACCGGGAATTCCCGAATTCCGGGATTTTTTCTATATTTTATCCTGGGAATTCCCGAAATTGAAAAAAAAAATCAATAGCTTGATACTTAGTAATCGATAAGAATTTTAAACCATTAGCAAATTTGTATTCGGCATATATCAACATTTATTTGGGAAATAATAAAAAAATATGTATATGGATCTGCAAAATGCCTAGCACTTTAAATATTTTCCATTCAATTTTATTTGTATTTCAAATATTTACGTTCAATGATGCCCTACAACTTGAAAAAAATCATGATATTTTATTTTTCATCAAACACCGGCATCTGGAGCAAATAATAATAATCGAATTAAGACAGCTGTTCAAGCCAATATTTTTTGCATAATGTGCTTATATTTTTTAAATCAACAAAACAATTAGAACACCGATTTTCAATTTATTGCTCTAAAATATCCTGTACCTATGAAGACTGCAGTCCTGATTTCCCCCTAGTTGGCAGTATGGTTTTAAAGATAATTTGTAAAATATGTTTTATACATAACATGAAATTTAACATTGGACGGTATGATTTTATTTGTTTTCGTTTCTTGTTTTTTACAGTTTCAATGATTTTTTCAAGCTTTGGTAGTTGTCTCAAATAAAAAATAAAAGAAATAAATTAATAAGAATTTTAAGATTATTTTGATTGAATCACATTGGATTAAAAATCATTAAAAATCCAAAACACAAACAAAGAACAAAAAAATAATATTTTTAAAACTAACTAAAAACTGCTGTTCTTGTTCAGATTGAAGTATAGATTATCACCAATTAACAGTAATAAGCTAATTCTATGATAGGGAGCTTGAAAAACATAACAAATTTAATAAAACATAGATTTCATGACTATTTCAAAACTACTATATTCCCGGGAATTCCCGGAATTCAAAAAATATTTTTTTCCGTTTCCCGGGAAATTCAGAAATCCAGAAAAATTGGACGCCTTAATTTCCGATTGGTGGAAAATTGCTCATATCGATGCCCGTGTGCTATCTTGCTCTATCTAGATAGAAATCCCAGACATGGAGCCAGTTGCACTCGAGAAAGACATTTGAGAAGGGTGTAAGTTATTTAAATATTGAAATGCTGTTTATCTAAGCCGTTGCATCGTATCAAAAAGTGATCAAAGAGAAACTTGTAGGAAATTCGACGGGCTTTCGAAAAAGTTTTAAGTTTTTTGTTCAATATTTTTGTAACATGTTAAAAAAGCCAAAAATGCAGAATGTTAAATCTCCTCTGAAAATTTACTCAAACCAAATACATCAAAGCAATAAAGAAAACAAAAATTCAAAGATTTTCAAACACTTTGAAATTTTTAACCTTCGTACAACATTCTAATGCCACACGCTGGCAGGCTGACTTGAACCAGAGAAGACCTGCAATTGCCAGGCAGCAGTACAGTGACTTGACGTCATAAATTACCTCAATTGTTAATAAACCTGCCAGCTGCAGCCGTATTCTAACACATATGTGCACACGCGTATCAAATTTCGTACCATATTTTTGCCTGGCTACTGCCCGATCCTGAAGGATGATTGTCCCATATTCCTTCATGAAGCAAAAAAGGAACCTCATAAAAACCGGGATCCAAACTCGGCCTATCTCTACAGGACCTGTTGCCGCTGAGTCACGATTGCCTACATATTTCCACTAATTACGGTAACCCTTTTAATAGCATAAACCTGTTTGTTTCTTCTTCCCTCCCTGGAGCATAACTCATTGAGACATCACGCACGACGGCGACCCTTTGCTAAAACCTTTCGGGCCCAAGATCCTATTTTCGGCTAACCGCACACAATCTGCGACGGTTCACAGGAGGACGACACACAATAGCGTGGCCAAAGTCAAAGAATAATTGCTGTAATATAAAACTTATGCTAGCGCTGGATGAGATAAAAACCTCATCATGATGATCATCAGCATCGTCTTCGTACCAAGTTTGGCTCCCCTTCTTCGTGTGCGAGGTGTATTTGCTACGCATGAGTGCCGAAACGGTTTCCAGACTCCAGGTAGCTTGCCTGCCTGAGCTGTTTTAGAAGAAGGTGGACTTGTCGTTTGGATCCCTTTGGGGTGAAATTTAAAGGATATGTTTCGAAACAATGTTAAGTCCAAGTGTGTCTAGAAGTTGCTTGACGATAACACAACTCGACATTTTTGAAGTTGATGTCAGTAAACGCTTCAGTTTTGTAAAGGTATGATAGATTTGGGCTCCCTGATCACGCACCAATCGACAGAATTGAATTTTATTGAATAAATAAAACTGTAAATTTCGAGTATAGAGTTATCTACGTGCGCATGTATTGCGTGTTTGTACACGAAGGGTTTTTAGGTTAAAATTTGTACCCGCCAGCAAAAACAAATGGTAAACTAGTGTGCGTGAGATGGGGCTTAGATAGCTCTATAGAACCCACTCGGAAAATAATCTGGTAAATTTGAGTGTCTGTCGCTGGCGGACGTTTGTCGTGCAGTTCAGACACACTTGGCACACTTATCCTAGACAAGTTTTGCGTAACGCCAGATGAATCTGGCGAAAATCGGGCGAAAGTTCTGCCAGCTGTCTGGCACAAAAATCAACCGGTTCAATCGGTTGAACCGTGCACGACCGGTTTGTGTCATATTCGCCAGAAATCATGGCAGAAATCTGGGGTAAATCTGGGGGAAATTCTGCCAGATGGCTGGCGCAAGCCCCCAGACGAACGCCAGAATTGTGTCCGCCATTTCCGACCGGGAAGATTTGCAGCAAAGCTAAAAGACACATGTCACCACCTATGAACAAATAGCGTAAACCTATAATTTTTTGAAAAAAATGTGTTTTTTCCTTCCTGATCAACATTTTTATAAAACTTATGCCGGATTCGGATGAGACAAATTATTTCCAACAATTTGGTGTACAACTTTTCAATATTCCCGAGCATGGGTAAATAACAAGGGAAATGCGTAATAATACCTTTCTCTGGTATCAATACCAAATTTTGGTATTCCTGGACCCTTTAAAATTTGTCTTAAGGATTATGCAAGAGCAAAATGTGGTATCATACCAATTTAAGGTATTGTTTTGATTTTGCAAAATTGCAGAATTTGACAATGATCGAACACCACATTTTGGTATTCTTTTGGTATTACAGTATTTTATCGAATTCCTCTGCAACTATGGGAAAATTTTGACCAACTTTGACAAAATAATTAATTTTGCGCTATAATGATGTCTCAAAGCGAATGCTTTCATTCAAAACCGGAAATTTCAAACTTGATTTTAAACATTTTTGATATACCCCCTACAGAAATGACTTGAAATTGTGGAAAATTTTTTAAGTCAGGATGGCACATTTTGGTATTATTTTGGTATTAAAGTGTTTTATCAAATTCCTCTGAAACTATGGGAAATTTGTTAAAAAAAATTTACGAGTTAATTAATTTTGCGCTAAAATGACTTGAAACCCAAAAATGTTAAAGATGATTTTAAAAATTAGTGTGATATGCCCACTAATATTTTTTTCAAAAACGTTGAAATATCTCTAAGTCGGGATAACCAAATACTTTGAAAAACGAGTCAATCGACAGATTAATGAATTTTGGTGAATTTCAATTCAGTTTCATTTTAATAATACTTATTTTTCAATCTTGTTATTTTTCAGAAGCTTCAAGAACTTCAAGCACAGGCCGTTCATCAATGACAAATGCATTCGGTGTGGTGAAAAATATCACTAATAACAACATGGAATCATCAGGTGAGTAGATTTGGCTGTTGCATATGAATAATTTCCGTTTTTTCACTAACTGCAACTGCTGCACTAAAAATGGTATGAAAATACCAAATTTTGGTATTACTTGTTCAAATACCAGTGACCATAATGTGCTCTTGGTTGCCCAGTAATAGATGGTAAAATACCATGAAATCATACCAAAATCATGTATGTGAAAGACCACAGAAATACCAAAATATGATTTTCCAAGGGCGCGGGAATACCTAAAAATAAAACCATGGCAATACCAAGTTTTGGTATTCAAGCAATGTTCAAAAATCCAGAAGACCTCAACTTGGTATTGAAATGGTTTTATTTTGAGGTATTATTTTACCCTTGGAATAACATGGTTTGGTATTGTTGTGCCCTTACACATACAAGATTTTGGTATGATTTCATGGTATTTTACCATCTATTACTGGGCAACCAAGGGCACATTTTGGTCGCTGTTATTTGCCCAAGTAATACCAAAATTTGGTATTCCCGAGTTATTTACCCCTGCTCGGGTTTGTTTGATTTTTCTATGAGAAATCTGTAAATTTAGAAAAAGATAGTAATTTGGACTATTTGGCAACAGAGTCTGTCAAAAATCAATAAAAATTGTTAAATAAACGTTAACACATCTGTTATCAACTATATAAATGTTTATTTCATTGATATATACGGGGAAACTCATTTTTTCGTGTTCCAAAACATGTTTTTTGAAGAAAAAGTTCACAAATTTTGTTCATTATTTTAAAGCAAAAAGTTTTTCTCGTCTTCTGTAACCAGTTTCATTAAGATTGATGCAGGGAATCATGAGAAATAAGCGATTTTGTTCTTCAATTCAGCAGAAAGGAATACGAGTTTTGGCAAGTAACCTCATTTTTGGCGCCACCTACATTTGAAACACAGTCGCGCTGCAAAACCTCAATAAACCACCTCCGTGTACGCACGAGTGCAAGCAGCAGCCAAGTGCTCAGTGCTCTATCGTTTTTTCGAAATTTTTCGCCGTAATTTACCGTGATTAGCCGCGAGTTTGCTCCAACAGCATGCCAAGGGCCGGCCGTGGCCGTGGCAGTTCGAGTGCGGCCTCGAAAAACCCGCGAAGTTCGTCTACCGGCCGTGTGCAAAAAGGTAAACAAACCAACGCCGCGTCGACCGCCATCGCTCCGGGGAGTGTGTGCGCCAAAGGATTCGACCCCAAGTTATTACACCCTAATTACCGTGTCCAGGGCCGCAGCCCTATAAGGCTCCGTTCAGCTACTTCCGGCAATCCGTCGACCGATGGCGCTTCAACATCCGCCAACATTCCCACCAGTAACAAGTTCGCGAGACTGAGTGACGAGGAAAGCAACAACAACAACACCGACGGTAGCACTACCGACGACGACGACGACGATGGTCGTGCACGGAAGAAAGTTATTTCGCCAAAAAAAGTAATTACTCCGAAGGAACGACGACCACCATCAATTTTCGTTTTGGACACGTTGGCGGACGATGTTGACGAGCAGCTGGAAGGCCTCGTGTACTGCCTCAAAATAGGTAAATCGTCAGTGCAAGTGTTCACATTTGACCAAAAGAACTTCGACCTGGTTGTGGAGAAATTGAAGCGTCAAAACTTCAAGTTCTACACATTCGACCCCGTGCAGAAGACCGCTGTTAAGATCGTCTTGCAGGGGTATCAAGACCGCCCGATCTCCGTCCTCAAGGAGCACCTCTCGGGTGTCGGAATAACGCCGCGAGACATAAAAGTCCTCTCGCGGAAGACAACCGTCACAGGTACACACACACTGTACCTGTTGTACTTCGACCGCGGCACCGTCAAAATTCAAGACCTGCGGCGGACTAAGGCGTTGGACGGTTTTTGGGTAAACTGGCGGTTTTACTCCAAAAATGCGACGGACGCAGCGCAATGTCACCGTTGCCAGAAATTCGGCCACGGCTCGCGGAACTGCAACCTCCGGCCCCGCTGCGTGAAGTGCGGTGAGTCACACCTCTCGGAGGTGTGCGCACTGCCACGAAAGGCGGACTTGGGGGAAAACGCAGAACAAACCAAGCCGCGCGTAAAGTGCGCGAACTGTGGCGGTAACCATACCGGTAATTACCGCGGATGCGTCGCGCGAAAGTCCTACCTCGAGGAGCAGGAAAAGAGGAAGAAGAAAGCAGCAGCATCCCACCCTTCTCAACGAAGTACGAGCGCAGCCGTTCCTGCAGCTGGCCAGTGTACGGTTCCAACGGACAACCCAGCGTTCCCTCCTGGATGGGGGCGGTCGTTTGCAAGCGTGGTCGCTGCCGGTAGTGGCGATGCGGCCCAGCAAGGAGTCACCGGGGAAGATCTCTTTACCCTGCCGGAGTTCTTTGCTCTCGCGGGGGAGATGATGACGCGGTTTCGGACCTGCCGTAACAAGGCGGAGCAATTTCTGGCCCTCGGGGAGCTGATGATTAAGCACATCTATAAAGGATAAAAAACTGTGATCTAGTTTTAAGCTTTTTCTATTTCTATCCCCTTTCCCTTGCAATTTTAGTAAGTTTTTTTCTTAACTTTTTCTTACTTTCGGTAACTCCTTAACTACAAGCAACAATTGTTCCAATATGGATTATGATGTAACACACAGCTGAAAGGAACTCCAAAACTCTGTTTTGTACCTTAAAAGAACTTATTGTATCTGATTATTCACCAATAAAACCGAATTTGAATTTGAAAACCTCAATAATTACTCCCCTATAGGGGGATGGCGTCACTACCCGGTCGGAAATGGCGGACACAATTCTGGCGTTCGTCTGGGGGCTTGCGCCAGCCATCTGGCAGAATTTCCCCCAGATTTACCCCAGATTTCCGCCATGGTTTCCCACTCGGAAAATAATCTGGTAAATTTGAGTGTCTGGCGCAGGCGGACGTTTGTCGTGCAGTTCAGACACACTTGGCACACTTATTCTAGCCATGTTTTGCGTAACGCCCGACGAATCTGGCGAAAATCGTGCAAAATTTCAGCCAGCTGTCTGGCAACAGAATCAACCGGTTCAATCGGTAGAACCGTGCACGACCGGTTTGTGTCATATTCGCCATAAATCATGGCAGAATTCTGGGGCAAATCTGGGGGAAATTCTGCCAGATGGCTGGCGCAAGCCCCCAGACGAACGCCAGAAATGCGTCCGCCATTTCCGACCGGGTTCTGGCGAATATGACACAAACCGGTCGTGCACGGTTCAACCGATTGAACCGGTTGATTTTTGTGCCAGATAGCTGGCAGAACTTTTGCCCGATTTTCGCCAGATTCATCTGGCGTTACGCAAAACTTGTCTAGGATAAGTGTGCCAAGTGTGTCTGAACTGCACGACAAACGTCCGCCAGCGCCAGACACTCAAATTTACCAGATTATTTTCCGAGTGGGAGGTTTTGCAGCGCGACTGTGTTTCAAATGTAGGTGGCGCCAAAATGGGGTTACTTGCCAAAAATCGTATTCCTTTCTGCTGGATTGAAGAACAAAATCGCTTATTTCTCATGATTCCTTGCATCAATCTTAATGAAACTAGTTGCAAAAGACGAGAAAAATGTTTTGCTTTAAAATAATGAACATCATTTTTTGGGCGCGCAAAAATTTGTGAATTTTTTCTTTAAAAAACATGTTTTGGAACACGAAAAAAATAGTTTCCCCGTATATATCAATGAAATAAACATTTATATAGTTGATAACAGATGTGTTAACGTTTATTCAACAATTTTTATTGATTTTTGACAGACTTTCTTGCCAAATAGTCCAAATTACTATCTTTTTCTAAATTTCCAGTTTTCTCATAGAAAAATCAAACAAATATTGGAAAGTTATACACCAAATTGTTGTAAATAATTTTTCTCATCCGAATCCGGCATAAGTTCAATAAAAATGATGATTTTGAAGGTTAAGGTTTTTTCGAAAAATCATAGGTTTACGCTATTTGTTCATAAGTGGCGGCATGTGTCTTTTAGCTTTGCTGCAAATTCTCTATGGAATGGAATCGTATTTTTGATTAAATTTTCATCAATAAGCGTGGTCGGGGCAAAATGCACCGCTTTAATATTCCTTTGTAAAACAGCGGTGTCATCTAGTGGTGACTAGTTAAAACTACTTTTAGCCGATTCATTTTGCCTCGTTGTTGTTGTGCATTTCGCCCCAATGTTGTGGTGCATTTTGCCCCGCATGGTTGTTTGAATTGAATTTGAAATATTTTTTTAGAAATGTGTTATTTTTGAACAACTTAGAGGGTTGTAAAGACTTTTTTCACATGGATGACGTAGAATAATAATTAATTTTAAACATTTAACAAAAATCTTTCACAGAAATGCTACTCTTGTTGAGAAATTTCAGTGTTTCTTTAGGAGGTGCATAATACCCCCTCTCCCTCTACATCATTTGAAACAAGTTAATTCGAAAAAATAAAGATGATTCTAATTATTTAAAAAAGACCGTGTCCGTAGACGAAGAAGAGTATTTTTATCGATGTTTAATTTCGTCACATTACCATCAATCGCCGCCGGGGACCATCGTGGGCATTTTTAGAGGGAGATGTACCTATTTTTGGGCCTATTTATCTATTTTAGGCCTATCGATTAGATTAACTAAAAGTTTCCATGAAATGTTTCAAATATTAACGCATAACCAGAAGTTCAATTTAACATGGTCCTTACAATACCTCCCACGGATTTTAAATAAATTCTAAAATTTCAAGATCCCAAACTTCCATCCAACTGGTGGCTGATGGAGATTTAAAGCGAACAAATCCCCAAAATCCACCAAGGGAATATTTTCATTTTCACAGAGCGCCTTCTCATCAACTCTTTACAGCCAGGCACTATTGGAAACTCGTCGATATTCTGTGAAGCATTGAAATGCCCTCCCCATTTGGGCAAACATCACGATGGTTGGTGCGGGTTTGCACAGGGATTATGCTCTTCTTTTCTTTCAGTCAGTTGACGTGATGTTTTCCTTTTTCAAGCAGTGATTTTTTTGTAACCCTCTTGAAGTTTGTTAGAAATTACGCGATTCAGCATTCAAAGTTTATATAAGTTCACCTATAAAAGCTAACATTCTATATTTAAAAAAATCGGTCTACAGGCAAATAAATTAAAGAATTTTTGGCATAGCACACAATTTTCCAAAATGAAAAAATGTTTGGATCCACCTGATTTCCACCGTGTTCAAACTGCTACTTGAGATTTTCCAATCCGGTCATTCAGGTCTAGCGCTCATCCCGCGGCCTTTTCCCGCCCAACACGAGCTCTAAACCGTAAAAAAAAGAAAACCCCAACCTTTTCACCGGATGCAACCCAACATGATGTACTTATACGGTCAAGAGCTCCCCCAGCATATGTTACTCTCCTCCCCCCAGAAACACGGTCCACGTGACGTGCAACGTGTTTTCCCGGTCCCGGCTATGTCCTCGTTACGAAGGGTGCCGTTGATTATGATGAAAAATTATCCTAATTATACAGATTTACTCACCCGGACCCGGGCAAGCGACTTTCTGCAGGTTGAGAAGTGGTTGTTGGGTCCATTTTTTCCACCCGGTGCCACACACTCTCCCGGTTGCGATGACGACACGGCGGCGACCTATCTGGGAACGGTACAGTCAGTTTCCATGATGACCGTGTCCATGGGCGAAGAAGAGCGTTGTTTATCGATGTTTAATTTCGTAACATTACCATCAATCGCAACCGGGGACCATCAGGGGCATTTTGAGGGGGAGATGTACCTATTATTGGGTCTATGTATCTATTTTGGGCCTATCGATTAGATTGACTAAAAGTATTCATGAATAGTCCAAAAAAGGGTACCTCCTCTCTACCAAACTTTCGGAAGCTGCAGAATTTCGGCCAACCTATGGCCAATCACAATAAATGTTCCATTTCCATTCCGATCGATTCTGGGTTGCGCTTTTTCCCACTGAAGCTGGACAGAGAAAAAGAGGATGGGAGGGGGGTCAGGGATCCTGCAGCTGATGAGATTGGAACCGTTCCCCGTCTCCGCCGTTCTGCGCCAACTGTATCATATTGATGAGATTGGTCATTGCAAATAGGACTCGGAGTGGTCGCGCCGACGATCCTTTCGTTGATGTACATTTTGATGGCCAACTGCTGCTGTGTCCATTGGGAAGTGTCCATAACATTGCTGAGACGCGCAATGCAGGGGACGACGGGCGGTTTTATTTATCGATTAGGAAGTGTTTACAATTAAGTTTAATGGAAGGTGATTATTGTGTCGCGCAGATCTTTGATTTCTTCGCGCTAATGACAGCTGTCGTTAGAGATGGAGCACAGCTTGTTTCTCGAAATTCGATGCAATATTTGTCTGACTTTCAGTATCCTATATAAAATAATCTATTTTAATTTTTGAAAACAAACCTGACTTGAACGTAATGAGTGTTAAAAAAAATGCGAAAAATCAACCAGTCTTAGAAAGATAAGTTTCCAAAAAATACTATAACGGTATAATGAAATTTGGCATTAAAATTCAGATTTTGTTAAATGCTCAAAAACACTTTTTTTACAATAAGTCAGACATCTGCAAACATAGCCGTTTTTAGGTCGTTTTTTGTCAATTTACGAATTATTCACTTAAAAAATGTTTGAGATTGACATCTGCACGACCTTTTAAAGGAATCTGGTACATTTTGCCGAAAGTTGTTTCGCCGAATAAACATTCCGTCGAAAGTTTTATATTGTCATGGGAAAAGGTTTGTATTTATTTCTGAAAGGAAAACCTACAAAATCGATTCTTTTTTTGGTTCATTTTTGCTAAATTTCCAAACATCAAAAGTTGGCAAAAGTTTTTTGTTTTTGAAAAACCTTTTTTTAATTATATTAAATGGAATGCAAAACCCCACCACCAAAGAATTTGGTTTTCACATCCAAATAGTTCAAAAAACTTTCCTTAATAGAAAAAATGCAAAAACTCAACAGTTTTCAACAAATCTCAATTGCTTTTAAATTATCTGCTAAACAATCTGTTAAAGTCTGTTCAATCTATTACGTAATTAATTAAAAATCTTAAAACTATTTTTTTAAATGATCATAAGCTTCGATTACAATAAACTGATCATGTTTAAAACACACAAAAGCTCACGGAAATATAGGAAAATATCTTTGAAATTAAAAAGAAATCTCAATTCACTAAAATAGTAGTTTATGCAACAAGTTGCAAAAATAGGATTTTTTCAGCACGAGTCGTACATTTATCCAACGAGGTTCACCGAGTTGGATAAATACGAAGAGTGCTGAAAAAATCAAGTTTTGCAACGAGTTCCATACAACATTTTTTTGCAATTCCGGAAAACACCCATTGAGTGAAATTTTAAGTCAAATTTTCATGTATTTTGTCAATAAATCGTTAAAATCAAAAAAATGTTGAAAAGTGTTACTTTTTGATACAAGTGCTGAAAAGTTCAACTTTTCAGCACCCATTTCAGTGCTGAAAAGTGTTACTTTTCAGCACTCGTTTCGAAAAGTAACACTGTTCAACATTTTTTTGATTTAAGCGATTTATTGACAAAATACAAGAAAGTTTGACTTAAAATTTCACTCAATGGGTGTTTTTCGGAATTGCAAAAAATGTTGTTAGAATTCGTTGCAAAACTTGATGTTTTCAGCACTCGTCGTATTTATCCAACTCGGTGAACCTCGTTGGATAAATGTACGACTCGTGCTGAAAATCCTCTTTTTGCAACTTGTTGCATAAACTACTATTTTAGCAATATTTTTCGCCTCCAAAGCAAGATTTGATATAATTTTACAATTCATCAAAATTCTTAAAATTAAATCTAAAACGTTACTTAATCCACCCTTAGGTGGTTGGCGCCTTCCTCACATTTAAAGGGTGCTATCCAAAATGCAAAAAGTGCGTTAATAACACTTAAGTGCTTATAACTTTTGATAGGGTTGTCAGATTGTCAATGTTTTGGACGCGTTGGAAAGGTCTTTTGAATACCTATCCAACGATAGGTCGCATGAGAGATCCGGACAATGTTTTCATCAACATATCTGAGATCCGGCCTCCAAAAAGCGTATAAATAACACTTAAGTGCTTATAACTTTTGATAGATTTTTCAGATCTTCAATGTCTTCAACGCGTTAGAAAGGTCTTTTAAATACCTTTCTGAAAATGTATAGCATGACGGGTTTTCTAACAAAAACCACCCTTTTTACAATCTTCCGGACTTTTGTTAAAATCGTTTTTTTAGCATAATTTTGAAGTATTTAACTAAACTGCATAATTTTTAATAGCGACTTATGGGACCCCAAGACGAATCGAATGACGCCAAAACGGATAAAATCGGTTAAGCCAATGTCGAGATAACCGAGTGACAATTTTTTGATCAACATCCCACCACACACACAGACATTTGCTCAGAATTTGATTTTGAGTCGATAGGTATACATGAAGGTGGGTCTAGGAGGTCTAATTGAGAAGTTCATTTTTCGAGTGATTTTATAGCCTTTCCTCAGTAACGTGAGAAAGGCAAAAAGATGAAAAGCTGTTGATGCTTCAGAAACATAAATGAATAAATTAGTATTTTAAAAGCGTTTCAATCTGTAGCTCTGCTAGTTTGCCGTGGAGTTTTAGACAATCAATTTTAGGGTGCTCGCCGTTTCAGAAAAAATCATATTCAACTGGTAAAATAACAACTTTTCCATAACCGTTAACTAGGAAGATATTGATTTTTGAAAAATTGTTTAAAGCAAACTTAGGCTTCTGTAATTTAAAATTTCTGTAGTTTTTTTCTTATTCAAAAATTGTTTTGAAAAAAAAAGTTACAGCTAAGAAATTCAATTTTAAATCCTAGAAAGACTTTGATGGCAATGTGTATTGCAAATTTCACATCAAATGAAATTAAAAATGTCAAGCCTTATTGAAAACAGGTGCAGTGTTGATGCCACAAGTATAACCAGGGTGATGAACAGAGCGAATGCGTAACGTGATTTTCGAATGATCCCTTTTTGTTTACATCTACAAAGTAGGAAGCATGACTTGTTTGTGTTTCATTTTGGCTAGTTTTTGATATTTTTGTTGGAAAATTGTGTGTGTTTTCAAGTTTGGAACGGTTATAAGAGGTTTTTCTGTTTTACGAATGACGAAGAACTGCGCCGAGAGTGTCAATCTGCGATGTTCCAGATAAATTTCCTGGCAGATTTTGGAATTCTACAGCATTTCCTTGTCCAGCGAAAAAACATCGCTAATTTTAGCGAAGCTGATCAAACAAAAAGAGAAGATTTTCACTAAACCAGTAGGTTTTCAAACGAAATCAAATTAAGATCAAGACAGCTTCTGGATCAACAACTTCAATCCATAATTATAAAAAAAATACGGTCTCGCCTTCAACTTTTTTAAGATTTCTGAAAATTCAACTCCAGGTCCTCAAAAGCCACAAATTATTCATTCTTGAAAAAAAAAATATTTTTTAATTATCGATTACAATACTCTCTACTTTTGGTGAACGGTAAATTGTTTCCATTTTGACAGTTCAAAATTGAGGCCGTTTTGCGAACCACTATTCAGCACCCAGAGTATAAACAGCATGACTAAGATTCTTAGATACTCGTCTCGCCCCACGAAATTTTGGTTTGCTATCCCGTATCTTCGTCAACAATAAGTAAAAATCATTACAAGATGTCTTAAACTATGCATGGTTCAACATTAAAATTATTTTAAAAGCTGAAAAGTGTTCCATGATGTTCAAAATTGATAAATACTGATAGTGAAATGTATTCAGAATACTTTACAAGTTTGCTCAATTAATTTGAAATATTTCTTTTACACCTCTAATATTCTGAAAAAAAAAATTAAGGCAGAGTATACAAATACTTTGAATAAAATTTGCTTATAAGTTTTCATTGAAATTAAAACAAAAAAAAAAATAAGGGGTACAGTCCAGATTCGAAGGTCTCGAAAAAAACAATTCGCTGTCATATTTTTGATTGTCGAGCTTTAGTATGACCCCTAAACTACGCTAAAGTTATTTAGAATTTGTTAATCCAAGATTGCGGCCAACTTGGTGGTGAAGAAATAATGAAAAAAAATATATACAATCCAGACTCGATTATCCGAAGTCCTAGGCGCAATTTCACTTGGGATAATCGAATCACAAAAAAATGTTTTGTTTTCGTTGTCCTATTATTGATTGTTACCCCTAAACTGCTTTAAAGTGATTTAGAATTTTTAAATCCAAGATGGTGGCCAAAATGGAGGTGATGAAATATTGAAAATACCTTGGAAAAAACGCATTTTTCAATTTAATAGGCAACCTACCAGTCAAATTTGACTGAAATGGGGTCGCAGTACTCAATTTTGATGTTTATAAAAAAATCAACACAATATTTTATGTTCATGATTCAATTGTTCGAAGTCCCATACAAACCTTCGGATAATTGAACTTCGGATAATCCAAACTTCGGATAATCGAGTCGAGGCTTCGGATAATCGAGTCTGATCTGTATTAGGCAATCGATCATTCATATTTAACTAAAATGGGGACGAAGAACTCAAATTTGATGTTATGGAACAAGAAAATTTAAATATGGGTAATTCTCCGCCAACTCACACAGCAGTTGCCCCGACCCCTCTTCGATTTGTGTGAAACTTTGTCCTAAGGGGTAACTTTTGTCCCTGATCACGAATCCGAGGTCCGTTTTTTGATATCTCGTGACGGAGGGGCGGTACGACCCCTTCCATTTTTGAACATGTGAAAAAAGAGGTGTTTTTCAATAATTTGCAGCCTGAAACGGTGATGAGATAGAAATTTGGTGTCAAAGGGACTTTTATGTAAAATTAGACGCCCGATTTGATGGCGTACTCAGAATTCCGAAAAAACGTATTTTTCATCGAAAAAAACACTAAAAAAGTTTTAAAAATTCTCCCATTTTCCGTTACTCGACTGTAAAAAATTTTGGAACATGTCATTTTATGGGAAATTTAATGTACTTTTCGAATCTACATTGTCCCAGAAGGGTCATTTTTTCATTTAGAACAAAATTTTTCATTTTAAAATTTCGTGTTTTTTCTAACTTTGCAGGGTTATTTTTTAGAGTGTAACAATGTTCTACAAAGTTGTAGAGCAGACAATTACAAAAATTTTGATATATAGACATAAGGGGTTTGCTTATAAACATCACGAGTTATCGCGATTTTACGAAAAAAAGTTTTGAAAAAGTTGGTCGTCATCGATCATGGCCATTCATGATCACCCGCGACAGACACGGACGATGAAACAAAGAGAAACGCAAAAAGTTACTTTTTCAAAACTTTTTTTTCGTAAAATCGCGATAACTCGTGATGTTTATAAGCAAACCCCTTATGTCTATATATCAAAATTTTTGTAATTGTCTGCTCTACAACTTTGTAGAACACTGTTACACTCTAAAAAATAACCCTGCAAAGTTAGAAAAAACACGAAATTTTAAAATGAAAAATTTTGTTCTAAATGAAAAAATGACCCTTCTGGGACAATGTAGATTCGAAAAGTACATTAAATTTCCCATAAAATGACATGTTCCAAAATTTTTTACAGTCGAGTAACGGAAAATGGGAGAATTTTTAAAACTTTTTTAGTGTTTTTTTCGATGAAAAATACGTTTTTTCGGAATTCTGAGTACGCCATCAAATCGGGCGTCTAATTTTACATAAAAGTCCCTTTGACACCAAATTTCTATCTCATCACCGTTTCAGGCTGCAAATTATTGAAAAACACCTCTTTTTTCACATGTTCAAAAATGGAAGGGGTCGTACCGCCCCTCCGTCACGAGATATCAAAAAACGGACCTCGGATTCGTGATCAGGGACAAAAGTTACCCCTTAGGACAAAGTTTCACGCAAATCGAAGAGGGGTCGGGGCAACTTTTCCCGATTTCGTGTGAGTTGGTAGAGAATTACCCATATACGAAAAAAATGTTTTTTTGTTCGTGATTCTAGACTGTATTGATTAACCATCTACTGCCCAATTTTTTATCGATTTTTTTTCTTGTGTTTAACGGTAATTTTGAGTATGCTCTGCAACTACCTTGATTGATGTTTGCATGTATAATTTTAAATTGCATTTATCTTAATTTGTTTAGCTTTGTTTTTGGTAGTATTTTGCCTATTCTGCTAGCCTATCATAATATTTTGCCTTTCTATTTTTTCATAGTTTAAATCACCTTTAATTTTTTTGTGTCATATTTTCTCCTCTACAAGGACACCATAAGCATTTAAATTGTTAAAAAAATGCGTAGAGGCAAAGTCTGAGACACAAAATAACTGCTTTACTTAAAATAAAGGAAATGTTGGTAAAAACACAGCCAAAGTTGACCCCTAAAAAATTATATTTAGAAAAAAAAACATTGGCAAAGTCACATAAAACAAGTTAAACTTCCAACCCCGAAATTCTCTAAAATTTAAAGAGTTCTAGACAAATTGATTTTTGGCGATTTTTTCGACCGAAGCCCGTCTAGATACGTCTAGGTACAAGTTGTGCTCTAACGAGTTCGCTCGAAACTGTTCAAACTCATACGCAAAGATCAGGTAGCCCCAAAGCTTACAGAAATCAGTGTGATATTTCCATAACCCAGCTCAAAGGTCTTCATCGTTCCACTTTACTACCCATTATCGTACTCTCTTTATCAGCTTTGCCTAGTCTGGACAAACTTTCTCCAAACGTAACACGATCGCTCGCATTCAGCTGCCTTCCACTTCCAACCAGCCGAAATAGCTCAGTTGGGAGAGCGTTAGACTGAAGATCTAAATGTCCCCGGTTCAATCCCGGGTTTCGGCACACGGGAAAAATCCATTTTTTTACTACTAGCTATTCAACAACAATATGTGAAAAGAGAAAAATGGCGCAATTTTGTGACGTTGTTCGTGACAATGGTCATTAAGGGACCGTATTGTTCCACGCTGTGGATTATGTGGCAAGGGTTACGAATTTATCGCATGGTGGTACAAATTTACGAGTTTGATTAAGCACTTCCATCGCTGCTGCTGCCGGTTACCATTTCTGGCGGTTGAGTGCCGTGAAAATAAGAAATTTATTCCCGAAAGGGTTGTTTGCGCTACAAGCCATGTGAGCGACACTCACATAAACACACATACACTGGGGTATGGATTTCAGCAGAAGCACACGGTGGAAAGAGACGTACAATTCTGTCAGGGAGGTGTGGCCAAAGCGAATTTTTCATTTCAAAATTAATGGCTTTGGTACGTGCAGAAATTGAGACAAAAGGTGCTCATTTTTTACACCCTTTTAATGCCGGTATTTTCTTTTCTTTTGTTCCGCGAGGGGAAAGTTGGGCGGTAGTAATCTGACGGAAGCAAGTGCGGATTGGCTGGTCATAAATTTTGCCGATGATGAAAAGGGAAGACTTTTGAAAAATATTTAGATGATGTTTTATTGTTAGAAACGGAAAAAATCTCAGCGTAATAATAATTTACTTCAATTTTCATCAGCCGAAATAGCTCAGTTGGGAGAGCGTTAGACTGAAGATCTAAATGTCCCCGGTTCAATCCCGGGTTTCGGCAATGAGTGAGCTTTTTTGATAAAATAACTAGTTACCGTTGATTAGTAAACTATTTCCTAAAAGCAATCGAACTAATTATTTTTAAACATTATGCTACATACAACATTTGAGCAATTCTCTGAAATATCGGTCATTCGTTTTTTTTTTTGTATTTTTAATCAGGCTGCAACTGTTTTGGTACCTTTGGTAAGCCTAAAGAAGTCATTTTGCATGATTAGTTTGTCCAATTAATTTTCCATATAAATTTGGCAGCTGTCCATACAAAAATGATGTATGAAAATTCAAAAATCTGTATCTTATGTAGATTATTTTTTGATCGATTTGGTGTCTTCGGCAAAGTTGTAGGTATGTATAAGGACTACACTGAAAAAAAATTAAACGGTAAAAAATTTGGTGAATTTTAATTTCACTTTTTGTTATTAATACTTGAAATGCAAAAAAAAAACACTATTTTTATTAATTTTTTTATTATCTGATAAGTTTTGAGAGACATCAAATGTCAACTTTTCAGAAATTTCCAGAATGTGCCAAAAATCTTAGATTGAGTTCTAAAATTGATATAAAAAAAATCGAGTGTGTGTGATTTTTGATTGCAAATTCGATTTTACATCGAAAAATAAAGTAGAAATTTTTGCGACCAATGTTTCGATTTTTTTTAATCAGTATTTGTTCAAAAATTCATAACCTGGTCAAAGATTTTTTGAACATTCTGAAAATTTCTGATAAGTTGGCATTCGATGTCCCCGTCCCCTAAAACTTATCTCAAAATATAAAAAAAATAAAAATAGTGTTTTTTTTTTGCAAATCAAGTTGTAGTGACAAAAGTGAAATTAAAAATCATCAATTTTTTTCACCGTGTTTCATTTGTTTCAGTGTAGTCCTTATCCATACCTACAACTTTGCCGAAGACACCAAATCGATCAAAAATTCCTTCAAAAGATACAGATTTTTGAATTTCAATAAATCATTTTTGTATGAACAGCTGCCAAATTTCTATGGAAAATTAAATGGACAAACTAATGATGCAAAATGGCTTATTTGGGCATAGCAATGTAATCTCTTTTTGAGTATGCTCTGTTTTTCTCTTATTTCCAGTAATTCTACAAAATTTAAAAAAGAATCATCTCTGGTTTCTTCTCAACTGCTGACAAATTTGATATATAAACTCTCAGATGTCATCAAGAAAGCATTAGTACTATTTTGAGTCCAAAAAATACCCACAGCATCGTTCATATTTCACGCAGCATAATATGACAAACATCTCGATAGAATGCTGATTTACTGCGACAGACATGCGGTACTGATCCATCGCAATAAAATTTACCACACTTTAGGGGACAGCGTAAAAGTGACACCGGGGAATGCCTCCAATTATTTATGGTTCGACGCTCTCGTTAAAGTCAAAAAATTTCCCCATTCAATTTTTCCTTGTTTATTTTACCATAAACACAGAACACAGAGCCGAGGTGAATGACTCACTCGAAAGTGAGGAAAAACTGAAGAAAATATGCTTTTGGTTGCTGTGGGTGGTGGAGGGGGGCATTTTCCTTCGAGCAACAAGTTTTTCCATCCCCACAGTTCTGTTTGTGTTCTTTTGATGCATTCTCGTGACTTTCTTATTGAAACTTCTTTGGTGTTTGAAGCATCAAAGCGATGGATGACGGTGCCGAATTTTCCTTTCTTGTTTTCTAATATTTTGGTAGGATGAACTGTCCCAGCATGGACCTCACAACTTTAGCGATATCGTAGCTTGAGCAACATAAATCAAAGTAGATCAAATTTGACTGTGCCTACCCTAGATCCTTAGCTCCATTTGCGGCAGTGGGGAAAACCTCAGCACATCACACGGACCAATTTCTCCATCAATTTTCAATTACCCTCAGACATCACTTTCAATTTGGATTACTGCGGAAGCCTCGGAAAACCGCCCTCGATTGACACACAACACGACAAGGTACAGAGAGAGAAAAAAAAATAAGAAAATCTGGAACCATTCTGGGAGGGCCCTCCAACTCCGTGACCATCAATCACAGACAAATAGACGAATTTAAATGTTTTTTGATCAACATTACACTAGAGCTACATCAAATTGAGAAAAGTCAAAACAGCGCCACCATTTCGTTGATGGTCGTATCCATAACTAATCTAAATTTGAAATGACTGCTAATACTTAAAACTCGATTTGAAAAAGAGTCTATCGTCTGCTTATTGTGCGTCTCAACTTCAAGAAGTCCCACTTCCTCTGGGAAAACAAACCCAACTGCACGTTCAGCTTTCACGCAAGACCAACTTTGGCTGTTTTTCCCGTCGAGTTGGCGGGAATTTAATTTAAATGTCACACACTCTCTCCGCGCGCGATGGTCAAAAAATCGCCGCGGCAAAATACGCAGAGCACTACGCCCCCGGGGTCTCCGACGGAATGGCTTGGGTGGAGTTGCTTCTGACAGTTGACGGGAAGTGGCAGCCGTCGACGTGGTGGGAATTGGAGAGGTGCAAAGGAGAAGGAGGAGTTGCTCATGGGAGTTTTAGCGTTTGATGAATCTTTTTTCGACGACGTGGACGGAACTCCCGGAGGATCTGGAGATGTTTGGTTGGGCGTGAAGTGTAGAAAATGGACAGAAGCATTGAAAAAACACAACTTTTTCCTTAACTAATTGAATGAGTATCGTTTTATGTACTTTCAAAATGATAAAGTCTTGCAATCTTTTCACAAAATATCAGATTTGTCAGGCATGGATCAACATTTTCTAGCCAAGATTCTTACGAATCAACTATTCACTTATAAGCAAGGATGGATAAATCTAGCTCTTATCTTGTTAGTGAGAGACTTGAATGCAATATCAAAACTCAATAGAGTCAAGAACTAGTAAAACCAGATCAACGGCATTTAATACACGTATATGCATTTCATTTGTTGTTAAAAACGTTCAAATTTTCTCAGTCTGACGAAATTATTACCAATAATTAACACCTTAACAAATAACAAGGTTCCAACTAAAATATTGACTAACACAGCAAAATTTATATTAACAAGAAGGTCAACGAGTAAAACGACCACAGATGACAGTTTCCGAAAGTAATCAAACCCCAGTACAAAAGTCATGCTCAGTCTGATCACTGTTCACTCCATTAACTTCCAGTGATGCCCTGCCGTGATTTGGTCAAGCTTAATTATGTCACAGTGGGAATAGTTTCGTGCCTTCGTTTGCAATTTTTGTTAGTGCCATTAATAAACATCAAGATAAATTGAATTTCTTTCGCCTTCTCCGCCATCGGACCCATACTCAATCTGGATTTGCTTTGTGTAGTCGTTTTGCTAATGGAAATGCCAACCAGCTCTAATTTACACTCTCCCGACAATTAACGCACAACATTGTATTTTTATGTATTTATATGTTGTCAAGGGAGGAGGGGACATGCCTAGAATATAGTTTCGTTCTTCTCACTATATCTTATCGCAGTAAATTAAAGTGCCCCTTTTCGCCATGGCTTCCCATCATTTCCCAATCTAAATACTTTGATGTTTTATGCTCTTTCCGAACCTAATGCGAGCTTCTCGCCACGACGGATCACAAGAGGGTATGGCATTAACTGTCGAGTATACAGTACACCGACTACAGGATTATTCCGTCCCATATGGCACTCGCAGACTCATCGTTGTGGGACAATTTGGCAAGAACCAATAATTTTTGTTTTCTTCAAATGAGATCTAAAAATACAAAAGTCCATACAATCTATAAATTTTCACGATTTATGCATAAATATGTGAAATCATAGAACTCCGTGCAATGTTTCCACTCGTCATACACAGTTTAGTTCAAAAAGCATATCGTTACACTAGATAAAACAATTCGACATTTTTGAAGTTAATGTCTGTAAACGTTTCAATTTCGTGGAGGTAGATTTGGGCTACCTGAATACGCTGCAATCGACAGAATTGAATCTTAGTGAATTCCCTGCCAACAAATAAGAATAATCTTAACCATAAGTGTGTATGATTGCTTCAAATAATTTCTTAGCATTTATACTCGAAATTTACAATTTTGTTTATTGACAAAGAATTCACTGAAACGTCTACACTCAACCCCCGGTCTTTGATCACTTTTTCGTTTGAAACTTTCTAGTTTGTACCCCGTTGTACGCGTTGGTTTGATAAAGTCATGTCACATTTTACACGGTGCTCACGCACACTTTCAAAACAAACGTTTGGTAGTGTGTGTGATCCCCGTGTAAAAGGGGTGTCAAAATAAAAAGCGACCCCGTTCGTTTGACAACAGTTGATGTCAAACCATCGGGGTTTGAGTGTATTGACAAACATGTCGAGTTGTGAAATTGATTAAATTTGTTGTTGTTTACATCGATTGCAAGAAACGACGTTGTATTGTACGATCACTTCTGGAGTTTTTTTGAAAAGGACCAATAAACCAAATTTTCAGTTTTTGCTTGTTGGGTGTTTTTTAATACCCCTGACTCAAGGCGGTTCTAAAAACACCCAAAAAACTGGAAATTTGGTTTATTGGACCTTTTCAAAAAAAACTCCAGACTTTGATGTCACCATTATAAGGCTTTCTAGGCCTAGTTAAATAATTTAACCCAAAAACTAAGTACTCCTCGTCACAGTTTCCTTATGCAAAACAATCCACGGCAACATTTTGAAAGGCATCATGTAAATTTGGATACTTTCTGGGTTGTTGCATATTCTGAAAGTACTCTTAATAAGCTACCTCTCCACCAAAAGTGAACAAAAGCTACTTCAGTAAAGTCTGTTTAATAGTGATTTTAAATAAATCAACATAAACAAAATCTCTAGCATCAGCAGTGCCTGCTTATATAGCCCTATCAACATGTCAAATCGATGCCAACATTTCAAAAAGCATCATGTACAAACCATGCGTTTTGAGAAAAACGCATTTGAATGTTGAGCATCCATTTTCAATTACCATTTTTATATAAAAGCAAAATAAGATGTTCTCATAATAACAAACGATAAAAAACGTTGCTTTCATTGATGCTTGATCATCCAAATTCAATAAAACATTATTTCCATAATTTTATTTGAGAAAAACAAACATAACTTCTTTTGAAATCGCCAACGTCGATATCACCCTGCTGTCACTGAGGGGGGCGCTTTGTTATGATTCGTTTTTCTTCGCCGAATGTACATGGCGCTTTTTTCATGTTGCTTTTTTTCTCGTCACGAGGTTTATGTAGCCTTTTGTTTGACAGGTTGACAGGGCTATATAAACAGGGACTGCTGATGGCAGAGATTTTGTTTATGTTACTTTATTTAAAATCATGATTAAACAGACTTTACTGAAGTAACTATTGCTCATTTTTGGTGGAGAGGTAGCTTATTAGGAGTACTTTCAGAATATGCAATAACCCAGAAAGTGTCAAAATGTACATGATGCCTTTTGAAATGTTACCGTCGAAATAAAAGACTGCATGAACCACGTGACGAAAAAAAGCATCACGAAAAAGACAACATGTACATTTACAAACGAAAAGAAAAAAAAAGCTTCCCCTCGGATGGAAGCAGGGTGATAATCCTTATTATTCTTATTAAGTAATCCAAAAAACCCAATTACTAAATAAGGAAAGGAGCCAAAATTCCTAGAAATTAGGAATTTGGTACTTTTTTTATTTCAGTGTAGGTGATTTCAAAAGAAGTTATGATTGTTTTTTTAAATATAATGATGGAAATGATGTTTTGTTGAATATGGATGATCAAGTATTAATAAAAGCAACGCTTGTCATCGTTTGTAATCGTTAGAACATCTTCTTTTGCATTTATAATAAAATTAGATTTGAAAAATTATGCTCAACATTCAAATGCGTTTTTCCCAAAACGCAGGTTTGTGCTATTTGAAATGTTGGCGTCGAAATGATAGCACTCGAGCTGTCACGGCCCTGCGAAATATGTTACATATCGGGCGGTCAGTTAAAACAACCAAGGGAATGATGGAAGGAGAGGAATCTCAAATCCTCATAACTAATTTCAAGATTTTTCAGGTGAACACCAAAAACGCGACCAAAAATTAAAGAGCACGGATAAGGTTCATTACTGCTATATTCAAATTGTTGTTATAGGACACCGAATTATTGAATATTTTTTTGGCGTAAAATGAATTTTGCAGCTTAAAACCAGTTAAATAAATGAAATAAAATATTTTTTTTTGTGAGCACCTGTGTTAAAAACCAAGATTGTTTATTTTTTAATCTTTAGTCTGACAGTCTTGGTCTGACGTTTTTGGTCAAACAGCTTTATTATGGATTTTGGTCTGGACCTGGGTGATGAACAGAGCGAATGCCTAACGTGATTTTCATTTTGTTTACATCTACAAAGTAGGATACTGTTCAAGCACAAGCATGACTTGTTTGTGTTTCATTTTGGCTAGTTTTGATATTTTTTTGTTGGAAAATTGTATGTGTTTTCAAGTTTGGAACGGTTATAAGAGGTTTTTTCTGTTTTACGAATGACGAAGAACTGCGCCGAGAGTGTCATTCTGCGATGTCCCAGATAAATTCCCAGGCTGATTTTGGAATCCCACAGCTCCTCCTGGTCGAGCGAAAAAACATCGCAAATTCTAGCGAAGCTAAACCAACAAACAGAGAAGATTTTCACTAAACCAGTAGGTTTTCAAACGGAATCAAATTAAGATCAAGACAGCTTCTGGATCAACAACTTCAATTAATAATTATTTAAAAAAACGATCTCGCCTGCAACTTTTTAAAGGTTTCTAGAAAGCCTTCTTATTGCGTTTCGAGAAAAGCGAAATTTAATCATTGACCTCGAATAGACAAAACCAAGGGCACGGAAAGTAAACAATAACAATCAAAATCAGTTTAGCGTGATCGAGTTTGGTAACCGGAGTCACGAGAATCAATAAAAACAAAACGTTGCAGGTGGTTTTGTAGCAGACATGACCAGCATGACAAAGAACATTGCAGGACTTCATGCACTTGTGACCATCCCAGGATCTCAGGATTGAAATCGAATTTTGTCGATCTGTTAAGGTCAAAATGTGAGGCACTGAAAGCTGCACAAAATGGCACCCAGCCCAAAATGTACTTGCGACAAAATAGCATGATCACGACGATATGTTGAGAGAGTTTCTGCACGACTTACGTATGGAAAGATAAACCGAATCATGCAAGATTTTCCACCTCTTTAGCAAAGTTGCGAGGGGACAAACTGACTCACGTGCTGCGGCACACATATTATCACCATAAACTATTTACAATATACCTTCGTTATTAAAAGCACATAGATAGATACACAGCGGTAGACACTTCTCGGCCCCAGAATACCCCTAGGGGACTTTTAGGTACGGCCGTCTTAAGGACAACCCCCACCCATCCACCTTCATCGTTTTAGCAAAGACGACATCGGTTCATTATTATGATTATTACAACGAGAGGGTAAATATATGAAGGGCAACTTCTTTGCAAATCGTGACGTGCCGCCGTCTGTTTGCCAAGTTTTCCACCAATTTCCGAGACGCCTCCAGCTTGGAACCACTTGGTCTGACGTCCCATATGGGTTCAGCACGCGAGGTTAGGCATTACGCCCTTCTTAAAAACACGGCTCGTGCGTACCACCCACGTAAATGGGTGTTCAAAGTAATTCTCGCTTGCAAGCGGGGGTTGAGGTCTCACACTTTTTAGACGGTTTTAATTGCGGTTACGCCATCAGTCGGTAAACAGATACAGAATTCCGGGCTGTGACTTCCCAAGAAGGGCAAGGTGTATTACTTTGAGAATGGAATTTATCTTTTTTTTTCTTGCAGCATAATTCGAGCAAAACATTTTAAAAGGACCAGTTTACCAAAAGAGTTTTCAAATAGTTGCAGACAATGGATTCTTCTCTGATTTTCAACAAAAAGAACTCAATAAGATCTGTTTGATCTTCTAATATGTCATGGGCACGTGCGTCGCCTTCGCGGTTGTCAACAAATCCCTTCCCCACCCTGCCTAACGTAAACCATGGGTCGGTACAGAACTCCAAAACGTCCGAGCGGACATTCCGTCGCCCGAGGGGACCACTCGATGAATTGAATTACGTTTCTTACTTGCAGTTTTTTTGTACGTCGACGTCCCCATCAAATCATTCATTTCGTATTCCTTGCTGTACCTTTTACAATATATTACAATATTTACCGATGAAAGAGGGTGAGAAGGGCAGTTGGACCCCGCCACGGTGGTTATGTTCCTGCAGCGATGCATAACCAATCCCTCGTCGTCGTCGTAGCCTGCGGTCAATCAACTCGGGACTATCTAGATGTTAGACTTTGTGTGGTACATCTTCATGCTTTGAGAGGTGGGGTGGTCGCGGGAGGAGCCCTGATCGCTTATCTTGTGCATGTACCATTTCTTGGATGCGCTTTTAATGCTCGGAAAACCCACTGCTGGTTGTTTAAAGATTTACCTTAGAACGTACCCAAATCCAGCCCCGAGTTTCAACAATACACAAAATAAAGCAGGAGATGCATAATTCAATCTTGTTGGTGGGGGCCACGGGCTGAAAAAAGAGCAAACGGATTGTAATCGATCACTGAAGCGCGCGCACTGATCCGTGGACGTAGCTGAACGGACAAGAGGTTTCCTTTTCCTGAATGGTAAAGGGGTTTACATGCAGCGGTAATCAGATGCAGCATTGTTACATTCATTAGCATAATCTGAATCAACATTTTGTTTGCTTTAAGTTGATTCCTCGGACTTTCGAATAATCGGAAGGGAATTCCGTAGCAATTTCATTCAAAATTCATCCACGTTTTGATCCACAAAAGTCAGAAGTAAATTTCTTTTGAAAACCATGGCTCTAAAATTAAACTGTCAATTTGAAAGTGCCATGGCAATCGTTCACCACTTTTCAGCAACAAAATTGCTCACTGTACTTTCTTATAAATAGTGCCTCTACAAACTCCCCTCCCAACAACGTCCCAGGTGTCACTTTCGGGCCTCCCCGCCCCTCATTGACAGCCCTAATTAATATTTATTTGTTTTGTCTATTGCTCGCGAAACATCTTCTAAACACACATAACCTGTCAGTCCTCATTACATTCCGCTCTTCCCAAGCGAAACATCGTGTTCAAAACTTCACGGTTTGACGAAAGTGAGACAGCTGTTTTCGGGACGCCGCGACCGCACACGCACGTGGACTGCTGTAATAAGTACTTCCGCCGATAGAGAGCGCGCACACACCCGTTTATCGTGCTGTCACTCAAAATTTTGACAGCTCAACGCAGCAGCAGCTTCGCGACAGTTGATAATCATCATCATTAAGGGCGAGCTCGCTCACAATGGATGTGCTTGATAATTTACAACTTTTTGTTCGTTGTAGAGTCGGTTCTTCTGTCGTTTTTTCCTTCTAAAAAGATTAGACAATAGTTTTATCACACAAAATTCAACTCTGTTTTAGGAAACCCTGATGATAAACTGTTATTTAATGCGATTTTTCTCATCATTTTTGCGTGCCTTAACACAGATCAATAAGGTAGAGCACTAAAAGAAACAACTCGGCAAATTCTTGAACCATTTTCAACAGACTCGCAACGCGTCTTCAAAATCCGTCTATGATCGCCAAACCGTAATCATCATTTATCTTCACTTCTAGCGTGACGTCACTTCCTGGAAGCTGGTCCAGGTTCAGGATGGTGGAGCTCGCTCAACTTGGGACGTCCCGAGAATCCCGAGATTATCTTGGACACATTTTTCGAAGCCATTAATCACGCAAATTTTGGGGCCAAGATTCCGCTTTGGGGCTCAGGCAATATGAACCTCACTATGCAGCAAAAAGTTTATCGACTTTGGACGAAAGTTTTGTCTTTTTTTTTTTGCTCATAAGAAATCTAGGGATTTGATTGAAATTTCTCTCACGAAGTTTGGCAGCCAAGAAGCTAGAGGTAGGTTGGGAAAGCGTCATAGCTAAAAGAAACGGACGGTGACTAATTTAGTGGAATCAATCTAGTTTTTTGTCCATGAAAATGTGATCAGTGGACGATAACAAATGGCACAACATCATGAGCACTTAGAGTTAGTATTCAATTTCATGGTCGAGATAGTTGAAAAGGATGAGTATAAATAATTTTCACTATTTAAATAAGGTACGATGAGTTCGATGTTTGCATGAAAAAATCTAGCTAATTCAAAATTACCTTCAAAAATCTATCAGCCAACAGTTTAATGGTCTATTGGAATGCTCAAAAACTTACCACCACCCAGTAGTGTAAATAAGTGATTGACAAAAAATATCATTTGATGAAACCAACTCTAAAATCACTATAGCTTGTGAGCTTGTGAGATCTGTTATATTATTTCGTGATTGTCAGCAAGAGCATTCTTTTTTTATCACTCCTTCTCTTTTTCTTGTATCGCAAATTCGCCCAAGATTCTTTCGATATCTCAAAAATCAGCAATGAAAGAACACGAAAGGGGGATTGGGAGATTGGCAAGCTTTGTTTTGTGACGGCTTTTGTAGCTACGATCTATTTAGGAGGATGATTGTGAATGTGAGACTGAGAGAGAAAAGAAAATGATACACGGTATTGTGTACACTAGATAGAGACCCTCAATTTTTGGTTCTGAGAATTTCGGTACGAAAAGAGGGATAGTGAATTTTGGCAAATGAAATTTTGAGTATGATAATGTTGTCGCTGAGAGCTGAATATTTGATATTTTTACAACCCTGTTCCTTACCACAGACACACAGATGACAATCTGTTTCAAAATCCAACTAACAAAAATGTTAAAGATCAATTTTGATTAAGGGGTTACATACATGTAAATCGGCAAAAATGTCAGAGGCTGGTTTGAGCACACACTTAAACTTTTTTCAAAATCTGTTTTCAAAGCATTAAAATATTACTTTTCATCTAATCTATTAACAAAACCAATTTGAAGACATTTGCAAGACATTTGGTTGTAGCATTGCCGAGATATAGCTACACAGAAAAAAATTATGGTAATATTCATCAGGAAATGGTGACAGATTTTGTGGCAAAATAAATGATAAATTTTACCCCAGAAAATGATGAATTTTCATCAGTTTTTGATGAATATTCATCAGGTTCACATTTTTACACATTTTTTATGTAATATTACACAAATAAAGAGGTAATATTCAACCTACCAAATTTTCAACATTCCAAAATTCAACTTTTTTTTTCTGTGTATTTGAAAGTAGCAGTTTCAAAAAAATGGTGCCACGATATCTCAACATTGCTTCGACCAAATCGGCTCAAAATTTTGATGAAGACTCGTTAAACCAGTCCCGTGTGCATGACGAAGGCAGATTTTCAAAAAGTTTATTTTGAAAAAGATAAAAATATTTTTCTGTTTTTCACATAAAAAATCGCCAATTTTTTTATTTTTGTATTTTTTTTAAATTTAAAATTTCAAAATCGGCCTTCGTCATGCACACGTAATATGTCTTGGGAGTCTTCATACAAAATTTCAGCCAATTTGGTCCGTCCCATCTCGAGATATCGTGGCACCCGTAAATCAACTTGGTGTTCAGAGAAAAACGCTCAGAAAGTTAGACAGTTTGCTTTGCGCATAGCAAAACTCTGAGTTTAAATATTCTCTAACTCAGTTAAGCCATAAATTACCTTCATGAAACTTTCAAGAGAGATTGAAAAAATAAATAAAAATAAAAATCTGTAATATAAAATTTTGTGAATTTTTACATGTATGTAACCCCTTAAGGGGTGGCAACGTGTTTGTAACCTCTTAAATGAATTTCACTGTATTCTCTTAGAATTCGGATGTTTTAATTTGCAAAATCAGAATTGCAACTAACAAGTAGTTTACAATATTGTTGATGGAATGTACTGTTTTCATGTTACAGTTACTTTTAGGTTAATATTTTTGATCTCTTTTCGTTTTTTTTGCATTTAAAAAAAAGTTACTAAAAAATGCAAAAAAAATCGTAGAGAACTACTCACCTTTTTCTGAAACTGAATTCAATTTTATAACTGAAGAGTACCTATTTATTGTCGCCGCGGCACTAAATCGAATTGAGCGAGTTTAACTCTCGCGACGATTTTCTGGCGCGAAATTTCTGTCAAGCATGTTTGGGCTGTTTCTAATCTGTGTGTTAACTTTTTTGTTTTGATTGTTTGGTTTTGTATAAGTCGTTGGAAAACATCGTGTGGTTCTACGTGGTTCTGCAAAGAAATGCGACACTAATGTTTATATAATTAGTGATTAAAATCATTTTAGGGGTTCAAACTAGCTGTAGAACTGCTTTGGTTGGGTCATGTAACGATTTTCAATATGTTCCCAGCTTCAGAAGAAGAGATAACATATCAAGAGTTTTGGTCACAATCTTGGGCTGGGTTGCCAAACCCTTTTGAAAGTCGAATGTGTCGTCATAATCCTTTTCAGGCTGGACTTCATGGCATTGCCCATCAAAACACGCCCATTGAACGATTTCTAGCAGATCTTTGAGGTCAATTCCTTGATCTATTTCGGCCGCGGCGCTAGTCTCTTCGCAACTCCACTCGCGACATTTCAGTTTGGTGCCGCGGCGAAATTTTGTTTTGGTTTCGAATGTGACATTTGACATACACTCAGAAAAGAAACTACCCAAAATTGCTTCGCGAGATGAAAAACACTCGCGCTGTTATTTCGATTTATTTCCGAAATCACAATATAATTTGTAATTAGGTTTTACGCCGACTCGGTTTTTAGGTTAGAAATTTGACAGCTTGGCTGCACTGTTTACATTTTTTGCACGTGTGTCTCAGTAAAAATGTGTGTGCGTGTGCGCTCGTGACGTCACGCTGTAAAACCTAATTGCAAATCTTAAAATTGTTCACTTTTTTGCAACAAACTTCTAAGAACGTAAACATCAAGGTTGTTAAACCCTACGCAGATAATCGAATCGGACTGCACTTCAACCAAAACAATAACAAATTGTCCACCAGGCGTTGAATTACGCGCAGACATGTCGCGGCGTAGAGTGCGAAAACTTGCGTGCAAAAAAAGGATTTACGTGCTAAAGCTCAACTATTCAGCAAATCCCCGATTAGCCACGTTCTAATCGAAAGTTCAGCACTTTCTAGTTGTACCCTCCAAACGACCCCCGGTTGATATAAAAAGAACCTAGGTAAGGTAGCACCGGCAACGCTTCATGTAGTGTCAAGGTGCTCTTCAGTTGTGCAACATGTTGAAGTTGGTCGCTGTTTTTGTGCCACTGCTGGTGGTCGGCGTTTGGGCTGCTCCTCCCAGCAGCAACGGAAACTCCACGTCAGATTTCAACAAAATTCACATCGTGATAGAGCTGCGCAAGAACCCGATGAACACCAGTGCCCCCGAAGAGGTGATCGTGTACCAGGAGGTCGAGGATTCCCGCGAGGTGACGACCCCGATGGCCGCGACTACACCGGCTGCGAAGCCGACCAGACCCGCCACGACCTCGGCCCCAGCAGCAACAACTCCGATGTCATCCCTGCTGGCGTTCGACTCATCGGAGGAAGTCGTACGGCGACCATTCCCCACGTTCAGTCCCGAACGGTTCCCGCGGTACCGGCCGACAATTTCCGTCCCCCCCAAGGGTCCCAAGCTGCTGCTGATGGGCAACCGACCCACGGTGGACTTCCTGAAGCGACACTTCCCGAAGGCGCAGGTCGCGACGCCGATCACGCCGAGCCACAACGTGGTCGTGCGGAATGCCCGCAGAACGACCAACTCGGCGATGGCTGAGTCAGCCGCCAAGAGGCCAACTTTCGAGGTCGTCGGAACGTACAAGGACAGTACGCTGCACCGTTGACGCAAACCAGATGGCGCTGCGGGAACTGCGCGCTTCGTTGAGTTGTTTTAGGAAATGTCGTTAAAATAAAAACCGAAAAAAGTCATAACTGTGTCGTCTGGTTTTGCCGGCTGCTGGCACAAATGTGTTTGTTCACTTCCAAGATTCGCTCGCATCGCAGTGATGCAATTTGTGCAATTAGCGAATGACGCATTTTTTTTTGCCTTCGGCTGAATGATTTATTGTCGCAAGATGACATTCGGTATGTCACGTGGTGCCGCCCCGAAGAACTCCTGCATAAATAAGGTGTTTTCAGAGGATAATTGAAAGAGTCGGCGACGTTGACGAACTCAACAGCTGCCGGTTTCGCACAAGTTCCACCACCCGTAAATCACCCAATCAGTTCAATTAATCTGATGAAAGTTTTATTGCTCGCACTACACACCAGTCGCTCTCTCCAGGAGGATCATAAAATCTAAATAATTAGAGTACAAGATCCGGTGTCGAAGTCAGGCAGCTCCGTCGTCGACTGTATGGAAGGAAGGTGCGATTAAGGATTTCATTAATTTCGAATTACTCCGCCGAGCCACTCGAACCCGACTTCTGGAGAAACGGAGTGTGGAGTTGTTTGCGAAAGCCGACCAAATGGACGGCGAAGTAGATTCCGTACAGAGTTGATGAGGAGTTAGAGAGTGCTCCCAACACTTTGCATCGAGAGAAAACCCCATAAAACTGTCTCCTGCCGGATGCGAGCACAGGAATCCAGTAGATAATTTACGACTTTGGCGGCACTCTCTCTGTACGGTTCAAGGGATCCAGTACGATGCGTTGTGTTCTGTGGACTGCAAGGTTCGTGCTGTTCAATATGATATCATGAATAAGGTGCTCTTTGGGCAGACTGTGGATATCGAGAGATTCAGTTCAGAATTATAAATCATAATACTCCGAGGATAACAGGAAAGTGCAATTTATATTCGTACTTTGTTTAGGAAAAACAAGTTTTACTTACAAAGATATTTCAAGCCAGTAAAGCCTAAATTGTGTTTTCTCGTCATATTTATTGAGCATTTATTAAGGTTCAACAACCCACCGTCGCTCATACGTCCACTCATCTCGATTTATGCTCTCGTTCACCTGACGGAAAATCAATACCCGTCATGAGGTCAAAATTTCAGTTCATGTGCAGCACGAACCAGTCCCGGATCCTTTCCCGGAGGCCAATCACGCTAATTGCGTTCCCAGCATAAATCGGCTCATAGAAAACCGAAAAGCCCTCTTCCCTGTCAGAATCAACAAAAAGTGCCCGCGTTCATAAAATATTCATTTTTAATTAATTTTAATGGTTTACGCAGGAGAGTTGTCGGTTTTTCGGATTGTGTTTGATTGTTTACTGCCGAAGAAGATTACGTACCGAATCTTCAATCATGATATGCAACATGTAAGTATAATTTTATTGGGATCTATTTGTCAATTGTTGAGATGAAATCGTTAAGTTAGAACTCACCTTCGACCACATTCCGGAGTGCACGGTTTGCCGGACATTGCTGTTCTGCAGAGCTGTTCTTCAAGCCTCGAATAGATATTCCAAGGATTAGAGCACTAGCGATCCATCTATTTGATTGGTCAACTCTTTATTTTTCACAACACCAGACCTTGTTTAAATTTATTTCACTTGGTAACAACATAACTGGCTTCAAACCCCCCCGGTTTAGGATGGGTTGGCGCAGAAACACATAAACAACCAAGATTGATTGCTTCTTTTTATGCTTCAATCTAGATGAGGCCCCTTGGACCTTCGGACCGGTGGTGGTGGACACGGAATTTTCGGCTCTTCCCAGAAATCGTGCGTGTCTCCTGCGCTGATGGTTTCGTTCAAAATATTATTGCTTTGGGGTTTCGCTACCAACACTCACAGGAATGTAACATACACGCTAGAAATAATATCGGTTGTTGATTCCGAGATTGATAGACGTCTTGGGATTAGACAATAACTTAGGAACCAACTTAATTTAAAAATAATAACTTGAAGACCACAGTCGGTCAATATATGGAACAAACCAAAATTCAAGATATCAAAAGTCGTAAATTCTACTCGTTGAATAAAAAAAGTACAACAAAAAAAATCAGACAGTAAATTACCAAGCAGCAATGAACCAAAAAACCAGAAAAAATGATCTTGGACTCAAATGACTCTTAAGTTAAGTGGTCCTTAAACGCAAATAATAAAAAAAAATGATATTCAATTTTACGTTGCATTACGGTAAGGTCTCATTTATTTACAATCCCAGATAATATATCCTGGAAGAAAAGAAGAGAAATGTGTTGTATGTATGTAATTAAATATTTGATATAAATTCTAAATTTCAAGTTAACGAAAAACTTCGTTTGCAGTCCAATTCCACCTCTTGAAGGACTTGAATCAAAGTATTCGCCAATAATAAATTTTTTTCCAATTTGAGATCTTAAAATTGTTATAATGAAAACAAAAAATGGACACAATTTAGAAGAAATGTTTTTCAGATTTTTTTGATTGTTTTATATGACTCCAATAGAAATGCTTCTCAAATTAGAGCGAAATAAATAAAACATATTTGTTACATTTCTTACTAAAGAATGTTATAGGATTTGCTTTTGAATAAAATTTCTACGCTAAATTTCCAAAAATTCCGCTCTCGATGAGTTCTACCAATTTGCTGAAGACCTGTATCAAGTCATCAAGTCGCCAAGTCGCAAAGTCGCCAAGTCGCCAAGTCGCCAAGTCGCCAAGCCGCCAAGTCGCCAAGTCGCCAAGTCGCCAAGTCGTCAAGTCGCCAAGTCGTCAAATCGTCAAATCGTCAAGTCATCAAATCGTCAAGTCGTCAAGTCGTCAAGTCGTCAAGTCGTCAGGTATTATGATGTGACGGCAATGTACGCTATCGATGCATTGTACAGGTTTTAGCGAATCATTGATTCAGAATTAAGACGCTATACTCTGTTTTGCTCACAACAAAATTTTGGAAGCATTCGTCATCAAGCTTTATTTGTTCTTCAAATTATATTTCATAAATGTTAGTTTAGTTTTTAATGTATGAAAATTACAGCACATGATTACAGTACCGGTTGTCAGAATAAACCATTTTAATTGAAAAAGTATTTTTTCCATAGCTTCATATTTTGTGGGAAAGTGTTGATAAAATTATGGTATTTTTTAATTAAAACTGTTTTTAAATAGTTCAAAAAATAAAATTCCGCATACTCTTTAAAAAAATTGCCCAAACAGTAAAACTTTTAATTTTACATCCCCCTCTTATAGCGGATTCTGGTTTACAGAAGATTTTGGCTTGGCAAAATTTAAAAACCTCAAACTCAAAAAAAATGTGATTTTTTAAATATATTTTTCATTGAGATCCCTTTTTCGTAAAAATTAGTGATTGTATTAAAATTTCACTTGCAAACATTGTTTATTATATTTTTGTGTAAAAGCTTTGAAAGCTATGTGAAATAATAATTTAAACTAACGCTTCAAAAGACAACAATTCAAGTTTCCTCATGTTTTGCTGAATTTTCCAAATTTTCCCCGTACAAAACTCATCCCAAGATAGTTCTTCTTTAAGCGCAAAGGCGTCAGCACAAACAGTACCCACTGTGTGTTGTTTTATTTTATTTCGTTTTTTTTTTTTCTACTTTCATTCAAATATTTACCCAACAGATCGACGCACCGAACGACCGCTCCCGACCGGGAACGATTTGCATTTTCATTGCTCTTGCAAACATGCGAATTTGAATTTTTCGGGCTGGTGCTGTTTGTTGGCGCGTTTTTCCTCACCATAGATTTTTGCTGAAAAAAGGGGGGTTTCCACTCTTTTGTAGACATGCTTCTTACCCATTTTATTGGAGCTAAATGGTTCTGGTTTTCCTTATTTTGCTAGTGTTCAAAATCCTTAAAGCTAGTCAATTTTTACTTTAAGCTAAAACAGAAGTGATTTTCAAATTTTGAAGAAATAAAGCACTGTCGTGGGAAAATTTCCAAACTAAGATCCCTACACAAGTGAACAACCTGATAAAAATTTCAAGATCACCTCCAGGTGCAAAAACCCCTGCAAAAAAGAAAACTGCAATCATCACAAGTTGATTGAAAGGGGAGGAGTTTCCCGAAGGCGTTCCACGGTGGCCTGGCCATGTACCCCTCCATGCACTTCTTAGACCCCCTTTAAGGCAGCAAACCGTCAGTGGGCCCTGACACGTTATGCATCAAGAAAGAGTGGCAACCCAACACCATTTAATTGGATTAATTAAAAAGGAGACCTGTTTTTAGTGATGAACCAGGTTGGGAGTTTCGGTGTAGCATAACCGTTTTGATAAAAAAAATGTTTCAACTATGAAAAACTAAAGCGACTATCTTCCTGCAGCAGTGCAATAAAAAACCGATGCATCGGCCGGGAATCGAACCCGGGCCGCCCGCGTGGCAGGCGAGCATTCTACCACTGAACCACCGATGCTTCTTGTATAATGTGAAATCTCAACTGAATTTCAGCTTTTTCAAAGTTGGCACACGTTGCAGGGCCAAAAAGTATCAGGAGCACATGAATTTATAGCAGGTATGTTGCTTCAATATGCGCTATAAATGGAAACATGGCACCGTGAAATAGAAGCCATGCTGAGCATTGATTCCAAGCTAGGGGGATCACATGACTTGCACAAAGTTCAGTCAGACTGAAAAAGTTGGAGGTTTGATGTCATTAGATGCTTTTTGGAATGTTTTTTTTTCGTTTCCGATCGGTAATTCATAAGATTTATATTGTAATATTATAAACATCAACCTATAGTTGATAACACTCACCTCAAAAACATAACAAATTTTGGTTGCAGTTCAACCAAAAAAATCAACAATCTCCCCGACGGGGAATTGAACCCCGGTCTCCCGCGTGACAGGCGGGGATACTGACCACTATACTATCGAGGATGTGTTGAAAAGGGGAATGAAAAAAGTTGCGAGACTCTGCTATGCTGAACATGATTAAACCGGACTAGGAAAAAAGAGTCAACTGCCTGGTGTCGTTTTTGTTTCACACTGTCATCAATAGGGGGATGGCGTCGCTATTTTTAGACCACATTTTCCACTTTTTCTCATCGAAACCGACTACTTTATCGACTTCATTTTGCTGGGCGAGATAGGACGCCGTCTATTTTTAGACGATGACTCAGCACTTTTACACTCTTGCGCTTAAAAAAACCAGGTGGCAGCACGATGTAACGCCACGTCCCTATTTACTCCTCAAACTTGGATTGCATCGAGAGGCTTGTGATGAAATTGCTCTTGCTCATCTTCCGACTTAAAATCAAAGTTTGTCCTATAGGAGAAATGGATTTATTTTCAACGCAAATTCTGTACTCCCCAGTATTACACGGAAAAAATAATGTAAATTTCGAAGCTGTAATTTTTGAAGGTTGAATATTACCTCTTTTATGATGTTATTTTACCTCCATTTAGACTGAAAAACTGACATTTCATCAGAAAAGTGGTAAAATTACACATTTCCAGAGGTAAAATTACACCTTTATTCTGACATAAAAGATGTACCCCCTCCCAGATGTAATATTACCATGATTTTTTTTTCTGTGTAATCTATGCTAACAATATAGGGGAAATTCTCGTATTTTTGGCAGGTTAAGCACTCGCTTCTAACTTCACCCAATTTGCTGATTTTCACTATTTTAACAACTAATTTTGCAAAACTTTTGATAGAAACTTGCTTGCTCACTTCTTATTGAGCTATTTATCTAAATGAGTGCTTTCTACAAATCTAAATACTCTTCTAGCTGATTCTTATTAGATTTTTCATGTCAACACTAAGTGGGAGAATTTTTTTTTGTGTTTTTTTTATTTTTGTATTTTTGTATTTTTGTATTTTTGTATTTTTGTATTTTTGTATTTTTGTATTTTTGTATTTTTGTATTTTTGTATTTTTGTATTTTTGTATTTTTGTATTTTTGTATTTTTGTATTTTTGTATTTTTGTATTTTTGTATTTTTGTATTTTTGTATTTTTGTATTTTTGTATTTTTGTATTTTTGTATTTTTGTATTTTTGTATTTTTGTATTTTTGTATTTTTGTATTTTTGTATTTTTGTATTTTTGTATTTTTGTATTTTTGTATTTTTGTATTTTTGTATTTTTGTATTTTTGTATTTTTGTATTTTGTATTTTTGTATTTTTGTATTTTTGTATTTTTGTATTTTTGTATTTTTGTATTTTTGTATTTTTGTATTTTTGTATTTTTGTATTTTTGTATTTTTGTATTTTTTTATTTTTGTATTTTTGTATTTTTGTATTTTTGTATTTTTGTATTTTTGTATTTTTGTATTTTTGTATTTTTGTATTTTTGTATTTTTGTATTTTTGTATTTTTGTATTTTTGTATTTTTGTATTTTTGTATTTTTGTATTTTTGTATTTTTGTATTTTTGTATTTTTGTATTTTTGTATTTTTGTATTTTTGTATTTTTGTATTTTTGTATTTTTGTATTTTTGTATTTTTGTATTTTTGTATTTTTGTATTTTTGTATTTTTGTATTTTTGTATTTTTGTATTTTTGTATTTTTGTATTTTTGTATTTTTGTATTTTTGTATTTTTGTATTTTTGTATTTTTGTATTTTTGTATTTTTGTATTTTTGTATTTTTGTATTTTTGTATTTTTGTATTTTTGTATTTTTGTATTTTTGTATTTTTGTATTTTTGTATTTTTGTATTTTTGTATTTTTGTATTTTTGTATTTTTGTATTTTTGTATTTTTGTATTTTTGTATTTTTGTATTTTTGTATTTTTGTATTTTTGTATTTTTGTATTTTTGTATTTTTGTATTTTTGTATTTTTGTATTTTTGTATTTTTGTATTTTTGTATTTTTGTATTTTTGTATTTTTGTATTTTTGTATTTTTGTATTTTTGTATTTTTGTATTTTTGTATTTTTGTATTTTTGTA
Organism: Culex pipiens pallens; assembly: GCF_016801865.2. Taxonomy (NCBI): domain Eukaryota; kingdom Metazoa; phylum Arthropoda; class Insecta; order Diptera; family Culicidae; genus Culex; species Culex pipiens. The sequence goes on from NC_068939.1 coordinate 145,885,077, forward strand.
TTTTTGTATTTTTGTATTTTTGTATTTTTGTATTTTTGTATTTTTGTATTTTTGTATTTTTGTATTTTTGTATTTTTGTATTTTTGTATTTTTGAATTTTTGTATTTTTGTATTTTTGTATTTTTGTATTTTTGTATTTTTGTATTTTTGTATTTTTGTATTTTTGTATTTTTGTATTTTTGTATTTTTGTATTTTTGTATTTTTGTATTTTTGTATTTTTGTATTTTTGTATTTTTGTATTTTTGTATTTTTGTATTTTTGTATTTTTGTATTTTTGTATTTTTGTATTTTTGTATTTTTGTATTTTTGTATTTTTGTATTTTTGAATTTTTGTATTTTTGTATTTTTGTATTTTTGTATTTTTGTATTTTTGTATTTTTGTATTTTTGTATTTTTGTATTTTTGTATTTTTGTATTTTTGTATTTTTGTATTTTTGTATTTTTGTATTTTTGTATTTTTGTATTTTTGTATTTTTGTATTTTTGTATTTTTGTATTTTTGTATTTTTGTATTTTTGTATTTTTGTATTTTTGTATTTTTGTATTTTTGTATTTTTGTATTTTTGTATTTTTGTTAAACCAGAATACATTCCAGAACGTGGCTAGAAGCACAATTTTTATGACCTGGCTGATTTATCAAATCAAGTAAAACATTGAAACTCAAAACTGTCTAATTCAAACACAAGAACTAAACGGGTAAAAGTGACAAAATATCTGGATTAAAACGACATTCTTGATTTGGTTACTAAATGCGACATGCTATTTTTAGCTTAAACGAAGAATTTTTGACTGCTTTATCGTAATTACAAATCTTCTGATGGTTTTAATATCCCCTCTGACCGGATTGTCAAGCACAGATAGCATCCGGGCCATTACGACGAGATTCCTCACCATTCAGACAAGTTTCTCGGCACATTTATTATTAATGAATTACATCTTTTCGGGAGAATCTATTTTTTCAATCGCCAGTTCTGGTTATTGCTCAACCATATGATGCCTTTCTTTAAACTTTCGAAAGACTTCTTTCGCCTTGTCTACGACGGAGCGCATCAGCCATAATCTTCAAGTATTATGCATACGCTTAATGAAAAAAGTTTTTAATAAATTTCCTCCCCGCAACACGGGGTTGATTATGTAAAACCGTTTTCTTCGGGGGAGAATCCACCCCCACTGATTCCGCTCCCTTAAGAATCCGCTAGAACAAAACGCCAAGTCAGGGAATCTTTTTTATATTCTCCTTTTCTGTCTGTCAAAGTATCAGAATTCATAATGAATTCTTGACGTACGTCGCAGCGTCACAGAATACAATCCTTCTCCGGCAAATTCAATTCCAGAACTTCCATCCTCGTTTGGGTTGACGAGGGTTCCCTCCATGCGGATCTTAGCCCCAGTCCGGCAACGACCAGCCTAATTGGAATCTTTGTCCTGATGTGGCAGCAGCAGCAGCAACGTCGCAGATTCTGGAGTTTTATTGTCCAACACACACGGCGACCGGGCCATACACCCAGGTACAAAAGAATTCCAAAATTAGGCCCTAATTTGAAGTTGGCTCTGCGCGCGAGGCTCAATAGAACCAGTTCCGATGATGCCCTTCTCAAATTCCCTGGGACCTCAGCGCACAGCACACAGATCCATCATCCGAAAATGAATGAGTAGGGGGTTGTAAAAACTAACACCATTTAATGAGATTGGAGGTTAGGTTTTTATTTTTAGTGTTGCCCTTATTCCAGGTTGGAATGCTTGGTTTGGTCATTAAACGAGTTGTTGGTTTTAGGCCATCGTCTGTTCAGGAGATTGCCTCGATGGTGAAGTGAAATTGTAAACCTGCACGGGACACTGACTGATGGCACAGGTACTGAATAATTTATGCAGCATTAAACTCAATTAGGTTGAACATTTGGAAACAGGTTGCAGCAATAATTATTGGCCGAAGCAGTGGTATGTTTTAAAAGTTTCGATGATATTTAAGACGATTCAAGACTTTCATTTCCAATTGAGAAGTCTTTAAAACTTTAAAGTGTTTATTTTTTTTTCATTACATTATTTCTATTCTCCAAGTACCTGAGACAAAGTAGTAATCTAAATCTAAAAATATACAATTCAGTATTTTTATCTAGGTAACCTCGCAAATATGTTCCTCATTGATGCCTACACGGAGAAAAAAGAGTTCCCAACGTTTTTCAAACTCGTACCACGGGATTTGAACACTTTGCTCGTGGTTCCCATTTTCATGAACGCTTGTTCACGATTTTGGGAACTCTTTTTCTCCGTGTAAGGAAGAGGACCCACGTCATGTATTCCCATAAAGGCCGTTCCATTCCATCACAGACTAACAGATGTAAATCATTGATTGCAAAAAAAATAAAAAATTCTGCAATCACTACTCACTAGAGTATTTTAGCTGTGGACGTGCGAAGCATAACAAACGCCAAACGTGTATAAAACAGCTGAGACGAATCAACTAACTTTTTTTTTTAAATTGCCGTGGTGAGTTTCTGTATGACTGTTAAAATTCTGATCCATGATTTTTTAAAAGATTCACGTCTGTTAGTCTGTGGTTCCACTCTGTTTCATTGGACAGATGCAACTGGTTTTATGTGCAATTTTCAGATGTAACGGAGTCATGCCATGTAACTAAATTAGAATTTATTCCAATAAGCAAGCCCTAGATGGTTTGACATTGTTAGTTGTCAAAACTAAACGTTTATTTCAGTCAGTCAATGTAAATATTGTAGTTACAGCAACCGTTGCAACGCGTTGTGTAACTTTTCCGCAAGTAATATGCAACTTTTATGCAAGTTAATCTCATGAAAATTTGGTTCAAAACTACGACTTGTCGTATATTAATTTGGTAATGTTAATTCAACAGGTTATTCCTGTAAGGTGTATACACAAAGGTTTAAAATTGAGGCAAACAATTCTCATAACTTACTCAAAAGTGTAGACCGACACCCATTGACAAAGCGATACTATCGTTTTGTCATCCGAGAATGGCCATTCGACAGGCCATCAATGTCATCAGTGGATAGAGTCCGAACTCGACCACACACACCCGCACCCGACCGAGATTGGTCGGACATCAATATTTACTAATTGTAAAAGTATGTCAGCAAATACAGTAAATAAACATACATGCGGGGGGAAGATAAACAGGCAAATACAGAATCAACATCGGAACGTCATCGGATGGGTGGACCGGTCCAACGATGGTCACAGGATGACGTTTCCGTCACGTAGGGGATGAGAACCGGGGCGAGGGCAGGGGTGTTGAGTATGACGTGGACTTGTGATCGGAAATGGGCTGTTTGAAGTCAGCTTGCTGGATAAAGGGAAGGCAACCATTAGGTTTTACGCCGTGACGTCATTTGACAGCGCGTGTGCACTGTTTACATGGTCTTCGTCGATTGTCGACGAATTTTCCCTGCTAAGTCCTTGTAAACAGTGCACTCCTTCTAACCTCCAAATCGAGTCGGCGTAAAACCTAATTGTAAACCACAAACAAACAGACGTCAAAATCTTTCAAATCCATCCAATAACAATTGAACGCTCAATTTGAATTAATGGTAACTCACCACCGTAAATATAAACTTACCAAAGATCAATAATAACAAAATAGTAATATTTAATGTCAGACATAAATGTGCGACACTGGATAAAAAAAAAACATTTAAAAAATTCAACAATAAATCTGTTTGAACGAGCCTACAGTAATAAATTCAAATCCTTTCCTGATAACCATCGCGATTGACCCCCCGATTATGTCACCATCCATCCTGGTCCAAATCCGGCCTCGTTTCCGCCCTAAAATAACACCCTCCCCCAGTAACAAGGCCAACTTCCTTTTTTCCTAACACAAAACCAAACTTTTTTTTTCTTTTTTTTTTTCGCGTCCCCTCCAAATGCTAATGATATTCATAATTAGCACAAGAAACGATTGTCGGGGCTGTCCTCGCGGACGGAAAATCTTTATAGAGGGAAAAATTGTTGACTTTCCGCGGGACATCTTCAAAACCGGAGGGTCGGTCGGAATGAACTCCCGGGAAGATTGAGGATTCCGCGGAAAATAGCCTCGGAACATAGTTAATTGTTTTTTTTTTTTGCTATCTGTAAGACGGGCCTTTTCCAGCAATTCATGCTGCTGCAAAGCTTGGGGAAATTTTCTTTTTTGTTGCCAAGTCGGGGACTCGGAAATGATTCACGGAAGAACCTTTGGGCAAGGGACAAGTTTTCAACAGTTAAATAAAATATAAATTACTTCCTGGATTTGAGTAATGTAGGCGAGCGAAGTTCGTTGGAATGGCTATAATTTGAATTTTGTTTTCGAATGATTTAACTTACAACTATACAATGAAAACTTGTTTTCAAGATTTTATTTAAGAAAATGTTTACCAAAATGCATGTCTTGCTAAATATTAAATTGTCTACCTTGCAACTCATTATGCCAAAGTGCTTGGAAAACTTATCTCTCAAAAAAGTACAAATCATGACGCCAGATGAGGCCCAACTTCACATTATCGCTGGGGAAGTTCTTCTTCCACCGTCATGGCGCTCCATCGTTCTTCCTCTCAAGCAAGAGCTGTTCCTCACCACCACCACCCACCCACCCATTAAAAACCACTTTGCTATTCATTACATGTTGAAAAATTACGCCTAATGATAACTATTACGAAAATTATTATCGAAGAAATATGTAAATGCCTGCCTTCCTAATTATGCTAGAGATCTCCTGTTGGCCGCCCTCCTCTACACGGCGATCATCTACGACCAACAAAACCATCGAAGGCCAACAACTTCCAGGGCCCTGCAGAGTTCTTCTGCCAGCAAAAAAACCCAAGAAGTTGTTCGTCTTACATTTTTGGAGTGCTGGTCGCTCCTCTTAGCGCGCACCCGCTGACCTTCTCCGAGTTTTAATTTTCATAAATTATCGATAAAAAGTTCTTTTACTGCCTTCGAGAATCGAACCGAATCGGTTGGATGCTGACTGGTTTTACCCCTGGGATGGTTGGAAAAGGGGATAAATTAAACGGAATTTATTTTCAATTAAGCAAAGTTGAAGTCCGCATTCTAGTATTCTGAGTACAAAATTTGATTTGCAATTCAAGAATAAAGCTAAATAACAAAAAAACATTTTTTTCCACAGAAATATTAAAAAGCCCTCTTCCAAAAAAAACTGATCGAAAAATTATTCGTACACACAAACAAAATTTTGCAGACTTTTTTTGTTTTGAATTTTAACCAATTATCCTGTTTAACATTTTTAGTTCAACCTAGTTATAAAATCTAAAGCAATACAATGAAAAACGTTGTAATTGTACATTGAAACCGAGCAGATGGAAATAACTTGGGAATAATATTTTTTGATATTTGAAAATAACATATCATGTTATTTATAATAAGATTTGTTATTCGTAGCTATGATTTTTTTTTTGTTTTTGGATTGTTATTGTAATAATAGACTAATAATATTTTTAGTTATTCTTCGATCAAATCTTTGCTATTATTTTTTTGTTATTTCAACAACTAATTCTATCATCCCAATAACAGTAAAAGTTTTCTTCCATAACAAAAAATTATTACCGTCTGCCCGGGAACAAATATTATTTTGAAATATTTATAAGGATTTGTAAAAAATGAAAAAAAAATATCATACAAGCCAACTGTTCAAAAGTAATAATCAATGTAAAGCTTGTAGCTGTACTAAATAGATGCGAAGATTCTGATAATTATTTAGTAATTTGAATTTCGATTTAGAAACTGTAAGAGCTTAAACTAAAAACGAATAGCAACTGTACACTTCATAAATCAACATCATTCTCACATTAACCAAAATCAGCTGTTCGTCTTCTCATTTTTCCCTGCTGGAACCCTAAACATACCCTGCATCACCCGAGCAGGGGTAAATAACACGGGAATACCAAATTTTGGTATTACTTGGGCTAATAACAGCGACCAAAATGTGCCCTTGGTTGCCCAGTAATAGATGATAAAATACCATGAAATCATACCAAAGTCTTGTATGTGAAAGGGCACAACAATACCAAAACATGTTATTCCAAAGGTAAAATAATACCACAAAATAAAATCATTTCAATACCAAGTTGAGGTCTTCTGGATTTTTGAACATTGCTTGAATACCAAAACTTGGTATTGCCATGGTTTTATTTTTAGGTATTCCCGCGCCCTTGGAAAATCAGATTTTGGTATTCCTGTGGTCTTCCACAAACATGATTTTGGTATGATTTCATGGTATTTTACCATCTATTACTGGGCAACCAAGAGCACATTTTGGTCGCTGGTATTTGCACAAGTAATACCAAAATTTGGTATTTTCATACCATTTTTAGTGCAGCAGTTGCAGTTTGTGAAAAAACGGAAATGATCCATATGCAACAGCCAAATCTACTCACCTGATGATTCCATGTTGTTCTTAGTGATATTCTTCACCACACCGAATGCATTTGTCATTGATGAACGGCCTGTGCTTGAAGTTCTTGAAGCTTCTGAAAAATAACAAGATTGAAAAATAAGTATTATTAAAATGAAACCGGATTGAAATTCACCAAAATTCAATAATCTGTTGATTGACTCGTTTTTCAAAGTATTTGGACTTAAAGAAATTTCAACGTTTTTGAAAAAAATATTAGTGAGTATATCACAAAAAAAATCAGCTTTAACATTTTTATGTTTCAAGTCATTTTAGCGCAAAATTAATTATCTCGCCAAAATTTTTGAAAAAATTCCATAGTTTCAGAGAAAATTGATGAAACCTTTCAATACCAAAATAATACCAAAATGTGCCATCCTGACTTAGAAAATTTTCCACAATTTCAAGTCATTTCTGTAGGGGGTATATCAAAAATGTTTAAAATCAAGTTTGAAATTTCCGGTTTTCAATGAAAACATTCGCTTTGAGACATCATTTTAGCGCAAAATTAATTATTTTGTCAAAATTGGTCAAAATTTTCCCACAGTTTCAGAGGAATTTGATAAAATACTGTAATACCAAAAGAGTACCAAAATGTGGTGTTCGACCATTGACAAATTCTGCAATTTTGCAATATCAAAACAATACCTTAAATTGGTATGATACCACATTTTGCTCTTGCATAATCCTTAAGACAAATTTTCAAGGGTCCAGGAATACCAAAATTTGGGATTGATACCAGAGAAAGGTATTATTATGCATTTCCCTTGTTATTTACCCATGCTCGGACAAATTCCATAAACCAACATAGTTACGCCTGTTCGTGCGAGTGTGTGTCTGTGCGCGTGCATTCAGCCCAGGATGAGATTTAAATCCAATATTTACTCCCGTGTGTTTTGTTTTTACGCCCCCTCTTTTTTCCCTCTTGCCGCGCAATTCACGGTCCAATGGTGCAGAAGAAGAAGAGGGGGAGGAATTACACGCGAACAGAATAAATGAGAAATATCTGTTGTTATGATGTTCCTTATTCATTTTCCCTCGCGTAAAAAGCTCTGATAATGTTTTTTTTTTCCACGATTTCGAGCTCACCTTACTACATTTTTTGGTTGCCTGGTTACATTTTGTTTTTATAATGCTTAGAAATATAAATAAAATGAAAAACATATAATTTATTAAATAAAAAAAATGTTACTCTTAAAAAGTAATTAAAATGTAAACATTGAATCTGAAGCAGCATTTTAAAAGAGAACATAAGCTTAGACTGTTTTGGAAAAAAACTCTGGTAATAAGTTTTTGATTTTAAACCTCGTTTCGCAGCGGAATTACTCTTTTTCGGAACATAAGCTGAGTGATCAAGCACTTTTGCGGTTTAACTACCTTTTTTTAAATCGTCATGCAAAATTAGCAGGCAACAACTTTTATTAAACTATTGAAAAAAGGATCATAAAAAAATTCGATTTCAAGCCAAATCAACAATCACAATTTGAAATACAGATCTTAGAAGTATTTTGACGTTCCAAGTGAAAAAAATGCAATTGAAATTAATAAAAAATCTCTATTCTGATTTCACTAAGATGAAGTTTAGAAAATATGAGTAAGTCTTGATAAATTTGTCAATAATAAAATTTCCAACTTTGCAGGTTGGTCAAAACTCACAGGATTCATCCATAAAGTACGTCACGCTAAAATCAGTCAAAATATACTACTAAATTGTTTGAAATTCATTAGAAACATGATTGCAAAAATATCGAAAATTTTTTGAGACTATATAATCATGATAAATATTGAACCTGTCGATTTATATAAATTGCGTTTACATCATGATTTGTGGTTAATAATATACATTCACCCACTTTTGTACAATTTGGATTAAAATTCTAACAGAAAATTTTATTCTTGTAATTTTGATGTGAATGAATGGAATTGTTGCGAAAATAAAGGTTATGTTCCTCAAAAAGCTTTGCAAAATCTCTAAGTGAAATATTCAAAAATTGTGCTTATTCCCATTCATTTGTTTGTTAGCACCTTCTCTCCCTTGATCACACAGTGTGCCGTACAACTTTGTAATTCGGTGACAAGGGGCTCGAATCCCGGCCGCTGTTGGTTTAGTTTTTCATCCCCCGCTATTCTTTCCAAGCAGGTTTCACCGGGGTGCGCAGCGTTGGTAATTAGATCCGTATTTTTTTTATCCGTTCCGTTTGTTCTAAAAAAAGGGGACTCCGCTGCCTCAAAAGGTTAAGAGTGTGTGTGTGTGTGTGTGCAACCAACCAAACGGGACCACGCGGTCGCTTCTTACAAATTGAGTTGTTTCCATGTATTTTTAGCTCTCATTCTATACATGCAAATAACTCGCATAGGCATTTGGAAGGTGTTAGCTCTGCCGAGCTTCGGTGACCCATTTCTACGCTGGCTAGCCGAGCGCGAGGTACTTCAGCTTTGTCGACAAGCCCCGCCCTGAAGAACGTTTGGACCAATCCGGATTCAAACGTTATTTAGAACTTCCGAACCCTTGTCAAATGGACAAGGACCCAGCGCGTATATAGGGGAAATATGCCCATTTTAATCACTCTAAGCCGTTCGACCAATTCTCATCACTTTTACCGTTTTCCGCTATTAAATCAATATTTTCAGATGTATCAACAATGGAGACTTGCTTGCTCACTTTTGTTTGAGCTATTTATTACTTAAGAACAGTCAAAAACACTTTATTAAAGCCGTAATTCATGAACAAAGTGCTGATAGGCCGATAATAGAAATAGGCTGAAAAAGGGTATAGTTCCCCTAGTTGATGGTGGTAATAGTATTCCGAATTCCAGTCATAGCTCACCAAGTCGCGATGGCCTAGTGGTTAGCATTTTTGCTTACCAATCCAAAGGACGGGGGATCGAACCCCGACTCGAGCGACTTTGATTTTTCGTACATGTTCAGAGTTTCAAGATTTATATTTCCTATATTTTCTCGTTGGGAGCAGATGGGAATCGAACCCAGGACCATTCGCTTACAAAGCGAACACCGTAACCAGTCAGCCACGGCCGCTCCTTCCGCTGCCTCAAAAGGTTAAGAGGGCTTTAAATCATTTTAATTCGAAACTTTAGCACGGCGGAATTTATGGCTCCAAACTTTTGAGACACTTTCCGACGGCACTTGCACGCCGCCCGTCCAAACATTTTTCGGAACAAAAGGCCGCACAATTTTGGCGTTTTCCAATACTTGTGCCACACGTAATATATATATTTTTACGAAGGGTCTCTGCATTATTCATGCTCGGGGGGAGTGGTCCATTATTTATTCACTGCATGGCGTCGTCCATGGCCGCGGAGTGCGTCGAGAGAGTGAAGGGCTTCTCGAACCGGCCCCCTTGGCTTGGAAACGGCAAAACTGATTGGATTTTGGACGGCCTTCCTTCTCCGGCTGAAAGCCGTCCTCCCACTTCACGTCAGCTTTGCAGCACAGTCAGGCACTTGATATGTGCGTGTAATATAATATATAGAAAATGCACGAAATGGATGAACAACGAACGAACGAACAAAAAAAACTTGTTCCAAACTCTTCACAATCCACTATTACTTTCTGGGGTTTTCTTTTCTATAGACACATCAAGTCGAAGAAAAGAATTGCTGAAGTGTGTGCTTTTGCTTTTTCGATGGAATTTCGCCAAACAAGGGTTTTCTGGATGTGGTCGCTGGAATTATTGGGTGTATGAGTTGAATCAGTTGAATGGATCAGAACTTTGACAATGTTGTTTCTTCGGTTGATGTTTGGAACTGAGTTCAAAGATCAACTATTGAGCTGGTTTAATTACAACGAGAAGAATACTCATACTATTATTCTAACTATTAATTAAAAGGAAAATTATAGGTGAGAAAAGGTCAATGCGGATGGAGAGCCAATCGAGCTCCCCTCATAAAAAATGGTAGAAAGTTTGAAAAAACAACGAAAAATAGTATGACAATGCGGATAGATCGAAAATTTCCCACACAAAAATAAAAAAGAAACCAAGGGTCCTGATTTTCGGTTCAATGAACAGAAACCACTCACTCATCGCCTATCCATTCGTCGCCTATTCTAACCCGCTAGCATTCATGAGCGAATGATACTCGCAAGCAGTCAGCGAGTGGCCCGGGCTGTTCACTCAGCGAACAAATACATCGTGAAATTTTTTGCCTACTCCGTCGCTCGACAACACTCACACACTACCATGCTCAGCGAAGAGCCATTCTCACAAAACGCCAGCGTGGCAGTCTTTTTGTTTTCCCACCCTTAGTTTGCCATCAATTTGATTTTTTCTTGGTGGATGTTTATTTGAATTGTGTCTTTAATGTTATGAAATCAAAATAAATGCACAATTTAATTGATAACATTGATTTTAGGCAACCCGAATCAATGAGTATAACGCAGCGCATCAGAGAAAAAATGTTTTCAGTTCAGATTGATCGGCGACGTTCGGCCTGCCTGAGCCGTTCGGAGACTGAGCCGATCAGAGAGAGAAGGAGAGTAGAAAAGAGAGTGTTCGGGAGCGAATGGTTTCAAAGTGACAAACAGTAGGAATTCATCAGGGCAGTATCGCGTCGCCTGCTATTTGTGCTCGCGAATGGAGTGGTTGATTTTCAGCAATCAGGACCCTTGAAAGAAACTAATGATAAACAGTAAAACAGGTATAAGAAAATGTCAATGCGTATGAAGAACATATTTGGCTAAGTATCCCCTCACAGATAGAAAAAGCGCTGATAATCCTGAATGGGAAAAAGTCAATACGGATGAAAATTTGGTTAGATAACACTGACCTACAACAATTGACAACATTATTTAGACAAGGACAATTGTTTTTTTTTTTTTCAACATTGCATGAAGAGTTTCGGCGGTTCATTGCTCTTCCGAAAATTGCCGTATTCGTGAATCCGTACACATGTTTCTGGGGACCCCTCAGTCCATGCTTCCCCTCGAGTTGAGCCTGCGCAGAAATTTTGTTGGTCGGTGTAATCAAAACATTGAACAGACATGTGTGTCAAACCATGTTAATCCTGAAACATCAAAATATTCAGAAAAATGACGCAAGATGATATTGATACGTCTTCCTTCCACCACCGCCTTCTTTAAAAAAATTGTTTTTCTACATGAGAGAACTCGTAAATTACAATTCCCGTTTACTTTTTCGCACTGGTTGTTTTGCAAAAGTACCTTAGATTTGATATCCCTGATTGGGCACTATCCATAAATCACTTAGACTTTAGTATACATTTTCCTTATCCCCTTTCCTTTAAAGACTCCACGAGATTTTTGGATAGCCAACTGTTGGGTTTTGGTCAATAAAAAAACTTTTCTGTAGAAATTTTTCTGTAGAACTTTTTCTTTTGTTTGAGATTAAGGCTTTCTAGGCCCAAAAAAAATATTTTAACCCTTAAATGACTAATTCCACGACACAGTTTTCCAAACAATGATCGAGCTCGAACGGTCACTGTCCCTGCGAAATGTATTGGCTGACATACCAAGCGGTCTGTCAAACTTGAAGTCCCATGACAAAAAACATTTGCTAGAAAGAGATAGCACATCTGATGCAAACGAACCCGCAGCTGCCAAGTAAACATACTTTAAATATGTTGGTAAAATTCAGACCAGAAAGCCTTTTAATATAAAAAACATTACTTAATCCACCCTTAGGTGGTTGGTGCCTTCCTCACATTTAAAAGGTAATGCTATCCAAAATAGGGCGGACCTTTAAGTGTTCTATCAATTTGACTAATTATTCATCTCATTATTATTTCAGGGCACTTATGTGCTTACAACTTATGATAGCGTAGTCAAATCTGCAATTCAATTTGTGCCCATTGGAAAGGCTTATTAATTATCTATCCAAAGATAGGTCGCATGATATATTTGGACAACGTTTTCATCAAAATACCTGAGATCTGGCCTCCAAAAAGTGTATAAATAACACTTAAGTGCTTATAACTTTTGATAGGGTTGGCAGATCTTTTATGTTTTGAATGCATTGGAAAGGTCTTTCGATTACCTATCCAACGACAGGTCGCATGATAGATCCGGACATCGTTTTCATCAAAATATCTGAGAATCGCCCTCCAAAAAGTGCATAAATATCACTTAAGTGCTTATAACTTTTGATAGGGTTGTCAGATTTTCAATGTTTTGGACGCGTTGGAAAGGTCTTTTGATTACCTGTTCAACGATAGGTCGCATGATAGATCCGGACAACGTTTTCATCATGATATCTGAGATCCGGCTTCCAAAAAGTACATAAATAACACTTAAGTGGTAATAACTTTTGATAGGGTTGTCAGATCTTCAATGTCTTGAACGCGTTGGAAAGGTCTTTTAAATACCTTTCTAAAAATGTATAACATGCCGGGTTTTCTTACAAAAACCACCCTTTTTACAATCTTCCGGACTTTTGCTAAAATCGTTTTTTTAGCATAACTTTTGAAGTACTTAACTAAACTGCATAATTTTTAATACCGACTTATGGGACCCCAAGACGGATCGAATGACGCCAAAACGGACAAAATCGGTTAAGCCAATGTTGAGATAATCGAGTGACAATTTTTTGATCAACATCCCACCACACACACAGACATTTGCTCAGAATTTGATTCTGAGTCGATAGGTGTACATGAAGGTGGGTCTAGGAGGTCTAATTGAGAAGTTCAGTTTTCTAGTGATTTTATAGCCTTTCCTCAGTAAGGTGAGGAAGGCAAAAAACATATAAAAATCAAGATTGTTCCAACAGTGCTAGCGGATTGTTGTGTTTGTGCATACACGAAAAGTGCGTGAATTATTGAGCTATAGTAATTGGCCTATAGTATTGGACTAACATCCTTACCCTTGTTGAACTGCAGGTTTCTTGGGAGGGCGTCGGTATTGACTAATAAAATAGGGACTAATAAAATAGTGACGACAACTGCCCAAAACTCCCCGAAATAAAAATCTACATCCAATTGCATATGCCTAATTAAATGGATTCTCGTCCAACCCAAGCCGAAATCCCATCTGGAGATAAAAATGCAAGTAGATGAACTCGAAATCGAAACCCGGTACCCGGTCATTATCATCATCATCTCAGGCTGGCACAGCCAGCCACAGCAGAATCCCGACGGGACCCCGATCCCGGAAGAAGTACGTACGCGCTACATGAATAATATATGGTTGCTGTTTACCCGAGTGTCACCCTCGTCAAGTTGTTAAATTTTGTTTTTATTACAAAGCCCGCGAAGAGAGAGAGGGAGAGAGAGAGAACACGAAGAAAAAGCAAAGACCTTGAAGAAAACATCGAAGGGAAAAGTGAGTGAGGAAACATACAACAAAAAGCCGGGAGGGAAACTCTATTATAGGGTAGAACGTATACGTATAGGGTAGAAAGAGGGTGGAAACAAGGGTAAAAGAGAGAGGATTACCCGATGTGTGCGTATGTGCGTGCGCTGGACGAACGGAAACGGCCTATAAAATTTGGTGTACTTTATGTGCTTTAATAACACGATGCAGACAGAGGAAACCATCTGAATGGAAAAATATTTTGGATGTGATGAACACTTTCATCTATAATTGAAAGTGTGTACATCATATCTCAGGTTAGAACCCGAAGCTATCAGCAGTACAGTACTTGTTCGGTAACTGGGCTGAGAACGTAGCCCAGTCATCGAATGCTGCTCGCTAACTGGGCTGAACGAAAAATAACCCGGGGACCACCTATGCACATTATTTTTCTGAAATATAAAAATAAAAGTTACTAAAATTTATTTACAATTCTTCCTTTTTATACTTCTTTAATTGTGACTTGAAATTAAATAAAAGTTTGAAAAAAGTTTTTTTAATTATTGAACCGGCTTTTGGCATCTATTCACCCCTCGGTCATTTCGGTTTGTTTTGGTTTTTTGACGTTCGTCTGCTTTTAAACTGGGCTACGGCCCAGTTATCGAGCGCCCAGTTAAAAAGCAGCCCAGTTAAACAACGCGCAGTTACCCAACAACTAATACATTTAGCATTTTTTCTTACATTGACAAATTTTCAAATATTTTGAGTTTAACATATTTCAAAAACGTTACTTAATCCACCATTAGGTGGTTGGTGCCTTCCTCACATTTTGAGTGTAGGTAATGTCTGAGATCCGGCCTCCACAAAGTTCATAAATAACACTTAAGTGCTTATAACTTTTGATAGGGTTGTCAGATCTTCAATCTATTGAACTCGTTGAAAAGGTCTTTTGATTACCTACCCAACGATAAGTCGCATGATAGATCCGGCCACGTTTTCATCGAATTTTGTGATATCCGGCCTCTAAAAAGTTCATAAATAACACTTAAGTGCTCATAACTTTTGATAGGGTCGTTAGATCTTCAATCTACTGAACTCGTTGGAAAGGTCTTTTGATTACCTATCCAACGACAGGTCGCATGATAGATCCGGACAACGTTTTTGTCAAAATATCTGAGATCCGGCCTCCAAAAGGTTTATAAATAACACTTAAGTGCTTATAACTTTTGATAGGTTTGTCAGAACTTCAATCTTTTGAACTCGTTGAAAAGGTCTTTCAAATACCTTTCTAAAAATGTATAACATGACGAGGTTTCTTACAAAAACCACCCTTTTTACAATCTTTTGTTAAATTCGTTTTTTAGCATTACTTTTGAAGTACTTAACTAAACTTTATCATTTTCAATAGCGACTTATGGGACCCCAAGACGGATAAATGAGACCAAAACGGTCCAAATCGGGTCAGCCAGTGCCGAGATAACTCAATGCAAATTTTTTTTGATCAACATCCCACCACACACACAGACATTTGCTCAAAATTTGATTCTGAGTCGATATGTATACATGAAGGTGGGTCTAGAAGGTCAAATTAAGAATTTCGTTTTTCGAGTGATTTTATAGCCTTTCCTCAGTAAGGTGAGGAAGGCAAAACGTACATATTACTCATCTTAAATATTAAGAATTTATTCTTATAAATTTTTAAAACGACCTTATTATTGCGAAATAACCTAAGATATCAACATATAATATCAGTCCAGACTCGATTATCCAAAGAGCAAAATTTGAATTGAATGAAAAAGCAAATTAAAAATACGTTTTTATTTGTTCATGATTCGATAGTCCGAAATCCCAAACAAACCTTCGGAAAATCGAAACTTTGGATAATCGAGGTTTCAGATAATCTAGTCTGGACTATATCATATCCGTTAAAAAAAATCAAGTAAGATCATATTTTATATAGTTGTATGTACTTAAAATAATGATTGCACTGACTTAAATAATAATAAATAATAATATTAAATTGCCGATACTAAAACATTTTTAAGCTATTCAAAACATTTAACAACGAATAACGGCGTATGTAATTTTTTGTCAGATTGTCAAGAAAATTTTATTCAAGCTGTTCAAAAATTGGTCCGTAAACGATCAGCTAGATATAAGCTATATACAATTCAAATTATAGAATTTGTTCAAAAAAAAATTATCAACTGGTAATTTAGCAAGATAAATAAAATCAATTTGCCTTTTTCGATTATGATTCTATTCTTTAGTGGATATTAACACATCTTTTGTACCATGATAAAGAACAGGTTTTTTTAAGCAGGTTAAAGGTTTATTTATATATTTATTAAAAACACTCACATGTATAGCTCAATCAAAATGTGACTTAGATGTAAGTGTTCATAATAATTTATGTTATAATTCATGATGCAAATTAAAAAAATACAGTTTAAAAGATTGATACTTTGAGGAAGTACACAATTGTATTATTTTAAACCAGATTATTTTTAAATTTGGCATACTTTTGATATTGACATGTACATTTTGATTTAATCTGTTGGTTTTCTGAAAGTTGGTCATAGTCATAGGGGTAGTTATATAAAAATATATGTAGGGACCATCCATAAATCACGTTGACATTAATCTGTAAACTCCCATACCTTTGTTCCCGGCTATTCAAAAAAAACAATCTACCCTTTTATGAATTATTTTTTACTAACTTAAAGTTGAATTCCCAAAATCTGTATTCTTAAATCAACAAAAAATTAGCTTGGAATCAAGACTAACTTTCAATGTAACGCTGAATTTTGTTTGTATGGATTTAAAAAAAATCAAAGTATTTATAGAAAAGATCACCCTTTGAAAATCGATTACTGTTTGGATTGATTTGATTTGGATCCTTTGAAATTTTAATGTCACCCTTCTTTTTATTTATGTGGCTGTATCTCAGGAACGGAAAACAAAATCACAATGTTTCTTAGACGATTTTACAGGGAATTTTCTGAGCTTTTTGAAAAAAATATTAGAAAAGCGATCCAAAATTAAGGTGGCTATATTTCGAAAACATTCCGTATATTTCAAGCTAAACTTTGAAAATGGGCCAATGTCAAAATGTAAACAAAGAGTCTATCTCTATGCTCACTCTATGTCTATGCTTACTCAGTTAATGTCCACGTTGAAACGAGCAGAGTAGACTTTTTGTTTACGCCTCGGCATTGGCCAAATTATGTTGTTTTGCTAGATTTTATTACCATTTTTGTATAAATAGCTGCCAAAGTTGTATGGAGACTTGTATGGTAAAACCGATGATGCAGGATATAAGAAGTCTCCTGGAAAGTTTTAGTTGAATAAAAAAAAAATAAATTCATTTACAGTTTTCGTGAAGAATTGCAAATTAGCCTTTGAACTTTACACACTTTTCAAATTTATTCAAATATAATAGAGCTGATTTTAAATATTATGCCAAGTACAGTTTGTTATTTTGTAAATATTTTAAATCATAGGTCATAGAAATTTTGCCACAAAGAAAATCTAATGACGTCGCCATGTCTGAATCCCCGAATGGACCTTCTAATGAATAGCTTCCAGTCACACCCGCTGCCACTTACACAATGGTAATAAAAAGCCCAAATTTGTAACGCTCCTCACGGGGCGTCGCACTTCTTTCATCTCTTCCCAATTTGACCTTCATTTCCGATTCAAACGAATGTGTAACGCTCCTTCACGCTCCTAATGCATTCACTCGCGCAGCAGTCGCATTATTCATGAATATTGACAGGCTCAACGTCATGCTATGATTGCTTTATTGTGGCCCACCACACGTCCACGCCAAGAACCCAGAATGTGATGCCGTCGAGTCTCGGCGTTGCGTTGAAGAGACAGAGCGTCAAAGCCGATCGCTGACTGGCATATGCTTGAAGAAGTGTCTGGGACCCTCGGAAGGTGAGGAATACTCGCGACGGGATTTATTAGAAACACATTTCATGTATACAGCAATGGAGATTGCCTTTACTTCCGTCATTTCATGTAGGGAAAAAATGAATTGTAAAGTTTAAGCCACTTAAGGATGTCAATGGGAGGCTTTACAAAGATTCGTGAACACTATTCTTTAAAATTTACATAACTTTTCAAAGACATGATTCTACGAACCAGAGCTACTTAAAACAATTGATTTTTTTATATTGTGGAACGACATTTTCTAATAACATCAATTTACACATACTGTTCCGGAAAAAAAATATTTTACTGTCGACTCTCTGGTTTTCAATTTCAGAGAAACCATCAAGGAAGAGAAGCATCAGTGTACAGAACGATGCAAAATGAAAGTCTAAACGACTAAACAACATGTTTCTGAAAGAATAATTTTGCAAGCATGAGTTATACATTTATCTAACGATTTTTACAGAGTTGGATAATCCGATAAGTGCGGAAAAATAAAATACGCAAATAAAATATTTGCCATCAAGATAAGTGTCAAACTCCATAGCAGTATGGAAAAGTATACGAGTGCTGAAAAGTTGATCTTGTCAACACTCAAATGGATGCTGAAATGTAGTTTCAGTACTGGGTAAATTTCAGCCAATTCACACAGCAGTTGCCCTTATGGGTAATTTTTGTCCATGATCCCTGTAATTACCCGTTTTTTTCAATGATAAAGAGTCAAGCAACCCACTTTTTGCTTTTATGGTGAATGATTTATATTTCCTTGAATACTAGTAACACATATTTTCTCACACTTTTTGCCAATTCTCGAGACTTGTATTCATAAGAATATTAAAAAAAAAAGTTCAGTTATTTTTGAAACGAACTAGCAAAAAATCTTTTTTTGTGGATCTTATTATTAACTATAAAGTCTACAAATTAAAACAACTGAATTTTGGAATGTTGAAAATTTGGTTGGTTGGACATAACCTCTTTTTGTGTAATTTAACCTAAAATAATGTGTTAAATCTTAAAATTTAACAGAAACTGATGAAATTTTTCCAGTTCCTGATGTTAATTAAAATTTGCCACAGTTCAGTTATTTTTCATAATGTTTGTTTTGAAGCTAGTTTTGGAGTTTGTTAAATTAGGATATGTACACAGTAGAACAAATCATGATAATATTTGATCTGGTAAAGGGTTGATCTTTTATGTCAGAAAAATGCATAATTTTACCTCTGAAAATTTGTAATTTTAACACTTTTCTGTTATAACACCTCTTTTCAGTCTTAATTGAGGTAAATTAAAACATTAAATAGGTAATATTCAACCTTCCAAAATTACACCTTCCCAAATCTACACTATTTTTTTTTTATTATTAATCAGATCAATAGAAATAAAAATGCTAAAAGGGAAACACTTGAAAGTGAACTATTTAATAAAGCTGAAAAGTAACTTTTAAGGAACACAACAATGTTTTCTTGGTAAAAAGTTACGGCATGTTTTCAATTCCTGGGCACCTCATCTTGTGTAATCAATTATTTGTAAATAATTTTGCATAATAAATGTCAAATCTGTTTCTTAAATGAATTTCACATCAACTATCTTATTTATATGCTGGAATCGATCCAAATAAATAAATAAAAAATCGATTGCCATCCTGTTAACAGTTTATTTAAGACCTAAAAAGAGTGTCTGGAATTCTAAGCAAATTAAGACAATTTAATTGCAAATCTTTTTTATCGGGAATTTAATCAAAACTAGGTTTCTTCATTATCAAACTCTGAAAATTAATACGTTGACGACATTAGATGAATTCATGTTTCTTTTTCGCGATGAAATTATCTTCAGAAGTGGCAATCCAATTGGCCTGTGCAAGATTATCAACAAAACTAAAAATCTAGGGGAAGGTGGGGCAAGACGACCATATGGGGCAAGAGGAACAATCGCTTGTACGGACGTAATTTTTACAATTTTGATTACTTCCAGTATGAGGAATTGTTGCTAGCAATGCAATTAGCTGATTCTACTACCACATAACCGCCAAAACGACGTAAACGCCACGGGACATAATTTTTTTTCAAACCCTTTGTTTTCTTATAATATTTGTAAAGTACAAAATAAGGCTTAGGGTTTGTTTTAATGCCCATTTTATCAAAATGCTATTTTTTCTAGATCAATAGTGTCCCTACCAATGACATGCACCTATTACAAAGTATGATTTAACTTTTGTTTATTTTTTGTTGAGAGCTTTTAAAAAATCTTGTTCAGGTGGTTCAAGTGTACCTTATGGATTTTTAGTATGGAAAAAAATACGAATTGCTGCAACAACATATTTTATTGGGAAATAAATACATGGAACTACTTAAAAACTGATATACAATTGTAAAAAAAATGTCCATCCAAAATATAGTGCTATTATGAAAATTTACTATTTATCATCTAAGTAATATTTTTTTCAAAAAAACGATAAATTTTTTAGTAAAATATTATTATTTAATCTAAAAATGGAAGAAACCTTTCAAATACATTCTAATCTGATGTATTTAAGTGATAACAGTTCAATTGTTAGCAAATTAACATGTTTTTTCATGTATTGTTCCTCTTGCCCCAACGGGTTGTTCGTCTTGTCCCATTAGTTGAGTAGAACGTACGGAAAATCAAAAATTTTAAAATCAATTTTTTACATTAAAAAACAGGATTTTTTATAAACTTGTTCTAACAAAGTCTTAGTCAAGACCAAAAATAAGATGATTATAATGAAATCCGACAGAATTTTTAACTTTTTAATTAGTTATAACGAGCATTTCCTTAGCTTGTTACACTTGCCCCACTTTCCCCTACCTACTTTACTGACAAGCAGCATGATTTTCATGATTTTATAAAAAATACAATTAATTTTGTTTTTTATTTTGGTTTCTTATCCACCCTTAAAATTAAAAAAAAAGTCAAGGTATATAGTTTTTTAAAACAAAAAGACGAAATTCCTCTACCTTTTTTCGATAGTTTTTTATACCAGCGATGGAAGAATCATCATCAAAAGAAAATCTTTGAATGTTCATCAAAAGATAAATCAGAAAAGAACATATTTCTCCTTTCTCGCGCATGAATGATTGGTAAATAGAATCTTAAAAAATCATAATCTTGATTATTCGGCGAAACATCTTTTTCACTACTACACTTGCTAGTATAACGTCACATTGCGAAAAATGACCTGTCACTATTTGTAGAAAAACAATGTGTGTAAACAAAACGAAATAAATAACAAGGAAAAGGAAATTCACTAATAAAAATAATCTACAGATTGATTTTCTTAGCGAAATTCGGGAGCGATTTTCTTTTGCTTGATTTGCTTCCTCTCTCTTTCGTGGGTGAAGAAAGCTCGCAAGCGAGATTATTCCATCCCTGCTTCATACAAACGCCCTAATTCTCCATACAAACTTTGGAGATAACCCATTCGGCCCTGCTTAAATATATTTGAAAAAAATAAAATGCACGTGTTTCTGGGGACCCCTAGGTTTCTGCTTCCCCTGAAATTGAGCCTGCGCAGTAATTTTTGTAGGTCAGTGTTATTAAGGTACTTTTGATAATCTGATTGAATGGAAATGTGATTGAAACGTTTTATTTAAAAATCATAAATAAAAAAACGTAGTGGTAAATGAAATAGTGTAAAAAATTGTTCTCATTTGCCTAAATTGACGGTTATCAAAATATTTAAGATGCATTTTCAAGTGTTTTTCTTTCTTCGACATAATAAACAAAATCACGTTTTATGTCAATTCGATTATTTCATCAGTAACCTTCTGTCACCTCTACTCCCCAACAGTCGTCAAACATTTATCATTGAAATTCTCACATCGACTAAACACGTCCGAAAACAAAAACCGCGTCTCTCACAGCCGAGCGCGAGTGACAACAACCTGAGCCCCACTCTCCACACGAACCGACCGAACTCTTCTCAATCGGGTTCAGTTCACCTCACTCCAGAACACTTTCTCGGAGTGGCGTACGCGGCCACCATGACTTGGCCGGGGTTTTTTTTGCGCGCGCGCTCGCACTGTGAACCACGAATGTGTGAGCGGCACATTTTGGCGCGTGCGAAACAAGTTCAAGGTCACCGATGACGACTCACACACCCGAAGGGTACACGAGAGATGTACCGGTTCTCAGAGAACGGGCGTCCAGTATAATCGGTTTCGGGGGAGGCTCGGGCAAGTCGTCGTCGTGTGACGATGGGGTGAATAGTCGAACCCGGCTGCCGCACGGTAGTGGTGCACGTGGGCAACCTTCCCGCAACCCCCCAATCTGGTCCAGGGTGGGGACATGGAACCTTTCCCACGGTTGAAGCAAGGGCAAAGGGGCAGTTCCATGGGCATTAACATTTCAGTTACTTTTTCAAGATTGCTCAAAGTTTTAAAAATCATTGTTTGGTCCAGTTTCTCCTTTAAAAATTCTTTGTATAGTTGTATAACTCTCTAACAATGTTTAAAAATAAAATTGGAACCAAATCCCTTTAATTCGTCGAAAATTTTATCTGTAGGAGCTCCATATTGAGCAATACTCTAGCATTAACTTTCAATATCCTAATGAATGGAGTTTATTTAAAAAAAAACATGAGAATTTACAATTCAACGAAAATTAACATTTAATCGATTTTACAAGCTTTTTCAAAGTTAATTAAACTTTTAGTCATTTTTTTCCACCTCTATTTTTAGGGAAATATTAGGGCTATTCAAATTTTACTCAAAAATTATCCTCACAAAAACTAAGTTTGTACTGACTTAAAAAAACGTGCAAATAAAATTTATCATTGGTTTTCAAGGCTTAGCCTGTCCCATTTCGTGGTCAAGTCGAGGAATTTTTTAGGTGCTCACTTTTTAAATGACAGATTATGATGTCAGGAACAATGTTTTCTTGGGCACGAAAATAATAATAAAATACTATCTCGCACCTTCTCTTCAATTTGATGAAAAAGACACTTTTTTCTAACAAATTTCCGCTCGGAGTCAATAAACAATCTAAGTGTCAATTATAGTGTCATCAAATGATTGATTTTTCCCCATAGATTAAGATACACTATCAATATTTGACCAAAATTTAGGTTTTTGGCTTCTCCTTGACGGGTTTATGTCGAAAAAATCGCATTTTTTGAGTTTTTTTTTCAGAATGCACATTGAAATCAGAATAGCCCATTGTTCCCAGTAAAACCAATACATGCAGCTTGTATGAAATTTCACCACGAACAAGGTTGAATAAAAATTAGCATTTTTTCACGATAATGATTGAAAGAATAAAATGGAAATTTGGTAATTATTAAGCATCTTTATATTTGCAAATTATTAACCAAAATTCACTAATTTACCAAAATAAAAAGAAATAGAAACTCAAAAATCAAAATCAATGTATATATTTTTAGAAAATTATGGATTCAGAAATTTGAAATAGATTTATTTCAAAGGCAAAATGTTTTAGCAATATTTTATACTTTTACAGAACGTTTCTTATTTTAAGCTTTTTAAAACAAATTGAAAAAGATTTATCAATAATTTGACTAAATATACTGGTATTTGAATTTCCACTTAACTTAAATATCATTAACATCAATAATAATTGAATTTCAATTCAACAACGGCAAACGGCGCTTGATGCTGGTTTTTTTTGTTTTATTTCAATATTTATCTTTGATTTATTATTTATTTTAAATAATATGTGCTTTGACCCAAAGGACTGGAAAAATATAAAGTAAATTTATATAAAAAAAATATTCAGAAATCAATGAGGCCCTTTCAAATATTTTTTTCATTTTATAAAGGCCCTCTTCGACCGGAAAATCCATACTCGAATATTCGAAGGCCTCGGCAAAATTTCACTTCGGATAGTCGAAAAAAAAGTCCTATTTTTGATTGTCGAGCTCGTCGAGATTGTTGAACTACTCTAAAATGTTTTAGATTTTTTTTTTAATCCAAGATGGTGGCCAAAATGGCGGTTGTGGAATATTCAAAAAATGCATTTTTAAATTTAATAGACATCCATTCAAATTGGACATAAATGAAGTCGCATAACTTAAGTTTATTTTTGTTCGAACTTTTGTTCGAGTCTGGGTTGTATAGGAAATAAAATTAAGAGTTCTAAGATATATCTTATTTACATGGCAAAAGTATGTTCGCGGGACCAGCGTTGGCATAATCATCATCAAAAGAAAATCTCTAGACGTTCATCAAGAGAAAAAATCCGTAGGGAGCTTGGCTCTCCTCTCTCGCGCATGAAAGATCGGTTTTATGGATTCTTAAAAAAAAATCTTGATTATTCAGCGGAACATCTTTTTCGCTACTACACTTGCAAATGTAACGTCACACGTCGAAAAATGACCTGTCACATTTTGTAGATGGGCAATATGTGTAAACAAAGTGAAATAAATATTATTAAGTGGTGCTGACAAGAAAATTCACCAAAAATCATCAGCAGATTGATTTTCTTGGAGAATTTCGGGAGCGATTTTCTTTTGCGTGATTTGCCTCCTCTCTCTTTCGCGGGTGATAAAAGTTCGCAAGCGAAAATGATTGTTTTGCGATTATTCCATCCCTGCTCGGGACATGTCTTATTTTGCTATACCAGTTTAAAAAAAAATTAAGACTGATATTTTTTCAGAGAGCAAAAAATGCATGTTTGGTGTCTTAGAAACAGGAATGATGAAAACATTTAAGTAAAAAATAAATACTATAGATTTTCTTTCATACCAAAAGTTAATGTTTGTAGGTTGTTTTTAACTAAATCTGCTCCAATGCCTCTAAGATTGCAAACAAATATCAACTTTGTTACATAGCATGGAATGTTCCCAGCACGGATATAGCTCTCCATTGAATCCCACTTTCAACTTTGACCGGATGCCACCTCACCAGGGCAACCAGACGGTAAAATGTGTATGCACATATAGACAGGTATAGCCAAATCCGCCCCACCCCGGCTATGACCTGGAGAGCTGGAGAGCAATTGCTTTCAACCGACCAGGTTCAAAATTCTGATGCGTAATTTTGGTGCTCACCCTGAATAATTTTTTATGCAATGATGATATTTTACCTGAGCAAAATTTAATCAGCTGTCTACCTCAAGTTTAACTTTTAAATCACTTGAAATGCACTTTTCCTGTAAAAAAACACTAAATCCCAGAAAGCTTTCACTTTTAATTCCATACACCTTAAAGCTCTTTTTTCGTCGTTAGCCAAACTCCTCAGATCCCATACGGCGGAAGAAGACGTTCGGCAAACCTTTCGCGCTGCACCGGATATGCAGAGTTCCTAGAACTTGAAGATGTTCGGTCTACTAGCTTCGAGAAGGTTCGGCAAAGCTCACACACGCTCGACACGATGCTTGTGCTGGTCACGTCACGGCGGTTCTCACAGGACTAGGTACCAAGGCGGAAGCTTACCCTGGGTGCATCCGCAGAGCTTTTCCACGGACTATTTTGACGGCGCAAAAGTGCATATTCCGGTTTTCGGAGAACACGGCGACAATGATGATGACCTAGCACGCTGCCACACGGCCGTCACGAGAGAGAGAGAGGGTGGAGTGAGAAAGTTGTGAACACGTGAGTGAGTGAGCGTGAGAGTGCGAGAGCTTTCGTTTTGGCGCGCGCGGTGAATGTTCCTCCTTGAACCGGTGAAAGGGTTGGAACGTAATATTGAGAATTTGGGAGCACGCGATTATTCGGTGGAGCGCGTTGGTCAATGACCTGGTTAAATTTTAAACTGAATGATTTGGCATGAAACAAAACAAATTTTTTTAAAAATCTCTTACGCTGCATCATTTCCCTAAATGTTGACACTTCTTTTTAACCCTGAATTTTCTGTAATTTTTTTTAAATTTATAATTTTCTTTTAACAAAATTCATTTTGTACTGACAAAAACCGATAAGAAAGCAACAAATTAGAGCGAATTTTTCAGTTGATGCACAACGTGCTACAGTAATTTTCGAGTAACGTACAACGTGCTACAGTAATTTTCTTGAATTTTACGATTTTAATCGTGATTTTTATTTGGGTGAAACTTTGCTCATGCATTCTCTATGTCAAAAAAGCCAATTGACAACATTAAATTTGCCATATGAGTCTCCATACAACGTGGCGAACTGGTTACACAAAATGGGCATTATTCAAAAACCTGTATCTTGATAAAAAAAAAATTCTGATTGATTTGGCGACTTCGGAAAAGTTTAAGACTTTTCATTTTATAATCCAAAATTGATCGAGAAATGATCCGAAAATTCCAAGCACATCTAGTGCTTGGGATCTTTTGAAAACTAACCGGAGTTTTTTTTATTAAATTCATACAACTTTTTCAAAACCCACTCGTAAGCAATTGTCTTTTGCAAGCAGAACATAACCAAACATTTTGGCATCCTCAGCAAACGTCAAATCAATACAAATTGCTGCTGCATTTCTGAAGCAAACATTAAAATTAGGTGCAGCTAAATCGGTGAAAATTAGGTTGAGAGAAAAATATTTAGGCAATCGGTCTTTAAACTCATTCCAATGCCTGTCTTTTATTTGCATTTTCATCATTAAAAATCATATTTTCATTGATTCTGTTTATCATTTGCTTTAAAACTTAGATTTATTTGAAATAGTTACAATAAGAAAATCCAACCTTTTTTATTAAGTAAAAACTTTTCATTTTATTTCAATGAAATATCGAAATAAAATCATCAACAAAACTGGCAACACCTTGTTATATATGGGTAATTCTCTACCAACTCACACGAAATCGGGAATAGTTGCCCCGACCCCTCTTCGATTTGCGTAAAACTTTGTCCTAAGGGGTAACTTTTGTCCCTGATCACGAATCCGAGGTCCATTTTTTGATATCTCGTGACGGAGGGGCGGTACGACCCCTTCCATTTTTGAACATGCGAAAAAAGAGGTGTTTTTCAATAATTTGCAGCCTGAAACGGTGATGAGATAGACGTCCGATTTGATGGCGTACTCAGAATTCCGAAAAAACGTAGTTTTCATCGAAAAAACACTAAAAAAGCTTTAAAAACTCTCCCATTTTCCGTTACTCGACTGTAAAAATTTTTGGAACGTGTCATTTGATGGGAAATTTAATGTACTTTTCGAATCTATATTGACCCAGAAGGGTCATTTTTTTTCATTTAGAACAATTTTTTTCATTTTAAAATTTCGTTTTTTTTAACTTTGCAGGGTTATTTTTTAGAGTGTAACAAAGTTGTAGAACAGACAATTACAAAAAAATTGATATATAGACATAAGGGGCTTGCTTATAAACATCACGAGTTATCGCGATTTTACGAAAAAAAAGTTTTGAAAAAGTTACTTTTTGCGTTTCCCTTTTTTTTTGTCGTCCGTGTCTGTCGCGGGTGATCATGAACGGCCATGATCGATGACGACCAACTTTTTCAAAACTTTTTTTCGATGAAAAATACGTTTTTTCGAAATTCTGAGTACGCCATCAAATCGGGCGTCTAATTTTACATAAAAGTCCTCTTGACACCAAATTTCTATCTCATCACCGTTTCAGGCTGCAAATTATTGAAAAACACCTCTTTTTTCGCATGTTCAAAAATGGAAGGGGTCGTACCGCCCCTCCATCACGAGATATCAAAAAACGGACCTCGGATTCGTGATCAGGGACAAAAGTTACCCCTTAGGACAAAGTTTCACGCAAATCGAAGAGGGGTCGGGGCAACTGCTGTGTGAGTTGGCGGAGAATTACCCATATGTGTTGGTGATAACCTTGAACTGACGGCAAAGTTGCTCCAAAAACTGATCTAACGCGGGCAGGGATGGAATAATCGCAAAAAAATCATTTTCGCTTGCGAACTTCCTTCACCCGCGAAAAAGAAAGGAGGCAAATCACGAAAAAAACGCTCTCAAACTTCGCAATTCGCAATTCGCAATTTTCAGTGTAAGAACGGGCCTTGACCGATCTTATGCACTAGGTTCCCGACGAACACGCACTGCCCTTACACCTACATCTAACCCTTGCTCTGAGTCAGTACGAGCAACACGCTAGAACACGCTTTAAGTATTCGTGCCAGGCATGCACACCTTCTTTTCCGGTTACGCATTTTAACTCGGCCGGGGGTGGTACATTAAGTAGGGTTTGATGTAAGTATAAGCGCCTAACCATTAATAGTGTGCCTATCAACTTTCATTAAAGCAAAAACTGTTTTATTTTAGTTTGAATTCAAAAACTAATTGTTAGTTACTGTGTATTGTTTTCTCCTGAAATCTTGCCTAATGTTAATTCGTGTTTATCTGTTGCTATTTCTTTTGTCGCGGTGTTTTGTTACAATATATTGGTCCTAAGCATTTTAGAAAAGTTTTTCAAAAGTACAATAGTAATATTTGTGTTAAATTGAGTAAGGGCTCAAACCTCACTTGCTTAAGAAAAAGGTGAAGTTTCAAAACAATGGACAGTGAAGGAAATATACTATGTAAAGAATCAAAAGTAAAAGAAAGATAGTAATTTATGAAGTAGATAAAGAAATTAACAATAGTTAATAAATAGAGGTAACAAACAAGCTTAGATTGTATTGAGGACAATTTACAGGGAAAATGAGAAATTATTCAAATAGATAAATAAAGAAAAGGCACATGATAAACAAAATTGACATCGCTGCCAAATTAAGGGAAAGCAGACAGTTTGTTACAGCAGCATCAATTGGTAAAATAGAGTGGAAAAGCGTTGAGAAAAAAGAGAATCAAATGAGTAAAATCGAAATCAAATGGAGGATAGTAAACAGAAGCCGCGTTAGAAAATCAGTGAAACAAAATAAACAGAAGATAGGTGGTAGCTGATAATGAAGAGAAGAGAAAGCCCGTTGTGCGATGTTTCAGGTACATCCACAGCAGTTGACTCAACATACTGCGAATCAAAACAATACCGTCTACAATCACAAATTACTTTCCTTTCCCACATTGTCGCGCCCCTTTCTTCTAGCCGTCTCTACTCTGACCCTCGCTGGTCAAAGGTTTACGAGTCGTTTCCACAGGCCACCAGCTAGGTTACACCTTGTCATCATGATGACTAAACCAAGCCAACGTGGAGGTAAGAAAATAGGACACTTGCAAGGAACCAGAGCCATGCTGTTTTGTCCAAACAGCACTACGTATGTAGTTGGGCTCTTTCCGGGATGTTCCTCGCCTAGGTGTGTCAACCGACGAGTATCATCAGTATCATGCACCCTTGGCCTGCACGAAAAAACGCTCTCAAACTTCTCCAAAAAATCAATCTGTTGGTGATTTTTTTTAATTTCCTTGTTAGCACCACTTAAAATTAGTTATTTCGCTTTTTTTTAATACTCATTGCCCATCTACAAAAAGTGACAGTTCATTTTTCGACTGGTTACACATGCAAGTGGAGTAGTGAAAAAGATGTTCCGCTGAATAGTCAAGATTTTTTTTAAGAATCCATAAAACCGTGCACGAGAGAGGAGAGCAATGCTCCCTTCGGATTTTTTCTCTTGATGAACGTCCAAAGATTTTCTTTTGATGATGATTATTCCATCACCGAGCGCGGGTGATTTGAAAATATTTTTGAAATTTATCATTTTAAACAAAACATCAGTAATTTAAATGGTTTAGTGACAAAAAACATTGAAGCATTAAATAACATTGCCTCGAAACCAGTTGAAAAAAGTTGATGTCAGCGCATAACAGAAAATTCTACAAGGTGTTGCGAGTCGAATCTGATAAGCAACCAAGCCGTATTTTTTCGACCTAATCAATGTGCTAGGAAAATCGCAAGAAATATGAATGAGCAATAATAATGAGATAGTTAGACTTTTAGATTGAGTTTTATATCATTAGGCTTAAAACAAGCAGAAACTAAAATTGATGAAAACAAAAGCATATTCTAATAAAAAAAAATCAATACCGTCATCAGTGATACTGATACTGGGTGAGAATGGTCATGAAAAAGGCACCGACACCGTTTTTCGTGTCCCAATTATAATGTTAGAAAAGAAAGTTTCTCAGCTTTTCAAATTTTATTTCAGAATTTATTTTCATAAGGTTTTCTAGGTACGAACAAATAAGCTTTTATGAAAATTTTAAACTGATAGTGTTATCAATTTGGAATCGATATCATAAATAATCTCAAGATATTTTTTGGTTTGCAATTGGATAATTCTCTACCAACTCACACGAAATCGGAAAAAGTTGCCCCGACCCCTCTTCGATTTGCGTGAAACTTTGCTCTAAGGGGTAATTTTGGTCCCTGATCACGAATCCGAGGTCCATTTTTTGATATCTCGTGACGGTGGGGCGGTACGACCCCTTTTATTTTTCTGGTTTTTTACTTAGACACAATTTTCAGTGATTTGTAGCTCGCAACCGTGAAGAGATAGAAATTTGGTGTCAAAGGGACTTTTTTGTAAAATTAGACGCCCGATTTGATGGCGTACTCAAAATTTCGAAAAAACGTATTTTTCATCAAAAAAAAGTTAAAAAATAGTTTTAAAATCACTGCCATTTCCCGTTACTCAACTGTCAAAAATCGTGAGATATGTCATTTTACGGGAAATTTAATGTACTTTTCGAATCTACATTGACCCAGAAGGGTCATTCTTTTCATTTAGAACAAAATTTTTCATTTTAAAATTACGTGTTTTTCTAACATTGCAGGGTTACATTTCAGAGTGTAACAATGTTCTACAAAGTTGTAGAACAGACAAAAACAATGCTGTTTCCTATTACGGTTCCGGATGTGGCCACCGGAGATCGGTGGAATCGGTTCGGATGGGTCTTATGGTATTTAATATTATTCTAAGATTGTTTTGCATGACTATTTATGGTTGTAGAAAGCGTATCAGTTCACAATTGGTTAAATCTGATACTTTTTTGAAAAATCCGGATCTTCCGGGGGCCTGTACTCCGGCCACCGGTCCGTGCATTGCGATTTTTCGTCGGATTATTGTTCCTGGTGCAAAAACGAAGCTTTTGGTGAATAGCAACCGATGGTTTGCGCAAAGTCATGTTGCGGTATTTTTTGGGCCCTTTTTTCCCACTGTGCATCGCATCGAATAATCGTAATTAGGAATAATTAAGGCTTCGGGAAATAAAGGTTGCACTGTAATACTTCCTCGAAAAAAATTGTGAATACTCAACATGCATAATTACACACTTTTAACTGTGTATTTTGCATTTTGAGAAATAATTTGAACAATTTGGAATCGAAAACACTGCCAAGAAACTTTCTAGCAAAATGCAAAACGTACAAAGTCTCGCTTTTTACAATGAATGAATGTTTCACACGTGATATTACACTGAAAGAAAAGCACATAGCAATATCACATGTTTTGCACATGAATCCACCCCATACTACTTAGTCTGTGAATGTGACGTGGAAATCACTTGAAAATATCAATCGCGCAAACCGGCAAATCCAAATGCAAAACACGTGAGTTTAACGTGAAAGCTCACATGACTTTTGAATGGTGTGCATATGAATTTCAAATTATTTTTTAGTATAAATGTAATGGTTTTCCAGTGATGTTCATGGGAGCTGAATATTGCGTTTGATTTTAGATTTATTAAAAAAATATAATACGATTATAAGTTTTCTTAAACATTTTTTTTTTATACTTGAAATTAAAAATCATTTGAATCTAAACAACCGGACCATCGAGCCGAGAAACTGGTTAACGACGGTTCTTGGAGGCCTCCACCGACTCGACCTTGATGATCTGGATCGAGTGGCCAGCACCGCATCACGTAACTGCCGATGGTTGTGAATGTTGTGAGTTCCGAAACGCGAATCGTACCGCAGCCAGATGCCGACGTTTCCGGATCAATCGACAAATTCAGCGTCAGTGCTGAAAAAAACGAATTCAGAGGCCAACCCTTCGCCGGAGTTTTTCCTGAAAATTCATTGCTGAATGTTAGTCTTTGTGTAAATTTTCACAGTTTTTCTATTAAATACTTACCAAAAAGTTCTAGTACGATTGAATTTTCAGCAAAATTATGAATTTAAACGATAAATTCGACAAAAGAAATCGCAAATTGGACTGTCTTCGTCCGTCGCCATCTTACGAATGAGGAAATTTCATCAAACAACTTCAAAGACCAATACATTTCAATCTCACGTGTTTTTCACTTTGAAATCATGGGAAAAGTCAAATGGGGCAAATCCAAGTGAAATTCTGTTAAATCCAAAGTGAACTCCAAGCGATAAAAGAAGGAAAAACATCTCGCTTGCGATCAGCTGATTTCAAATGATTATCACATAAACGTCACATGAAAAACACATCTTTGTCAAGGGAAAAGCATGGCAAATTATCGTGTTGATTTTTGGAGCAGCTCATGGGAAAAAGCACATGAATTTGCTATGTCAGATTTTTTCAGTGTACGGTTGTTCGCGAAAGTCCCCCAACACAGTAGCAGCTACTATTTCCAAAGAACTCCCATCAGCAACAAAGCACCACCCGAAAAAGGGGTGTGGCTTACCTCGTAGCATGCACTTTATGTGGGGCGCTTTTTTCTTCACGCTTTTACGGTTTTGTTTATTTTCAACTCCCCTTTCCGTGGCGTCGGGCTCTCGACAGTCGACCATTATTTATGCTTTGATCGTTATGCTTCGTTATATGACTTCTTCGAAAAGAACCATGTTGCAAATAAATAATCTTCAAGACAGATTACAATCCCATTAGGACGAGGATTTCTAATTAGATTCTGAAATAAATAAAATCCAATACAAAAATTTAAACGAAAATAGAATCGATAAGAAACAAACTAAACGTTGATCAGTTTAGTACATTTCCAGAAATAGCAACTCAAAGTGCCACGTAGCCACTTTGAACACTTCTTGTTACAACATACATCACCGGTTGACAATTGAGCATCTTCTTCTCACAACTGCCCGGCTAGCTCAGTCGGTAGAGCATGAGACTCTTAATCTCAGGGTCGTGGGTTCGAGCCCCACGTTGGGCGAGTATCTTTTTTGCTTATGTGTTAAGTGGTGACATTGTCTAGTCGATAGACGGATAGTTAAAAAAAAAACAAATTGAAAGATCATGATCATAGTCAAAGATCAACAACACTTTTTAACGGAAAGATAATTGAATTGAAGATCATATAAACGCATCAATGCTCGAGTATTCACCTCTAGCGATGGAAGACAAATTCACCATCATAAATACACAAACGGTGAAATATTTCCCTTATTGCCACTACTCTCCGCCAGCTGTCACTTTAGACAAACAAACAAAGATAAATGAAACATTTCAGCGCTTGAGCACATTTCATCATACGTTTTATTTACTCCATCGGTAAGCGTACAATAATTCCTATATAAAATTTTATTATTTTGTATAATATTTTTACACGTGTTCGTTTTTCCTACACCACCAGTCAGCTTATTGCTCAGCTTCGTTCCTCTCTAAAAAGCGCCATATTTAATGCCTCTACCCTTTCATCGCGTGTTGCTCCTCTTTCCTGAAATAACTTGAAATCTTTCGAACGTTTAAGCGTTTTTAGCGTTTGACAATCGTGTAGAATAGCTGACCGATAAAGCCAATTTAGTGTTGAGAATATTTTAGACGACTGAACGATTAGAACATGATGTTTTTTTAGAAGCAGCGAAATTACTTGATTTTTCTTATGCTTTGGTGTGTAAATGTTGTGTTTGATTGATCGTGTGTCAACCATAGTGTTTAGCATTTGAATCTCTACTCATGATAAGTCTTTTATAACGCCTATCTATCAAAAATGATCACCTCGCGTGCTGCCCTTCGTTCATGTCTGTCATGTAAAAAAACAAACTTCCCCTCGCTATATGGTTGTTGTATATCAGTTTTATAAGTCATCGACGGAAGACTTTATCCTCGTGTATAATGGCTTGTTTATTTTCATCTGTTTACACAAAACTGTGCCCGATTATTTGCGCTACCTGATGTCTAACATTGAACATCTTCTTCTTCTTCATTAGAGCTTTAACAATTAATATTGCTTTTTGTTTTACGAGTTTCCGAGTTTCGGATGTGTTGTCTATTGTCCTGTCCGATCGAGACCGATCAGCTTGTCGAAGAAGGAGCTGTAGCTGCGGTCGTTGTTGTAGTACAGCGGATCCTCCAGGATGTCCTTGGCGTGGGACAGAGTCGCCGCGGCCAGCTCGCCGACCGTCCACTTGCGGTCCTTGAGGATGCGGCAAATCGTGTCCAGCTGGAATG
The DNA here is from genome assembly GCF_016801865.2 of Culex pipiens pallens. Taxonomy (NCBI): domain Eukaryota; kingdom Metazoa; phylum Arthropoda; class Insecta; order Diptera; family Culicidae; genus Culex; species Culex pipiens. The sequence goes on from NC_068939.1 coordinate 145,918,871, forward strand.
AGGGGAAGAGAGAATAGAAAGGACATTATTTACGGGGACACACGGAGAAAAAAGAGTTCCTAAAATCGTGAACAAGCGTTTATGAAAATGGGAACCACGAACAAAGTGTTCAAATTTCATGGTACGTTTTTCGAAATCGTACCATGAGATTTGAACACTTTGTTCGTGGTTCCTATTTTCATGAACGCTTGTTCACGATTTTGGGAACTCTTTTTTCTCCGTGCAGTTTAATAATAAGCTGAGTCTTCAACTCACAGTTCTAACACTTGGAATGTAAAATGTGGTTTATCCCAAAAATAACCCTTTTTCAGAAATGACCCATTTGGTCGTTCATGCGATGTTTGCGAAATCCTAGTCGTTCAGGCAAGTTGAATAATTGAGAAATTATTTAAAATCTCATTTGAAAATTACTCATGATTTACCAAAAAATCAACTTTATTTCTTCTCACCATCACATTTCTCCTCCATTTCAAAATACAGAAAAATTTATCGTTTTAAAACATTTTGGTGATCAGATGATACCCATAATAGAGCTGTCTTTCCGGTGGATTTTTGGCAGTAGGGCTAACCATTTAAAAGAAAATTGTTTCAATTATATTAGACTAACTTTGGCTTCTTTTAAAAAAAATAATATATTTTTTAAACATTTTTATAACTTCTTTCCCGTAACTCTTGATGGTTACAAGCAAACTCGTTATGATCAAACTGTTTTTTAGTAATTGTCATTTTTACAACATTGTAGAGCATGGATTATACTCTAAAAAATAACCCTAATTAGTAACTTTGTAACGAAATTCATAGAATGAGAATTTTGTATTCAATTAAAAAAATATGTCCCTGGGAAAAGAACATTAAATTTTTAAAATGGCATAGGTTAAAAAATGCATTAATTAAGATTTTTTTTACATTAATTGGGCATTCAATTTTGGGACCATACACTACGTGGATACTTTTTTGAAATCCCTTCACTCTCACCCCTCATGGACATTTTCCATACACAACAAATCTTTTTTGTGTGGACCGTGGACAATAGCTAAACCTTCGTAATATACGAAAATCTGTAACTTATTTGATATGTCTTAGGGATCAAAAAACAGTAACTTTTGAATCAAATGGAAAAATATTTGCGCCGAGTTATGTTTTTTTGGAAAAATATAAATTTTTGCCAATTTGTTTTTAATGACTTCAGCTTTTATTCACTTCAATTCGGTTTTATTGGTGAATAATCAAGATACAATCAGTTCTTTTTCGGTACATAACAGAGTTTTGGAGTTCCTTACAGCTGTGTGTAACATGTTACATCATAATCCATTTTGGAACAGTTGTAAATAAAGGTGTCACCAAGAGTAAGAAAATAATAAAAAATAAACTTACTAAAATTTAAGGGGAAAGGGGATAGAAATAGAAAAAGCTTAAAACTAGATCACAGTGTTTTATCCTTTATAGATGTGCTTGATCATCAGCTCCCCAAGGCCCAGGAATTGCTCCGCTTTGTTACGGCAGGTCCGAAACCGCGTCATCATCTCCCCTGCTAGAGCAAAGAACTCTGGCAGGGTAAAGAGATCTTCCCCGGTAACTTCTTGCTGGGCCGTATTGCCACTACCAGCAGCGACCACGCTGGCGAACGATCGCCCCCATCCAGGAGGGAACGCTGAGAGACCTTAACGGCTGTCTTCTGCACGGGGTCGAATGTGTAAAACTTGAAGTTTTTACGCTTCAATTTCTCCACAACCAAGTCGAAGTTCTTTTCGTCGAATGTGTAAACTTGCACTGACGACTTACCAATTTTCAGACAATATCCGAGGCCTTCCAGCAACTCGTCAACATCGTCCGCCAACGTGTCGAAAACAGAAATTAGAGGTGGTCTACGTTCCTTTGGAGGATTGTTCTTTTTTGACGTCGACACTTTCTTCCGTGCACGACCATCGTCGTCGTACACGGAGGTCAAAAAAGACTTCAGGTTTTAATGGAAAATCACATTTTCACCAGTTTATTTACAGATCTTTTGATTAAGTGCACCGTTTTCAAGATATAGCCATTTAAAGTTTATTTTTAATTGCAAATTCTCGTTTTTCTATTTTTGAAAATAGTGTCCATGATTGCCCATTCCTGTAAACATTTTTTTTGAAGAGTACACAAAATTTCTTTTAAATTATCTCAAGAAACATTGAAGATTGGACCTCTGTTAGCTGAAATACAGGGAATCAAAAAAAAAAGATACAATAAAATTTTGGGTTGTTCTGTCTCATTCAAACATTCCCGCATTTTCCAATGCCAATATCTCAGCAATCCAATTTTCAATGTTGAAAAATTATTTTTTTTTTAAATTTTATGAAATTTATAAGAATGGACAATCATTGACACTATTTAAATAAATCGAAAAGCAGGATTTTTTTAACTAAATCAAATTTGATATGGCTATATGTGGAAAACGATACACTTTATGAAAAAATCTGTAATGTTGGTATTTTTTGATTGCAAATTTGATTTTAAATTAAAAACTGTAGTCAATCAATTTATTTGACAGACATTGCTATTTCTTCCAAAAACACATTTTTTCAAAAAAATATCATAACACGGCGACATGGATGCCAGATGCTCAGATTTGACATTTTTTAAGTGCACACACACTTAGATTTTTCTACCGTACTCGGTAAATTTTTTACCGAAATCTCAACAGCCGAGTGCTCGGTACTCAGCTCGGTAAAAGTTTAAACTACCGAGAGCTCAGTAAACGCTAATCTGACAGCTGGTTTGAACTTTTACAGAGGACCTCGGTAAAAAATTACCGGTTGCTCGGTACATATTCTGAATTTTTACGGTGCTTACGGTAATGGTTTTTTATGGATTGAATTTATTTTCCTTTTATTTATTCAAAAAGATGACCAAATTTATTCACAAACAATAGCTATGTACATTCACAATAACATCACAATTTATTTTTTCTCGATTATTAGCAAAAATGACGACATAAACCAGTTCCTTCTAAAACGGTTCAAAAGATGAAGCTTCGACGTGAGCTGAAAGAAAAATGATTATTCTAAATAGTAAATAATTTAATTTTCTCAAATAAAAAGACACATACCTGTTATTTTGTCACAATTTATAGTTTTAAATTACTTTTTTTCTGAATGTACTCAGAGAAATGTCCGACAACAGCGACCAAATACAAAAAAAAATGACAGCTACAAAATGACATAAGTTTCAACTGAGAGACTCGGTAAAACTTTACAGAGCTTTCAGTAAAACACATGGTTATTAGCTGAGTTCTCGGTAATTAAATTACCGAGTACCAATAATTTACCGGAAACTAGGGTTCACTGAGTAGCTCAGTGAAATAAGTACTGAAGTACGGTACTTTCAGCGATTTTTTTACCGTAGTTCAGTATTTTTCCTAAATTCAACTGACAGCTCAGTAAAATTTGATTTTTACAGGGTAATTTCGGTAAATTTTTTACCGAGTATTGCGTCCCTGATTTAGTGTGCAGACTTTAAAAAAAACTTCTAAATTTTTTTTGTCGAAACTTATTTCATTAGTCTTTAAAAGCTTAAAACACATTTTCTGTAAGTTGATATATTTTAATTTAAGACAAATGCACAGACACACACATACTATTTTATTCTTCAATTCTCACAACTTTGCCTGAGACACCAAATCGATCCGAAAATTTATTAAAAAGTTACAGATTCTCGAATATTTACGTACCATTTTTGTATGGACAGCTGCCAAAATTGTATGGAGCTTTGTATGGATGAACCAATGGCACAAAATGGATTCTTTGGTCATAGGGAAGAACCCCACAAAGTTTAAACCAAATCAAAAATATAAATAAAATTCATTTACGGTTTTGATGGAGAATTGCTTAATAATAAATTGCTTCTTTTGACCTTTGAAATTAATGTTCGAAGAGTCGTGCAAATAAAAATATCTTCCAAAATCATAAATTTAAAAAAAAACACAAACCCCATACCTTGGAAAGTTTCTCACTCCCGGCGGTGTAGTAGATCAGATACGGCAGCCCGGCAACGCTCGCCGCCATCCACTGGACCACCATCTTGAGCTGGACGTCACCCCGCTTGGTATCACCGCAGCCCCAGTTTCCGGTCGCCACCGGTCTCAGGTTGACGTTGATCGTCCGCTTCTGGGCGATTTGGGAGATCTAAAAGTGAGCAAGAGGTGTGGGTTATGGACAGTTTGTGGGATGAATTCGATACACAGAGCGTGTTAATTGGATTGATTGCATTGATTTGGGTGAGTAAGCTGAACCACAACAAAAAACCCGAATTAAAAAGCAAGTTCCGTAAACAAAACACAACCAAAAGAATACCTTCAACGTTACATCTTCGCACTTGACGTCCTGGTAGTAGGAAACGGACCAGTTTGGCTTGTAGCTCTGTAGCCGAGCCTTGAGCGACGATTGCCGTTCGAGGGGCTTTTTCTTGGTTTTCTTCTTGGTCCGGGCTGGGACCGCGGGTGGCGGCGCCGGATGCGTTACGGACGTCGTCGAGCAAACCGAGCTGCTGGACCGTAACCGCTGCAGCAGTTTCCGGTGGTCCACCTCGGTCAGCTGGATGTTGGGACACTTGAACAGTTTGGCGGGCTCCAGCGCGAGATACTCATTGCGCTGGTGGGTTGCGGATTTATGGAGGTGCAAGATCGATCAAGCGGCGAATGAGGTATTGTACAATGGAACCAAATCACAAACAAAAATCACGAGGGGTGGGGGGCAAAAAAGAGCGGGAAATGAAAATAGAAACCAAACGAAATAAATGAGTTGAATGGGTGTCTAAAAGATAAAACGAGGAAAAAAATGTTCTTCTCTACCAAACCCAAGCGAAGCCAGATTTTGCTAATCGCTCAATCTCACCCGATTGTTTTGCTACGATTGCACTTACCAATTGGGCTGCTAGTTTATGCTTGTGTTTGGCCAACTCCAGGGATAACGATCTCACATTTAGTACTACCTTATCATTCTGACCTCCGTTGGTCCTGATCGCGTTCCCTTCCGTACTCTTATCCCCTGCGAGTCCGTCTTCCGTAAAGGGGATGCCAACGAAACTTTCGCTTAGCGTTCGCTTGAGCAGTGAGTTGGCGAATCTTAGCACCGCTTCGTCCCGGGCGTCCAACTTCTTGGGCTTGTCACTGCTGATGGGTTCCTCGAGCCACCTATAACGGAACTTGTTAGAAGGCGTTTAAAGACAGAAGGTCGCTTCAACTCACTTTGCAAACTTCTCGTACACCTCCTCCAGCTCCGAACCCAAGTCCGACTCGAAGCTGTACCGCGAGGATTCGTTCGTCTCCTTCCGTTCCAGCATGCCGTTCTGGCTCCGTTGACGGCACCGATCGAACCACTCTCGCTCCTCCGAAGTGCTACCCGTTGAGCCGTCCAGCACGAAGCCACACGATCCACCGCGCTTCACGCGGATGTTTTGATCCCTCGTTTGCGATCCCGTTATACTGATTCCCACCGCATAGCTGCTGTCATCGGTGCTGGCGGCCGACGCCATGTTATTGTCCTTGAGTGCTTCCCGCAGCTGTTGAGCAAACGTGAACCTCCGTTCGGGAGTGTCCAGCTGGGTCATGTACGTCCGAGCACGCAGCCCGTCCTCGTCGTCTTCGTCGAAGCTGTCGCGAGCGCTGTGGAATTCGTCGTTGCTCGACTCGCAGCTCGAGTACGAATCTCTCCTCGCTGGAATCTTCAACGGGTGTCGGTTCACTGGGAGGCACTCTCCCGATGAACCTAGGATTATGAACCTGCCACGGTGACCAGCCGTCAACAGGCCCCCACCGCCGGTGGATCCCACCGAACTGTTGGTCATGGGAGCGGGCCTGTCTGGCGAAAGCCACGATCGTCTTTTGTTTATGTCTTTTTCCAGTTTGTTCGAATCACTGCTGGAACGTTTCGAGTTTGGCGTGGGTTGTCGTATGAAGATCGTGGTGCATACGTCCGGCGATCCCGGCGTCGATCCTTCCCGATCGCGCTCTCCTATGGGCGAGAGCCGACCCTTGCTGGACGTGTTCTCCAGCTGATCCAGCCGGGTCGGGCGTTGTTTTTCAGCTGATCTTGGCTCCACCACCGGGCAGGTCGTGTTCTGTCTGAACGCTAAAAGGCACTTGTTCAACTCGCGTAGAATGTCGTCTTCCTCGAACTGCTGCGACGGGATCGCTCGATAGTTCTCGGCGTCAATACAACACAGGGATGTCTTCTTCGGTTGCTCGATCTTCTCGAACAGCGCTCGACCGCGAGGTTCCACTATCCGGGCCACGTGGTGAGCGTTCTCAATTTGTAGCGATTCGTTGTCTTCCAGCGCTTCCACGTACAATAACACAGCCAACAATTCGGGAAAGGTAAAGAACTGCAACGTTTCCTGCGAACCACCAGGCCCGAGAACGTCACCGCCCAACCGGGCACTGGCAAACACCGTCTGCATCGTGTCGGAGCTCGCTTTGTCCAGCCGTCCCTCGTGCTTGATCTCCACGTCACACAACGGCAAGCCACACTCCAACCAGTCCTCGATCGTCAACCACTGCTTCCCCGTCATCACCTTCCGGCTCACCTTGAGCGTCCCGTCCAGCTCCGTTGGATTAGCCTCCAACCAGTCGAAATAGTTCAGGAAGCTCCTGAATTTGGCCTTTTGTACGTTACTCCTACAAAAAAAAACCTCAATCAGCACAAAACCAATCTCAACCCCCACGAAAAAAACCACTCACTCTACTAGTCCCTTAAAAAAATACGTAAAGTTGAAGTCTTGTAGCGTGGGATGCGTTTTCTCAGTGCGTTTTGGAAATGTGGAGAAGAATGCGTTCGCGAGCAGGGCCGCCACCAGCCGGTAGCTCAGCTCGTAGCAATCGCCCTGCTGCTGCAGGCTGAAGTTGAGCCCCCGCGGCGGACGGTACAGCTTCAGGTTGCGGGCGTGCCGCGCAATGTGCCGCACCGTGTGGCCCAGAAAGTGGGCCCGCTCCTCCTCGCCGAGCTGCTCCGCCACAAAGTGGCGCAACCCGTCGAACACGCCCTGGTCCTTGCCGTCGTCGTCCGGGTCGAGACTCACGCTGGAAGCGGGTAGAAAACGGTTAGCAATGTTCAAGTTTAAACAGTTCGTACAACTCACTTGCACAGCTCGTGCAGCTTCTGCATCACCTCGAGCAGAACCTCAAGCGTGGGCGTCTCATCGATCTGGGCGAGCTTCTTCTGGACGTTTGACCACCAGGGCAGGTCGCATGGCAGCATTACCAGGGCCATTTTGGGGCATTCAAGATTGGATTGGAAGGGAGGGTTTCGGAAAGTTCAGCTTGAATCAGTACCGGAAGTGTGGGAAACTGCTCTAGCTCAAGTCATCTGGACACCTGTGGAAAAAGAGGGAGAGAAATACCGAAGCATTAGAAATTTGTTTGTTTGGTTATGGATGAAATGTTGGCACGCGACGTTTAATCAAAGATAAAGTCGCGAAAGAACGTTGTTTTACTTTGAGAAACGCATGTATCAAAGCCTGATGGTTTCCTGTATAGAACTAAGCGTAAAAATGATTGGTTGGCAAAGCATAAAAAACCAAGATCATTAGTTTTTGGAAAGTCACTACTCTGCTACTATTATGAGATTCAGAAGTACCAAAACGAGCAGATGATGTTATAAGGACAGTAATACTCATTATTAGCAATCTGCTATTTTAAGCTCATGCCATGGAGAACTAATTACAGCACCGGCTCAACGGCCCATTGCCATTAGTTGATCATCTCATTTTTTTATAGATAAAAAGAGTGAATAATTTCTCTGTTCCTAAGTCAATTATTGTACCAATACTTGGATTATGTTATTATTTTATGTTTAACACCTAGCCATTTCTTCGTTAATTTTGTATTTATGATCTGCTCACAAACGCAAAGTTGTGCGTAGATTATTAAATTTTGTGCACTTTTGAGTTATTACAACCAAATGTTGCTTGCAACCATTAGTTTCGAGCAAGTCTGTTTTGCACTTTACTTTTTGATAAGGAATAAGTGATGAGTATCGCAAAATCGTCCTAAAAATCAACTTTTGAAATCATGAAAAATACATATTTATAGATCAATCACATTATATCCTTCCCGTCAATAAAATTTCCACTCTAAACTTGCACTACTTTCCGCCGACAACTTGTTGGCAACCACCTTCATTCGCGTGCAAAGTGCACTTCGTCACTACCGAACGAACGGTGCGGTGAGTGGTTCCTGTGTTGACAACGCGGACTGTGAGCTAAAGTCCATGTCCAGGTGCTTAGTGCACGTGCCTCAACTGGAGTGTGGTGATAAGCTGTTCGGACGCCATGCGTGACGTCCGCTACTTGTGGAATTGAAGGGCAACCCGGCAACGTCACCATGGTAATGTTAGCAACACGAGGGGTTTCCTTCTTTTATTTGTTAGTGACTAAGTTATAAGCCGCAAGACCTTTGTGAGCAAAAAAGTTAACAAATTTCACATTTCATTAACTCAAATAACATAAACTTTTGAAAAAAAAAAAACAATAAGATCTCCTCCATCTTCACTCTAAACAGAAGCAACATGTCTTAATACAAAGTGCTCTCTTTGCTCCTCGAGTAATCCTCGTTGACCTGTTAGCACCCGGCAATCAGTCTTATGTCACGTCCCAAGCTGTGTTGTATTTATTTCTGTCTCCTTTAAGCGCAATTCAAACCACGGCACCCTGAAATGATATTACACCGAAAGTTCAATCGACAAGTACCCTGTCATTTTTTATGTATTTTTAAATGCATTTCGTATAGAGTTATCAAAATTTATAAACCCAATTCAACTTCAATTATTGCTCGTGAGCTCTTGTTGGGGCCTATTTGATTTTGCAATCGTTTGTGAGCTCCTTTAAAAACATCGAATTAAGAAACCATGCGTCTCCATAAAATGAAGTTACCAATTGTTTTAGCTTAAGTTCCGTGATTTTTTAACTAAGATTGATGTACAGTCCAGACTCAAAGCCTCAATTATCCGATTTTTCGATTACCTGAATTTCGACAATGCGATGGTTTGTATTGGACTTCAGATAATCGAATCATAAACAAAGAATGTTATCGTATTATTTTATTTTATTTTTCTTAGTTTTGCCCCAGATTCGAGTTATGCGGCGTGCGCTTTTTGGTCAAATTTGAATGGCTGATTGCCTTAATAAGCACCAAATGCATTTTCATCACCATCATTTTGGACGCCATCTGGAATTTAAATATGTTAAATCACTTAAGGGACCCAAGGATCTGACACAGATGCAGTTTTCTGAAGTCACCGCCACAGGCGCTCTCAATATTGTTTACAAGTGGTTTTTTGAAAAGATCGTATGAAATACATACGAGTAATTCTCTACCAACTCACACGAAATTGGGACAAGTTGCCCCGACCCCTCTTCAATTTGCGTGAAACTTTGTCCTAAGGAGTAACTTTTGTCCCTGATCACGAATCCGAGGTCCGTTTTTTGATATCTCGTGACAAAGGGGCGGTACTACCCCTTCCAATTATGAACATGTGAAAAAAGATGTGTTTTTTAATAATTTGCAGCCTGAAACGGTGATGAGATAGAAAATTGGTGTCAAAGGAACTATTATGTAAAATTAGACGCCCGATTTGATGGCGTACTCAGAATTCCGAAAAAAACGTATTTTTCATCGAAAAAACGCTAAAAAAGTTTTAAAAATTCACTCATTTTCCGTTACTTGACTGTTAATTTTTTTGGATTATGTCATTTTATGGGAAATTTAATGTATTTTTCGAATCTACATTGACCCAGAAGGGTCATTTTTTCATTTAGAACAAAATTTTTCATTTTAAAATTTCGTGTTTTTTCTTACTTTGCAGGGTTATTTTTTAGAGTGTAACAATGTTCTAAAAAGTTGTAGAGCAGACAATTACAAAAAATATATAGACATAAGGGGTTTGCTTATAATCATCACGAGTTATCGCGATTTCACGAAAAAAAGTTTTGAAAAAGTTACTTTTTGCGATTCTCTTTGTTTCGTCGTCCGTGTCTGTCGCGGGTGACCATGAACGGCCATGATCAACGACGACCAACTTATTCAAAACTTTTTTTTCGTAAAATCGCAATAACTCGTGATGTTTATTAGCAAACCCCTAATGTTTATTAATCTTTTTTTTTTTTGTTATTGTCTGCTCTACAACTTTGTAGAACATTGTTACAAAAAACACGAAATTTAAAAATGAAAAATGTTGTTCTAAATGAAAAAATGACCCTTCTGGGTCAATGTAGATTCGAAAAGTACATTAAATTTCCCATAGAATGACATGTTCCAAAAAAAATTTACAGTCGTGTAACGGAAAATGGTAGAATTTTTAAAACTTTTTTAGTGTTTTTTTCGATGCAAAATACGTTTTTTTCGATGCAAAATACGTTTTTTTGGAATTCTGAGTACGCCATCAAATTGGGCGTCTAATTTTTCATAAAAGTCCCTTTGACACCAAATTTCAGGCTGCGAATTATTGTAAAACATCTCTTTTTTCGCATGTTCAAAAATGGAAGGGGTCGTACGGCCCCTATGTCGCGAGATATCAAAAAACGGACCTCGGATTCGTGATCAGGGACAAAAGTTACCCCTTAGAACAAAGTTTCACGCAAATCGAAGAGGGGTCGGGGCAACTGCTGTGTGAGTTGGCGGAGAACTACCCATACATAATTATTTTTCATTTTTATTTGTGAGTTTTCACTATCTTTTGCATTTATATTTGAGATATTACAAGTATTTAGAGCGTCCAATTTTACGGGGTTACAAAATTCCCGAGAAACAGGAAATTTTCAGCAAATATCCCGGGAGTTCCTGGGAAATTTTAAATTTATGAAAAATTATTGTGATCCTTCTTCTGATTAATATAGTGCAACAAATCTATGTGGAGCTGTTCCTTTAATGGTTAAAATGAGGGGAGGATCAATTATTGGCTTGACCGCTTGTAAAAAATTATACAACATTAAAAAAATATATAAATTTTCTAATTTTCTATGCTGTCTTTCAAACTGTACTAACTCAAAAAATGCCGGGACCCGTGGTTTAGGGGTAAGCGTGATTGCCTCTCACCCAGTCGGCCTGGGTTTGATCCCAGAAGGTCCCGGTGGCATTTTTCGAGACGAGATTTGTCTGATCACGCCTTCCGTCGGACGGGAAGTAAATGTTGGCCCCGGACTAACCTAAAAAAAAAGGTTGGGTCGTTAGCTCAGTCCAGGTGTAGGAGTCGTCTCCCTGGGTCCTGCCTCGGTAGAGTCGCTGGTAGGCAGTTGGACTAACAATCCAAAGGTCGTCAGTTCGAATCCCGGGGTGGATGGAAGCTAAGGTGTAAAAAGAGGTTTGTAATTGCCTCAACAATCAAGCCTTCAGACACCTAGTTTCGAGTAGGAATTTCGCAAACGAGAACGCCAAGGCAATGCTGTAGAGCGAATAATTTGATTTTTGATTTGATAACTCAAAAAATGGTCATTAGTACTTCTCGTGTTTTGTTACTTGAAACACTATTTCATAAAATCACAACTAACAGTTTTCAAATATCTGAAGCGAATTTTTGAAATATACACATTAGGGTGTAATATGGTTGTATGGAAAAAAATAAAGTTGTCCAAATTTAGTGAGCACAGCACCTTTTTAGTTCCTTCTGGGGTCCTAAACAACTCCCCAAAGTTTGGGACCGATTGGTTTAGTCCTCACTTTGCGCAAAGCGATTCAATTTTCCATATAAATTTGTATGGGGAAAACCATTTTTTTGGATTTTGGTATTTATCAAATCCACGTTTCATATTATATCAAAACCGGACTCATATTCGGATGCTCTGGAATGTCCTCTACAACTTTCCCGAAGAGAGTATGGTGCTAGCTTGCCCCTAAAAAAAGATACAACGTGTTCAAAACTCGTCTAAAACGTGTTTTTTGCTCGAAAATCACGTTTTAGACGAGTTTTGAGGACGCTATATCTTCTTTCAGGAGCAAGTTAGCACCATACTCTCTTCGGCAAAGTTGTAGAGGACATTCTAGAGCATCCGAATATGAGTTCGGTTTTGATATAGCATGAAACGTGGATTTGATAAATACCAAAATCCAAAAAAATGATTTTCCTCATACAAATTTATATGGAAAATTGAATCGCTTTGCGCAAAGTGAGGACTAAACCAATCGGTCCCAAACTTTGGGGAGTTGTTTAGGACCCCAAAAGGAACTGAAAAAGTGCTGTGCTGGAAAATCGATTTTGATATTACACCCTAATACACATGTGTTTGTGCAATATAGTGCCCTTTGCTTTTTAATTAATTTCTATGATTTCATGTATAATATGGTGTTTATTACAAGGTATTCAGCCTAGGTTCAAATAATTTTTATTGTGCAAAAAGTAGTTTAAATTAAAAGATACAGTCGACTCTCTGGCTGTCGATCTTTTCGATATCAATTTTGCTCCATCTATCGATGAATTCTTCAGTCCCTTCCAACTGAATACTTCGATTGGCTTTATTCCTCGATATTTTCTCCTGCTTGAAGGATCTCTTCATCGACGGTCCCTTGGATTCTGTTTGCTTTAAAAATCTTTTCCGGTTGTAAATATTTCCACTATCTCGTGGCTTGCATAGACATTTTTCTTTGCGAAACGAAGCTTTGAAGGGTGTTTGACATTAGTTTGTTTTTGTTTGCTGGACGTTGCCATGATTCTCTCCCATAGCTGAGTACCAAGAAAAACATAATTTCAATCGAGTCTTCATTTTGCATCGTTCTGTAAACTGATGATTCTCTTTCTCGACTGTCCCTTGGATATTGACAACCAGAGAGTCGACTGTACATGTTTTCCATATCTGGAGTTTTTTTTAAAGGTCCAATAAACCAAATTTTCAGTTTTTGCTTTTTGGGTGTTTTTTAATACCCCTGACTGAAGGCCGTTTTAAAAACACCCAAAAAGCTAAAATTGGAAATTTGGATCATTGGACCTTTTCAAAAAAAACTCCAGATATTATCCCTCTCACGATACTGTAGCGCTTCTGCTTTTTAGTTTTGAACTTCAAACTGTTATTTCTCGAATTTTATCAAACAAATTCTTCTTCTTGCACCCGAAGCTTCCTTGGTCATAGGGAAGATCCCCGCAAAGTTTGAGCCAAATCAAAAAATACAAATAAAATAAATTTCGAGTTTTGGTAGAGAATTGCTCAATTGTGAATTGTGTTCATAATCTTTTTTCATGAGTATTGTGCATTTGCACTATAAACGTGGTTCGTGGATTTCGAGAGTTGACTTTTTTCCGTGCAAACGTCAACGCGAGTTCCGTGTAAAAATGACAGTTCGTTACTTTTTATGTGTTATCTATAAAATGTATTCATCAATTTAGACTGAAAGAGTGGCAAAATACTAAAAAGTGACAAATTTACACATTTTTAAGAGGTAAATAACACATTTTTCTGACTTTAAAGGTGTACTCATTCCCAATTGTAATATTACCATGTTTTTTTTACTGTATACCTCCGTAAGGCAAAAGTTTTATATCGATTTTACATACATTTCGACTATTTCAGCGTTAAATTCCGTGTGCAGGACGTCTTAACTCCATACGAAATGTGCAGCGCTCTATTTTCGTCACCTGCACATTAATCAATCGTGCCACCTGTTCCCATCACAGAGCGAAGACACCGACGACGACGACGACGTCTTCGCCGCGAGGGAGGAAAATCTATGAACGACGACGTCTCGAAGGAAACATTTTCCGCCTGTCTCCGTGAATGACGGCGGATAAAAATAAAGTGACAAAATGACACACACACACACACACACAGAGACTCACAAATTGAGAGCTGAGCTGTTGATTGCTCGCCGCCCGTCTGTTGATATTTTCGCACACCCCAGAGAGGAAAATCGAATTTCCTCACGTACACATCATTACTGGGGAACGAACGCGTGTGAAAAGCTGAAACTGATCAGCAGCTTCGTTGGGATGATGTTTTGGATCCATACTGGCGGAAACTGAGGATAGTAGTGTGTGGCGGGTAGTGAATGAAAGCTCGTCATTCAACGGAAAGTCAAGCATAGTTTGGTATTGGTGCCCGAAATGACGGCTGTTTATTTATAAGCCATCAGATTGGATCGATTTTGCGGGAGGTAAACTTTACAAAACAAATTCTTCACTGAAGCGTCATCTGTTGACGACTCGTGGTGGAATCATTACATAAATTAAGGAGAAAACATAGAGCAGCTTTAGGGACGCAGCACATCTGTTAGACCAAGCAAGCAAGCGAGCAGGCCTCCCCCTGAGTGATGGGCAGTTATGACCTACGACAAGCCACTTTTTGGCCGGCCGGTGTGTATTTAGGTCGTGTTATGTGTAAAACAGAGGTTATTTTTAGCGTCAAAATCATATTCGTTGATTGAGATTATGTTGCGATCTATTTGCGGACTCACTAACATAGATTTCTATGCAAAGACGCTGATAGTTTTGAATATTTTTTTCAGGTGTTGGCAACTTGGCAAATTGACGATGTTTGTTGAAATTTAATAAAAATCCGCTTTTGTGCTATAGCACCCAAAACTGGCAGCGCTAGTACGAGAGAATGATGGTCTCGAGTCGAGAGAATAGTGGTACCATTCACGGACGCAGAGAACACAGCTCGAGATGGGCGATAGAACTATTCTCTCGAGGTTCATTTGCAAAAAAAGTTCATCCGTCAAACAAAAAACCAAAAGTGTCAACAACGGGAATCGAACCAGAGACCTTTGACTAACCAATCCAATGACTTAGCTGCCACGACCACCACAGCTTGGTGACCATAGAGAAGTCAGAAGTCGATGTATGACACTTGTTGGAGATTTATTGATACAACTAACGAATGAACTCATTTGTTATGATGGTGTGAGTTGGTACCATTATTCTATCGATTTGGCACTGAGCCCTCAATAAATTTTGAGAGAACGATTATCTCGATTCTGAATTTTGGGTGTTCCTACAGGTCTGGGGACAACATGGATTCACTCGGAATAAAGACAGGTGTGTAGGGGATGGTCCAATGAACACATTCCAGAAGGAATTAGGGTTGTCCATTCTGTCGCCAAGGTGCGCATTGGATCGACGTCCGGTGTCTCCAAAACCAACGATTCATCCTTCAAAAGCATCGCATTTCCTTAGTATGCTATGACGGCTAGGTGAAAACCTGTGAAAACCACGACGCCCCATATGAGACGGTGAACACGTGGAGAGGCATCGATTGCATTATTAACACAAATTCATCATTTTACGTTATTTAGAATAGTTGAAATTCTTCCAGGAACAACAATAATTATAATTTTACACCCAGAACTGGGCATCGGCATACGAGAGGATAAAGAGCACGATTCGGTAGTAAAATGCTACTGTGTGCGGACGGAGAGGATAGGGGAAATATACCCATTTTAATCACACTAAGCCGGTCGACCAATTGTCATCACTTTTGCCGTTTTACGCTATTACATCAACATTTTCAGATGTATCAACAATGAAGAGTTGCTTGCTCACTTTAATTTGAGCTATTTATTGATTTGAAACAGTCAAAAACACTTTATTTAAGCTGTAATTCATGATCAAAGTGCTGATAGGCCGATAATAGAAATAGGCTGAGAAAGGGTATAGTTCCCCTAAATCCCGAAATTACCGAGAGTACTTTACTCATCGTTCATTTTCCAAAAAAGTTCATCTATCAAAAAAAAAGTACCGGTACAGAGACTCGAACCCAAGACCTTCGGCCTTTGCCGTATGGGCCACACCATGGTTCGGTGACTAAGTGGCGGTCGTTTGTCCATATAAGCCACTCATAGGATGAACTGTTCCAATGAACGAATGAACACGCGAGAGGACTATACTCTCGCAATATAGCACTTTCCTCACGTTTCTTTTCGTGAGGACTATCCTTTGGGTGTAGTACATTAAAGAATCTTTCTGAGCCAAAACTCGAGTAGATGCTCTGCCACGTGTTCACCGTCTGACATGGGGCGTCGTAATTTTCTCCTAGCCGTCATAGCATACTAAGGACAATGCGTACATTTGAAGGGTGAATCGATGATTCTGGAGACACCGGATTGAAAAAGAGTTTTTAAATACCTGTATTTGCCATTTTTTTTTCAGAATATCTAACTACATATCAACCTTTTTTTGGGAAAAAAAATTTTGCGTTGCTGTACATCGGAATTTCATAAAAATTAGAAATAATTCTAAACCAGCCCAAACAAGCTAAATATGATAATCATTGCAGAAAAATGCATTTTTTATATTGTTTTTAGTTGAAACTTTCATTAACAAGCCGCTGATCGCTGATGTAAAGTAATGAACTGCTCATGCTTGAAAAAATGCAAAAACTCACAGAAAATAACCGGATTTTTTTTTTCAAAAATATAAAAAAAACTCACAGAACTGATTCAAAATTATTTGCTAAAAATCATTATGAACTTCTCAAGTTTGAAGGAATGCAAGAACTCCCAAACGTAATTCAATTAATACATTTAAAATAAAAGGAATGCTATAACTTACAGAAATTATTCAAATTATATGCCTAACATTAAAAGAACTTCTCATGTTTAAAAGAGTGCATAAACTCACAGAAACTATTTAAAATTACATGCTAAAATACAGAAATTCTCATGACAAGAAAAAATAAAAATTTTGGAAAATCTTAAGAGATACCGCCTGGCTTTATTATTCAAGTAAAAATAAGTACCTGTACCAATTTTGAACGAAATTGGTTAAGAGTTAATGGTCTCTTTTTATCGTTGAAGTTTGTATGTAAAAAAATTGGAAAAATGTATGGAATAATAATATAATAGTTCAAAATTCCGCCAGAAGGTGGCGTTAAATGTACCGGATCATTGTCAAGTTTGAGATTCTAAAAAAAAATATGACAAACAACTTTGTCGAAGATTGCAAAACGATCCGAGTTAACCCTGACGAGTTATTAATTAGTTAAAGAAGACGTTTTTGAATAAAAAGATTTTTTTATCACCAACTTCAACGATAAAAAGCGACCCTTAACCCTTAACCGATTTTGCTCAAAATTTTCACAGTTATTTGTTTTTAACTATAAGGGATCAAATCAGGGGGTATCCATGATGTGGATATTTTTTTTATTGTCACCCTACTGTTCATATTTGAAAGAATGCAAAAACTCACAGAAATGATTCAAAATTGTATGTTGCATAACTGCTCTTGTTTGGAAGAATGTAAAAACTTACAGAAAAAAATGTTTTTTTTTTAACTCTATTATTCTTTAAACTAAGGGTCCTAATTTTCATCGCCAATCTTTGCCGACTGAAGCTCGCAACCATTCGCGAGCGAACACTACACTCAGGCTGCCAGCGATTTGGCCAATACTTCGTGAATTTCTTTGCCTACTCCGTCCTTCGACCCGAGTCATACATGAATACGATCAGAGAAGAGAGAATCTAACAACATATCAGCACGGCGCTCTTTTGGTCTGCACTACCACAGTTTGCCGTAAATTTGTATTTGGCATGATGGAAATTGCTTTTAAATATGTCTTTGATGTTGTGTTATCAACAAAACTGCAAAAGATTGCTGATAACATAGATTTTAAGCAGTTTAATAACTGTGTAAAACAAAGCCGATCACTAACTATTTCAACTCAGCGGCTGAGCGACATAACGCAGTTGGTCTCTCTGAACCATTCGCTGTACAACCCGATTGGAGTGGGAGGGAGAGCAAAGAGAGAGTATTCTGTAGTGATTGGTGTGGAATTGACAAACGGTACGAAACGGTCAGAGCAGTTTTTTGTCGCTTTCGATTTGTAATCACGAGTAAATGAGTCTTTTTGGAACAATCAGGACCATTGACTTTAAATAATTGTTTATGTATTTTCTTATGAAAAATAAGCAATTATTTTGTAGTGTTGTCATAGTTACGGTTTGCAAAAGCTCGGCGAAAAAGAATTGTGCCAGATAAGCAAATTTGTACTTTTTTATTAATTTCGAAGATCATGAAAACGTATAATTGAAATTTTGAGAAATAAACCCAAAAATCATATGAGCAACTCTCTACGAAATCGGCCGATTTCGACCATTTTTATTTTTTGTATTTTTTGATTTGACTCAAACTTTGTGGGGGCCTTCCCTATGACCAAATATGCTATTTTGTGTCATTGGTTCACCCATACAAGTCTCCATACAATTTTGGCAGCTGTCCATACAAAAATGGTATGTAAATATTCAAACAGCTGTAACTTTTGAGTGAATTTTCTGATCAATTTGGTGTCTTCGGCAAAGTTGTAGGATTGTTGAGGACTATTGAGAAAAAAATAGGTACACGGAAAAAAAAATTTGAGGATTTTTTTATCAACTTTTTTTTCACTAAAACTCAATTTCCCAAAATACGTATTTTTTTTATTTTCGAGATTTTTTTATATGTTTTAGGGGA
Source organism: Culex pipiens pallens (assembly GCF_016801865.2). Taxonomy (NCBI): domain Eukaryota; kingdom Metazoa; phylum Arthropoda; class Insecta; order Diptera; family Culicidae; genus Culex; species Culex pipiens. The sequence continues at coordinate 145,937,266 of NC_068939.1, forward strand.
TAAAAATCCGCAACTTTTGAGCCATAGAGAAACATGGTCAAAAAATCTGCCGCCGAGTTATGAATTTTTGAAAAAATAGTGATTTTTGGAAAAAATCGTAGTTTCATGCAAAAACAAGTTTGACATTATTTTTTAATGCAAAATTGAATTTGCAATCGAAAAGTACCTTACATATTTTTTAATAAAGGGCTCCGTTTTATAGATATAGCCACCGAAAGTTTGATTTTAGCGAAATATTTGCAGTTTTTCAATTTTTAAAAATAGTGACCATGAGTGACCATTTCTAAAAATATTTTTTTTGAAAAGTTCAGAAAATTTGCTGTAAAATTGTCTAAGAGACATTGAAGATTGGACCTTTGGTTGCTGAGATACAGCGGCTTAAAGAAAAAGAAACACGAAAATTGAAGTTTTTTAAGTCTCACCCAAACAGCCCACCATTTTCTAATGACGATATCTCAACAACTAATGGTCCGATTTTCAATGTTAATACATGAAACATTCGTAAAATTTTTCGATCTCTTCGAAAAAAATATTTTGAAAATTTTTAAATCAAGACTAGCATTTTAAATGGGCGTAATATTCAATGTTTGGCCCTCTCTTAGACAATTTTATAGCAAATTTTCTGAACTTTTCAAAAAAAATATTTTTAGAAATGGTCACTCATGGTCACTATTTTTAAAAATTGAAAAACTGCAAATATTTCGCTAAAATCAAACTTTCGGTGGCTATATCTAGAAAACGGAGCCCTTTATCAAAAAATATGTAAGGTACTTTTCGATTGCAAATTCAATTTTGCATTGAAAAATAATGTCAAACTTGTTTTTGCATGAAACTTCGATTTTTTCCAAAAATCACTATTTTTTCAAAAATTCATAACTCGGCGGCAGATTTTTTGACCATGTTTCTCTATGGCTCAAAAGTTGCGGATTTTTGTCCCCTAAAACATATCAAAAAATCTCGAAAATCAAAAAATACGTATTTTGGGAAATTGAGTTTTAGTAAAAAAAAAGTTGATAAAAAAATCCTCAATTTTTTTTTCCGTGTACCTATTTTTTTCTCAAAAGTCCTCAACAATACCTACAACTTTGCCGAAGACACCAAATTGATCAAAAAATTCACTCAAAAGTTACAGCTGTTTGAATATTTACATACCATTTTTGTATGGACAGCTGCCAAAATTGTATGGAGACTTGTATGGGTGAACCAATGACACAAAATAGCATATTTGGCTATAGGGAAGGCCCCCACAAAGTTTAAGCCAAATCAAAAAATACAAAGAAAATCCATTTCCGGTTTTGGTAGAGAATTGCTCATATTTCCTTTTGTTAAACATTGTATGGTAAGAGTGGATTTGTCACAAGATTTCAGACAATTTTATTGTTTTTATTCAATTATAGAGTATTTTTTGATAATTGTTGCATTAATAAATATTGGATAAATATCAAAATTCAAGTTTTGTGGAGGGTGTTGAACTGTATTAAAAATCTGGTGTCACCGATAAAGTTTGAAAAAATCCCCATTTCTAATTGTAATGAGATGCATCAAACTCCAAAATCTGCCTCACGTGACAGTTTGATCTTGTTAAACAAATATATTTTCTCGCGATACATTTACGCTACAGTTATTAAACCAATTTGTTGATGAAGAGATTTACAATGAACACGTGTGACTGCACGATGTGCCGTACTATGCAACTTGTAATTTACAACAATCAGATAAATCCAGCGTTTTGTACTAGGTCACACAAAATCGTATATCATGGAACGGCCGCGAAAGCAATTCAACAGTGGTTCTCTCTATACTCCCAAAGTTGGTTGTACAAAGCTTGGAATAATGCAGAACTTTTGTATCATAAGTTTGTTGCTAGTATTGGCGCTTAACAGCTGCACGGTAAAACTCCAAACTTTTTAATCTAAATGTCACCCAACCCAAATCTAACCTTCAATCCAGGCCAACAAACGAATGCTTAAACTGGCGGCCGGAAGCTGCAAGTCCAGCGAGGGAGCCACCGATGCCGACGTGGACAACCTTGCGGAGGGACGACTGCCGGAGACGCAGGTGCAAAAATGTCTGTACGCGTGTCTGCAGAAGCAGTTCGGCATTTCCGACGGGAAAAAGTTCTCCAAACAGGGATTCCTGAAGCGAAGTAGCGTACTCGTTGGCACCGGAGATGCCAACAAACGAAAGGCGGAGGAAATCGCCGACGAGTGTGACGGAATTGCGAACGAGGATCGGTGCCAGCTGGGGGCGGACATTGCCAAGTGTATAAGGGATGGACTGATTAAGCGCAGGAATCGATAACCCTTTTGAGTTTTTAGAATAAACAATTACAAAAATAAATCTAATCACATTTGTATTTAAACATATTATATCATCAAGTTATTTATCCCATCGGAAATTGAATACAAATCGAAAATTCAAGTATGACTGTTATAAATTATGTAATAAATTGCTAGAAATAAAATTATTCTTTAAATTCTTACGTTTCTTTTGAACTTTCTGTTATATAATATTACAATTATGATGCTTACCTTTCAACTCAAATCCCAGAACAAAAGTAGTTTTCGAGCAATCATTTTTGAAATCGTCGTTAGGTTGATAATTATAACATTTTTTGAAACCTGAATTTCTTCCTCACTTGAGCATCATCCATTCAAACTTAGAACCACACCGAATTTCACTTCAATCTTCACTGTAATTGTACTGTTCAACCATGTACCACTTGAACTATGTCTTCATTATCACTCTCTCTCTCTTCTCAGATCACCAGCTTTTCCTCGTGATTTTTTTCCTCACTATGGCTTCCTGTCAGATTCAAAGAGAAAAACAAAAATCACGCAATTATCATCTCGCACCCAAAACATTCGTGTCTAGTCACAGCTAAATTTAAATTTTCCCCTTGGCGCGAGGCTGCACCGCACAGACAAACAGACGGTGAACGCAAATGTCACAACATTTTATTTTGTTTGTCTTTCAAATTTCGACTGGTCTGCTAATGCTGATTGTGCTGAATTTTCTTCCAAGCAACCAAAACAAACCGCCTTCCGGTTTGACCTAGAAACGTAAGTTTTTTTTCCTGGCTGTAGTATTTCAAACGTTTGGGTTTCTTGATCAACAATTCAGCGTTTCACAAATACTAGAAAGAGCTAGAAATGTAGCGGTGGTGGTTGTGGTGTGATGGTGTTAAAGACTATTTTTATGTTCAATAATGTTGTCGCAAAATGCCAAGCACCTTACGCACTTTGATTTAACAGAGTTGAAAAATAAAAAAACGCTACAAAGGAAGGTTTGTTTACCCTCTACAACAAAAATTCAAAAAGTAAAAACTGTAAAAACATGACAAATATAGAAAGGCAAAATGTAATGATAGGAGGTGATAGAATAAGCCAAATACTATAAAAAATAAAGATAAACTAAACAAAATTAAAGCAATCAACATACTGAAAATAAAACAAGAAAAACATAAAACAAGAGAAATAAAACTTGTCGTAGAACAATAAAAATAAAATTGGGCAGTAGAGAGTTAGTAAAAAACAATCAAACAAAAATGAGAAAAGTTTGAACGAAGTTTTTGATTGCAAAAATTACAGATTTGATCAAATCGAGTTCTGCAAAGATCTAGGATAATCTGAAATCTGTATTTTGACGTTCCGAAAACACGTTGTGTTTGACCTTAACAAGTTGTTGCAAATGGGAAGGGGAAATGGTTAGCTTTGTTGAAGCAGGTTCACATTTTTGCTCATTTAAAAAATATTTCCTGAAGTATTTTTGGGATTATTTTGAATCACAAAAAACAAACTTTTTTTTTTAAGCCAAGATAGACTTATTAGTCAAAAGTTACAGAGAAATTCTCTTGTATCTCGCAATTATTAATGTTTTATTTATTTTATTCAAATGAAACTTTGTCCATTGATTCCATATTTCCAAATAAGTCATTTTGTATCATTGGATTCTCCATTAAACTGGAGAAAGTTTCTGTTTAGCAAAACTGTACGTTTAATAAAAATGAGTAAATGGAAAAATAATCCCACGATTTTGACTTGGTTTAAGGTCCTAGATTGTACTATTGAATACAGACATACCTCGGTTTAGCACTGCATATGGGGGATGCAAAACCGAGGCGTGCATAACCGAGGCACAGAGCTTATGGGATTTTAGCTATATGGGAGACATGGGCTTTAATCGTATGAAAAATCATGCAAACATCAAAAAATTATAGTGTTTTGGAATCAGGATGATGTCAGCTATCCATTAAAATTAAAAATTCATGACAATTTTCACAAAAATAAGTATTTTTCCTGTATTTTGAAAATGCATTTTTTTCTCTAAAGAAACCAAAAATGTATTGTTATTGCAATATGAGTATTAAATGATCAGTTTTTTTTCATTCATTTCGAATGTTAATTTTTTTTTCAAACACCCAAATTTTCACAAAACTAAGTATTTTTGAAATAAAATACTAAAAATTTCTGTTTTTACAATATGGGTATCAAACGATCATGGTTAATTCAAACATTTTGAATGTAATAACAACATTTTTTGAAAATACTCAAAATTATCACAAAACTACGTATTTTCGAAAAAAATACTCAAAATTTCCGTTTTTACAATTTGGGTATCAAGAGATCGGGATGTTTTCATACATTTCGCATGTAATAACAATATTTTTTGAAAATACTCAAAATTTTCACAAAACTACGTATTTCCGAAAATATACTCAAAAATTTCAGTTTTTTTTTTTCAATTTGGTTATCAAACGATCGGGATTTTTTCATACATTTCAAAAGTTATTAAAAAAAATGAAAATACTCAAAATTTTCACAAAACTTCGTATTTTACCCATATTGTAAAAACTGAAATTTTGAGTATTTTTTCGAAAATAAGTAGATTTGTGAAAATTTTAATATTTTCACAAATTTGCATTATAACTTTTGAAATGTGTAAAAAAATCCCGATCATTTGATACCTATATTGTAAAAACTGAAATTTTGAGTTTTTTTTCGAAAGCACGGAGTTTTGTGAAAATTTTAAGTGTTTAAAAAAATGATTTTGCATTTGAAATGTATGAAAAAATTCCAATCATTTGATACCCATATTGCAATAACAAAAATTTGGAGTATTTTTTCGAGAAACATTGCATTTTCAAAATACAGGAAAAATACTTATTTTTCTGAAAATTGTCATGACATCATCCGATTCCAAAACACTATAATTTTTTGATGTTTGCATGATTTTTCTATAATTTTTTGATGTTTGCATGAGTTTTCATACGATTAAAGCCAATGTCTCCCATATAGCCAAAATAGCCATAAGTTATGTGCTTCAGTTAAGCACTGGACCATGCTTAACCGAGGCAGCTGAACAAACCAAAACCGAGGCGTGCAAAACCGAGGCATGTCTGTAGCTTGAAGTTTCGATAAGTAGTTCAAAAGTTATGTATAAAAATGTCTTTTCGCATACATTCGGATGTTAGAAAAGTTCCAAAAACCACTCTAGAACCAGTACGTTGTAATTCATTTGTTAGGTAATCAAAAGACCTTTCAAATGAGCCCAAATCATTCGAGATCTGGCAACTCTGTCTCGAGTTATGACCACTTAAAAGATATTAATGTACATTCAGAAGCCGGATCTAACATATCTGTACACAGTTGATTTTGGATTGGCATTTCAGTAAAATAATTAACTGAATGCGATGTAATTATCACTTTTGCTGAAATTCGGTAATGAACAAAACATTGCTGAAAAATCAGTAACTGCATTTCTGTCAAACTGAAATGTCACTTATGACTTATTGTTTGGATGCTGCCGAGAGAATCCTCTTACAAACATGTTGTTTTTTTTTTATTTTGTATTGTTATCTTTAGAAACCAAGGTAAGAAAAATGGTAATAACAAATGCCTCGATACTAACCACCTGTTTTTTAGATTTGGACGATTGATGAAATAAATGTATAAATAACAGTACTGGAAACATTTTCAATGACAAGCAAAATCAAATTTTGATTACTGAAATACCAGCAACGATTGCTGAATCTTCAGCAAATGATCTGTCAAACTGCCACAAGAAAATGATTGAAATTCAGTTGTTTTGACAACCATTTTACTGAAATTTCAGTAAATCATCTGTTAAAGTGACAAATGTCAGTTAACTGAGTATTCAGTGAAATCTAAATTACTGAATCGTTTACTGAAATTTCAGTAGATGAAAATTCAGTAAAACTTACTGAATTTCAGTAAAAAAATGGTGTGTATGTAATCAATGTAAACTGGATCGATCATTCGACCCATTTTAATTTATAATAGACCTGTCCAGCCGTTCCAAGAGATTGAAGATTTGCGAGCGTCTGTTTATAAGAAGTGAGGAAGGCTCCAACCGCATTGGTAGATAATGACCAAAACTTGATTATGGCTTAGATTTTTTTTCGATTTTCCACTTTAATTAATTGTCCCGTGATTTTTTAACAGTTGAGTAAAGAAAAATGGCATAGATTATGGAACTATTTTGTGTCGAAAACTATTTTGTTTTGAATTTTTAGTTCGCCATCAAAACGGGCGTCTAATATAACATACGTGTCCTGTGAAAACCAAATTTCCAAATTATCACCATTGCAGGCTGAAGGAGTCGTACCGCCGCTCCGTCACGAGATATCGATAAATGCTCACCCAAATCGAAGATAGGTCGGCGCAACTGCTGTATGATTAGGTGACCCGATCAATATCTCGAAAAACGCATAAATTTGTCATTCAATCAACAAGTTGTTTAGAGATAGTCCAACAATAAGTGTAGAGTTCGTTTCAAGACTTGTAAGCCACGTGCATTTTTGGGTAATCGCCACAATAAGAGTTCATTGATTGGAAGTCAATTCATCTTTTTTTTACTGTAACTAATCAAAATCTTCCTCTACTACACAGCAAACTCCTCAAGCGTCCTTCGACACGCACTTCTCCATGCCCTGCTTGATACACTCGGCAATGTCCGCGCCCAGCTGGCACCGGTCCTCGTTGGTAATCTTCTCGCACTCGGCGGCGATTTCCTCCGCCTTGCGGCGGTTCTCCTCGCCCGAACCCACGATCGCCTCACTGTGCTTCAGGAAGCCCTCCTTCAGGAACTTCTTCCCGTCGGACAGCCCGAACTGCACCTGGACGCACGAAAACAGACACTTTTGGGTTTGCGTTTCCGGCATGCGTCCTTCGGCCAGGACGTCCACGTCCTCGTCGGAGGCTCCCTCGCTGGCCTTGCAGGCCTGGGCCGCGTTCCGGATCATTTGCTTGTCGGCCTGGGTGATGATTGCTTAGGGGTTAGTCTGGTTTGTTGAATAGTTTTGAGCGTTATAGTTACCTTGGAATAGGCCAGTGCCAAGACCAACAAGAGTCCAATCAAGTAGAAGCTTTTCATTTTGACTAAGAATTTCCAACCTTCAAATCTAAATCAACTGAATGTTTGCTCAGCGATTCGTTTCGACATTTATACTCTTCAAAATAATCATTGCAGTCGGTTTAGACATGAATCAGATTATTTTTAATCATTGGTCTTCATTTCCGTCAATAAGCGTTTTAGGCCAGATTATCTTAGACAAACTTTTTTTTTTTTTTTTGAATTAAATATACTTTATTGAATCTTTCTTATAATAATTACATTTGGTTTACATAATAAGTGGTCAGCTGTGGCTCTTCAGCTTTAGTTTGCTTTTCGTGATTTAAACACTGTTCATTTTTATAACTTTAAAAGTATATGATTTATCATTTTTGTAACACTAGGTACAATGAGGAAAAAAAAAATGTTAAGAAAACATAACCTAACCTAAAACTAACTTAATCTTACCATAAACTAAACCAATCCTTGAATCAAGGGGTATTCAGATATAGCACATTTTGCCCTGAATTTCAAACATTTTTCTTGAATCTTCTGATCCAACATTTTAACTTCTGCTAATTCATGAACCTCACTTGATCTTGTCCAGCCAGGAACATTCAAAACCATTTTGAGTACCTTGTTTTGGACACGCTGGAGCTTCAATTTATGAGTTCTAGCGCAGCACTCCCAAACAGGTACTGCATACTCAATAACGGGGTAAATTATTTGTTTGTAAACTGCTAACTTATTTTTCAAAGATAGCTTTGATTTTCTGTTAATTAAAGGATACAAACACCTGATGAGAATGCTGCACTTGTTCAATATTTTATCTACATGCTGCCGAAACAAAAGTTTCGAGTCAAGTATGAGACCTAAATAGACAACTTCCTTTGACCAGGGTATCGAAACATCATTCATTTTAATCAAAACATCATCCTTTGGGACAAATCTGGCCGATTTGGAAAGTGGAAAAATGATGGTTTGAGTTTTGGCTGCATTTATGCGAATTTTCCAGTCGCCAAAGTATTCGGAAAGAACGTCAAGACCCTTCTGAAGACGGCCAACTAAATATCTGGTTATTTTACCCTTATAAATAACGGCAGTGTCATCAGCAAAAAGTGACAACACACCATTACCAGGAAGAGTAGGCAAATCAGATGTAAAAATATTGTACAGAAGTGGGCCAAGAATACTTCCTTGGGGAACCCCAGCATCAATGTTGAATAATCCAGAAGCAATCCCATTCAGAAAAACCTTGAACGATCTCTCCGAAAGATAGTGCTGGATAATTTTGATAAGATACATTGGAAAACCGTATAAATATAGTTTATGTATCAAACCATCATGCCAAACATTGTCAAAAGCCTTCTCAACATCCAACAAAGCCATAGCAGTTGATTTAGACTCAAGCTTGTTCTGCTTGATGATTTTGGTTACTCTCGTAAGCTGATGAGCAGTATTATGTCCCTTTCGGAAGCCAAACTGCTCGTTCAAAATTATATTATTATCGTTGGTAAAATCCAAAAGCCTTGAATAGATGACCTTCTCAAAGAGTTTGGACAGACTACTCAAAAGACTAATGGGGCGATAACTTGTTGGCGATGTTGGATCTTTTTGAGGCTTCAAAATTGGTATGACTTTGCCCAGCTTCCAATTGGTGGGGAAGTAACCAAGTTGCAAACATTTATTGAAAATATTGGCTAGATGTTGAAAGAACTGATCACTCTGTTTTTTCAACACCAGATTAAAAATGTTATCAAAGCCTGGAGCTTTCATATTTTTCATTTGTTTAACTGCAACTTTGACTTCCTCACCAGAAACATGGGAATCTGCAGGAAATTCAAAGGTAGAGTCATTGATTGTTGAAATACTATTGGCAACTGATGTTTCTTTACGGCTGGTCATGGAAGCGCCAAGATTATGTGAACTAACAAAATGAAGCCCAAGTGCATTTGCCTTTTCCTCGGATGTAATCAAAGGAGAATCCTCAACAATAAGAGGAGGAATAGGCTTTGGTTTGTTTTTAAGAACTTTTGAAAGTTTCCAAAATGGTTTTGAATAATTCCCAAGCTGGCTTACATGTTTTGAAAATTCTTGATTTCTGATATTGTCAAGTCGGTCTTGTATGATTTTGTTCAAATTGTTCACTGAAATCTTTTTGTCATAGTCCCCAGTCCGTTGATATTGTCTCCTATAAACATTCCTAAGTCTAATCAAGTGTTTAGTATCTACGTCAATATCAGTTACCTTAAAATTAACAGGAACCTCTCGAACGTTGGCAGCCTCTGCTTGGTTGATAGCCTGCTGGATCACCTCCAGCGAACGATCAATATCGGCAGAAGTTTCCGGGTGTTGATCATAGTCGATGTTGCTGTCGACCACTTGCTGAAACTGCTGCCAGTCAACGTTGTGGTAATCTTTCCGGGTTGGTTGCCGCTGCGGAGTAACGGATGCTCCAACCTCCACAACCACCGGATAGTGATCAGAACTCAACTCTTCAAACACCTCAGGATGAGCCACGTTCTCAGCCATATTGGTAATGAAGAAGTCGATGATTGAGTGATTCCCAGACCGAGCCACCCTCGTTGGACGATCCGGACTCACAACGTTGTAGTATCCGTTTTGCAGATCGTTGTGCAGAATCACTCCGTTCCGATTCCTCCTGCTGTTGCCCCAAACTTCATGCTTCGCGTTGAGGTCACCAGCGATGATGTACTTTGCGCTCCGCCGTGTCAGCTTCTGGATATCGCTCTTCAGTTTTGCTGCTGAACCATCTCTGGCATTCACCTGACGTGGGCAGTATGCAGCAATGAAGAGTACTGGGCCAACCGAAGTGGAAATTTCCACCCCAACGGCCTCGATGATTTCCAGCTTGAAGTGTGGCAGCCGGCGAGGCTTGAGATCACGATGAACAGCGACAAGCACACCTCCTCCTCCAGAGGTGGTCCTATCGAGCTGCGTCGCGATCTTGTAGTTTTGCAGATAAACTTTTTCACCGGGCTTCAGATGAGTTTCCGTGATGGCAGCTACGTCGATCTCCTTCTCGCGAAGAAAATCCACCAGCTCTAAATTCTTCCTCCTAATGGAGCAAGCGTTCCAATTCAGCAGCTTGAGGAACCTACGATCCATACTGGATGACGAACGAGGTCAGCACTTCAATCTGCTGGGTCTTGGTTTTGCATCCACGCAGTGCAGCGGACATCTGTTTGAAAATATTGAGGAGTTCGGTTGAGGTGTAAAGATCATTACCATTTTCCTCAACTGCTGGTTCTTGGGTTGGTCTTGGCTCCTGGCTGAAGCCCAGTGGTGGCGGTCTCGGCTCCTGGCTGGAACCCGGCCGTGGATGATTCACCTCAGCTCTCTTCCTGGGATCCAACGGCAACGGTGCCAAGTTTGGGACCTGGCGTCGCGGTTGAAGAGGTGGAAAATTTTCCTCCGCCAGGGCTGGAGGAGTTCTACGACGCTGAGGCTGATTCTTCGTCGATGCTTGCTGCCGAATTTTCACGAACTCAGCTCTCTTGGGGCACTTTCGGTCGGTTGACGAGTGCTCACCGTTGCAGTTGAGGCACTTCACCAGCGAATCTTGGATGCACTGGGATGTGATGTGCGCATCGGTACCACATTTGGCGCAACGACGCTTCAAGTGGCAGTTCTTACCTCCGTGCCCGAAACCCAGGCAGTTGAAGCATTGTGTGACGTCACGATGCACTGGTCGGTATCGCTCCCACGACACGATAATGTTGAAAACCGCTCGAATTGCCTTAAGCTCAGGAAGCGTCGTCGATCCCTTAGCCAAATGCAGCAGGTAGAGCTGGTCACGGTACTTGATGTCTTTGTTGCGTCGGCTCATTTTGTGCACGGCCAACACATCCAGTTTCAAAACTTTTAGCTCGGCAGCTAATTCCTCCACTGGCATGTCGTACAGACCTCTGACGACGATTTTGTACGGCTTATCCATGGCGACATCATGGGTAAAGTACTCCGCCTCGTTTTCGGTCAAGTAATCCTTGACCAGTTGATAGTGCTGCCTGGATTGCACCAGCACCTTAAATCCGTCCTGACACAGACGAATGTTGCCTAGGACTTTCCCAGACTTGATGAGTTCAACCAGCCCCGCTCGAAAGTCGATCGTTGCTGCTGATTGCCGCACATATAAAGGAGGCAGTTTCTCCTTTCGCTGTTTCACTTCATTCTCCTTTGCTTCCGCTACCTGGTCCTCGTCAGGCAGTCCAGCGAACTTGTTGTTCTTCAATAGCTGCTCCTCGTGGGACGAAGAGTTCTCCTCCTCCTCATCCATCGGTACAGTACCGTCGCTCTTTTTCGTCTTTTTGCTGTTCGATGTCACTTCCAAAAGCACCTTCCTTTTGGAAATCCCCGGTTTTTGGCCATCAGTTGAGGCCTCAACCTTCCTTTTGGAAATTCCCACTTTTTTGCCTGCTTGAGCCGCAGGTAGGGCAATATTGCCGGCGTTTTGCGCCGGGACGCGACGAGTCATGTTGATTCAGACAACCTTCACCAACGAATGCTCGGATAACAATCCTTAGACAAACTTATTTTCAAAACACACATCAAAGTGCCAATTACGCTCATGATTCATATAGCTTCATGCGATTATATGAAACAACAAGTGTAATAACTCTGCAAAAGTTCAACATTCCCAGCTCGACATTCACGTTGATGAGCTTTTTTCATATTTCGAGCACCGGTAGGTACCATAACAGTTTTCTCTAGTTCTCGCAGTCTATTTTCGTCTGCCGGTTGGTTCAACCCGAATCACTTTTCTTCACGTTCTCTCCCATCGAGTTCTGTGCACTCCTGAAATACGGTCATAACACCACCAGCCAGCCAGAGAAAGATGAATATTTTTATCACTAACGCATTCCGAGGAATGCCACGTACGAGCCGGTCAGTACACTTTTATTCACTGACTTCACCATCTCTTACCGGTTCGTACGAGCGTGGTGTAGCACCGTAAGGTGACTTATGGGGACTAAAGTCAAGCTAGACCAGCACAGTTGATTTTGTGTGGCATCTTGCCGATGATACATACTTGCTGGTATCATGCCGGCAATAGCATATTGAAGAAGTTAAAGTAATAGTACTACCAATTAGTGCGTCCATCCCGGGATTTCCCGGGACAAAAATCCCGGGATTTTTCCAAAACCGGGAATTCCCGAATCCCGGGAATTTTCATAATTTGTCCCGGGAATTCCCGAAAATGAAAAAAAAAATCAAATTTTGGTCTGAAAATTCAAATTTTGTTGTAGACATAGATGAACAGTAAAAAAAATAGTAATCGATACGAACTTTAAAGCATTAAAATTTGTATTCGGCTTTAATTTGACTGATAAGGAAAAATTGATTAAAATTATGTCATAGATCCGCAAAATGCCTGGTGCTTTAAATATTTTCTATTTAATTTTACGTAGTTTTGAAGACTATTTATCATATTTTTATTTATGATATTAAAATTGAAAATTATCATCTTAAAAATTATTTTTCATCAAACTCCGGATTTTGGGGCAAGTAACGAAATAAGACAGCTATTTAAGAAAAAAAAATTGAATCGTATTTTGAATAACTTCGGTTAAAACAGGAACAGAAAAAATTTAGTACACCGATTTCCAAATGTATTGCTCTGAAATCTCCTGTACCTTTTCAGTCTGTATTCCTGTTTTTCCCTAGTTGGCGGTAGTTACTTAAAGAGAATTATTAAAATATGTTTTTTGCAATTCCGTCGTGAAACTACTTACTTTTCCTGTCATTCTTGAACGACGAAATAGCCCAGAATCGAATAGCAACACTTTTCAAAATAAATGCTGAAAAGTTCTACTTTTCAGCACTCAAATGGGTGCTGAAAAGTTGAACTTTTCAGCACTTGTTACGAAAAGTAACACTTTTCAACATTTTTTTTGATTTAAACGATTTATTGACAAAATACATAAAAATTTGACATAAAATTTCACTCAGTTTTTTGGAATTGCAAAAAATGTTGTATGGAACTCGTTGCAAAACTTGATTTTTTCTCGGTGAACCTCGTTGGATAAATGTGCGACTCGTGCTGAAAAAATCCTCTTTCCGCAACTTGTTGCATAAACTACTATTATATTAAATAAAACATTCAAAAGTTATCTAAAATTTTGCATTGACTGTTTTTTTTTTCAAATATGAAGGACAATAGCTTATAGGACCTTTTTGTTAAAAAAAACTCTTGTTTTGTTGTCACTTCTCGTTTTTGTAGATATTTTCAAAGAAATTTGTCTAGCTTTTCTAGTTATGGCATATATTAAAATATAAAGAAGACATTTATTTATAAAACACTTATTTAATTTGAATGACATTGAAAATTTAAATTTGAACTTTTTTTTAAATAAAAAAAAACAATTTTAATTTCTTTTAAGCTATTTAAAAACCGTCGTCCTTGTTTAGATTGATGTGTAGATTGTCACCAATTAGTATTATTGAGCTTGAAAACATATCAAATATTATGAAAACATACATTTTATGACTGCTTCAAAAATTTCCCGGGATCCCGGGAATTCCCGGGATTTCAAAAATATTTTTCCCGTTTCCCGGGAAATTCCAAACCCGGGAAAATTGGACGCCCTACTACCAATGAACGAATAGTTGTCCCACCTGAATTTTGGGAGCCTTTAAAAAAAATTAAACCGCATTGTATCACTAAAGAACAAGTCAACATTCATTGTGCGTTATATCATTTTGACATAAAAGCTATTAACAAAACTAACTTAATCCACCTACGTGGTTGGTGTCTTCCTCATTGCATACCTAATATTGACCACAGGAAAGATCCGGAAATAATTTTCACCTAGATTTTTTTTTTGTGCGCAGGTTTTAGCTATGGAACCAACTAAGTTCAGTTATGATCTAGTATCAAAATGTATTGACAGAGTTGCTAGATCTTCGATCTTTTTGACTCGTTTGGAAGGTCTTTCAATCCTATCCAACGAAAGGTTGGATGATGGATCCGGTCATAGTTTTTGTACAGATAAGTGAGTTCCGGCATCAGAATATCACTTAAGTGGTCGTAACATGAGACAGGGTTGTCAGATCTTCAGTATTTTAGACTCGTTTGAAAGGTCTTTTGATTACCTATCCAACGGTCATTCATCTAACATCCGGATATTAGCAAAAACACATTTGTATACATAGCTTTTGAACTATTTATCAAAAACTAAGTGACAATTTTTACACACATCCAGACAGACATTTGCTTAGTTTTCGATTCTGAGTCAATATGTATTCGTTAAGGTGGGTCTATGAGCTTAATGCAAAAAGTTCATTTTTAGTGCAGTATTATAACCTTATGTCAGTAAGGAAGACAAAAGCTGAATTAATCCACCTATGTGGGTGCTGCTTTCCTCACTTATTAAAATTATATCATACAGAAGGTCCGGAAATAATGTTTATCTAAAATAATCATTCTCTTGAAACCATGTGCGCAACAAACTTCGATTTTGATAACTAAGTAAACTTAGTCAAATTAAGATCTACCATAAAAAATCAAATAAATATTACTTAAGTGGTCATAACTCATAACTTGAGACAGATTTGCCAGATATTTGAACTTCTAAACATCACTTAAGTGGTCATAACTTGGGACAGATCTTCGAACTTTTATATTCGTCTTGCAGGTCTCTCGATTACCTATACAACGATGCCTAAAATGATGATATTTTAGAAAATCACAGTCACTTATCTAACATCTGGATTTATACAAAATCAATTGTGACAATTATACTTTTCTGTGTGATGTACTGCCCATGTTCGCATAAATGTCCCATATGCAAAAACAGCAAGCTGAGAAAAACGCATATGAAGTTTGTCCCATACATAAGGCTACGTGTTAAGTTTTCACGAAAAAACTGGATTCCTCCTGATTTCTAGAACAAAGTACTGGATGTTATAGGCTCTTTTGAAAGAGCACACGATTTTGAACCAAACTGCATCAAAAACTCGAAATTGATGAAAATGCATATGGGACATTTATGCGATCAGGGGCAGTGTACTTCCTTAGATTTCCCAAAATTGAGCCAACATAAGTATCAAGTTAATCTTTTTGAAACTTAAATACTTCAAAAAAGGGATGGATTATAATAATCGCTAGGGCTTTTTATTATTGATAGCTTGAAAAGCCTTTCACCTTGGCTTATCCGAAATTTTAGTGAAACCTTCCGATAATATGCTTCCAACATTAATTTTGTTGTGTCTGCATAACCCGTATAGCCCGCATTATTTTCTAGTCATTGCATTAGTATGAAAACTATCCACCAGCTTTAATTTTGACTTTTTGGTAGACAATTTCAATTGCTAATTGATGAAGATCGCAGATGCTAGTGGGCTAACTATTTTAAAAAATCTATGAACCATCTATTTAAAAAAAAAACAAATTAATTCAGGCACGGAAATCATTCATAAATATCTGTTTATAAATGACTTATTTTTTGAAGATTTCTTTACATAAATTAAAACTATGTATAAATATACCTTGTAGGACAACGTCAAATTATATTTCTTTTCTATTGTAAACCAAACAAACATATTTTGCAGATCCTGTAAAAGAAAAAAAATCGTCGCACAAAGGTGGAATTTTTAAATAAGTTTAAAAAAAGAACTAAAAAATCCGTCCTTACTTGCAAGCAAATAATCATAGCTTGTAAAATGTTCTTCTTTGTACTGAAAATTATGTGTATGTCACTCTTTTTTACGTAAAATCGTTGATTTATTTTTTTATTGAAGACAAAGGTTTTTAAAGTTTGTTTAATGCTTTTATTATAGAAATAATAAAATAATAAAAAAAACGTTTCAATTGTTGACATTTTCAGGAGTTATTTTGATTTATATAAGAATTAGTGATTTAAAAAATAACTCATGAAAGTACAAACAGTAGGATAGAGGACCCAGAAATCGCCCACTTTATAGTGGCAATGTAGGAAATTTGATGAGAATTTAATGACAATTGATGGTTTTTGGTTCTATTTGTTGTAGAACGATGATAAACTTTTTGATTTTAAGTTTCCACAAGGTTTTTATCATTTACATGTTCAGTTTTGATAAAGTGCTCTGAAGAGCCTATTTTCATCAGGAAACTTTCAATTAGTACTAGAAATGAATCAATATGTGAACCTGCATAATAAAATCAACGAAAAAAAAGTTTGCAAAATACAGATTTAATCCAGTAGGTGGGCGAAAACTGGAGCAGGGTGAAAACTGGGTCCTCTACCCTATTTTCTACATTTTATGTAATATATTAATCTTCAAAACAAACTAAAATTATTCTCATTTATTTTTAAGATTTGATTATTGTTGAATCTAATGATTCAAATAAAAAGATTCTAAACAAGTAAAATTTGTAAGAAATATTTGTTTAGGCATTCCTGTCAAAAGCTTTGCTGAAGAAAAATAAAAGTATTTCAATGTATATAAATTTATATATCTGACTTACTTTACGAGAGCTTTTTCATCCTTTCGTTGAATAAAAATCAGGGAGTTTCAAGTCCTTAAAAATTGTATTAAAAAAACTCAAATGAACTAATATAAAATTTGAATTTTGAAAATTTTGTTTGTTTTTTTTTTTTGCTACAGTCAAATTTCAACAGTTTTTGACAACTTGAAAAATTTACTATGGGCAACGTATTTTGATACATTCATAGATAATATGCTTAAAATTGTGTTATTTCCTAATTTCCTAAAGTGTCTTCCTTAACCTGATCAAAAGTGTTAATTAAAAAGTTCTGTAACTTATCTATGAAAATAATATCAATTCAATTCAATTAGTTTTAATAAGTAAATAATCAATTCACGATTTCGTAATAGAGTTTCGGAGTTCGTTTCAAATATGATTTCTATAGTTTTTTTTGGTTTTGTTTAAGGAAAACTCTAAATTTGTACTGGGTAATTCTCTACCAACTCACACAAAATCGGGAAAAGTTGCCCCGACCCCTCTTCGATTTGCGTGAAACTTTGTCTTAAAGGGTTACTTTTGTCCCTGATCACGAATCCGAGGTCCATTTTTTGATACCTCGTGACGGAGGGGCGGTACGACCCCTTCCATTTTTAAACATGCGAAAAAAGAGATGTTTTTCAATAATTTTCAGCCTGAAACGGTGATGAGATAGAAATTTGTAGTCAAAGAGACTTTTATGTAAAATTAGTCATTGTTATCCGAGCATTCGTTGGTGAAGGTTGTCTGAATCAACATGACTCGTCGCGTCCCGGCGCAAAACGCCGGCAATATTGCCCTACCTGCGGCTCAAGCAGGCAAAAAAGTGGGAATTTCCAAAAGGAAGGTTGAGGCCTCAACTGATGGCCAAAAACCGGGGATTTCCAAAAGGAAGGTGCTTTTGGAAGTGACATCGAACAGCAAAAAGACGAAAAAGAGCGACGGTACTGTACCGATGGATGAGGAGGAGGAGAACTCTTCGTCCCACGAGGAGCAGCTATTGAAGAACAACAAGTTCGCTGGACTGCCTGACGAGGACCAGGTAGCGGAAGCAAAGGAGAATGAAGTGAAACAGCGAAAGGAGAAACTGCCTCCTTTTTATGTGCGGCAATCAGCAGCAACGATCGACTTTCGAGCGGGGCTGGTTGAACTCATCAAGTCTGGGAAAGTCCTAGGCAACATTCGTCTGTGTCAGGACGGATTTAAGGTGCTGGTGCAATCCAGGCAGCACTATCAACTGGTCAAGGATTACTTGACCGAAAACGAGGCGGAGTACTTTACCCATGATGTCGCCATGGATAAGCCGTACAAAATCGTCGTCAGAGGTCTGTACGACATGCCAGTGGAGGAATTAGCTGCCGAGCTAAAAGTTTTGAAACTGGATGTGTTGGCCGTGTACAAAATGAGCCGACGCAACAAAGACATCAAGTACCGTGACCAGCTCTACCTGCTGCATTTGGCTAAGGGATCGACGACGCTTCCTGAGCTGAAGGCAATTCGAGCGGTTTTCAACATTATCGTGTCGTGGGAGCGATACCGACCAGTGCATCGTGACGTCACACAATGCTTCAACTGCCTGGGTTTCGGGCACGGAGGTAAGAACTGCCACCTGAAGCGTCGTTGCGCCAAATGTGGTACCGATGCGCACATCACATCCCAGTGCATCCAAGATTCGCTGGTGAAGTGTCTCAACTGCAACGGTGAGCACTCGTCAACCGACCGAAAGTGCCCCAAGAGAGCTGAGTTCGTGAAAATTCGGCAGCAAGCATCGACGAAGAATCAGCCTCAGCGTCGTAGAACTCCTCCAGCCCTGGTGGAGGAAAATTTTCCACCTCTTCAACCGCGACGCCAGGTCCCAAACTTGGCACCGTTGCCGTTGGATCCCAGGAAGAGAGCTGAGGTGAATCATCCACGGCCGGGTTCCAGCCAGGAGCCGAGACCGCCACCACCGGGCTTCAGCCAGGAGCCAAGACCAACCCAAGAACCAGCAGTTGAGGAAAATGGTAATGATCTTTACACCTCAACCGAACTCCTCAATATTTTCAAACAGATGTCCGCTGCACTGCGTGGATGCAAAACCAAGACCCAGCAGATTGAAGTGCTGACCTCGTTCGTCATCCAGTATGGATCGTAGGTCCCTCAAGCTGCTGAATTGGAACGCTTGCTCCATTAGGAGGAAGAATTTAGAGCTAGTGGATTTTCTTCGCGAGAAGGAGATCGACATAGCCGCCATCACGGAAACTCATCTGAAGCCCGGTGAAAAAGTTTATCTGCAAAACTACAAGATCGCGACGCAGCTAGATAGGACCACCTCTGGAGGAGGAGGTGTGCTTGTCGCTGTTCATCGTGATCTCAAGCCACGCCGGCTGCCACACTTTAAGCTGGACATCATCGAGGCCGTTGGAGTGGAAATTCCCACTTCGGTTGGCCCAGTACTCTTCATTGCTGCATACTGTCCACGTCAGGTGAATGCCAGAGATGGTTCAGCAGCAAAACTGAAGAGCGATATCCAGAAGCTGACACGGCGGAGCGCAAAGTACATCATCGCTGGTGACCTCAACGCGAAACATGAAGTTTGGGGCAACAGCAGGAGGAATCGGAACGGAGTGATTCTGCACAACGATCTGCAAAACGGATACTACAACGTTGTGAGTCCGGATCGTCCAACGAGGGTGGCTCGGTCTGGGAATCACTCAATCATCGACTTCTTCATTACCAATATGGCTGAGAACGTGGCTCATCCTGAGGTGTTTGAAGAGTTGAGTTCTGATCACTATCCGGTGGTTGTGGAGGTTGGAGCATCCGTTACTCCGCAGCGGCAACCAACCCGGAAAGATTACCACAACGTTGACTGGCAGCAGTTTCAGCAAGTGGTCGACAGCAACATCGACTATGATCAACACCCGGAAACTTCTGCCGATATTGATCGTTCGCTGGAGGTGATCCAGCAGGCTATCAACCAAGCAGAGGCTGCCAACGTTCGAGAGGTTCCTGTTAATTTTAAGGTAACTGATATTGACGTAGATACTAAACACTTGATTAGACTTAGGAATGTTTATAGGAGACAATATCAACGGACTGGGGACTATGACAAAAAGATTTCAGTGAACAATTTGAACAAAATCATACAAGACCGACTTGACAATATCAGAAATCAAGAATTTTCAAAACATGTAAGCCAGCTTGGGAATTATTCAAAACCATTTTGGAAACTTTCAAAAGTTCTTAAAAACAAACCAAAGCCTATTCCTCCTCTTATTGTTGAGGATTCTCCTTTGATTACATCCGAGGAAAAGGCAAATGCACTTGGGCTTCATTTTGTTAGTTCACATAATCTTGGCGCTTCCATGACCAGCCGTAAAGAAACATCAGTTGCCAATAGTATTTCAACAATCAATGACTCTACCTTTGAATTTCCTGCAGATTCCCATGTTTCTGGTGAGGAAGTCAAAGTTGCAGTTAAACAAATGAAAAATATGAAAGCTCCAGGCTTTGATAACATTTTTAATCTGGTGTTGAAAAAACAGAGTGATCAGTTCTTTCAACATCTAGCCAATATTTTCAATAAATGTTTGCAACTTGGTTACTTCCCCACCAATTGGAAGCTGGGCAAAGTCATACCAATTTTGAAGCCTCAAAAAGATCCAACATCGCCAACAAGTTATCGCCCCATTAGTCTTTTGAGTAGTCTGTCCAAACTCTTTGAGAAGGTCATCTATTCAAGGCTTTTGGATTTTACCAACGATAATAATATAATTTTGAACGAGCAGTTTGGCTTCCGAAAGGGACATAATACTGCTCATCAGCTTACGAGAGTAACCAAAATCATCAAGCAGAACAAGCTTGAGTCTAAATCAACTGCTATGGCTTTGTTGGATGTTGAGAAGGCTTTTGACAATGTTTGGCATGATGGTTTGATACATAAACTATATTTATACGGTTTTCCAATGTATCTTATCAAAATTATCCAGCACTATCTTTCGGAGAGATCGTTCAAGGTTTTTCTGAATGGGATTGCTTCTGGATTATTCAACATTGATGCTGGGGTTCCCCAAGGAAGTATTCTTGGCCCACTTCTGTACAATATTTTTACATCTGATTTGCCTACTCTTCCTGGTAATGGTGTGTTGTCACTTTTTGCTGATGACACTGCCGTTATTTATAAGGGTAAAATAACCAGATATTTAGTTGGCCGTCTTCAGAAGGGTCTTGACGTTCTTTCCGAATACTTTGGCGACTGGAAAATTCGCATAAATGCAGCCAAAACTCATACCATCATTTTTCCACTTTCCAAATCGGCCAGATTTGTCCCAAAGGATGATGTTTTGATTAAAATGAATGATGTTTCGATACCCTGGTCAAAGGAAGTTGTGTATTTAGGTCTCATACTTGACTCGAAACTTTTGTTTCGGCAGCATGTAGACAAAATATTGAACAAGTGCAGCATTCTCATCAGGTGTTTGTATCCTTTAATTAACAGAAAATCAAAGCTATCTTTGAAAAATAAGTTAGCAGTTTACAAACAAATAATTTACCCCGTTATTGAGTATGCAGTACCTGTTTGGGAGTGTTGCGCTAGAACTCATAAATTGAAGCTCCAGCGTGTCCAAAATAAGGTACTCAAAATGGTTTTGAATGTTCCTGGCTGGACAAGATCAAGTGAGGTTCATGAATTAGCAGAAGTTAAAATGTTGGATCAGAAGATTCAAGAAAAATGTTTGAAATTCAGGGAAAAATGTGCTATTTCTGAATACCCCTTGATTCAAGGATTGGTTTAGTTTATGGTAAGATTAAGTTAGTTTTAGGTTAGGTTATGTTTTCTTAACATTTTTTTTCCTCATTGTACCTAGTGTTACAAAAATGATAAATCATATACTTTTAAAGTTATAAAAATGAACAGTGTTTAAATCACGAAAAGCAAACTAAAGCTGAAGAGCCACAGCTGACCACTTATTATGTAAACCAAATGTAATTATTATAAGAAAGATTCAATAAAGTATATTTAATTCAAAAAAAAAAAAAATTATGTAAAATTAGACGCCCGATTTGATGGCGTACTAAGAATTCCGAAAAAACGTATTTTTCATCGAAAAAAACACATTTTTTTTTAAATTCTCCCATTTTCCGTTACTTGACTGTAAATTGTTTTGGAACATGTCATTTTATGGGAAATTTAATGTACTTTTCGAATCTTTATTGACCCAGAAGGGTAATTTGTTTCATTTAGAGCAAAATTTTTCATTTTAAAATTTTGTGTTTTTTCTAACTTTGCAGAGTTATTTTTTAGAGTGTAACAATGTTCTACAAAGTTGTAGAGCAGACAAATACAAAAATTTTGATATATAAACATAATGGGTTTGCTTATAAACATCACGAGTTATCGTGATTTTACGAAAAAAAGTTTTGAAAAAGTTACTTTTTGCGTTTCTCTTTGTTTCGTCGTCCGTGTCTGTCGCGGGTGATCATGAACGGCCATGATCGATGACGACCAACTTATTCAAAACTTTTTTTCGTCAAATCGCGATAACTCGTGATGTTCATAAGCAAACCCCTTATGTCGATATATCAAAATGTTTGTAATTGTCTGCTCTACAACTTTGTAGAACATTGTTACACTCTAAAAAATAACCCTGCAAAGTTAGAAAAAAACACGAAATTTTAAAATGAAATATTTTGTTCTAAATGAAAAAATGGCCCTTATGGGTCAATGTAGATTCAAAAAGTACATTAAATTTCCCATAAAATGACATGTTCCAATTTTTTTTACAGTCGAGTAACGGAAAATGGAAGAGTTTTTAAAACTATTTTAGTGTTTTTTTCGATGAAAAATACGTTTTTTTCGGAATTCTGAGTACGTTATCAAATCGGGCGTCTAATTTTACATAAAAGTCCCTTTGACATCAAATTTCTATCTCATCACCGTTTCAGGCTGCAAATTATTGAATAACACCTCTTTTTTCGCATGTTCAAAAATGGAAGGGGTCGTACCGCCCCTCCGTCACGAGATATCAAAAAACGGACCTCGGATTCGTGATCAGGGACAAAAGTTACCCCTTAGGACAAAGTTTCACGCAAATCGAAGAGGGGTCGGGGCAACTGCTGTGTGAGTTGGCGGAGAATTACCCTACTACAATTAATTTTTATGTAATTGGATATTCTCAAAAGAAAAATAATTTAAAAAAAACCTTCGAAATTTGACTAAAAACATAGCGTATTCAGTAAATCAACAAATTACAAATAAAAAAATCAGACCGATGAAGAGTGGAAAGGATAAACGCCTCCATAGCCTTGCCGGGACCGTGGTGTAGGGGTAAGCGTGATTGCCTCTCACCCAGTCGGCCTGGGTTCGATCCCAGACGGTCCCGGTGGCATTTTTCGAGACGAGATTTGTCTGATCACGCCTTCCGTCGGAAGGGAAGTAAATGTTGGTCCCGGACTAACATAAAAAAAGGTTAGGTCGTTAGCTCAGTCCAGGTGTAGGAGTCGTCTCCCTGGGTCCTGCCTTAGTGGAGTCGCTGGTAGGCAGTTGGACTCACAATCCAAAGGTCGTCAGTTCGAATCCCGGGGTGGATGGAAGCTAAGGTGTAAAAAGAGGTTTGCAATTGCCTCAACAATCAAGCCTTCGAACACCTAGTTTCGAGTAGGAATCTCGCAATCTAGAACGCCAAGGCAATGCTGTAGAGCGAATAATTTGATTTTTTTTTGAAGCCTTACATTTTGGTAAAATTTGTTTCCCATGATAATGGGCTGCATATTTTTGAGTGTAATATTACATAATGTCATGCAAAATTTATTTTACACTCAGGCCTTTTACATACAGCTGTATTATTGTTTTTTTTTTTTTTTTGCTGTTTGGGCTAAATTTCGAATGATTGGAAATTGTACAACATTTCGGGGAAATGTTGATAAACTGTCTAAGAACAGTTTGTTGTTTAGAAATTACGAGAGTTATATCGTTTTAGGTTAATTGCCACTCACACTGACGGTACTCATAACTCTCTGAAAATTGAAGAGTATACATATTGTTATAAAATGGATTTGTGATTTTTTTTCAAATTTACTTTTGGCATTTGTAAAACCAGAAAAACTGTGGGCAAGAATCTTCACGAATATCCACTACAAACTCCTGACAAAACTCTATCTCCGGCACTGCTTCTAAACCATCACAACACATTCGTAGCCTGCCAGCTAGAACCCGTAGTGGATGCTGCGTCTGCTGTTAGCTCTGCACTACCCAGCACTATAGTCACTGCAGCAAAAACGAGACAGCAAAACCCGGAAAAGTTCACCATTCTAGCATCTGAAGCCACGTGGGTGCAAGTGGAAGGGATCATGTTTGGTAGCCGTCGCTTCCTCCCACCACCCCATTTGCGCCAGTTGGGTGGTAGAGAATTTTCCCGTTTGTCATCTCGCACTGCTGCTGCTGGTGTAGCAAAACTAAAATGTCTGTATTTGTGAAACTCTTCTGTGATTCTGTCGGTGGGGGACGTCACGTCTTTCTGACAGCCTGCAGCAGGGTACATTGCACCAACGGGGAAAAACTATCTGTGAACTACGGAAAATTGAAGTATTTTGAAGCGCTTTATGATGTGCGTTTTATGAGATTATAATACTGAATTGTTTAAACTTCTTTCACAGTTCAGCATCAGCAAGATAGCTAAATCACACTTTAAAGTTTCTGATGATCAGAACAATTTCAAATAAGTTGAATTTTCATCTTTTTTTATTAAGACTCGCTGAAGACTTTATTATCTTCCAGAAAACGTGTATCCATAAAACAGGCACTAGTCACATCCATTCTCGAATCAATCACTACTTGAGTTTTCTTCTCGTTGATGTCACGCACTTCTGCTCTGGAATAGTAGATCTCATCCTTTCAGCCGGAACAGAATGCAGATTTTCTAGCCGGGAACGAAGACGACTTGCCTTGGTGAAGAGACCCCAGAAGCGTAGTTTATTTTCGTTGTAGACCGAGGTGAGTGTTGTTACACACCGTATCGCGTTGGACATTTGAAAAAATGAGAACACTCTAGACGCACAAACACGTAGGGTAGCTGGACCAGTTTTGGGCTCTGGTTGGACTTTTCACTGAAACTTTTATTCTTCATATT
The DNA here is from genome assembly GCF_016801865.2 of Culex pipiens pallens. NCBI lineage: Eukaryota > Metazoa > Arthropoda > Insecta > Diptera > Culicidae > Culex > Culex pipiens. Next base: position 145,962,193 of record NC_068939.1, read on the forward strand.
TTAACTTTTGTAGTCCAAACAAATTTCAACGCAACTGTTTAACAACTGACACCATAACAAACCAACCCACCCTAGCTGCGAAGAAAATTCTACCCAAGAAAAGAAGGAAAACCCGGGGGAGGGAAAACAACTACTCCTCCTCCTCCACCACCAGCCACAAAAGTCAGCCTCTTTCACGCACGCACGCACTCACGAAAGTTCTGCCAGACGACGTCGACGCCGGCACGACCGCACACGACCGAGATTGGGGAAAAACTGGCGGCCGCCCGATCCCGAACGGGCGCGGAAAAACCTCGACCGAGAAAATTGGCTGAAAATTTTTATATAGACTGTGCCGGTAGAGAGCCACCCCCGAACCCCACGCCACTTGCCAAATCTCGCACTAGATTTTTCCCGTTGCCGGGGGACGAACGGCGGTGGCGGTGAGTTTTCCCTCCTCCTCTTGAGAGTGTGTTGGTGCGCGGTAAGATGCGTCGGATTTGCTGCTCGTGTCCGTTGTAATATGTGCCTTTACTGTGCGGGAGGAGAGATTTGCTAGTGTTGGGAAAGTGTTGCCAGAACAGTTCGATTTTGCTCAGTATTTTCTATTAAAACTGAGTATGAACTTTTTGCTTCTTTATCAAACCCGATCCCGATCAAAGATGATATAGGAAGGAATTCTTTGATTATTAGGGTGGGTACGTTTTTCAAAAAATATCTCCTATCAAGTTTTAGTATGGTTCCCCTTGTAGGGTAAGCCCATTGGGGCTCGCATGCCAAATATCAGATCATTTTGATGTAAACTGGCTGCGCGCATCAGGCTTAAAGTTTACATGGGAATTACTATGGGAAATTCGAACTTTTTAATCAAACGCTTCTACAGGTCTGGAAAAATCAAGCGCCAACTTCTGGTATGGTCAGGCCTACAGAGAATGGTCTGGAGAACACAAGGTGTATTTTTTCGAGACCTCAAAGATAAAAAAATCGGTATGTCTGATATTTGGCACTGTGAAAGATGGGCTCTTTCCTGACATTTTGCGGGGTATACCGAAATATTTCGTCGGGGGGTCTAGAACAACTTTTTTTTGAAGATTATTTTTAGATTTTATGGGATATTTGTTCAAAAAAATCACAGAAAATCGGTGCATTCATGTTGATATCACTCAAATTTCTTATGAATAATACCTTGGGGACTCTAAACAACTATATTTGACCAATATTTGACCAATAAAAAAATTCGAACCCAACTTACCAGTTCCTACCTTTCTTTGAAATTACTCCAAAATCCAAGCTGGAAACTCCGATACGACCGAAAGTGAATCTTTTCTTTGTACAATTTGTCATGAAATTACAGCAACACATTGCCCGGATACAAATTTGAGCAAAAAAAGCAAAACATAAATTATTTATTTAATAAGCTGGTTCCGAAAATTATTTTTTTGCAATTCCGTCGTGAAACTACTTACTTTTCCTGTCATTCTTGAACGACGAAATAGCCTACTTTTCTGTACCAAAAATAACAGAATCGAATAGCAGCACTTTTCAAAATAAATGCTGAAAAGTTCTAATTTTCAGCACTTAAATGGGTGCTGAAAAGTTCTAATTTTCAGCACATAAATGGGTGCTGAAAAGTTGAACTTTTCAGCACTTGTTTCGAAAAGTTACACTTTTCAACATTTTTTGATTTAAACGATTTATTGACAAAAAACATGAAAATTTGACATAAAATTTCACTCAGTGTATGTTTTTTGGAATTGCAAAAAATGTTGTATGGAACTCGTTGCAAAACTTCTTTTCTTCAGCACTCTTCGTATTTATCCAACCCGGTGAACCTCGTTGGATAAATGTACGACTCGTGCTGAAAAAATCCTCTTATTGCAACTTGTTACATAAACTACTATTTCAATCCTCTACCACATCACACTACTACATTTTAAAACATCAATCAATCAGATTGTAGAAAACAGTTTTCTGAACAAGCTCCATAAAAAAATATCAGTTTTGGTTCAATTTCCTGAGATAAATAGTGCCTTTCTCCAAAATTTCTTAATTTAATTACCTTCCACATGATGGGCACTGTCTCCTGAGTTTTTAATTAATGCTATAGAATTATTTTCATAAATTTTGTGAAAACTTGTAATAATTTTTAAGTTTCACTTTTCAAATCTACATTGACCCAGAAGAGATATTTATTCATATTGAACAAAAATTTTCATTTTAAAATTTCGTGTTTTTTCTAACTTTGCAGGGTTATTTTTAAGAGTGTAATAATGTTCTACAAAGCTGTAGAACAGAAAATTACAAAAAAAATTGACAAATAAACGTAAGGGGTTTGCTTATAAACATTACGAGTTATCGTGATTTTACGAAAAAAGTTTTTAATAAGTTACTTTTTGCTTTACTCTTTTCTTTTGGACGACAAGTCAGTGTCTGTCGCGGGTGACGATGAACCCGATCAGCCGGTAATAACTAAATTCATGCCATTTCAATAACAAATACTGTTAAAATAACAGAAATTGTTATGGATTCTTCTTGAAAAATCCATTTTTGCATAAGGGTTAAAAAACAGTTTATGTTATCATAACAAAATTTGTTATTGGTCTGATATTGATTGAAAGCCAAAACAACTTTGGAATAACATTTTTTGTTATGGAAGAATACCGACAACTGTTATTGGGATGATCGGATTAGTTGTTAAAATAACAAAAAATAATAACAAAGATTTGTTCGAAGAATAACTTAAAATGTTATTGCTCTGTTATTACAATAAACGGAACGGTCATGATCGACGACGAGCAACTTTTTCTTTTTCGTAAAATCGCTATATTTTGTCATGTTTATAAGAAACCCCCTAATGCTCGGGGCAAGACAGTGAAAAAACCAGAACAAACGAGAGTTACTCCGGGAGCAAACGGGAGGAATCGAGAGAAATGAGAGAAACCATGCTATTCTCTTTAGAAATGTCAATTTTGACATTAATGACATTTCTTTCCTAATGTTTTTTTTTTCAAGCTGTCTCTGGTTGTCGGAAAAGCGAGGTTAGGTTGAACGCAAAATTGATAGTGTTTTTTCTTCACAAGGGACGTGGCTGCCTGTGCGGATGCCAAATTTTAATAATCTGTGCCACGATAACGGAACCACCCGGAATGGCGGAAGCGGTCGCCGGAAATGCTTACATGTCCGCCGTCACCGTGTCCAGCTCGGAGTTACTGGAAATGTTCGTTAGAATGGGCCCGTATCGTGCGACTCATGTTTGCGATGATCCGGAATCACGCGCCCTGCATCGTGCTAAGCGACGGAACGATGCCGTCAGTTGTGTAGTGGAAAATATGAGCAGCTAGATGGATGGATTTAATTCAACTAAAACACTGTGGATTTGGCAACCACCAGTCGGAGGGACAATCTGAACAAGGCGTGTTGCGTCTCGGTCGTTTTAATTAAAAAATCTTCTTGCCAGCGGACATTGATACACGCAGTACTTTCAAACGGTCCGACTCCACGCTGAACTTGTCTGGCCCCACTTTGGGAAACACTGCCCTAGGCAGACTCGTCTCAAAGAAACTCACACATCACAATCGAAGCCAAGGACGATCTTAGGAAAATCCCCCGTATCTTAGCGTAATGCCAGGTCAACTTCTACGTTCCTCAGCCGGGCGATGCAATGCTCGCAAAGCCCAAAACCGAGAAAAATAAAAACGCAAAAAGAAAGTTGTTTTATTGTGTAAGGTAACTTTAACATCAAGGAAGAAACTAGCCGGATATCCAATCAGTAGCCCGTGGCACAGCTTGGTGAACTTCGCCGGTACTCCGGCATCTTGAATAGACGTATCCAGTTTGAAATGGCCACTAGGTGGCCAATGGTGTTAGAAATGACAGCTTCCATGTATTTGAATATGCGAGCTCAGGAAAACTCAATTTTTAAGCAATAAATTGATTATGTATGATAAAAGTATTGATTGATTAGGTGCACAAAATGTGCCTAGAATATTATTAAAATAAAAACTGTTCGAAAAATTTGAAATTGAGATAAGTACACCATTCGATTCAGCAGGAATTTTGGGCACCAAAAATATATAGTTTTCATATGTTAAGTATTTTATTTTAGAAGAAAATTAACAAAAAGTATGAAAATCAAGACATTTTGTATGGGAGCTGTCAAATCTCTCACCATCAAAAAGCAGCGTTGAGCTTTCGCTGGATTTGTCTATATCACCACCAGCTAGTGGATGATCTAGTCGATCTTTTCTGGGTAAACTGGTCAACCGTAATCTCTTGATTTTCCAGCACCTTGTCCAAATTTGTCTCATACGTCCGCGCAACTTTTTCGCATTTCCTCCTTGTCCATCGAGTCCACACAGAAAAAAATTGTGTAAATTTGGAAGCTTTAATTTTGGAAGGTTGAATATTACTCCTTTTATGATGTAATTTTACCTCAATTAAGACTGAAAAAGTGACATTACACCAGAAAAGTGGTAAAAATACACATTTTCAGAAGTAAAATTACACATTTTTCTGACATAAAAGATGTACCCCTTCCCAGGTGTAATATTACCATGATTTTTTTTTTCTGTGCATTACAAGATCGGAACTCAAGTTGATCTCCTCCAAGCTCCTGCTGCTAATGCCATCAGCACTCAGCAGTTCTCACACCAATCCCAGCTCGGTACTAACGGTCAAATCGTCTAGCTGAGAACTGGACCGTGATGAGCTTCCGGCGAATACATTTCCGCTACTACTTCCTTTCCGACACGGCGATGAGAAACAAGTGGCCACGGCTGACGTTGTGGTAATCTTCGCCACTGCCGGAACAAACGTGGTAAACCTGGCGGAGGAGACAAATTTTCACGCAAAACATTCACAAAACTCTTCACCTCAGCAGATCTTTACAAGGAATCTTACCTTTGCGCATATTCCACGCGAACACTCGATCGGAATGGCCTGGTCAAAATGGACCGCAAATTTCCCACGAGAACAAGGCTACTACACAAAACTTAATGATTTTTTCTCCTAATTTTCTACGGATCTAAAATTTCTGCGCGCAGCACAATCTGACAAATGTAAATAAACAAATCAAAATGTCATTTTTTCTCTTTTCTCTCAATGTTCCTCTCTTTTCTCTCAGAGAAACCTAGAGCAAACGGGAGGAATCGGGAGGAATGTAGAGCAACGAGAGCAACCAAGAAGAATGAGTTGGAAAACTGTCAAAAGCAAAATTTCAGAGCAAACGGGAGCAAAGCGGAGAAAACGGGAGGAACATGGAGAAATAAGAGGTACTCCCTTGCTCACTGTCTTGCCCCGAGCCCTAATGTTTATTATTTTGCCTTCCTCACTGAGGTAAGGCTATAATCCTGCTCTAAAAATGAACTTCGTATAAAAACGTCGTAGACCCACCTTCATGTATACATATCGACTCAGAATCGAAAACCGAGCAAATGTCTGTGTGTATGTGTGTGTGTATGTGTGTGTGTATGTGTGTGTGTATGTGTGTGTGTATGTATGTATGTGACCAACAAACTAGCTCATGTTTCTCGGCACTGGCTGAACCGATTTGACCCGAACTTGTTGCATTCGACTTGGTTTAGGGTCCCATAGATCGAGTTTTATACAGATTGAAGTTTCGATAAGTAGTTCAAAAGTTATGTATAAAAATGTGTTTTGACATATATTTGGATCTCACTTAAATGTATGTAAACGAAGTTCGGATCTGCTATCCGACCCATCGTTAGTTAGGTTATCAAAAGACCTTTCCAACGAATCCAAAACATTGAAGATCTGGCAACCCTGTCTCGAGATATGGCCCCTTAAGTGATATTGATGTACTTTTTTGAAGCCGGATCTCACTTAAATGTATGTAAACTATGTCCGGGTCCATCTTCCGACCCATCGTTGGTTAGATTATCAAAAGACCTTTCCAACGAGTCTAAAACATTGAAGATCTGGCAACCCTGTCTCGAGATATGGCCCCTTAAGTGATATTGATGTACTTTTCTGAAGCCGGATCTCACTTAAATGTATGTAAACTATGTCCGGATCCACCATCCGACCTATTGTTGGTTAGGTTATCAAAAGACCTTTCCAATGAGTCCAAAACATTGAAGATCTGGCAACCCTGTCTCGAGATATGGCCACTTAACATTCCAACGCCCAAGGCTCCAAAAAAGTTGGAACGGTAACTTCAACTCAATGGATCTCGGGCATAACTCAACCAATCAAGATGATTCTTCTTTCCAGTAATTTGTTAGGATGTCTAGATGATTCTAGAACTTTGCAGAACTTAATTTGATCAAATCTGTAATTTTTGCGACTAAAAACATCGTTCCAACTTTTTTTTTCGCGTACAAAAAAAATTCGCCAAAAATTCCGCGGAGGCAGTCGTTTTGAAAAAAGGTGGAACGATGTTTTCGGTCGCAGAAATTACAGATTTGATCAAATTAAGTTCTGCAAAGTTCTAGAATCATCTAGACATCCTAGCAAATCACTGGAAAGAAGAATCATCTTGATTGGTTGAGTTATGCCCGAGAACCAGCGAGTTGAAGTTACCGTTCCAACTTTTTTGGGAGGCTTGGGCGTCCGTGTAAGTTGGACATGCGTTGGGCGTTCCAGTGTTAAGTGATATTGATGTACTTTTTTGAAGCCGGATCTCACTTAAATGTATGTACACTATGTCCGGCTCCACTATCCGACCCGACGTTGGTTAGGTTATCAAAAGACCTTTCCAACGAGTCCAAAACATTGAAGATCTGTCTCGAGATATGGCCACTTAAGTGATATTGATGTACTTTTTTGAAGCCGGATCTCACTTAAATGTATGTAAACTATGTCCGGATCCACCATCCGACCCATTCTTGGTTAGGTTATCAAAAGACCTTTCCAACGAATCCAAAACATTGAAGATCTGGCAACCCTGTCTCGAGATATGGCCACTTAAGTGATATCGATGTACTTTTTGTAAGCCGGATCTAAAAAATAGATGAAACTTGTGTACAGCCATTGTTGTGAGGAAGGCTCCAACCACATAGGTGGATTAAGTTAGTTTTTTTGTAATTGTCTGCCCTATAACTTTGTAGAACATTGTTACACTCTAAAAAATAACCCTGCAATGTTAGAAAAAACACGAAATTTAAAAATGAAAATTTTTTCTCTAAATGAAAAAATGACCCTTCTGGGTCAATGTAGATTCGAAAAGAACATTAAATTTCCCTTAAAATAACATGTTCCAAAAAATTTCACGGTCGAATAACGGAAAATGGCAGAGTTTTTAAAACTTTTTTAGTGTTTTTCTCAATGAAAACAAGTTTTTTTTGGAATCCTGAGTACTCCATCAAATCGGGCGTTTAATTTAACTTAATAGTATCTTTGACACCAAATTTCTATCTCATCACCGTTTCAGGCTGCAAATTATTGAAAAACATCTCTTTTTTCGCATGCTCAAAAATGAAAGGGGTCGTACCGCCCCTCGGATTCGTGATCAGGGACAAAAGTTACCCCTTGAGACAAAGTTTCACGCAAATCGAAGAGGGGTCGGGGAAACTTTTCCCGATTTCGTGTGAGTTGGTAGAGAATTACAATGTTTTTTCAAAATGTTTTGCCATTTTATTTGTTATGATGTAAAACATCTTTCAAAATCAATTATTTTTAAGACAATTTTATGCAAATCGAACGAAGAACTACCCAATTGTGCCTGCTATATATAGCTCAAAGTATTGATAAAAATAAATTAAAAAACAAATAAGCCTTTATTAATGTTCCCAAAATCAGGAAAATCATAAATCTAAAATAAAAAAAAAATACTTGAATTCAATACTGTAGTTTTATGCGCAAATTCATTTTCTCAAAGTATTTTCCAACACTTTCCAACCACCACCACCATACCCGCCCAACTGCTTGCTCGGGCAATCTCCTATGGCGCCGTTACATATATGTACCGGCAATCTGCTTTTCAAACGACCTAGACGAGCAAAAAGTCCTTCACCGCGTTTGCCAATATAATATGTACCGATATCCCGAAGGAACGACGACGACGACGACGACAACGAAAGCGTCGTGCCGCGTCGGCGTTTGCGCCACAACACACCACGTGCTCTCAAATACCTACTTGGACGACGACGACGACGACTTCGGGGCTCCTGCTGATGCTGCCGCCGGCCTGCTGCATTAATATTGGTGCCGATGAATATGACGACATTGGCACGACGGCAAAAGTGAAAGCGAATTTTCCGCCTGCTGACGTCATTCGCTAGTGCGCCGTTTTTCGTGTGAATTTTCCGGCGATGGAACTTGCGTGTATTTGTGCCGTTAAAGATGAAAACATCAACAGGAGCACCGCTCTTAGTGACGTCAACGGGAGCAATGTGGTGTAAACGCCAGAGTACTTTGTATTTAATGTTATTTGAATGTATAGTTTTTTTCTTTGCTAATGTTTATGGAATAAGATAAATAACTTAATATAGCATGCATAATCGTAAATCGAAGGAGTTTTTCCATTCAATGTTGAAATGTTAAAAAAGAAACGGTAAATGACGAGCAGTTTAATATTAACCTCTTTTTTCTATTGTAAACCTGGAACCAACGTATGAAGGGGTCAGTTAAACGTCAGCCTTACATAGGTTGGTCCAAATTTCCACTTGTCTCCTAACCTAATAAGCCCTTAAAGCAAGCTAAAATGTCTGCTGCCAGGTTGCAACGGTCTACATTTTCTACGCCGTCACACTTTTCAGCCACTGCTTGAAAACCCCTTAACTTTCGCTGATCGTTGCCAGCAACTTCTTTCGCCCGTTTCATAAATCGCTCCTTGTCAAATCGGTGCCCGTTCGAAGTTCCCGTTTGCTCGAATAAACATGCGTAGAAACAATTTTGAGTGCGTGTCTTCGGTGTTTCAAATTTTGTTATGACTTTGACGTCCTCTTTGGATGGCCCCTCCTGATCGATACAGGCATGGAACGCTTCATCGTCGGACTAGAGGGAGAGAATGGATCAGGATCAGTTTGAACATAGTTTTAGCGAACTCACCATTGAATATGCTGAAGCAAAAATCGTGAATATTATGCAAGCCGAGAGAATATTCATTGTTAGTCCAACAAAAAAAAATATGTCAACAGTGACAGCTACTCTAATGCAATACTTGTGATATGTGATGTTATTGCAAACACATATATCCTCGCTGTCGTGGTAACTTGTCGCACGTGTATTTTAGGCCAAATTTGGTTAAGAACGCCATTTTGTGCAGCTCAGAATGCCTCACATTTAGTGCTTCACATACCCGCAAAATTCGATTTGAATCCTGAAATGTTCAATAAAACCGGAAAAAATCCGTGCATTTTTGTCATTTTTCATACGAAAAAAGTTTCAATCTTGTCGTGCTATCTTGACACACCCTGAACAATGATGTAAGTGCGACAAAGGGCAAAGGAATTTCAGGTCAGAACGCGTTTGACACATGTACGACTACCGTGAAAATTTGTAATCATAACAAAACAAAACGTGTTTGTTTTTGTTTGCATTGCGTGGTCTTGTTTTTGTTTATTCAAGGCCAAACGTTAAAACGCGTTTTTCTCGGAACGTCCAAAAGCGACGCGACAAGTTAGCACGACAGCGACGATATGTTATTGAGCAAGTAAATGATTTTAGACACTTTTCTTCAATAACAGTAATTCAAGTTATCCAGATTCATCTATTTAATAATGAACTTGATACATGTCATCACAGACAGGAGATTCTCAATATTAAATTATTTCCTGCTGAGCTTGGGTCATCCATGTTTACGCCACAGTTAGAATCGAAAAATTCAGAAAAAAAAAACAATAACAATGTACACTACGCCTTTAGAAACATTGACATTTGCTATATTGAGTGCCTTCTTCGAATATTTTCAAAAAAATGAATTAACGCTTTGATTCCCAAATTCTTTTAAGATTTTTTCAATTGTTCAATTGTTTAGAAGGTCATTTTGGGCAACTTTGGGCAGTCCTGACTATTATCCTAAGGCGTTGGAAATATTTCAAGTTGGATAATCGTAATCTAGTAATGGATAATCGTAATTCTAGTAATTTTCAATAATAAAAATAAAATTAGAAAAAATATAATTAAAAAAATTGTAGGTGGTTAAATGATTATTTTTTTATAAAATTTTTTCGAACTTAATTTATACATTTTATTGAACTAACAAAACCAACCCCAATTTCAAATTTATTTAATGTATGATAATAATCCATTTTGAAAAGACACCATTTTATTAAGACATTATTTAAACCTGTTGGTAACAGAGCCGGGACCGTGGTGTAGGGGTAAGCGTGGTTGCCTCTCACCCAGTCGGCCTGGGTTTGATCCCAGAAGGTTCCGGTGGCAAATTTTGAGACGAGATTTGTCTGATCACGCCTTCCGTCGGACAGGGAAGTAAATGTTGGTCCCGGTCTAACCTAAAGAGTTAGGTCGTTAGCTCAGTCCAGGTGTAGGAGTCGTCTCCCTGGGTCCTGCCTCGGTGGATTCGCTGGTAGGCAGTTGGACTAACAATCCAAAGGTCGTCAGTTCGAATCCCGGGGTGGATGGAAGCTAAGGTGTAAAAAGAGGTTTGCAATTGCCTCAACAATCAATCCTTCGGACACCTAGTTTCGAGTAGGAATCTCGCAATCGAGAACGCCAAGGCAATGCTGTAGAGCGAATAATTTGAATTTGATTTTGATTTGGTAACAGTCTTGCTTTTTTTTTCGTAAAAAGTTTGCACACTCTTTATGGATATTATTTTTCAACATAACTTTTTTTAAAGTACTGTTTGTAAAATATCTTTTGATAATTGACCTAATAAAGAATAAATCAATAATTGTAATGTTGGTTTTATGGTAAACATATCAAAACAATTTAACCTGTACTGTATATAAAAAACCCATCGCATTCTGGATTCTAGAAGAAATACTCCAAAATTAAGAGCAAAAAAGAATTCAGCAATGTAGGGAGATTTTAACAAAAAAAAATAAGAACGTACCCGAAACTAGAGCTAGATCTAGCTCATGCAAAGCAACTAGGCTATCCAAAGCAGCCTTTGAGAGTACATCAAATCGGAAAGGGCACTCAATAAGGACTACCGTAAACTGGGGTGACTTTGATAGCCCGGGGTGAAATTGATAGAAATTTGATTTGGCCACTAATTTTGATACATCCAATCCAACAGTCACATTTTTGCATATATGTTCGATAATAAGCTATCCCATAATGCTTACATATTCAAAATTCTCAAAAATGTTTAGATATTAATTTGACAGGCATTTTAAAAACCTATCAAAATCACCCCGGGCTATCAAAGTCACCCCAGTTTACGGTACCAAATATCCGATTTAGATGAGTTCAACTTTCACCATAACTACAAGGAAAATTTTTATGCTGGAAAAAATGTTGTAAGACCATTAATAACATATTGGTACATAAATTCGGATACTGCGCTGACATTACAAACATTGTGTAGTAGGGTAGAGTAGTCATCAATGAGACACGGGGAACAATGATAAAATGGCTGTCACAAGTCGTAGTTTCAACCAATAAGGCTCATATTTGGGGGAAAGGTGTGTCTACTGGATACACGTCTGCCATAATAGTGGCTTTGGTTATGGACGCTCCCTTGAAAAGTTATTCATAAATGTTTGATTCTGGGATGTAGAAGTAAATTATTGACAAAAAATACTTTTTCGCTCGTAGGCTGCCATTTACACCAAAACGAATATTTCTTCAAATTTCTTTCGACGTTCTACAGAGATTGAGTTGAGCTACAGTGTCCTTTCATTAGGTTTGGCCAAAATTTAGAATATACCCAGAATCCGAGACTGTCTCATTGTTCCCCACTCATTTCAGCCCATGGGTAACAATGAGACACTTCGATTTTTCTTCATTAAACTTTTCAAAATTTATGCAAATCTTTCAAAACATGAACTGAAAGTGATTTTTGCCATATCTATAGAGTTTTAACTTCATTTAACCAAACATACAATGTTATTTGGTATAAATATATGGATTTTACAAAATTTCAATCCTTTTTAGTATAACTTTTGTTAATTAAAGTTTCATGTTGGCAAAATTGCTTTAAAATGTTCAAGGCAAGTCACCTGCAATGGAACAAAACAAAAGAATGGTGTTTTACTAGAAAAGTATTGATTTTTGTAGAGTGTCTCATTGTTCCCCAGCTGTCTCATTGTTCCTGCCAAGTACGTCTACAATGAGACAGTTGAATAACTCTGGCTGTAGACGTCGGATCGATCTCATATTTTGGTCAATGTTAGAACACATGGAAAGAATGAAAATGCAACAAAAAGCTCATTAAAATATGCTGAGGAAAAAAATAGAAAAATCGTTGAAAGTTGAAAACCAAAAGTGTCTCATTGATGACTACCCTACCCTACTCACAAACTTCTAGTAAATTAAATTAAAATCTGCCACTTCTTTTTTCAACTCCGCTTCCGCCCACTGAGACACGCCACTATGTCAGCGGCCAACTCACAACGATCGTCATTTTCAACGCCATCGCATCGGTCCGCCATTCTCTGAACCGCCTTCTGATCAACGTTAGCCATTTTCCCAGCATTGGCCAAGAACGTTTCCTTATCGAACTGCTGCCCGTCCGAAGTTCCAGATTGCTCGAACATGCACGCGTACAGGCATTTTTGGATGTACGTTTGCGGTACGTTCAACTTTCTAACGACATCAGCATCCACTTTGGATGCTCCTTCCTTTTCGATGCAGGCTTGAAACGCGTTCTCCTCGGACTTAATGAGAGTTTTAGTTGGTAGATTTGGCATTAAGCTATATTGTTTAAACCTACCGTGGAATATGCCGAAGCGAATATCATCATAATTAGATAAAAACTTATGTTTTTCATTTAGAGTCAAGCAATACTGCAAACAACTTAATTCTGAGAAACTGACGAATAGAATGATTCTTTCAAATGATGACATGTTCTGAGCTAAAGTAAACAACTAATACATACATTATTTCAGTTCAGTTCCACCAATAACAGTAATTATAGTTATTTAGATAAGACTGTGGAATGTGGATTCATGTCGTTAGAACATCAGGTCAGTCATCATTTTTAAATATGTAGCCGTGAATTTTAATGACATGTTCATTTGTTTTTAAATGTTCCATCAATTAAAATTAACAACTTTGCGAAATACACTGCCACCCCTATTGACGGTATAAGACTACACTCAACCCCCGGTGGTTGGTCACTTTTTCGTTTGACACTTTTTTAGTTTGTACCCCGTTGGTTGGTCAAAGTCAAACTAAAAAGTGACGAACTGTCACTTTTTACACGGCGCTCACGCACACTACCAAAACAAAGGTTTGGTAGTGTGTGTGAACGTGAACTCCGTGTAAAAGGGGTGTCAAACTAAAACGTGACCCCGTTCGTTTGACAACAGATGGTGTCAAACTATCGGGGTTTAAGTGTATTATAAAAAAAATCATCAATTTTCAAAAAAGAGAATCAGCCCAAATAAAAAAAAATTCATGAAATATCTTATATGGACCGGGTTTTTGAAACATTATTGTATCCTTGGAACTCATTTGGGGTTCACAAGTTTTTTTTTAATATTTTAATACTATTTTTGAAACACATCAAAAATATAATTTTCATTCCATTATATCGTGATTTATCGATGCCTCTGTGCTCTCTTGTGCTAAGTTTACTGATTTTCCTATCTAGTTAGCACAGAGACATCGTTATGTTAGCCAACAAATAAGCAAAAGAAAATTCCAGTTTGGAATGCATTGGACAGGGACCATCCATAAACCACGTGGACTTTTGGGGGGGGGGGGGCGATTGTCCAAGATCCATACAATTTTTTTTTGTATGGACGATTGTCCACGAAGGGGGGGGGGGGGGTAACAGATTCACAAAAAAGTGTCCATGTGGTCCACGTGGATGGTCCCACATAGAAATTATCTCATATAAACCATAAGATGAAATTTTCAGCAGAGCTGATCAGTTCAAAAAGCACAGTTCATATACCGTAAAACGGGGTGACTTTGATAGCCGGGGTGACTTTGATAGGTTTGCGATTTTTCCGCAAAATGAAGAGTACAATTAAAATACGTAAGAAATGGTTCAGAAACATACTGACCGTGGTAGAGAAGTGTTCAAAGTACCTCATGAAGAACTTTTCATAAATTTTTGAAAAGTTTATAAAGTTAGTTAACTATAGTTAAGAAAATGTGGATGAAAGGCATTATTTTAAACTTCTCAAAGTGTCATGATTTTCTCAATGAACATGATTTTTAATCGAAAACGGAATGCATTTTCGGATTCTTTGGACAATTTTCCACTAGGAGAAGGTTAAATAAGTTTGTAAATAATAAATAATATGTGTTTTTGAAACACAATTAAAAAAAATCTCCAAATTTATAGGCAAATTCAGTTGAACAAATTTCATGTAAAATATGAAAACTTGTGATTCGTGCTTCGAATTCAGTTTAAAATGCAATATAAATCGATAATTTTATAAACAAAACTATTTTTAACAAATTTCAGGCAAAATCCCGACTTCTTAACAATTTTACCTAAAATTTATATGTATTTTGTTAAAAAGCTTATAAACTTAGTTAACTTAATATAAACATTGATTTTTTTTTACAAACTATATCAGCTACTTTAGTGATGGTACATTTAACGTACAAATAAAGTTTGAACATCTTAAATATGATTTTAACAAGAAAAACTATGACTATCAAAGTCACCCCGGAATTAAAACCATTAATTTTTAACGAAACTATTTTTCTAAACACTATTGAAAAAACTTTTTTTCCAAAATAGTGCATGGACTTTGTGTGGCCTACCCCAGTACATGTTTTAAAAAAATAATCTTGAGAAAAACCTTACCTGTTGGAAAATATTCTAAAAACAAATTGAAATCCTATCAAAGTCACCCCGGTTTACGGTAACTGAATTAAATCATTTAGTTTGAACATTGTTTTTTTTTAATTTAGTACCAAAGATTCAAAACAAATCAAACTCCCACGTAAATTATGGGAATTTCCGGGAGATGTTGTGCCGATTTCTTGGAGGAATTGAAGTAATTTTTGTTCCAAATGTGATGTGATGTGATAACCAACACGGCTTCAAGGATGACCTATGTAGCGGTTGCCTAGAATTACAGTGGCTCAGACTTAAAGGGAGCATCTTCAAATTACTGCCGTATGAAGGGCTAAAAGGGGGTGGTTGAACGCGAACAAGCAAAATCACTCACGGTGTCCTCAGGGGATGATAATCTCCTTCCGACGCACGGAGAGACCGTGCCCAAAAATTTTAACAATTAAAATTGTTGATTTTACTTTCGTAAATTTTAACAAACACGTACTTGTCACTGCCAATTTTCAGTTAAATTAATCAAAATTTAGTATTAATTTAATAACCTGTTTGTTGAAAATGCTAAAGGCAAAAAGCTAACAGATTTCCCGAACTCGAATGAACGTGCTCGACTGTTAGCTTTGGTTTTAGGAAAATCAAAAATTTTGTTGGTTGAACATAATTTACATTTGGTTGAATATTTAAAAGATAAACTTGGGTTTGTTTACGTCTGTCATTTGAAGTCAGGATTCGAACAAGAGCAGTCGATTTGTTGAGTTTGTGTTGTTAATTATGAAGTGAGAGGATGTGAAAGGTGAAAATTACACTATTTGGCTAATGTTGAAGTGGCACATCAAAGTGTTGCAACTGGGGAGGTAGAATTGGTGAGATCATTTTTGCCCGCGTGTAAACATTTCAGCGATCTGCAGTTCTCACCAACACATATAACGCTGGCCCGTCCCCGAGCAACACTCCAAAAAGAAGCATATGTTGGTGCTCTTTCACATACTTTTCATCAAGCGTCCATGGCGAGGTGGTAGCGTGTCGGAGCAATAACCAAGAAGTTGGTGGTTCAATCCTCGTTCTGATAAGGGTTTTTTTTTTGTGAAATACAACCAAAAAGCCGTCGGTAATGTCGATAATTGTCGGTAACGGGCAAAAATGTCATACCCCTATATCGCAAAAAATGCATGAGGACAGTTTTCATGCAGATTCTGATATACTTTCATGCCGCCATGCATCAAAATCATGCGACCGCCGTTTGGGTGTAGAGCAATAAATGTTTGTTGGTGGTTCCGTCACTGTAACCGAAACCTCAACATACCGACCACACCTCTCGATCAATTCAAAAAGTGACCGATAACCACCAAATAGCAAATAATAATAAAACTACTATCAAAAGAACAAACTTGATGAGTGCAAGAAGAAAAAAAGATAAAATAGAAACAAGATAAATAAACAAAAAAAGATAAATCAAACCAAATCCACTAAAATTAAAATAAAAATCTTAAAACACATACAGTTACAAAAAATTTCATAAAATTTCATGGATATTCTAGTATTTCCCACATATGCAGATCCTCAACTAACTAACTAACTTCAGACAGCCCACAATTTCAGCAGCCAACTCGCAACGATCATCATTCTCAATGCCATCGCATCGCTCTGCCTTTTATTTCAACACTTTACAAACGAACCTGAGAATTTACCCAAGCAAAAATAGTCTCAATTATAAAAACCCAACGACGGTTCATCGCTGAAATGATCGCTCTGTTTGAAAACCACGATATTCATTCACTTCGAACCTAAATTATTCTCAAATGATCTATCAACTAATAACATAGCATTCGACATCCACGTTGTTGAACTCGTGAATGGATATTGTTTTATTTCTTTCATAAATTCACAAATTTTATGTTTTGAGTAATAAATTAATATATTGAGGTATTCCTATAGGTCTAAGGTAGATTACAGTTACAGTTTAGCAGTTCTACAGCATCAACTATCTTTCAGACAAGCCACGATGTCGGCTGCCAACTCGCAACGATCGTCGTTCTCAACGCCATCGCATCTCTCGGCCGCCTCTCGCACAGAGTCTAATCGTTTTTGGTCGTTTCCGGCAAATTTTTCGCCATTTTCCAGGAACACTTCCGTAACAAACCGCTTTCCGTCGGAGGTTCTGCCGTGCTCGAAGATACAGGCGAGAAAACATTTTTGCGCACGTGACTCTGGAGATTTCAGATGTTTCAACACTGCATCGGCATCTTCTTGCGTTGCTCCCTCCTGGTCCATGCATTTTCGACGTGACTCCTCACGTGACTTTTAGGAAAGAAAATGGTTGAAATTAACTGAAAGATATTTTTTAATAACAGCATACCTGAGAATTGGTCCATGATAAAGCTGTCAACATTATGAAAATAGACTGGTAGTTCATTTCAAATTTGATATCCGTCAAATTTCGAAAGACTAAAGCAAGTGAATGGTCTACAGCGAAACAATGATATTTATTCATTTCAATCCAAATTGGTTAGGCGTCTCAAACGAAACCCCCATTTGATAAATCAACAATTGGAAAAAAAACATGTTTGTACACGGAGAAAAAAGAGTTCCCAAAATCGTGAACAAGCGTTCATGAAAATGGGAACCTCGAACAAAGTGTTCAAATCCCATGGTACGATTTTGAAAAACGTACCATAAAATTTGAACACTTTGTTCGTGGTTCCAATTTTCATGAACGCTTGTTCCCGATTTTAGAAACTCTTTTTTCTCCGTGTAATGCTGCAATAAGCTATCTTCACGTGTTTAAAACCGTGGAATGGATCATCTTATTTAGACAAATAGTACATCAACAGTCATTTTTTAAACATTAAATTAGTTGTTTGTTTTCGATTCGTAGTATTTTCTCACGTGGTTTGAATCGTGTTGTTTGGTTGAATATTTGCACCATTAGGGGAAATACGCCTATTTTAACCACAATTTCATTTGAAGTAGTTCAGTATTGAAATCCATTGAATTTTTAATAATTCACATTTAAGAATCACCTAACACAAGAGTCCGGGTCAAGATAAAAAAAATGATTAAAACAGCAAAGTGAATCTTACGACATAAAGAGAAAAAAAAAACTTTAAAATAAAGCAAATTGATATCATTTTTCCAAAATATCTCGAGAAATGCTAAAGCAACTCTTTTTCTTTTTTATTGAACATTTATTTTTCGTATTTTTTTCCGATGAAACTTTGTGTGTACTTTTTCTATGACCAAAGAAGACATTTTGCATCATTTGTTCGTCCGTACAAGTCATCAAACAATTTTGGCAGTGGTTTGTACAAAAATTATTTCAAAATATCTAAAACTCTGTATCAAGCGAACGGATTTTTGATTTTTTTTTCCGAAAAGATCGGAAAATTTCACGAATGTTTCATGTTTTAACATTGAAAATTGGAACATTAGTTCCCGAGCAGACGGAAATAACTTGGGAATAACATTTTTTGATATTTGAAATTACTAGTCCCATAACATTTTATGTTATTTATAACAAGATTTGTTATTCGTCGTTATGATTTTTTTGTTATTAGATTGTTATTGTAATAACTGACTAATAACATTTTAAGTTATTCTTCGAACAAATCTTTATTATTATTTTTTGTTATTTTACAACTAATCCGATCATCCCAATAGACAAACCCAGCGAAAGCTCAACGCTGTTTTTGCTGGTGAGAGATTTGACAGCTCCCATACTAAATGTCTCGATTTTCATACTTTTGTTAATTTTCTTTTAAAATAAAATACTTCACATATGAAAACTATATATTTTTGGTGCCCAAAATTCCTACTGAATCGAATGGTGTACTTATCTCAACAGCAAATTTTTCGAACAGTTTTTATTTTAATAATATTCTAGACACATTTTGTGCACCTAATCAATCAATTTTTTTATCATGAATAATCATTTTATTGCATAAAAATTGAGTTTTCCTGAGCTCCCATATTCAAATACATGGAAGCTGTCATTTCTAACATCATTGGCCACCTAGCGGCCATTTCAAACTGGATTCGTCTATAACAGTTGGAAGTATTCTTCCATAACAAAAAATGTTATTCCGAAGTTGTTTTGGCTTTCAACCAATATCAGACGCATAACAAATTTTGTTATGATAACCTAATCTGTTATTGAACCCTAATGTAAAAATGAATTTTTCAAGAAGAATCCATAACACTTTTTTGTTATTTTAACAGTTATTTGTTATTGAAATGGCATGAATTTTGTTATTACCGTCTGCCCGGGTTGCTGAGATATCCACATTAGAAAATGGTGGGTTGTTTGGGTTAGACTTAAGGTAAGAACAAGATTGTCCGTCAGGCCTGAACGCAAACGCAAAATTTTGCGCCTGTCATCATAGCCTGCCAGTCATCGACCATTGAACAAAGCAACCCCTGCAGATTGTTCGACTGACAGTTGATGGAAAAATCGAACTGGCACAGCGTTCTGCGTTCACCACTGCGTCGAACGGACAATCTTGTTCTTAGCTTTAGTAAACTTCAATTTTCGTGATTATTTTTCTTTAAGCCGTTGTATCTCAGTAACCAGGGGTCCAATCTTCAATGTCTCCTGAACAATTTTATAGAAAAAATTTTCTGAACTTTAAAAAAAAATTGGAAATGGTCACTTTTAATAAAAATCGATAAAATTCAAATATTTCGCTAAACTTAAACTTTCGGTGGCTTTATCTTGAAAACGGAGCTTTTTATCAAAAAAATTGTAAAGTACTTTTCAATTACAAATTCAATTTTACATTTAAAAATCACGTCAATTTTTTTTTTTTGCATAAATTTTTGAATATTTACGTACTATTTTTATATGAACAAGAGCCTAAATTGTATGGAGACCTGTATGGGTGAACCAATGATACAAAATAGCTTCTTTGGTCTTAGGGAAGGCCCCCACAAAGTTTGAGCCAAATAAAAAAAATACAAATAAAATCCATTTCCGGTTTTGGCAGAGAATTACTCATATGTCACTTTTAGAGGCATATTCGCCACTAATATGATTATAATCAACATCTGTGGCGTGTAGGCCAGATTTTTGCGCAACTTTTGATATATGGGTCATTCTATGTCAACTGAGTACGCTTTTAGACTCGATCTCCACCGATCGATTCGATCCATCGATAGTTAACAGAAATCCCAAGTTTGGTGCCGATTGGACCGTCCCTCTATTTTTGGCACCGCTCTCTTTTTGGAGGATTTTCTAAGCAACTTTTTTTCTTTTAATCATAACTTTGTAACTATTTGAGCAAAAGACTTTCTACAGGTTACATTATATAGAAAATTGTCCAAGGAATTCGCAAAAAAAATAAAATTTCAACTTAAGGGCCCACTAATATTATATTTTAACGTTTTAAGTATTAAAATTCAGTTTTGACCAATTCCTTATATTTTTATTTGTTTTATTTTATCACCATCGTGTTTTCTGGACAATTTTACATAATAATCAATGTAGACCTCAAACTAAAATGAACTATTGGCGAGATACAGCGATTTTACTGAAAAAAGTTTGATTTTGCGCAGCACTTGTAAGTACATATGTACTGTGTGCTTTTCAACAAAAAGGGATGAATCCCGCACAGTTCGGTTTTTATATGTGATAAACTTATTTCGGATTATAGGACAGAGTGCTAGCAGTGATAGCTCTAAATCCTTATATTTATATTAACGCTAGCTCAAATATAGCTCAGGTGAGCAGCTAGACAGCTTGTCGATAACTTGTGGGAAAATCTCAAAAAGTAATGAAAGAGTGTTTGTTGCAAGTTGTTTATTGCGTACAGTCAACCCCCTGACATTGGACCACAAAGGAGCCCTTTTTGCTAATCACCCCTAAGACAGTTCAAAATGTCCGCCGCCAACTCGCAGCGATCCTCGTTCTCCACCCCATCGCATCGTTCCGCCATTTCCCGCGCCGCGTTCAGCATTTTTTGATCATTTTGAGCCAGTTTTTCACTATTCTCCAAGAAAACTTCCGTATCGAAGCGGTGCCCATCGGACGTTCCGAACCGTTCAAACATGCAGGCGTAAAAACACTTTTGCGGACGCGTTACTGGCTTATCCATTTTATTGAAAAGATCCGCATCGGCTTGGGAAACGCCCTCCTGTTCCATGCAAGCTTGCTTCACTTGCTCCATGGACTAAAAGTTGGAAGTCGCTGTAAGATTTTAATGTGATTTTTTTTCTTCGATTTGATACTTACACCAGAGCACGATGAAGCAAGGATCGTCAATGTAATGAAAACACAGGAATGCCTCATTGTTTTTTAAGAAAGAATCAATCTTCAATAGCATACAGCCAACAAATGGTTTTGTGAAGTATGAACAGTCACTTTTATTCCACTTGTGTAATTCTGGGCAGCATGTTTGCCCAGCAATTCTGTCAGTAATAATTAAATCGTAATCAAGATTTCCATTCAGGCACACTAAAATTAAAAAAGTTTAATGGCTAGTGAATTACTCATATCATATTTAGCTACTTCTTCACCATTTGCCACAAAATCTTCCTTACACGGAGAAAAAAGAGTTCCCAAAAACGTGAACAAGCGTTCATGAAAATGGGAACCACGAACAAAGTGTTCAAATCCCATGGTACGTTTTTGGAAATCGTACCATGGGATTTGAACACTTTGTTCGTGGTTCCCATTTTCATGAACGCCTGTTCATGATTTTGGGAACTCTTTTTTCTCCGTGTATGGAAACATTTCCCGTCGGATGTTCCCAGTCGTTCAAACATACAGATGTAAACACGCTCTTGAGTGGGCGTTCCTTTCTGTTACAGGCAAGCTTGCGCTAACTTTGCATTGGGCGTCATCTTTATTTGAAATGAATTAGCTTAACATTGCACAGTAAACAAAGCAAGGTTTAACGAACGGAATAATTTATTTTTTAATTTTTTTTTGCAAACTATAAAGTAAGCGACAGTTCATTAGTCTAACACGTGTGCGGGCAGCTATCAGTGAATCCTATCAAAACTGCTCCACACCTTTCTTATCAGTGCCAATACGTTGCACTCTAAATGCCAACACAAAGTAACAAAGTACCCAATCTGCTGACCCTTTTACTTTCTCCTCAAGTGCACGGTCTGCTTTCGACCGGATGGATCCGCCGAGCAGCCCCAGTCCGTGCGGGGAACCCATCGCGTCACCGTGCTGGCACAGCTGTCGTGCGGGAACAGCTCCTCGAAGATCTGCCGATAGTAGAACGCTTCCTTCGTCGAGGGTGGGTTGATGGGGTAACGATCGGATGCGGAGGCGAAGTCTTCGTCGCTAACGTGGGACGCTGCGTACTCGGTGATGGTATCGATCCACGAGTATCCGACTCCGTCGGAGA
This sequence comes from Culex pipiens pallens, assembly GCF_016801865.2. Taxonomy (NCBI): domain Eukaryota; kingdom Metazoa; phylum Arthropoda; class Insecta; order Diptera; family Culicidae; genus Culex; species Culex pipiens. The sequence continues at coordinate 145,984,369 of NC_068939.1, forward strand.
ACTGCTCCTTTTGTCGCCACAGGACTTCCGATGGGAGGTAGTCGTTGGTGAAGGCCTGCCTAAGTACGTACTTTTCCATTGAACGAACGGTTCCGTTGACCTTGGTCTGAGGCATCCGATCTTCCGGCCGAATGCTCATAGCGTGGTTGACAAAGTCGGTATCGAGGAAGGGTACTCGCAGTTCGAGACCAACTGCGGCCGTAGCCTTGTTGGCACGTAAGCAGTCCGAGAAGTGCAGGTTCTTGACACGCTTCACCGTTTCCCAGTGGAACTCCTCCGGGTTCGGAGCCTGATGAAAATAGAGATATCCACCAAACAGCTCGTCGGCACCTTCGCCAGACAAGATCATCTTGATGCCTTCACTTTTGATGAACCTCGACAGCAGCAGCATCGGGATCGAGCATCTAACCGTAGTTATGTCGTACGTCTCTACGTGTTGTATCACCTCGCGGATGTAGTTGAGTCCTTCATCGATCGTAAAGTGAACCTCAGTGTGTTCACTACCGATGTAGTCGGAGACCATTTTGCTGTACTCAAAGTCCGGACCTCCAATCAATCCGACACTGTACGTCTTCAGCCGGTAGTCCAGTCCATGCCGCTTTCGCATAACCTTGGTAGCGATCGACGCGATCAAGCTAGAATCCAAACCTCCACTCAGCAATGCACCCATCGGAACGTCACACTGTAAATGAGACACCACCGCAGCTTCCAAAGCAGCCCTCAACTGTTCTAAATCCGCTTGCGCCCGAGGTATCTCAAACATCCACTGCGGCTTATAGTACGACTTGGGTTCCAACTTGTACCGCTTGCCGTAGTACATGTGCCCTGGCGGGAACACTTTGACCTCTGGACACTTCTCCACCAAGCACTTCATCTCGCTGGCAAACCACACGTTTCCCTCCACATCCGTCCCCTCGTACAACGGAATGATCCCGATCGGATCCCGTGCCACCAGGACGTGATCAGTCTTCTTGTCGTACAGCACAAACGCAAACATTCCCCGGATCGTCTCCATGAGCTTCTCCGCTCCAAACTGCTCGTAATACGCAATGATGACGTCACAATCACTTCTTGGAACGTACTCCCCGTCCCCAGCTTTCCTCACACCGTTGACCGCCTCAGCCATCTGCCGGTAGTTGTAGATCTCTCCGTTGGCCGTCAGCAGCACGGTCCCATCTTCGGACACAAACGGTTGACTGCCAGTCTTGACGCACAGCACCGACAACCGCTCCTGAACCATCACCAACCCCGCATCCATATCCACAACTAGCCCGGTGTAATCCGGACCACGATGTCTCTGCTTGGACGACTGCCGGAAGGCCAGCTCCCGCAGCGACTCCGTCCTACCGCCATACCGGAACAGTTCCGAACCTCCAGCTTCGGCGGGGTTCTTGAGGAAAATTGAAAAGATTCCACACATTTTATAATTACGCACTGTCGAAACAATTAATGGAAAAAATCAATAGTGCAGCTGGCAAAATTTTCAAGGCCAAGCTAGAAAAGTGCACGCTCTTGAAGGGTTTGCCGGTATCGTTGTGACTAATGCAGTTTGGCGCTAGTTCGCGTGCATTTATAGAAAGGCGCGCAAGAGCGTGAGAGAACACGGACTCTCCAACCTCAAGCACGTGGGTTTTTCGAACAGCGTTGAGCGAGCAGTTGATGAGAGACCGGTGTAGCTAACCGGGGAATGGTGCATGAAAAAATCAGCCGCAGTAAAAAAAAAGATTTGTTAAAAGACTTAAATTTATGATCATGTAATATAACTTTTTTTTGTATTTAGAACATCCCAAACTTAATATTTTGCCGTTGTTGTAGTTCGATATTTCGTCGCTTGTGTGCTATCTCGTGACGTCTGCTGTAAAATGATAGCTCATATCACAAGACAGCTCACAAGCATTGCTTTGTTGGACAAAATTCAAGCCTTATTATCATAAAGCTTTACACATTGTTACAAAATTTGCAATATATCAATTATCAATGAACTTATGAAAAAATTGAAAAAAGAACTATAAGTTTGACTTAAAAAAAAACCTTTTCAATATTACTCAAACGCTTTTGTCATTTTACCCCCAAATTGGATCCTTCCTGTTGCAAAAGATTCAAATTTGTCTATATTTATAACTACCAGAAGGGGGGAAATGGTTCAATTTAACCAGAAATATATAGGTCTATATAATTAAACGTTTTCTACATTGAATCACATTGATCAATATTTAAAAGCAATATACCTGTAAATAAAACGAAAAAAAAATAATTTTGTCACTCTCGATCTGAATTCACTGCTCCGCGAAACACTACACCTACAATAGAAAGCCGAGAGAACAGCTCTATCAAAGATACGGTAAGTACTTTTTCGTGGAATTTTATATAATTTTGCTTTATTTACAGACATTACATGGTATTTTTTTGTGTTCGTCTTGGCCAACACTAGAACAAAAATAGGAAACAAAAAATAAAAGGGTGTCAGCATTTTTGAACCAAGTTAATTATAATTCAAACACATTCTAAAACATACATAAATTCGAAAAAATGTGGCTAAATTTATTGCAAAAATTGTAGGCGAAATATAAGTCGGAGTTTGGTTGAGGGTTTCTGAACAAACATTATCAACACAACGGTGCTAAGATTTGATGAAATATTCTGAATGATATATGTTCTCCCAAATCTGCTTTTTCTCGAATACACAAGCATAAATTTGGCGATTGAAATTCTGATGCAACAGCGCCGGTGGCGACTGTCAGCCAATTTTCTCTCTTTCTTCGAATTTCTCTCACAACAGTTTTGACACAGTATCTGTATCATAACACCGTTTATCGAGGAAATAGGGTACGTTATCCATTAGTGGACCCCTTTCCTATAGTGGACCCTCTGAAGGGTTTTTGATGAAAAATTCAATAAAATCACAATTTTAAGCGTGTTGTTGTCTACAAATCTTTTATTTGGAATATTCAGCATCATTTAGAACAATGTTGACTGACATTGAATTGTCCTTTTCACCAAAATAAGTGTTTTGAGTTCGACATCTGAAATCAGCCATGGCCACTAGCATTTTCGCAACAAAACTGCATTTATATTTTATGATTAAATTAACCATCCAATCATTTTTCGACTGATTATTTAACTTTAGCAAGTCGAAGTAATGTAAGTTTAAGGATCTTTACTAAAATAAAGCGAAGAAATGCAATTTTTGAGCAAAAATTAGGGGGGTCCAATATAGGACAACGAAAATCCAAACTTTTCCAAAAGTGGACCCCTGTTAATAAAACCTTCAAAAATGATGAAAACTGTGTATTCAAGCAAAAGTTTCTCTAAAACATGCAATAAATGCTTGTTGTTATCAACCTAAACGCATATTTTTCCAATTACGAGTATATATATAGCTGTTTTCATGTTAAAAGTACCAAAAATGCTGAAGCCGTAAGAATTTATAATTAATCAAAACTATAGTTAATTGTACTTAACTGAAGCATCATAATTGCAGTTTGAAATGATATTTTGTAATAATAAATCAATAACAAAACATTTTTTCACAATAAACATGCGTGGTTTTATCAGCAACTGTAAACAATTCTATTGTTTAGTTTCGGTCAACCATTTATGTAATTAATATGGAAAAATTTGCATCAAGATTACCTTTTTCAAATTATTTTTATGTTTACAGTGGTTTTTGAAACGTTTTCTCTGATCTTTTTCGGAAATAAATGTGTTTAAATGTCTGTTAGGTTTTTTGTTGTTTAAAGCCAAATTGGTTAACAAAAAATATTTGTTTATGATGAAAAGTGAGCAAAATCCATCTTTTATTCATTATATTTATCATAAGACCTACACCATGCATCAAAACATCAAATATCGGTAAAATTTGGTATAAAAATAACAGTTTGCCTATAGTGGACCCGGGTCCACAATCGGATTATGGACCCGGGTCCACTATAGGAAAAGGGGTCCATAACAGGCAAAAAAAACTTTTTTTTCAATTGGCTATTTTTCTGCTCAAAAACAAATAACTGATGAAACAAATAGTCAAAATTGTTCAAAAGACTTCAGATTTCTTTGTTTTGTACAAAGGGTTATGAAAAAGTGCTTAAAATATTGAAAATTTGTGAAAAATGTGCTTCGGCTCTACTAGGGGGTCCACTAATGGTTAAAATACCCTAGATATCTGTTCGATTAACCAGGGCTGAAGTCTAAATCGAGCATTATTTATTTTAAAATTTAATTTACCTTAAATATAAAGTTTAAATCTTACCTATGTAAAAGATTTATCAAGTTTTTATTTAGTTAAATGAGTTCTTAATTTTTCTTTAAAACAATACACCCAATTTTTAGTTTGATACCCCTTTTACGCGGAATCCACACACACACTAAAAAACGTTTGTTTTGATAGTGTGCGTGAGCGTCGTGTAAAAAGTGACAGTTCGTCACGTTTTAGTTTGACTTTGACCAACCAACGGGGTAGAAATGAAAAAAGTGTCAAACTAAAAAGTGGCCAACCACCGGGGGTTGAGGGTAGTTCATTTCTCATATCGAAGTATAAGCAGTTGTTCAAGCGCCAAGTTCAAAACTTTCATAGTATAATCTGTTTATATTTGGGGCTGCTAACTTTATCAGCAGTTTTCGCACCGTCGACAGCCCTTCTACAAATTCCTCCTATCCACAGCAACCTGCTACATCGGTGAGTTGAGTGGTGTTTCCCGAGCCAGTCTTATGATCAAACGCTCATTGTTACATCAGCTTGGCGTTGTTTGTACTGCTGTCTCGTTTCCGCGGAAAGAAACAATTCAAAGAGTTGGCATTTTTATTTCGGGAGTGAGAGAGCTCGACTGACGAAATGTTATTGGGTCTGTGAAATTTGTATTATTATAGCATTGTGTCAAATCAAATAATGTTTGCATAATTTTTAAAAGATTTAGTTAGTAATCTATTAAACGTTTAATTTCTTAACATATAAAAAAAATCTAATCTTAAAATATTTTTTTCAAACAAAATATCAAAATTATTAGAAAAAATAGATAAAAAACTGTTAAATATGACAAAAGTATGATTGTTTTGAAAAGAAATAAAATCAAAAATTATAGTCAACAATTGCATGGGTTTTGAAATAAAATTGTGGTGTGAAACAATTTTTATTCAAACATAGAGTTATTTATTTTATAATTGACTCACGTGAAAAAATCATTCTGGCAAGCTTTTAGTTCAATTCATTTGCACAGCTTTAAAAACCCGGAAATATGATTAAGCATAACTTGTACGATAAAAAGTCTAAAAAGACTTATTTGGCCCAAGCAAATATTTTTGAAGTTTTTCATTCCCCTATCCTTTCCAAAGTCCAAAATCAAGGCAAACAAATAATAAAAGTTTGGAACACCTCCAAAAATAAGCTTTCGGTTTTGAATCCTATGTTTAAAATGACCTCCAAAATAATTTAGTTACGGGTTAACATCAAGAAATAAAGCTTTAAAACACATATAAGTATTTTGAATTAAGGTTAGAATTTAAAATTAAGGTCGATTGAGATGAAGTTAAACAGTAACAAAAACAAAAATAGAGAATGTCGTAATTTGTTAGAAAATTGATTGTCCAAGATAAATAATGCATAGAGCAACTCTCTACGAAATCGGCCAATTTCAACCATTTTTATTTTTTGTTTTTTTTTTTATTTGACTCAAACTTTGTGGGGGCCTTCCCTGTGACCAAATAAGCTATTTTGCGTCATTGGTTCACCCATACAAGGCTTCATACAATTTTGGCTGCTGTCCATACATAAATGGTATGTAAATATTCAAACAGCTGTAACTTTTGAGTGAATTTTCTGATCAATTTGGTGTCTTTGGCAAAGTTGTAGGTATTGTTGAGGACTTTTGAGAAAAAATAGGTACACGAAAAAAAATTGCAGATTTTTTAATCAACTTTTTTTTACTAAAACTCAATTTCTCAAAATACATATTTTTCGATTTTCGAGATTTTTTGATATGTTTTAGGGGACAAAAATCCGCAACTTTTGAGCCATAGAGAAACATGCCCTAGTAACATTTTAGGTTTTAAGTAGGCCATAAAATCCTATTTAGGCCGTATGAGGGTTTTCAGAACCATGATAAAACCTGTAAGTTTAAAAATGTTACTAGGGTAGTCAATAAATCTGCCGCTGAGTTATGAATTTTTGATAAAATAGTGATTTTTGGAAAAAAATCAAAGTTTCATGCAAAAACAAGTTTGACATTTTTTTAATGCAAAATTGAATTTGCAATCGGAAAGTACTGTACAGACTTTTTGATAAATGGCTCCGTTTTCAAGATATAGCCAACGAATTTTTAATTTTAGCGAAATATTTGCAGTTTTTCAATTATTTAAAATAGTGACCATTTCTATTTTTTTTTTTTTTTGAAAAGTTCAGAAAATTTGCTATAAAATGGTCTAAGAGACATTGCAGATTGGACCTCGGGTTGCTGAGATAGAGCCGCTTTAAGAAAAAGAAACACGAAAATTGAAGTTTTCTTAATCTCACCAAAACAACCCACCATTTTCTAATGACGATATCTCAGCAACTAATGGTCCAATTTACAATATTAAAATATGAAACATTCGTAAAATTTTCCGATCTCTTCGAAAAAAAAATATTTTGAAAATTTTTAAATCAAGACTAACATTTTAAAAGGGCCAAACATTAAATATTACGCCCATTTAAAATGCTAGTCTTGATTAAAACATTTTCAAAGTATTTTTTTTCGAAAAGATCGGAAAATTTTACGAATGTTACATGTTTTAAAATTGAAAATCGGACAATTGCAACAACAAACTTCCAGTAATTTTTTGCTTTACATTATGTTCTTTTGATTAAACCTTTACATCTGGCGAACTTTGGATAAATTAAAAACCTAGTATAAATAAGCTCTTAAAAACTAACTTAATCCACCTATGTGGTTGATGCCATCCTCACTTTTTACCAACAATGGGTAATATGAGTGGTTTGGACACATATTTCAGCTTTTTTTTTTGAATCCAGAAAAAAACGTACACACATATTATTTAAGTAATTATAACTCGAGACAAGGTTGCCAGATCTTCAATGTTTTGGACTCGTTGGAAGGGTTTTTCGATTACCTAACCAACGATTGGTCAGATGATGGATCCGGACATCGTTTACATACATTTAAGTGAGATTCGGCTTCAAAAAAGTACATAAATATCACTTAAGTGGTCGTAACTCGAGACAGGGTTGCCAGATCTTCAATGTTTTGGACTCGTTGGAAAGGTCTTTTGATTACCTAACCAACGATGGGTTGGATGATGGATCCGGACATAGTTTTCATGCATATAAGTGAGATCCGGATAAATGTGAAAACACATTTTTATATATAACTTTTGAACTACTTATCGAAACTTCAAACAATTCAATAGCGATGTATGGGACCCTAAACCAAGTCGAATGCAACCGGTTTGATCAAAATCGGTCCAGCCAGTGCTGAGAAAACTTGGCAAGAATTTTGAACACATACATACATACACACACACACATACACACACACAGACATTTGTTCAGTTTTCGATTCTGAGTCGATAGGTATACATGAATATAGGTCAACGAGCTGTATTTCAAAAGTTCATTTTTCGAGCAGGATTATAGCCTTACCTCAGTGAGGAAGGCAAAACCATAGCAAATCATTTTTTGAATATTTTCTTCTATTTTAAAAAATCTAAAAAACCGTTTGTGTTTGAAAAAACTTCATCACTTAAAATGTGTCAAGGCAGTACCTGCAAATAATTTCCTTATTTCTTTTTTTTTTGTGTAACTTTTAACGATTTGAGCTTAAGATTTTCCAAACAAAATACATTTTTTGACAAATTGTTGATACCAATAAGCTTTAGAAACAAGAACTTATTTTTTGTGGCTGACTGGTTTAGTAGGATGTTCTGTAGAATCTTTTTTTTTTTTTTTGTTCAGGAATTAATGCAGTTGTTTTTGTTATTTGAAACTAGGTGAGCAATTCTCTACGGAATCGGTCTTTTTTCTTCAATTTTAATTTTTGTATTTTTTAATCTGACTGAAACTTTTTTGGTGCCTTCGGTATGCCCAAAGAAACCGTCCACGCAAAGCCGAGATATTTGCATTTAAGTGAACAAAAAGTGACGAATTTTCAAAATTCTTAGTATATAAGCGTTTTTAGCATAAAACATTGGCTACTATGATTACAAACGGGATGGCATATATTTTGAATATTTTTATTTTGCTCGCTCAAAAACTATATTTTTTAATAACATTTCATGAAAAAACATAAGATTTTCTAGCAATGTGACGTAAACGACAAATAATCATAAATCAGAAGTAATTTTAATATCGTTCATATCTTCAAGCTGTGAACGTGATTTTTTTTTTTGCATGAACTTTTGAATGAAACAAATTCATTTATAAAAAAAAGGTGTTTTCAAAAATAGTTACCCATAAGATTATTTGTTCATATCGCGAAGATCACAGAGCAGTACTTATAAATTTGTAGTTTACGTCACATTTTGAGAAAATCTAATTTTTTCATGAAATGTTATCAACAAATATTGTTTTTGAGCGAGCAAAATAAAAATATCCAAAATATATGCCTTTTCGTGTGTAATCATAGTAGTCCATGTTTTATGCTAAAAACGCTTACATACTATGAATTTTGAAAATTCGACACTTTTTGTTCACTTGGATGCAAATATCCCGGCGTTGCGTGGACATAAATTGAATGTTAAAAAAAAGCAAAATGATCTCCGTAAAAAAATTTATAATCTGAATGCATTAGTTTTGGCTGCAAAATTTTTTGGCTCGTTTAGGGGAGCGATTTTTGAAATTTTTAAGCTAAAAAATACTTTTTTTTCTCTCTAAAACGTCCTGCTATGCCTAAACACAAGCTTTTATGGACTATGTCTGTACAAGAATTTGTTCAGGGGACATTAAACTATAACTTGAAGCCCTAGGCGACCAAATTTGAATAACTTTAGTATGATTGTTACGCGTGCGAGTTGTAAACCATCTTTGGGAATTTTTTGTTGTATGAAAACATTGTTCCTGACATCCTTATCTATCATTCTAGGGGTGAGCACCAAAGATTTGATAACTTTTCATTTTTTTGGGACGCCCTACTGAATAAACATCAAACTTGTTGTACAATCAATAGCCCAATACATTTAGAAAAAAAGACAATTATAGTAATTTATAGATCAATACAAATAAAAAATAAAACAAAAATCGAACATGAAAAACCTACAAAAAGAGAAATTGCGTTCATTTTCACGAAGGTTGGGCTGTTGAAGATACCTTAGAAAAAAAATTTGAGCTGTTTTTGGATAAGTTGGTAAGCCTCAAATGTAAGAAGAAAACAGTTTAATTTCATCCTAAATTATGTACTCACCTGTTGCAATAATCTTGATTTAAGTAGTTTTTAACCCAGTGCCACCAGTATAATTCAGTTATCTCGGTTTCTATAACACCCCATCATATCGGCGTTGATTGATTGCGCTTAATTATTGATGTTTCAATTACGCGTTCTTCCACTGTCTGACCACCGACCCCGAGTCCAACTCGCGTTCTATATGGTTTCAATCCCATGTAGTGAAGATGACAATTCCACCCGAAAGAGGTCAGACCCGAATCAATTTGGGGCACGACCCCCTTGGCACCCGCCCCCTATCTGCGGCGGAGATATCTTCTATCTGCAAACCAAAATTAGACCCAGTAGATGATGGCTGCACAATCTAATTACCCCTGCAGCTGACGTCACGAACCGTGACGAACGGCGCTTAATTGGCAGAGCGCGCGGGTGCTAAACGATGATTAAGTGTCATAATGATCACCAACCAGAGTTTAGAATGTCGAGCTGATGTCGGAGGTTCCCAGAAAACATGTACACAAAACACGGACAAAGTTGTACACAGAACATCGTGGCGCAGGGTTTTAATCAATTTTACACCCCCAATTAATTCGTTCACTTAACCCATCAGAGGGTCAGGTTTGCATCCAGGCAGGGGGAAGTAGCTCATCAAGCTCGTTTGGGTGGTGCGTTGTTTTAGAACATGTTACAAGATCATTTTACATAACTGCGCACCCACAGGAATAATGACAGATTTCGGCATTCCTCTGGAACAACAGCGCAACGTGTCCCAACGATTAACGACAACTTCAATTAACCTTATCAAGAGCGATCATGCCCGCGCCTAAACTAGTTTTTATTAATGTCATGCTCTTCACAAAAAACACCACAAGCACATTACAAGCGTTAACTTATGACTCGAATAACTAGAACTTTACAACAATTACACTCGAGACCTTGAATGCACTTTCCTACAGTATAGAGACACAGCAACTACAGATTTTTGCATATAAAAATTAAAGTATCAAAATAAATCACACACAATCGCACAGAACGCACAGACTCAATCGTCAATAAATAGTCAATAAACAGTTGGATGGAATGGAGTTGAGAAGTTGTGTGATGTTGAAGTCGGTTGTGTTGTTACAACAGTCGAGGTGGGACTTATTTGAAGAGGATGGCGCAACGCATTAGCAACGTAGTGATTCCCACCAGGATGACCGCCGCCACGTTGCTGCTGACGGAGGACGCACCGTTGTAGCAAACCTTGCGCACCGAGTTGGTCGACAGGTTGCGGCGCTTGATCAGACCTCGAATGCTGTGGTTTTCCTGGAATTGAAGAGAAAGGTTTCATATAACATTAAATTTCTCATAAAATGACATGTTCCAAAAAATTTTACAGTCGAGTAACGGAAAATGGGTGAATTTTTAAAACTGTTTTAGTGATATTTTCGATGAAAAATACGTTTTTTCGAAATTCTGAGTACGCCATTAAATCGGGCGTCTATTTTTACATAAAAGTCTCTTTGACACCAAATTTCTATCTCATCACCATTTCAGGCTGCAAATTATTGAAAAACACCATGTTCTAAAATTGAAGGGGTCGTACCGCCCCTCCGTCACGAGATATCAAAAAACGGACCTCGGATTCGTGATCAGGGACAAAAGTTACCCCTTAGGATAAAGTTTCACGCAAATCGAAGAGGGGTCGGGGCAACCTTTCCCGATTTTGTGTGATTTGGTAGAGAATTACCCTGATGAATGTGTAGCAATGTGAAGCATGTAGGAAATTTCACCACGAACACTTTCTCTAAGAAAAATCGCAATTTCGATACTGCGGCGCCAAGATTTTTGGGTTTTTTGAACAACAGGGGCACAAGGATGGCCTATGTAGCGGTTGCCTAGAATACGGAGCATCTTCAAATTACTGTCGTATCAAGGGCCAAAAGGGAGTGGTTGGACGCGAACAGGCAAAATCACTCACGGTGTCCTCAGGGGAAGAGAATCGCCTTCCAACAAAAAACTTTTTTTACCTTTTCAATAAATAAAACTCCAGATAAAATGATTAGAGGTTGCAGAATGAACCGAAAAGCCAAATAAAATAAACGCAAATCAATGTATTTAAAAAATATAATAGTTTCTCGTAGATCAGAAGTTTCTCAAAAATGAAGACCTAAACAATTAAATTTTATCAAAATTGGGATTTTAAATAATTATACATTTTAGCTGCAGGCTATGCCTATTAACAATATCAAATAAGTTACACAATCAATGCATTAAGAACAATACTCTGAGATTTTGGTCATTCGATTTTTTTTGTATTTTTCAATCCGGCTGAAACTTTTTTGGTGCCTTCGGTATGCCCAATGAAGCCATTTTGCATCATTAGTTTGTCCATATAATTTTACATGCAAATTTGGCAGCTGTCCATACAAAAATGATACATGAAAATTCAAAAATCTGTATCTTATGAAGGAGTTTTTTGATCGATTTGGTGTCTTCGGCAAAGTTGTAGGTATAGATAAGGACTACTCTGAAAAAATGATACACGGTAAAAAAATTTCGGTAGTTTTCAATTTCACTTTTTGTCACTAAAACTTAATTTGCAAAAAAAAAAACACTATTTTATTTTTTTCCATTTTCTGATATGTTTTAGGAGACATAAAATTCCAACTTTTCAGAAATTTCCAGAATGGGCAAAAAATCTTTGACCGAGTTATGAATTTTTGAATCAATACAGATTTTTTTCAAAATTCGAAATACCGGTCGCGAAAATGTTTTCAACTTCATTTTTCGATGTTCATTCAATATTACGCATTTTTGAAAAGTTAGTCTTGATTTGAAAATTTTAAAAACATGGTTTTCGAAAAAATCGGAAAATTTCACGATTTTTTCATATTTTAACATTGAAAATCGGACCAATATTTGCTGAAATATCGACATTAGATAATGATGGGTTGTTAGGGTAAGACTTAGAAATCATCAATTTTCCTGTTTTTTAACCTTTGCATGGCAATATCTCAGCAACTAAGGGTCGTATCAACAAAGTTCTAGAAAGCAAAATATATAGAATTTTCTCAACTTTCAAAAATATTTTTTTCAAACGTGGGCAAACATTGGCACTAACTTTAAAAAATGAATAACTGAGCATATTTTGAAAAAAGTTACCTAAAAATGGCTATAACTTGAAAACGGTTCAATTTATCAAAATTTCACTAAAGTACTTTTTGATCGCAAATTCGAGTTCTTAAATAATTCAGTCTGGCTAGGAGTTGCATACAACATTTTTGCATTTCCACTTTTGAATCGCAATCTGTTTTCCGTTGGCGTCCGTTTGTTTGATCATCTCAAAATCCAAACGCAGAGTCGAAGAGTTTTACTTTTCTAAACAAGTGTTAAATGGTTTACTTTTTAAGCACTCAAGTGGGTGCTCTAATGAACTTTTTAGCTCTGTTATTTTTGGTAACGATAAGTAGGCCATTTCGTCAGTTATAGAATAACAGGAAAAGCAGTTATTTTCAAAACGGAATTGCAAAAACTATTAACAAGTTTGAGGACACACAATGCAGGAACTAATAAAGCATCTGAGGCATATCGGAACTGCAGTCTGAATGAGGACAGTGGATTTTACAAACAGTAACACGCTTTAAATTTGGAAATTAATATCTGTTGTACAAAAAAAAACCTTTCAAAACATATTTAACATGGCTCAATCAGCTACACCAATTCAACCAATAGGGCAAATTGGGCCCAAATTACGATACACAGCAAAAAATGGTAATGGTAAAATGCACAAGGTAATGTGTGTAAAAAGACACTCAATATTACACATTGCATGTACCGTTTTTTCTAAACACAAAAAAGTGGCAACCGACGGGATTGCTCGGCTATCAGACCTGGGTGTAATAAAATAATACAAAATTTCTTCTACACAGGCCTTAAACATGCACACGGTGTGGCTAAACGTCGAAAGTTTTGTTTTGCCGGCCTTGATCAGAATCTATAAATTTGGAAATATTCTATCGGTGAAAAATGCGTTCTTCAAAATTTTAAGGTTTTTGATTTTTGGTACATATTTTTAATTGATCTAGCCTCATAGGTGGATCGATCTTTGAAAATTACTTTTTATTACAAATTTGTAGAGAAATTTCTCATCTTTAAAACGCTGTTTAGGGTTTGTAAATCCGTTTTGATTGTCGAAAGATATTTCACTTAAAAGACATCCGTCTTTTATGCGAACTTCGTTTGACCTTGAACCTCTGGGACCATGTTTGCCACTAAAACATCATCCAAAATTTGGATTTTGGTTTTGGATGATGTTTAGTGGCAAACATGGTCCCAGAGGTTCAAGTTCAAACGAAGTTCGCATAAAAGACGGATGTCTTTTAAGTGAAATATCTTTCGACAATCAAAACGGATTTAAAAACCCTAAACAGCGTTGTAAAGGTGAGATATTTCTTGCAATAAATAATATTTTTTAAAGGTCGATCCATCTATAAGACCAGGATTTCCCGAAAAAAATATTTCCCGTTTCCCGGGAAATTTGTTAATTTCCCGGGAATTCCCGAAATTCAAGCAAAAGTATACATTTTCTTAAATTTTTGGATTTTTTTTTTGAAAATGCTCTGAAAAAATAATAAATGAACAAACTCAACATGATTTTGTTCAATTAAATTTATTGTTTGGTTAATATATAATTAACCAGATTATCAGAAATTATGATATCAGGATTTATTTCTTATAAAATTAATTTCTAAAGCAACTACTTGATGAGTATTAAATTATTACAATTAGGTAAGCTTTTTACAGATTGATGTTATTTCATCAAATTGAGATTTTTTTTACGTTTTTGTTCAGCATGACCAAATGAGATGATAATCGAATTCGTGCAAGATGAATTAATTTAATTGGTTGAATACCTAGTATTAAAGAAATTACAATTTGAAGTAAAGGAATTATGGAGCACTGGTGCAAATACAGGTGTTAGAGGGTTAATTGTGAAAAAATGGAAGACTTTTTGTGGAATGATGTTAATTTATCGTATAATTTAAATCATGTGGCATAATAATATATAAAAAATCATTGAAAAATTACTTTCCATTATTTAAGAGGTTCTCAAAAATGCAAAAATATATTCAAAGAGCTGAAACCAGTATTTGTCATAAAAAAAAAACATAATTTCTGCATGTTTTTTTCTCATTCCAACAAACTGGTCACACAGGCAAGTGTGTGTACCTGAGATATTTTTTTGAATTATTGTACGATTGGAGATTTAAAAATTAGAAAAAATGTACATTTTCTTGTAGTTGAATGATTTTGTACATGAGCAATTCCAGCTCAAATCAGGAATTTTTCTGGTACATTTGTACCCGACCCTCTCCGATTTCAATGAAAGTTTTTAGACATGTTATCCTAGGCCTATATAAGCCATTTTTGTGTATATGGAGCCAATAGTACTCGAAAATAACATTTGAGAAGGGCGTAAGGTATTTAAATATTTTTGTATTTTGTAATTTAAAAATTACTGTGTCTCGAAGCCATTGCGTCGTATCAAAAAGTGGTCCAAGACAAACTTGTAGGAAATTGGATGGGCTTTCTGAAAAAAATACACTGAAACAAAAATACACGCCACTTCTATGAGATTTTTTGATTTTTAAGTCTAAAACTTAAATTTAAAGGTGTTGTCACGATTTTTTTTCGTTCAAAATTTTTGAGGAAATAGCCTAAGATGTTACCAAAAGACTGACGAAAAATGCAGGATGGTATGCCTCTCCTAAAAAAATACAAAAATCATTTACTAAAACTGTTTTTTTGAAAAGTGGTCTAAACGTCAAAATTTTATAAAACCCACAGTGAGAATCGATTCTCCAGACAATTTTACATAAAAGTCTCCATATTGACCATTGTCCTATGTCCAATCCTTGGGAAGATACAGCGGTTTTAAAAATAAAAATGATGAAAAAATGGGTTTTTTGTGGTTTTTGGCATTTTCTATACGACAGACTTGGTTTTTCAGTCTCGTAAATATTTTTACCGGAAAGCTCGTCCAATTTCCCATAAGTTTGCCTTTGGCAGCTTTTTGATTTGACTCGTTTTGATATTTACGTAAGCTAATTTATTATCCAGGTTTCTACCACACTGAAAAAAATATTCTCTTTTCAGTTATTAACAATGTAATTAAGCTTATAACTGTAAGCCCTTACATCCAATTGAAATGCTGTCAAAGGCAAACTTATGGGAAATTGGACGAGCTTTCCGGTAAAAATATTTACGAGACTGAAAAACCAAGTCTGTCATATAGAAATTGCCAAAAACCACCAAAAAAACCATTTTTTCATCATTTTTATTTTTAAAACCGCTGTATCTTCCCAAGGATTGGACATAGGACAATGGTCAATATGATTCGATTCTCACTGTGGGTTTTTTAAAATTTTGACGTTTAGACCACTTTTCAAAAAAACAGTTTTAGTAAATGATTTTTGTATTTTTTTAGGAGAGACATACCATCCTGCATTTTTCGTCAGTCTTTTGGTAACATCTTAGGCTATTTCCTCAAAAATTTTGAACGAATAAAAATCGTGACAACACCTTTAAATTTAAGTTTTAGACTTAAAAATCAAAAAATCTCATAGAAGTGGCGTGTATTTTTGTTTCAGTGTATTTTTTTCAGAAAGCCCATCCAATTTCCTACAAGTTTGTCTTGGACCACTTTTTGATACGACGCAATGGCTTCGAGACACAGTAATTTTTAAATTGCAAAATACAAAAATATTTAAATACCTTACGCCCTTCTCAAATGTTATTTTCGAGTACCGTAAAACGGGGTGACTTTGATAGCCGGGGTGACTTTGATAGGTTTGCGATTTTTCCGCAAAATGAAGAGTACAATCAAAATACTTACAGAATTGTTTAGAAACATACTGACCGTGGTAGAGAAGTGTTCAAAGTACCTCAAAAAGAACTTTTCATAAAATTTTGAAAAGTTTAAAAAGTTAGTTAACTATAGTTAAGAAAATGTTGACGAAAGTCATTATTTTAAACTTCTCAAAGTGTCATGATTTTCTCAATGAACCTGATTTTGGATCGGAAAACGGAATGCATTTTCGGATTCTTTGGACAATTTTCCACTAGGAGAAAGTTAAATAAATTTGTAAAAAATAAATAATATGTGTTTTTGAAACACAATTAAAACAAATCTCCAAATTTATAGGCAATTTCAGTTGAACAAATTTCATGTAAAATGTGAAAACTTGTGATTTGTGCTTCGAATTCAGTATAAAATGCAATATAAATCGATAATTTTATAAACAAAACTAGTTTTAACAAATTTCAGGCAAAATTCCGACTTTTAAACAATTTTAACTAAAATTTGTATGTATTTTGTTAAAAAGCTTATAAACTTAGTTAACTAAATATAAACATTGATTTTTTTTTCTTAAAAACAATATCAGCTACTTCAGTGATGGCACATTTAACGTACACATAAAGTTTTAACATCTTAAATATGATTTTAACAAGAAAAACTATGACTATCAAAGTCACCCCGGAATTCAAACTAAGAATTTTTAACGTAACTATTTTTCTAAACACTATTGAAAAAACTTTTTTTCCAAAATAGTGCATGGACTTTGTGTGGCCTACCCCAGTACATGTTTTAAAAATAATAATGTTGAGAAAAACCTTAGCTGTTGGAATATATTCCAAAAACAAATTGAAATCCTATCAAAGTCACCCCGGTTTACGGTACTATTGGCTCCATATACACAAAAATGGCTTATATAGGCCTAGGATAACATGTCTAAAAACTTTCATTGAAATCGGAGAGGGTCGGGTACAAATGTACCAGAAAAATTCCTGATTTGAGCTGGAATTGCTCACATGCAGTCAAGCTTGATCTTGACACTTATTTTAACCATTGAAGTTGATGTCCTTGTACAATTTTGTTGCATAATATTAATTAAAACCAAGATCAGAACAATTTTCAATAAATTTAAAATTTCCCGGGAATTCCAGGGAAATTGGCTGAAAATTTCCCGTTTCCCGGGAAATTTGTAACCCCGGGAAATAGGACGCTCTAGACCAGATCAATTAAAAATCTGTACCAAAAATTAAAAACCTTTCACCGATAGAATATTTTAAAAAATACAGATTCTGATTCAGGCCGGTAAAACAAAATTTCTACGTATAAATCACCGACGGGGTTTTTTAATATTATAATATTTTGTTACAGCCACGCCGTGACGCAGCTTATGGTGGTCCAAATCCGGGCTTTCTCGAGGCTACCCCCTGAAATTAAAGATTGACCCATCACTAGGCTAAATTCCAAATTTGAGCTCATTCTGACCACGGGTAGCCCTCCTTGAAGTTTGTATGGGAAAAATCGGCAAAATGTATGGAGAAAAGCAACTGTTTCAGTATTTTACCAGTGGAGGACGCAATAGCCGTCCAATCTTTATCAATTCTCAAATGTAGAACATTCGTTAAATTTAGAACAACTTTCTCGAAGACACCATATTTTTAGGATTTTTTGCTGAAAAGTTATTAGCTTACGAAAAGAAAGGTTTTTGCGCGGCCATGATTGAATTGCCAATTCTTTTATAAATTTCATAAGCTTTGAATCGACCTATTTTTTACTCTATTTTTCTAATTTTAACAAGACAATCGAACACTCACCTCCGGCGACAGTCCCATCGGTTGGCGCGACAGCACCACCGTAAACAGCTGGCTCCCGGGCAGGCTCTGGCAGAACGTCAACACCAGCTGGTTGTTGACGGCCTTCAGGACCTGCACCGTACCGGAAAAGTGCACGTACGGCAGCTTGATCATCGTGCCCTCCTGCGGGCCCGACGACATCCAAAAGCCAGGCCGACTCTTGTTGAACCGCAGCTTGTACTCCAGGGTGTGTTCCTTCTCCTCCCAGATCAGCAGCAGGTGGCGCGTGTTTTGCTGCTGCTGTTGCCACTGGTAGTTGTAGTTCTGCTGCTGCTGCTGCTGTTGGTTCTGCTGATTTTGGTTTCTTCGGTTGCCGTCTCGATCGCCGGAAAAGCCGTAATCTGTGGCGAACCGAACCGGTGGGCCCTGATCGCGGGACGGGCTGTCGGTGATTTGGGACTGCGATAGAACACAAAGGAAGCATTTAATTTAAATTACTATTCCACCACAGATCGTTGTGATACACTTACAGTATTGGTAGTATCAGTCAGATGAATCACCACGCAAGTATCGTAGATCGTTTCGCCATCCTCGTTGCCGAGATGAGTTATGACTTCACTGCCGTACCAGAGACCCATGATCTGAAAACGACGCGCCCAAGCGAGAAAGCAAATAGATATGTACTCATATTTATGAACGTTAGTTATTAGTGCTGGGTGTCACGTGTAGAGGAAGCAGCGAGTCGATCTTTTTGCCCTCGCCCAAGTCAAGGACGATCCCGCGCATCTCTGATCAATGGTATGAATTCATAGTCCGGATGACGAATGTGAGTAAATACTAGAGGTGCACACTTAGCTGACAGACGATCGCACTGACTGGCAGAACTATCATTAGCAGAACGTTTCATGATGAGTGAAGAAACTGATCTGGAACAATGTTTAATTTATTAACAACAATTAGATCACGCGGTGCCAGCGTGGGATTACGTTAGGTCAGTAGATCGCTTGATGGCATTGTTGGTAGTCTCATTATTTGTATTTTGAAATGATAATTATGAATTTGAAAACTTGTTGCAATCAATATCGACTGTCAATATCCTTCGCTTTCTTAAATCAGTTTGTAGTTTTTGACTATATTTGAAAAGTATAGCTGTTTTATGCCATCAAAATTAAACAAATCTCACCAAATTCAAACTAATAAAACCAAGATATAAGAACAATTTCAAATCAAATGAAATCACCATCCCAGTTCGATTAAACTGGAAGTCGTTGATTCAATTGATATAATTGGATATTCTTTGCAGCTGGCAGGGCAGAGTAACTATTTGTACTTGCACTTGCATTTCCAGCATACATGCTGATTGCCAAGTGTTATTCGAGTAGCATCAAACGCCAATACATTTGAGAAGATTTTTTTTGCAAAGATTTAAATTGATAAACCTCTTGGATTTAAAAAAAAATGTTAACATTGGTTTAAAAACAAGACCTTTGAGATATTTTTAACCCTCTACCGCCCAAATTTCGTTTTCGAAAATTTTTATTTTTCCCGTGTTCATTTTGAGCAACTTTTGTTTTACGAAAAACTTAACTTCTCTTGTTTTATGATTTTCTTGTTTTATTTTTAGTATATTTATTTGCATTTATCTTGCTTAGTTTATCTTTGTTTTTGGTAGTATTTGACCAATTGTACTACCTCCTATCATTAAATTTGGCCTTTCTAATTTTTTCATGTCACTTTTTCAAATTTTTGCTTGTTTTTCCCTTTTTTTGCTCTAGAATGGCACCATTATCATTTGAATTTCATAAAAATGCGTGAAGGCATAGTCTAGAATACTACAAAAATATCTGCATACTTCTTTTAACTTAAAATATAGGAAATGTCACATAAAACAAGTCAAACTTCCAACCCAAACATTTGAAAATTCAGCTTGATTATAGATTGTGTGTGCAGCCGGGACCGTGGTGTAGGGGTAAGCGTGATTGCCTCTCACCCAGTCGGCCTGGGTTCGATCCCAGAAGGTCCCGGTGGCAAATTATGAGACGAGATTTGTCTGATCACGCCTTCCGTCGGACGGGAAGTAAATGTTGGCCCCGGACTAACCTAAAAAGGTTAGGTCGTTAGCTCAGTCCTGGTGTAGGAGTCGTCTCCCTGGGTCCTGTCCTGGTGGAGTCGCTGCTAGGCAGTTGGACTCACAATCCAAAGGTCATCAGTTCGAATCCCGGGGTGGATGGAAGCTAAGGTGTAAAAAGAGGTTTGCAATTGCCTCAACAATCAAGCCTTCGGACACCTAGTTTCGAGTAGGAATCTCGCAATCGAGAACGCCAAGGCAATGCTGTAGAGCGAATAATTTGATTTGATTTTTTTTTTGTGTTTTTTTAAGGGACAGTATTTGTTTTAGTCTCAAAAAATCGAAAAACATTATGGACTGTAGAGGGTTATGTTATTTTGTGATGCTTTCTGACTTTAAGAGAATGTATTTGAGAGACAAGACATCAAATATTTATTTTTGTGGCCTTCCTTATCTAAGGAGATATAGAAGGCTACACCCAACCAGCGGTCGCATGATTTTGATGCATGGCAGCATGAAAGTATATCAGAATCTGCATGAAAACTGTCCTCATGCATTTTTTGCGATATAGGGGTATGACATTTTTGCCCGTTACCGACAATTATTGACATTACCGACGGCAGATTGATTGTATTGCAGAAAAAAAAACCTTAACAGAACGAGGATTGAACCATCAACTTCTAGGTTGCTGATCCGACACGCTACCACCGCGCCATGGACGCTTGATGAATGGTGAGGGACAGAGTGCGAACATAATGTTCTCTCTAGATTGTTGCTCGGGGACGCGCCAGCATTCTATGTGTTGGTGAGAACTGCAGATCGCTGACGTGTTTACACGCGGGCAAAAATGATCTATGGGCTTGCTGCAAAAAATGTAATAAAATATAACATTTTCTGCAGCAAATTCACTGTTGCAGATTTTGAGATATATTTTTCGTTTGGGTGTAGAGAAATAATAACAAATGACTAAAAATACAAACATTAATTTAAAAACTAACTTAATCCACCTATGTGGTTGGAGCCTTCCTCACTCATTACCAAATTTCATCTATTTTTTAGATCCGGAATAATAAAGTACACCAATATCACTTAAGGGGCCATATCTCGAGATAGGGTTGCCAGATCTTTAATGTTTTGGACTCGTTGTAAAGGTCTTTCGATAACCTAACCAACGATGGGTCGGATGGTGGATCCGGACATAGTTTACATACATTTAAGTGAGATCCGGCTTCCAAAAAGTACAGCAATATCACATAAGTGGCCATATCTCGAGACAGGGTTGCCAGATCTTCAATGTGTTGGACTCGTTGGAAAGGTCTTTCAATAACCTAACCAACGATGGGTTGGATGGTGTATCCGGACATAGTTTACATACATTTAAGAGAGATCCGGCTTCCAAAAAGTACAGGAATATCACTTAAGGGGCCATATCTCGAGACAGGGTTGCCAGATCTTCAATGTTTTGGACTCGTTGGAAAGCTCTTTCAATAACCTAACCAACGATGGGTCGGATGATGGACCCGGACATAGTTTACATACATTTAAGTGAGATCCGGATATATGTGAAAACACATTTTTATACATAACTTTTGAAATACTTATCAAAACTTCAATCTGTATAAAGCTCGATCTATGGGACCCTAAACCAAGTCGAATGCAACAGGTTCAGGTCAAATCGGTTCAGCCAGTGCCGAGAAACATGAGCTAGTTTGTTGGTCACATACATACATACACACACACATACACACACATACACACACATACACACACACATACACACACACATACACACAGACATTTGTTCAGTTTTCGATTCTGAGTCGATATGTATACATGAAGGTGGGTCTACGACGTTTTTTTACAAAGTTCATTTTTAGAGCAGGATTATAGCCTTACCTCAGTGAGGAAGGCAAAACAGATCTTTAGGTCAAGGCAACAGCAAGCGTCCAAAGTAGAGCGTCCAATTTCCCAGGAATACAAATTTCCCGGGAAACGGGAAATTTTCAACAAATTTCCCGGGAATTCCCGGGAAATTTAAATTTATTTAAAATTGTTTTGATCTTGGTTGTGCTGCAACTAAGTTGTTTAGAACAGCGACTGAAAGGCTAAAACAAGTGTGAAGATCAATGGAGCATTTCCATTCGAGCAGTTTTTTGCTTTTTTCTACAATGTAGTGCTTCGATTTGGTTCAAAATTTTTCTGGGAGTTCCTTGGCCAAAATAATTAGACCCGTATTTTTTTGTTTGGCCATTAGGGTGGCCTACGTCGTGTTAGGGTGGTCCGAAAAATGGCCATTTTCGTCGATTTTCACAAAAACCACTTTTTTCAAAAAATCATAACTTCGCTCCATTCCAACCGATTTTAGCTGTCTAGGGTGCAAATGAAAGATGATAAGTTGGACTTCCAAGAAAAAAATAATGTGGAGTTTCAAAAATCTAGCCTAACATTTGAAAAAGTCTAATGAAAACATCAAATGCCGTTTTGACGGTGTCTGGACCAAAGAGCCTATATCTGAAAATATTTTTAACGGATTCCTCGGACAATTTTACATTACATATCAAAAATTGGGCGAGGTTTATTAACAGGATTCAGAGATATGATTTTTTGAAAATAAAATCCGGGTTTTTCGACGCGCCGCGCGCGAAAACGGGAGATTGACGAAATCGGCAAAAAATCAACTTTTTTCACTAAAACTGCGATAACTCGAAAATTTCAGCGATGACCTATAGATGTTAGGGTACCAAAAGTTGCGTATTTCAATTACGAAAATTTTGGTACCCTAACATCTATAGGTCATCGCTGAAATTTTCTAGTTATCGCAGTTTTAGTGAAAAAAGTTGATTTTTTGCCGATTTCGTCAATTTCTCGTTTTCGCGCGCGGCGCGTCGAAAAACCCGGATTTTATTTTCAAAAAATCATATCTCTGAATCCTGTTTTGTTTTGTTTTGTTTTGTTTTGTTTTTTTATTTGGAGGTGGGGAAAAGCCCCTTTGAGTTGTGTCAGAGGACACTCTCTCAGAGAGGCACAAAACCACCTCGTCTTAACGCATCAACAAGTTTACAAACTCCAATGATACAAGACGAGCATACTTAAATCTAACAAATTATTACAATTAACGATTAACATTTATGTCACTTTCCTTAAAAATAATATCACAGATCTTCGCTACAAATTCCTAAGATGATTGAGGACTCGATTTTTGATAGTGTTGCGAGGGAGAGAGAAATCAAAAAAATCAGAACAGGAATTGAAAATACGACACATGCTGGATAGTGGCTCATGATGTCCGTAATTCGTAAGTGCTCGGGGAACCCTCAGAAAGTAGTGGGTGCGGAGAGTGCGCCGGCGTATGTTGAAGTCGATGAGTTCCAAAACTGATGGGCAATCGATTGAGGACTGGAGAAGGTCGGTAACGAATGTTACTTTAGCCACATCACGTCGAGTAGAGAGAAGGTCAAGTTGTAACATTTTGCAGCGCTCGACGTAACATGGAGGATTCAACGGGTCGGCCCATAAAACGTGCCGTTGTGCATAACGAACAAATTTCCGTTGAACAGACTCGATCCGCTGGATACTGTTCTGATAAAAGGGCGACCACACAACCGAGCAGTACTCCAAAGTGGATCGGACAAGGGAACAGTACAATGCCTTGAGGCAGCTTATTTGGCGAAATTTTTTAGCGATTCTAAAAATAAACCCTAGAGTTTTTGAAGCCTTCGCTGTGGTGTATGCTAGGTGATCAGAAAATGTTAATTTGCTATCTAGCATTACGCCGAGATCCTTAACGCAAGATGTCCTTGACAAGAGTGTGTTAGTAAGTTTGTAGTCGAATGCAATAGCGGAGCGTTTCCGAGTGAAAGTGATTACAGCGCATTTGGAAGCGTTCAACAACATCCTGTTGTCCATGCACCAGTTGGCGAAGATGTTAAGCTGGTCCTGCAGGAACAATGCGTCACTACGCGTTTCGATGACGGCATACAGCTTTATGTCGTCAGCAT
The DNA here is from genome assembly GCF_016801865.2 of Culex pipiens pallens. Classification (NCBI taxonomy): domain Eukaryota; kingdom Metazoa; phylum Arthropoda; class Insecta; order Diptera; family Culicidae; genus Culex; species Culex pipiens. The sequence continues at coordinate 146,008,428 of NC_068939.1, forward strand.
AAGACAGCTTGTGGCACTTCAAAAGTAGATGTACATCGTTCATATAGAGCAAAAAAATGAATGGACCAAGATGGCTTCCTTGGGGTACGCCTGAAAATACAGCGAAAGCAGCAGAAACAACATCACCGATCTTGACGCACATCGTTCGACCAGCGAGATAGGACCTTAGCCAGTCAAGAAGCGAACCACCAAATCCCAGACGCTCCAGTTTTGCCACAGCTATACGGTGATTCAATTTGTCAAAAGCCGCAGACAGGTCCGTGTATAAGGCATCGATCTGCTTTCGATGTTGCATGGTCCGCAGGATAAAGGAAGTGTATGCCACTACCCAGTAAGAAAGACTCGAGCCGAAATGGCTCGAACCGCTCGCTAAACTCGAGCCGAATCTCGCTCGAATCGAGGCAAATTCGCCTCGAATTTGGCGTGTAAATGCCTCGAATTCGAGCTCTTTTGACACAAAAAATTCGCGCTACTCGAGCTAAGAAATATTTCACTCGCATCTCAGGAATTATTTCAAGTAGTTCAGACTTCAAACATAGATGTCGCTGTTCAATTAACCGACCGATGCGACCTCTAGCGGTGAGTAGGAAAATTAAGGGATTGTTTTGGTTTGATTTGGTAAACATTGCCAAATTTATCAAAAGGGCGAATTGACTAATAAAAGCCAATTCGCCCTTTTAATAAATTAAGCAATATACAAAAACTGGACAAAAAAATACTATGACACGTAAAGATTTATTATCAGGTAGATTTACAAATTTTATGTTTCGTTGGTTATGTTTTTTAAACTCTTGACGAATTCGCGGCACCACGACGAAATCGCGCCGGGAATCGGGGCCATCCGGAAGACGGACATGGAAGAGTTCACGATGACCTGCTCGTCACGTAGTGTGCCACGTTGCGCTTCAGGTAGATCAAGGCCAGGAGCAGTTTTCCTTGACGCGACGCAGAAAGTCCTTACGGCATCGGGACGACTTCACGTGCTCGATGCGCTTGACCAGAATTGTCCCGTTGACGCGCCTGTTCACGATCACATCGAGGGCGTAATTAACAACGTTGAACACGCGCCCGGCCTTGTAGAAAATGCCCTTATGAAAGGCATCGGTTCCGGCAAAAACGGTTCCAGTGAGTTTCCTGGAACAAGATAAATTATACTTTAGATTTCGGTTAAGTTTTAAAATGTTCATGACTTACTTTAAATAAATACGTCAATACAATTCGGTTCCGTGAACAGAAATTAATATTCCGACTAACTACGTGGGGTGGCACAAAACAGCTTGACTCCCCATCCCTTGCTACTTTCCTCAAACGACCGTCGTGGTTCCGGTCATGGCGGCCGACCTGGCGCTGCTGCTGCTGCGCACGGTCGCCATCGATCGATCACGGTTCCGCAGCAGGTTCTCGATGTGCTCCCGGATGAACGGATCGGCCATGGTGTTGTTCCGGTTGTTCCGCAGGATCGACTCGAACTCCATGATGTCGTTGTTCTTGTAGCTCACGATCAGGTTCGTCATGGACAGGATTTCCGGGCCGTTTTTGTGCGGTTTCGCTTCCTGCGAGTCGGGTTGATGCCGGACTTCTTGAGCACGTTCGCGAGGACGAGGTATTTGAGACAGGTCGTGCGCCGGGACGAGCCGTACTCGTCGTAGTTTTTAAACGCCTCGAAAAAGTCCGTGTGTACCTTTTCGAACTCGCCTTCGCGCGCACCTGCCGCCGCACTCCCAGGTGACGCCCATGATTAAGGGGTGCGGGATGGCTGATTTAATGTGCAGGGACTGTTCGTGAAGGGCCTTTAGCTTTTTGTTGTTTTTACGGTGTACATTTGGATCTCAAGCGCGTAGACTTCTAGCAGCTTTCCCTTTTTAAGGTCGTCCTCGCCGTCGTCCGTCTGGCAGGATTGGTGCAGCTGTTTGAGGATTTTCTGGAGCTTGCCAAAGTCGTTCCGATCGAAGTACAGCTTCCCGAGCTCCGTGTTGGTTTTGAACCAGAGCCGATTGTTCTTGGCGTCTTTGAGCGCTTCCAGCGTGGTCTCGTAAAAGTTTTGCAACTGCTTCATGTTCTTCGAGGTCGAGATGTAGTCCAGAATTGCTTGTACCGGGTCATGATTTCCGAGTAGTTTTTCTGTAAAGAATTCAATGGTTAAACAATAGATTCGAAGTCCCTACCGCGCCGTCCTTCCTCACCAATTTGAAGTTGATCTGAAGTTGGTCTTGTTCCATCAGCGGAATGTAACCAGCGTAACGACGGGCATGTCGATGCGGCTAACGCGGGCTTACCGCCGCAGGAAGTGATTCAACAGCGGAATGCCCAAGTCGTAGCCGATCGTCTTGAACTCCGCGCTCGCCTGCTTGCCGAAAATGTTGAACCGGGACCGGTTCGACGGTTTCTCGGCCGCGATCGTCACATCCTCCTCCCAGTTGATTTCGGCCAGGTCCGCATCAACCTCCGGCGGCGGGGCGTTGAACTCGACGTTACTCGTGTCCAGCAGGGTGCGTTCAAACCCGTTGAACACGGCGCTGGCGCTGCTGGGACGAATCAAACTCCCACACCAACTGACTGTCCACAAAGTCGTCCAGCAGGTTCGCGTTGTTCTCCTCCATCATGGATCGCTCGAGCCGGATGTACTGCGAGCAGGTTGCGCTGTTCTTCACGATCGAGTGCACCTCTTCTTCCCATTGCGATCGACTTCCTCCAGGAACAACTGGCTGCAGTTGGGATCGACGGCCTCCTGGTAGCTCGGGAAGTAATCATCGTCGTCATCGACCTGCTGAACGACCGCCTCCGGCAACAACCAGTTCCATCTGCTCGCTCTCCCAGGCGTTGAATGCTTGCGAGTCCAGCTGGTTCCTTTGGGATCTTCGGCTTGCTCGACGACGCCGCAATCTCGTTCGAGCTCTTGCGCTTTGGAGTGGAAATCCGCGACTCGAACAGGGACTTGCGCGAGTTCGGGATGATCGCGGAGAGTTTCCCGGGCGGCGATTCCTTCCGACTAAGCCAAACCATCCTGCACGGACTTCGCTCCGTCAGGGGAGTCCTTCTGCGAAATGTCCAGCACGATGCACTGGCTTGTACCGGAGGAGGAACCGGAATAATCCGCCGGCTGGAAGAAAAGCAAGGGATTAGTTTGTTTTATTTTTTTTTTAATTCTAAAAATCAACTCACTTTTGTACAACATTTCACTGAGGGATAAAGAAATGGCCAAGATGCGATCTCGATGGTTACTTGACGGCGTTTCTGTGGCATAGTATGACGCATTCTCAGCGTGGTCAATCTTACTACATAGTACTTCTTCAAAACGTTCGTCTCTGCAATCTGGAACCGGACTCGGGTGGACTCAGGAACTTGTGGGCTGGATGGGATACGTTGACGATTTTGATGGTGCTCGATGGAAAAGCAAAAAAATAAAACGAAAAAAAAATGATTACCAAATTAAAATGTTTACACAAAAAAGGAACAAGCTTGAAAAGAATCAGTCTTTTTTTTATTTTCTATTTGTATTTTTAAAGTATTATGTACAGTAGTTGTTCGATAACGTAGCCCAGTCATCGAGGGCTGCTCGCTAACTGGGCTGAACGAAAAATAACGAGGGGACCACCGATGCATAATATTTTCCTGATGAAATATAAACCTAAAAGTTACTCAAATGTATATACAATGCTTACTTTTCATGTTTCTTTAATTGTGAGTAACAATTGAATAAAAGTTTGAAAACTGTTTTTTTACTATTTATTGAACAGGTATTTGGCATCCATTAACCCCTCGGTCATTTCGGTTTGTTTTGGTTTTTTGACTTTTGTCGGTTACCGAACAATATTTATTATGAATATGATTCTGAAAGTTTGACTGTTGTTCTTCTTTTCTTTTCTAAAATTCTAAAATTCTAAAATTCTTAAATTCTTAAATTCTTAAATTCTTAAATTCTTAAATTCTTAAATTCTTAAATTCTTAAATTCTTAAATTCTTAAATTCTTAAATTCTTAAATTCTTAAATTCTTAAATTCTTAAATTCTTAAATTCTTAAATTCTTAAATTCTTAAATTCTTAAATTCTTAAATTCTTAAATTCTTAAATTCTTAAATTCTTAAATTCTTAAATTCTTAAATTCTTAAATTCTTAAATTCTTAAATTCTTAAATTCTTAAATTCTTAAATTCTTAAATTCTTAAATTCTTAAATTCTTAAATTCTTAAATTCTTAAATTCTTAAATTCTTAAATTCTTAAATTCTTAAATTCTTAAATTCTTAAATTCTTAAATTCTTAAATTCTTAAATTCTTAAATTCTTAAATTCTTAAATTCTTAAATTCTTAAATTCTTAAATTCTTAAATTCTTAAATTCTTAAATTCTTAAATTCTTAAATTCTTAAATTCTTAAATTCTTAAATTCTTAAATTCTTAAATTCTTAAATTCTTAAATTCTTAAATTCTTAATTTCTTAAATTCTTAATTTCTTAATTTCTTAAATTCTTAAATTCTTAAATTCTTAAATTCTTAAATTCTTAAATTCTTAAATTCTTAAATTCTTAAATTCTTAAATTCTTAAATTCTTAAATTCTTAAATTCTTAAATTCTTAAATTCTTAAATTCTTAAATTCTTAAATTCTTAAATTCTTAAATTCTTAAATTCTTAAATTCTTAAATTCTTAAATTCTTAAATTCTTAAATTCTTAAATTCTTAAATTCTTAAATTCTTAAATTCTTAAATTCTTAAATTCTTAAATTCTTAAATTCTTAAATTCTTAAATTCTTAAATTCTTAAATTCTTAAATTCTTAAATTCTTAAATTCTTAAATTCTTAAATTCTTAAATTCTTAAATTCTTAAATTCTTAAATTCTTAAATTCTTAAATTCTTAAATTCTTAAATTCTTAAATTCTTAAATTCTTAAATTCTTAAATTCTTAAATTCTTAAATTCTTAAATTCTTAAATTCTTAAATTCTTAAATTCTTAAATTCTTAAATTCTTAAATTCTTAAATTCTTAAATTCTTAAATTCTTAAATTCTTAAATTCTTAAATTCTTAAATTCTTAAATTCTTAAATTCTTAAATTCTTAAATTCTTAAATTCTTAAATTCTTAAATTCTTAAATTCTTAAATTCTTAAATTCTTAAATTCTTAAATTCTTAAATTCTTAAATTCTTAAATTCTTAAATTCTTAAATTCTTAAATTCTTAAATTCTTAAATTCTTAAATTCTTAAATTCTTAAATTCTTAAATTCTTAAATTCTTAAATTCTTAAATTCTTAAATTCTTAAATTCTTAAATTCTTAAATTCTTAAATTCTTAAATTCTTAAATTCTTAAATTCTTAAATTCTTAAATTCTTAAATTCTTAAATTCTTAAATTCTTAAATTCTTAAATTCTTAAATTCTTAAATTCTTAAATTCTTAAATTCTTAAATTCTTAAATTCTTAAATTCTTAATTTCTTAAATTCTTAATTTCTTAATTTCTTAAATTCTTAAATTCTTAAATTCTTAAATTCTTAAATTCTTAAATTCTTAAATTCTTAAATTCTTAAATTCTTAAATTCTTAAATTCTTAAATTCTTAAATTCTTAAATTCTTAAATTCTTAAATTCTTAAATTCTTAAATTCTTAAATTCTTAAATTCTTAAATTCTTAAATTCTTAAATTCTTAAATTCTTAAATTCTTAAATTCTTAAATTCTTAAATTCTTAAATTCTTAAATTCTTAAATTCTTAAATTCTTAAATTCTTAAATTCTTAAATTCTTAAATTCTTAAATTCTTAAATTCTTAAATTCTTAAATTCTTAAATTCTTAAATTCTTAAATTCTTAAATTCTTAAATTCTTAAATTCTTAAATTCTTAAATTCTTAAATTCTTAAATTCTTAAATTCTTAAATTCTTAAATTCTTAAATTCTTAAATTCTTAAATTCTTAAATTCTTAAATTCTTAAATTCTTAAATTCTTAAATTCTTAAATTCTTAAATTCTTAAATTCTTAAATTCTTAAATTCTTAAATTCTTAAATTCTTAAATTCTTAAATTCTTAAATTCTTAAATTCTTAAATTCTTAAATTCTTAAATTCTTAAATTCTTAAATTCTTAAATTCTTAAATTCTTAAATTCTTAAATTCTTAAATTCTTAAATTCTTAAATTCTTAATTTCTTAATTTCTTAAATTCTTAAATTCTTAAATTCTTAAATTCTTAAATTCTTAAATTCTTAAATTCTTAAATTCTTAAATTCTTAAATTCTTAAATTCTTAAATTCTTAAATTCTTAAATTCTTCAATTCTTCAATTCTTCAATTCTTCAATTCTTCAATTCTTCAATTCTTCAATTCTTCAATTCTTCAATTCTTCAATTCTTCAATTCTTCAATTCTTCAATTCTTCAATTCTTCAATTCTTCAATTCTTCAATTCTTCAATTCTTCAATTCTTCAATTCTTCAATTCTTCAATTCTTCAATTCTTCAATTCTTCAATTCTTCAATTCTTCAATTCTTCATTTCTTTAATTCTTTTTTTTCAGTTAGAGAAATTTTGAGAAGAAGATGTAGGAAAATTTGCTTCGATTTTTCTAAGTTACGCTTTGGTTAGATCATCGAGTATGAACGGTATCTTAAATTTGAAATCTGTAGATTGAGGATTTATTACAATTTTCAAATTTTATTATTTTTCTTTATTTAGCTTTGATTCAGTTTTTAGATCTCAATTTTTAAATATTGAAATTTTTTATTTTTTTTTTTGCCAAAATTTTGTTTTTGGCTTTTCCCTCTAGAGCAGTTCTCTAGGATTTCGGTCATTCGATTTTTTTTGTATTTTTTAATCCGACTGAAAATTTTTTGGTGCCTTCTGTATGCCCAAAGAACCCATTTTGCATCATTAGTTTGTCCATATAATTTTCCATACAAATTTGGCAGCTGTCCATACAAAAATGATGTATGAAAATTCAAAAATCTGTACCTTTTGAAGGAATTTTTTGATCGATTTGGTGTCTTCGGCAAAGTTGTAGGTATGGATACGGACTACACTGGAAAAAAATAATACACGGTAAAAAAAATTTGGTGACTTTTTTATTTAACTTTTTGTCACTAAAACTTGATTTACAAAAAAACACTATTTTTATTTTTTTTTATTTTTTGATATGTTTTAGAGGACATAAAATGCCAACTTTTCAGAAATTTCCAGGTTGTGCAAAAAATCATTGACCGAGTTATGAATTTTTTAATCAATACTGATTTTTTCAAAAAATCGAAATTTTGGTCGTAAAAATTTTTCAACTTCATTTTTCAATGTAAAATCAAATTTGCAATAAAAAAGTACTCTAGTGAAATTTTGATAAAGTGCACCGTTTTCTAGTTATAGCCATATTTAAGTGACTTTTTTGAAAATAGTCGCAGTTTTTCATTTTTTTAAATAAGTGCACATGTTTGAACACTATTGAAAAAAATATTTTTGAAAAGCTGAGAAAATTCTCTATATTTTGCTTATTCGGACTTTGTTGATACGATCTTTAGTTGCTGAGATATTGCAATGCAAAGGTTTAAAAACAGGAAAATTGATGTTTTCTAAGTTTCACCCAAACAACCCACCATTTTTTATCGTCAATATCTCAGCAATCAATGGTCCGATTTTCAATGTTAATATATGAAACAATTGTGAAATTTTCCGGTCTTTTCGAAAAAAATAATTTCGGAATTTTCAAATCAAGACTAACATTTTAAAAGGGCGTAATATTGAATGTTTGGCCTTTTTGAAATGTTAGTCTTGATTTGAAAATTCCGAAATTATTTTTTTCGAAAAGATCGGAAAATTTCACAATTGTTTCATATATTAACATTGAAAATCGGACCATTGATTGCTGAGATATTGACGATAAAAAATGGTGGGTTGTTTGGGTGAAACTTAGAAAACATCAATTTTCCTGTTTTTAAACCTTTGCATTGCAATATCTCAGCAACTAAAGATCGTATCAACAAAGTCCGAATAAGCAAAATATAGAGAATTTTCTCAGCTTTTCAAAAATATTTTTTTCAATAGTGGGCAAACATGTGCACTTATTTTAAAAAATGAAAAACTGCGACTATTTTCAAAAAAGTCACTTAAATATGGCTATAACTTGAAAACGGTGCACTTTATCAAAATTTCACTAAAGTACTTTTTTATTGCAAATTTGATTTTACATCGAAAAATGAAGTTGAAAATTTTTTACGACCAAAATTTCGATTTTTTGAAAAAATCAGTTTTGATTAAAAAATTCATAACTCGGTCAATGATTTTTTGCACAACCTGGAAATTTCTGAAAAGTTGGCATTTTATGTCCTCTAAAACATATAAAAAAATAAAAAAAAATAAAAATAGTGTTTTTTTGTAAATCAAGTTTTAGTGATAGAAAGTTAAATAAAAAAATCACCAAATTTTTTTTACCGTGTATTATTTTTTTCCAGTGTAGTCCGTATCCATACCTATAACTTTGCCGAAGACACCAAATCGATCAAAAAATTCCTTCAAAAGATACAGATTTTTGAATTTTCATACATCATTTTTGTATGGACAGCTGCCAAATTTGTATGGAAAATTATATGGACAAACTAATGATGCAAAATGGCTTCTTTGGGCATACCGAAGGCACCAAAAAAGTTTCAGTCGGATTAAAAAATACAAAAATTAAAATTGAAGAAAAAAGACCGATTTCGTAGAGAATTGCTCTCTAGTTTACCAAATCCTAGCAAAAATACATTTTCAGCGTTTCAAGATTCTGCGTTCTGAGATTACAAAATTGAATTTATTATGAAACTCTTTTATATGTTTGTCGCAAAATTATTTTTCTTAAAATGACGCGGATTGGGTTTTGGGATGGCGCGGATTTTTTTTTTTCGATTTCTCCGTAACAGCCCTGAATAAAGGAATTTGAGAGTTCAAGAATTTATAAAATATGGTCTCTTCGGAAAAGTTGTTTCAACTATTAATAGTTAGGACCCGGTGTCTGCGATTCCCGTTATAGTTTATATGGATTTCCAATAAGAATTTAACAGAAAAATCAGGCATCGGGTCCAGACTGTAAAGATCAAGCATCCGAAATTTCATAGGGATTGTACAACTACATTTTACGTATTTTTCCCAAACAACATTCAAGGGCTTACAAGGAATCTATTCCAAAACACCCAAATATCTAAGTTTAATAAAAAAATACTTTTTGAAAAGCTCGAGCAGGTTGCATTCTGTTTTTATTTTTATAAAATGTATTGATCGTGTGAATGATTGTCTGTAGGCTCTGGTCAAAGTAGAAAATATTTTTTTTTTTAAATGTTTTCTTCAAATATCCAGAAAACCGTTTACTTTTAATACAAACATTGTTGAAAAATACCTAGATCTTTTTTAAAACCGTGAAAAATTCACATTTAATTGTATATTTTTCTTAGTTTTTCAGTTTTTTTAAAAATCATTATTAAGGTTCTGCAAAATTACATATTTTTCCAAGTTTTTGTCTCCAAAACCTTTAGTTTTTTTTATAAAAACACAATCAAAAATGGCATCGGCCTAATTCGTTTGAAAATTCGGCAAAATACATAAATTTTATAATTAAACATGACTTCTTACTTTAATTCAAATGTTCAATTGATTTTTTTTGGAAAACTTTTAACTTTAAATTTTCTTTAGGAAATTAAGTGAAATTAACTTATCGTAATTTGAAATTTCCAACAATTTTAATTATTAATTATTTCTAGAGTTTTTTTTGAAGAGGTCCTATAAGCTACCTATTAAAAAAAACTCTAGATTTTTTGGTAAAGGGCAACATTTAAAATGACATCACCAGATAAAAAAAACATATGACATTTTTATGGTTGCTCATTTTGGATGTTCGATAAGAAAAAAATAATTGACAAAATAAAAAAAACGTTTTTAAGTTTTTGCAGAATCCATCGTTAAAAAAATAAAATAAAAAAGTCATTGAAGTTTTTCAATATCTTATATTTCCAATATTCAAAAAGGAAAATGTATGAAACCATAAAAACGCTCCAAACAATATGTTAGTAAAAAATAGAAAATACAAAAAAAAAATGGTGGTCTGGAGAGGTCAGGGTAAAGTCAGGGAATTTTATTTTGGGATTTGGATCGACACCATGTATATCAAATATGCAAATATTTTAAAACATTAAAGTATTTAAAGTACTTCAAGTATTTAAAGTATTTTAATAGTTCAAATATTTCCAGTATTTATTGTATCTCAAGGATTTCAAGTATTTAACGTGTTCAATGTATTTAAATTGTTCAAATATTTCAAATATTTAAAGAACTTCCAATATTTCAAGTCTATCAAGTATACATATCAATTATTTATGTATTCCAGGTTCTAAAGTATTTAAAGTACATATTCAAATTTTTCATATATTTTTAGTATACAGAGAATTTGAAGTATTTAATTGTTTTGAAGCTATAACATATTTGTAGTATTCTTAGTTTATATGAAAGTATTTCAAGTATTTCAAGTATTAAAATTATTTGAAATAGATCAAATAATTCGAGGGTTTCAAATATTTTTAGTTTATTAACAATTTGAAGGACATGAAGAGTTTCAAGTATTAAAAGCATTCAAAGTTTGTACAAGTATGCAAATATATTAAATATTTAAAGTATTTTAAGTACTTGAATGTATTGAAGTAATTCAAATATTCTTATTTTTTTAAGTATTTAAAGTATATCAAGTATTTCCAATAATTTATGTATCAATGTATTAAAATTGTTCAAATAATTCAAATATTTTAAGTATCTGAAGTATTTAAAGTACATTCAAGTATTTCAAGTATTGCAAGTCATTCAAGAATATCAAGTATTCAAAGTATTCACAGTACTCAAAGGATTATAATATTCAAAGAACTCAACATATTTGAAGTATTTAAATTATTTCAATTATTTTAAGCAATGAAAGTATTTCAAGTGTTTAAGTATTTAAAGTATTTGAAGTTTATCAAGTATTTCAAGAATTTTAAATATTTTAAGTATTTAAAGCACTTCTAGTATTATAAGTATTATAAGTATTTACAGAATTTCAAGTATTTCAAGTTACTTGATAATCTCAAATATTCAAAGTTCTCAACATATTTAAAGTAATCAAATAATTTAAGTATTCAAAGGACTAAAATAATCTTAAGTACTCAAAATATTATAATTGCTTAAATTAATTCAAATATTTGAAATATTCCAGGTATTTCAATAATTTTAAGTATAGAACGGAATTGAAAGTATTCAGTATAAGAAGAAGATCAAGTATGGCAAGTGTAAATATTTTACGTTTTTTAAAGAATTTAAAGTACATTAAGAGTTTCAAGTATTGAATGTATTCAAAGTATCTAAAGTTTTTAAATATTTGTAGTATTTGAAGAATATCAAGTACTTCAAGTATTTAAAGCATTAAAAGTATATCAAGTATTCAAATATTTTTCAACTTTAAAGTATTAAAAGTACTTCAAGTATTTAAAGTATTCAAATTGTTCAAATATTTCAAATATTCCAAATATTTCAAGAATTTAAAGTATATCAAGTATTTAACGTGTTCAATGAATTCAAATTGTTCAAATATTTCAAATATTTGAACAATTTGAAGTACTTCAAATATTTCAAGTCTATCGAGTATACCAAGTATTTCAAGTTTTTAGAGATAATAAAGTATTTAAAGTACATATTAAAATTTTTCATGTATGTTTAGTACACAGAGAAATTTTTAGTTTTTTTAAGTATTTGAGGCATATCAAGTATTTCAATTATTTTAAGCATTCAAGTATTTTAAGTATTCAAATATTTACAGAGTTTCTAGTTTTTAGGATTTTGAAGTATTTGATCATTTTATAGTATTTTAAGTAAATCAAGTATTTAATTAATTTCAAGTATTTCAAGTATTTAAAAGTAAAAAATACTGAAAGTACTCAGTACTTTAAGTATATCGAATAAATCAAGTATATCAAGTATCTCAAATATTCAAAGTTATGAAAATATTTGAAATAATGAAATAATTTAAGCATTTAAATTATGTAAAGTGCTTCAAGTATGTCAAGAATTTTGAGTAATCAAAGGACTAAAATAATGCAAAGTATTCAAAATATTATAATTGTTTAAATTACAAGTATTTCAATCATTTTAAGTCTTGAACGGAATTCAAAGTATTTCTAGTATTTAAAGTACTTCCAGTATTTTAAGTATTTACAAAAAAAATCAATCATGTCAGCACTTTGACGATCAATTACAACTCATAAAACTCGTTTTCAATCGAAATCGAGTGATAAATAGCCCAATAGGAAGTGAAAAATTGTATGAATAGTGAAAATCAGGTAATTGGATGGAGTTAGGAGCGAGTTACTAGAATTTTCCCTACTTTCCATAATTTGAAATTAATTCCAAATTTTTAAAATATCTATACATCGTAAATTATTCAGAACATTTGAATAGCTATAATAATTAAAATGTACACACTCAGATTTTTATGCCGAACTTCGGCAGAATTCTGCCGAAATCAGAACAACTTATCGCTCGGCAGAAAAATATGCCGAATCTCGGCAAAATGTGAGTCATTGTGCCGATTACTCGGTGAAAAATGACAGTTAATTTGCCGAAGTTCGGCATTTTTCTGCCGAAGAAATCAGTTGTTCTGTTTTCGGCAGAATTCTGCCGAGCTCGAAAACCAAAAATGAGTGTGTATGTAAATAATTTAAACTTTTCAGTTAATTGAAATCTTTCGTACACTCCTTTATTGCTTTCAGGACATAGGAATTATAAAAAAAAATACCTAAAATATTCAGAACTCTGAAAAACTTTAACTTCCTTGAAAAAAATCAAGCCTTAGTATTTAGAAAAAGAATTAAAATATGAATGAATGTATTCATGAAAACATTAAATACCGGAAATGTTTTATGCACTCGAAAGAATTGAAGTTGGAATACTTAATAATTTTGGAAATATTTGAAATACCGTCAGTGGGGGTGAGATTGGGTCAAAGTATTTTTTACGGATTTTACCATTTCTCAGGTACTTCTCAATGTAACTAAATTCTGTTAAAAGGGTTGTGCAAGGGACATCTTAAGATGACTTTTCTGAAAAAAATCTCGTTCCTAGAACAAATCCTGTCATTTTAGCAGCTGTCTAAAGTTGAGGTACGTTTTTGGCCAAAAATGACCTCTCGAAAAATCAACTTTATAATTTGTTTGTTGGAATTGATCAAAAAGTACCCAAATGTTTGAAAATCTCTACTTCAAATATTTTAGCATGTCAATACGATTCTCTCGAACAAGAAACACTGTTGGATGACTTGTTTTTACTATGTCTTTGTATTTGAGCATCATTTTAGTTTCATTTGACCCAATGTCACCCCCTCGAAGGGGTGAGATTGGGTCAATTTTCAAACGATTGCCATTTAAGGTAGAGTCCATCAAATTACACCATATTTTGGAAAAATGTTAGTAAACTTTCTAAGAACAATTATACGATAAAAGATTTTCGATGTTATTCAAATTGTTTTTGTTATTAAGAAATTACGAGAGGTGTATCGTTTTTTGACCCATAGTCACCCCCACTGACGGTACTTAATTATTCGGAACTCATGAATAGTTTAATAATTTTTTTTTCTTTTGAAAAACATGAAACACTTTGTAATTGAATTTTTGAAATCTCAGAAAAGACATGAAATTCTTTTAATATTCCGAAAAATTACTCCGAAATCATCAAATACCTGAAACACTTTAATTGCTTGAAATATTTTCAGCATCAAAATTTTACTAAATGTGTTAAGGCCAATGCAATTTTTGGTTAAGTTTTTGTCCCTCGGCTCTGGCCGGGGTCGAGGAGGAGGCAAAAAAAATGAAATAACAAACCATAATGTCAACATTTGTATGTAAAAAGTGTTTTTAAATGCATTTTACACCAGTTCAGACGTTTTGAAATTGAAATTTTCGTGTCGACTTTGAAGGGGGAGGGGAGGGGAGGTCTATCGTTAGCTCTAACGAAGGAAAAACTTGACACTTCTCATCTGCAAAAACTCTTCTGAAGATACCAAAGCTCTAAAGCTAAACCATTTCGTAAAATCATATTTCGAACTGCCTCTACTCACCTGCTCAGTTATATCCAGAAGGTTATGTTTGTCCTACACTTTCACCTTCTTGTTGTCCTGGCCCGCCTCCAATTCTACATTTCCTCGCTAGTCTGTGATCATATGAACCCGAACTGCAGCTAACCCGGGCTCGGTTTAAACGGACAACATGTTCAAACTGTTTGAATTTTCTTTGGATTTTTGATGACTTTTCCAACCTTATGTAAAACATTTTTTTAATTTTTTACATCACTTTTCACTTTTATCACTTCCGGTCTGAATTTCCCAAAATTGTTTTTTTCCTTTCATTAATTCGCACCGTTCCACAACACCCGGTTTTCCCCCCGTTCACCAATCAGTCAATATCAGAAAATCATGCGAGTTCAATTTCAGTTCGCTTCTCCGCGGCCGAATGCGTGCAAATCCCAACCGGCAGCTTTGCCACGTAAGGCCGCCGCGGCTTCTCCCCCCACCAAGCATCCCACCAACCATCCCAGCCCATGGTCCAACACGCCCAACCGAGGAGTGCCGTCGTTCCGCCGATGGCAACCCCAGATAGTGCCCGGGTCTGATGGAACAGATGGCAGGTGTGGCGATCGGTTCCACGGTCGGTCGTACTATTGGCCACGCCTTGACCGGCATGTCCTCCGAAAGCGGCACCGGTTCCGCAGCAGGAAGCGTCTCCAGTCCCGCAATACGCTGCAGCTGCGGAAGCGAACGCCGGTGGGTCGTGTTCGCGGAAGATTTAGCAGTTGTCCGGTCCGGCAAGAAATAACACTTTGTCCGCAGTCCGCACACGGCACCGGTATTTATGGGAAAAAATCACGACCGCTTTTCCTTTTCTTTAATTTTTACAACATGTCGATACAACACGTACCAACAACCTGAACATGGTCCCCACCATGTTCCAGATTCCACGTAAACCGATCAAAAGGATTTGCAGACGGCACCTGCAGTCGCGGTAGAGAAAATGCAAACATTGAAAATTTGGCTAAGTCCGATTTTGACAGCTCGGTTTTACGTCACCAGTGCAATATTTCAGCTTTTCTCAGCAGCTTCCGCCTTTCACCGCATGGTGGCGTCGTATTTTGAGCCATGCGACCCCTTTTTTTAGAAATGCGAACTAATTTAGCTCGACTCGGATTTTGGCTGTTTTACTGGGTAGGTTGGAACTGGTGGATCGTTTAGCCATGAACCCGTGTTGCTCCTGCGCAATGTAGCTGGAGCACTGGAACTTGATGAAGTCCAAAACAATCTGCTCAAACAATTTACTTGTTGCGCAAAGAGCGGCGATGCCACGATAGTTGCGAACATCACGTTTTGGCCCCTTCTTGTGTACCGGGAAAACGAAAGATTTCTTCCAACAAGACGGGAACACACCAGTACGAAGCGAGAGGTTGAACAAGAGAGACAATGGTGCTGCTAAGCTGTCCCCACATTTCTTCAGCACTAGGGCGGGAACGCCATCTGGACCACAACTTGTAGATCCTTTCAGGCGCAAGCAAGCTCGGCGGACCGCATCAGGATTCACAAACGGATGTTGTCCAATCGGAGGGCGAACTGGGACGTTGTTGGCAGCCTTAGAGATGATCGCGTCGTCTACGATCTCGTCGTTGAAAACACTGCTGAACTGGGAGCGGAATAAATCGCAGATATCCTCCGGGTTCGTCGCTTCGGTGTCATCACGAACCATCACGGTTGGTAGGCCGGATTCTTTCCTCTGCTCGTTGACGTGGTTCCAGAATTTCTTGGGGTCCCGTTTCAAGCGATTCTGGATGGAGTGTAGGTGCTGATGGTATAACCGATTGTTCAGGTGGCTGTATCGGTTACTAGCTGCCCAGAAAAAGTTTCTCCAGCGGTCGGTTGGATGTTTTGAGTACTTCCTAAGCGCAGCCCGTTTTGCTGTCTTTAAGATCCGTAGGCGCTCGTTTGTCCATGGTGGATATCTAGCGGGTTGTCGCTCCTTCCTGGGCACGAACGTGTCGATTGCTTGACGTAAGATGTTCATCAGAGTTTCGGCAGCTCCATTCGCGTCGAGGTTATGCAGCAAATCGTTCCAGTTGATGTTATTCAGGTAGACACACATACCAGCAAAGTCAGCGTTGTTAAAATCGTGGAAAAAGCTGCAGCTTGAAGCTCGAAAGGCATGAATTTTACATGAAATTGATACCAGTAGGGGACAATGGAAACGATCTATTTTTACAAGCGGCTGTGGAGCAGGTAGGAGACTACAGCAAGTTGGTGTGTCAGAGCTAACGAAACATAGATCTAGCACGTTGTTAGAGATGTTGGGGATATCATTCAACTGTTTTAAGTTAGCTACAGAGTAGTCGTCCAAAACATCCAGTTTAAGCTGATTCGTTGGAGTGTTGGCGAGGTTCGGTATGAGCTTGTTTGTCGGACTACGCGTCCAGCGGAGAGCAGGAAAATTAAAATCACCAATGATCATAACACTATCGTTAATTTTCATCATGGATGTCACCCAGGCCAGGGAATCTCTGTGTTGTTCGATCAGCGGCCGATCATTGTCACGTTTCGGGGGGATATAAACTACACAAATGAACAGCGTTGATGTAGCAAGTGGAACATTGACCCAGACCTGTTCGGGAATTGAACAATTTGGTGGAAACAGCTGGCGTGGCTTCAGAGCGGATCGAATAGCAAGTAGAACACCACCCCCTGACATTTTATCGCTATTGACAGAGGTGCGATCGGAACGGAACACTTCGTATTCGGGGCCGAAAAGCTGACTGGATAGAGTGTCAGCTGTCAGCCACGTTTCAGTAAAGGCGTACATATCGTAAGATGCATCAGAAATGGCGAGTGAGTGCTGAGCGATTGTAGTGTTTAAGCCACCAATGTTCTGGTAAAAAAGGAGCAGATTCGTTTCTAGGGCTGGAGGGACCTTAACTCGTTCCGTAGGTTTGGGTACAACTGGTACTGCGGTATCATCGGGAATGGTGTCAGGTATGGTGGCAACGGAGGATGCGGCAAGCGGAAGCCCGATGGAAAAGGAGTCTGGCCGTGGAAGGGTGGTAGATTGGTATTTCGTGTGTTCGGTACTGCACTTGGTAGGACATCTCGATCTCGAGAGGGAACGGTCGATCGTGTACGAGGAGGGCCGTTAGATTTGGATTTGGTACTGGCGATTGCACGCGTGCGGTTTTCCGTGAACGGTTGAATAGTTACGCCTTCAGGCCAAAAAGTGTGTGTGTTTACAATGGTTTCAATCGAATCTGGCACGGTTATTTTGAACGACAAAAATGACAAAGGCCTACCGTTTGATTTGTTGTTGCTTACGAGCTTGTTACATACTATCTGGTCTGGGTCACAGTTTGTTTTGCTTTGTATATACCTGATGATATTGGCAGATTTTTCGTGTGGTTGAAAACGTGTAACATAATACCATTTCTGAGTTGAATCGGTGGATGCACTTGCGGAGGCAACTGCAAGATTGATAGTGGCTGTTTGTTGAGCGTTTGCAGTGGCGGCAGTTTGTAAAGCCTGCTGGGTGGCGACCTGCTCGGCGGCGGCTTGCTGTGCGGCGGCCTGCTGGGCGGCGGCTTGCTGTGTGGCGGCATGCTGGGCTGCGGCCTGCTGTGCGGCGGCCTGCTGGGCGGCGGCTTGTTGGGCGGCGACCTGTTGGGCGGCGGCTTGTTGGGCGGCGACCTGTTGGGCTGCGGCTTGCTGTGTGGCGGCATGCTGGGCTGCGGCTTGCTGGGCGGCGACCTGTTGGGCTGCGGCCTGCTGGGCGGCGGCTTGCTGTGCGGCGGCTTGCTGGGCTGCGGCCTGCTGGGTGGCGGCTTGCTGGGCGAGTTGCCGAGCAGAGGCGGCATGCTGAGCAGAGGCGGCATGCTGAGCAGTGGCGAGTTGCTGAGCAGAGGCGGCGTGCTGGGCAGTGGCGGCATACTGAGCAGAGGCGGCATGCTGAGCAGTGGCGGCGTGCTGGGCAGTGGCGAGTTGCTGAGCAGTGGCGGCATGCTGAGCAGAGGCGGCATGCTGAGCAGAGGCGGCATGCTGAGCAGAGGCGGCATGCTGAGCAGTGGCGAGTTGCTGAGCAGAGGCGGCGTACTGGGCAGTGGCGGCATACTGAGCAGAGGCGGCATGCTGAGCAGTGGCGGCGTGCTGGGCAGTGGCGAGTTGCTGAGCAGTGGCGGCATGCTGAGCAGAGGCGGCATGCTGAGCAGTGGCGAGTTGCTGAGCAGAGGCGGCGTACTGGGCAGTGGCGGCATACTGAGCAGTGGCGGCGTGCTGGGCAGTGGCGAGTTGCTGAGCAGTGGCGGCTTGCTGAGCGGTGGCTACTTGCGACGCTGAATCTGCTTGCGTAGAGATCTGTTGTGGAGCAGTCAGCTGAAGAGTGCCGAGCTGGTCGGCGGCTAGCTGAGATGAGATTTTTGGCGAGGCGGGTGGGTTGGTTTGCTCGGTTGGTGCAGTAGAATATCCAGCGGAGAACTCCGCCGCAAGGGCTGCAACTTCTAGAGCAACCTTGGAGGCCGCGTCGAAGAGGGGGTCAGAACAAAACTGTTCCGTGTCAACAGCGAGATGGTCATTGGAGTCTGAAACGGGAGGGACTGTAATATTGGAAGCAGCAGTTTGGTTAACTGAAACGTCAACTCTCGTGATTTTCTCCGGCTGCGATAATGATTGTCTGGATAAACTGCTCGAACGTGGTCGTTTCTCGCCATTCATGGCGGATTCGAAAATTTCGGTGAAGTTCAGAGGATCGTTGCCTCCGGCTACGGTGTCAAGGTCAGGAACAGGTGGGCGGATGGTACTGCAGTTGGGTCGAGAGCACAAGGTCCTGGTTAGTTGGCTCAAGATCTGAACTGTATCCAGGAGGGCGCCAACTAATTTCATCGTCGATGTTGTCCGTTGTAGGATAAGATCCATGGTGTTGCTGTTAGATGTTGCTTTCCGTTTTACAGGGTCACGGCATTTCGAACACAACCAGCAAACGCCGGTGGAATCCCGTAGTGGTTTAAAGACGGTATTGTCCAGATTAGCACATTTTATATGCAAGCTGGCTGAACAGAATTCGCATCGAACGCGAGGCGAGCGATTGGCCGCTTTGCCAAGGCAAACATCTGCGTCGCAATTGCTCGATTTTGTCATTTCGATGCGTTGGATTGTTGTTGTTTGGAAGCGAAAAATACTATAGCGGGTCCGGGTGCGTGAGGGAGCGAGAAAGAGTGTATCGTTGGGAGACACTCGCAAGTTGTGATGTGTAATTAAACGACACGAAATCACTTTATCGCGTAAATTACACCTATCTATCACAGTGTCCTGTTAAATCCTTCACTAGTTTGCACCAAAATAGTACTCGCGAAGAAAAACGGTTAGTTTTACACTTGAAAAAAGCGATTTTAAAAGCGCGCATATGAAAGAGTTGTTTACGTTTACGCACAATGGGAGTTATTGAACCTCACCCAATTTTTGATATATTATGTAAAATTGTTCGAGGAATCCGTTAAAAATATTTTCAGATATAGGCTCTTTGGTCCAGACACCGTCAAAACGGAATTTGATGTTTTCATAAGACTTTTTCAAATGTTAGGCTAGATTTTTGAAACTCCACATTATTTTTTCTTGAAAGTCCAACTTAGCATCTTTCATTTGCGCCCTAGACAGCTAAAATCGGTTGAAATGGAGCGAAGTTATGATTTTTTGAAAAAAGTGGTTTTTGTGAAAATCTACGAAAATGGCCATTTTTCGGACCACCCTAACACGGCGTAGGCCACCCTAATGGCCAAACAAAAAAATACGGGTCTAATTATTTTGGCCAAGGAACCCCCAGAAAAATTTTGAGCCCGATCGGAGAACTTTTATTTTTTTTCTTTAACTTTCATATGGAACTGCTGTATATATACAGCAATTCCCCACGAAAACAGCATGGAAAAAAACAAAAGTCCTCGGATTGGGCTCAAAATATTTCTGGGAGTTCCCTGGCCGAAATAATTAGACCCGTATTTTTTGTTTGGCCATTAGGGTGACCTACGCCGTGTTAGGGTGGTCTGAAAAATGGCCATTTTCGTCGATTTTCGTAAAAACCACTTTTTTCGAAAAATCATAACTCCTCGCCATTTTAACCGATTTCAATTGTCTTATACGCAACTGAAAGGTGATAAGTTGGGCTTTCAAAGAAAAATAGTAAGAAGTTTCAAAAATCTAGCCTAACATATGAAAAGAGCGTATGAAACTTTAAAATGCCGTTTTGACGGTGTCTGGACCAAAGAGCCTATGTCTGGAAATATTTTTATCAGATTCCCCGGACATTTTTACATAACATACTAAAAAATGGGAGGAGTTCATTTACAGGATTCCGAGATATGATTTTTTGAAAATAAAATCCGTGTTTTTCGACGCGCCACGCGTAAAAACCGGAAAATGACGAATTCGGCAAAAAATTAACTTTTTTCACTAAAACTGCGATAACTTCAAAATTTCAGCAATGACCTATACATGTCTGGGTACCAAAAGTTGCGTCTTTTAAATACAAAAATTTTGGTACCATAACATCTATAGGTCATCGCTGAAATTTTAAAGTTATCGCCGTTTTAGTGAAAAAAGTTGATTTTTTGCCAATTTCGTCATTTTCCGGTTTTTGCGCGCGGCGCGTCAAAAAACACGGATTTTTTTTTCAAAAACTCATATCTCGGAATCCTGTTAATGAACTCCTCCCATTTTTTGGTATGTTATGTAAAAATGTCCGGGGAATCCGATAAAAATATTTCCAGACATAGACTCTTTGGTCCAGACACCGTCAAAACGGCATTTTAAAGTTTCATTCGACCTTTTCATATGTTAGGCTACATTTTTGAAACTTCTTACTATTTTTCTTTGAAAGGCCAACTTATCACCTTTCATTTGCGTATAAGACAATTAAAATCGGTTAAAATGGCGAGGAGTTATGATTTTTCGAAAAAAGTGGTTTTTGCGAAAATCGACGAAAATCGCCATTTTTCAGACCACCCTAACACGGCGTAGGTCACCCTAATGGCCAAACAAAAAAATACGGGTCTAATTATTTCGGCCAGGGAACCCCCAGAAAAATTTTGAGCCCGATCCGAGCACTTTTGTTTTTTTTTTCATGCTGTTTTCGTGGGGAATTGCTGTATATATATATATATAAAAGAAATAAAAAAAACATGCAGAAATTATGTTTATCATGACAAATAACTTTTCTAAAAAAAAGTCATAATGTTTTCCTTTCATGGACAAAATGGCCAAGCAAAAATCAAACATCTCTTGTTTGTTTTACTTCAAACAACTCAATGTTTTCAAACATTTGGAATTAACATCATGTCACAATCAGTCTTACATGTTTTGATATTTAACCTTCTAACACCCATTGTTACACCAGTGCTCCATTTTTCTTTTACTACATATTGTAATTTCTTGTATACCAGATATTTAACGAATTGAAATAATTCTTCTTGCACGAAACTATTTTAAAAATGTTAAGATACCAATTTGATTTGCAACTCATTAGATCATGGTAAAGAAAAACGTAAAAATTCTCAATTTAATATATTTTTTTATGAAATAACTCCAAATATTCTTGAAAAAGCATACTTAATTTTCCCCTAGCTTCAAAAATTAATATTATCTGATATCAAAGTGTCTGATAATCTGATTAATTGTATATGAGCTATAAATTTAATTTAATTGAACAAAATCATCTTCATTTATTTTTGTCTGAGCATCTAAAAAATGGTTCCAAAAAGTATAGAAAATGTGTACTTTTGCTTAAATTCCGGGAATTCCCGGGAAGTTTACAAA
Source organism: Culex pipiens pallens (assembly GCF_016801865.2). Taxonomy (NCBI): domain Eukaryota; kingdom Metazoa; phylum Arthropoda; class Insecta; order Diptera; family Culicidae; genus Culex; species Culex pipiens. The sequence continues at coordinate 146,030,247 of NC_068939.1, forward strand.
TTTCCCGGGAAACGGGAAATATATTTTTTCGGGAAATCCCGGGAATTCCCGGGAAATTTTTTCCCGGGACGGGAAATTGAACGCTCTAGTCCAAAGCAGATTTTTGATTTGGTCTTATTTCCATTAATTTATTTTGATAAAAATTAAATACGCATTTCAGAAACTTGAAATACCTACTTAAAAGTGTCAAGGTTCATTTCTCGGGTTAGTTTTCAAACGGTCCTAGCACCAGTTGTAAATAAAGCCGTTTTTCGGTCGGTTCTCGTTCGATTTACGAATTATCAAATTCATATTGTTTTGAACTATTTATTTGCACGTTTTTCAAATGCTCTTCACTGAAAAACAATGAAAATTTGGTTTATTTCAGAGGAAAAATCAAATAAGTGTCAGTTGTTTGCAAACTAATCAGAGATTTGTATTTTTACAAATAAGTGACGACATTTACACATAGCATGATTTCACTTCACCGTTAAGACATTTATTATAGTTTGTGAAAAAACACTGCACGTCAAATATATAAAACGTTATGAAAAATTAATCTTGTTGACCATACTATTTTTTCTTCTTATAAATGTTTAAAAAATCAATGATTAAACATACATTTCAACTACACGGCACGACTTATCAATCACATGTTAATGCAAGTTTTATTTAAACCGCAATTTTTGGATAGCATAAAAACCAATCTAAAAAGGCAAAAAAACTAAATTCTAAACTGCATCAACCAATAAATCAGAACAACTATAAATTTCAACTTCCAACGTTTTTGCATTTTATTTTCCAGTTGCACCAAAACTCCGAAATACACTCCCCCTTTTTTCTAAACCATTTGATACTGCATATTTTTATCACACCTCACATTAAATTTATCACATCCACCGTGTGCACCGTCGCTATTGTTTGCCTTCCAGTCCGTCACACCATGAAACTCAACCAAGCGCGTAAATCGTACTCAACACTTGGGCGTAAACAACCGTTGAACGCAAACTGCTGGGTGCTTCAGAACTTGGCAAGTTCTGCGTAGCACGCACCATGTTCACTTCAATGGAGTGCTTTTTTTTGAAAATCTGCTGACTCAATTAGACACTTCCGTGTGAATTCAGCGAATTTGCTCTGGGTTGATGCTCCAGAGGGAACCACATACTTGCTCGATGTCCAACCTGGTCTGAGGGTTCAGATCGGTGCAGTACTGCGCCGCCGACGAGGCCCTGCGAATGAAATGAATTCGGTGGGTGTTAGAAGTTTGATTAGGAAGTTCAGGAAGTTCCTCTGTGAGAAGGCAAAAATAAAAATAACCTGATAATATTCCGTACCGATTCTCACTGGATGAGTCATGAAGCGCCGACAGGCCGGTTCCGCTGGCGAGATGTACTACCGTTGCCACAACCAAAACAACCAACCGCTTCATGGTGAATTCCACTTAGAACTTGCGCACCGCCAAAAAAAAAGCCGCAACTTCACCTTTGGTGGTCACCCCCGTTGTTTTACTTCTTTCTTTTTTTTTTGGGAGAAGGTAATTCGAGACTAATTAAATTAAGGTTCACTTCGCTTAGCCGGTCTTTTTCCACCAGGACACACACAAAAAAACAACTTTGATCCGCTTCCAGAACACTTGCCAGTGACGACGACCGAACCGTTCGAACTGCGACCGACGACTAAACGTAGAGTTCGAAACTATCGCCACATTTGGGTCCCCCCTTTTTTTCGTCCGGACGGGCCAGACTCTCCCGACTTCGCGGAGTGCTGATGATGTGCACAAACGAAACGAGTTGTAGTTGTTGGGATGAGCTGGGAGATTGTGGGGAACTGCAAATTTCAAATAACCTACAAAAGTAAATCCAACGTTAGCTGAAAGCAAACTTTCCCCAGGCTCTCCTAAGCTTTAGGATCGTCACTATGTTCGCCAACGACGATGTGCTGACGGTAGCGACTAGTATAGGTTCTGAGTGCGATACTCCCTCGCCAGTCGATCCATGGGACCATGCTTTTGCGAGCGCGCGGTTTGAAATGTGTACATTTTTCGCGCCACTCTTGTTTTGCACGGCGAACTAACCCTTGATACTGTTTTCACTGGACAATAGTTTGCTATCAAAACATCTGAAAAATATTTGTTTGTATTTACTTTGAACTTCTACTTCTATGTTGTTTCTCATTTTTAATAAGTTTAAAAAAATCTTAAAACGAACTCAGATGCTTTTAAGAATAATCTGGTAAAATACAAAAAAAAATATTTATTACAATTTATTTCATCCAATGATTTCTAATAACCCGATAATAAACAACTAGCCTCCTTCGCATAACTTGTTGTAAACATTAGTTTATAACCTGGTCTATTAGAGCGTCAAATTTCCCGTCCCGAGAATAAATAATTAATCAGGTTATCACAAATTATGTTATCAGAATTATTCCTGATAATATTAATTATTGAAACAACTGGGAATAGACCTTGCTTAATGAGTATTAAATTATTACAATTAGGTAAACTTTGAACAGATTGATGTTATTTCATCAAAACAATATTAACTCCTTACTTCCAAATTAAAATTGAGATTTTTTTACGTTTTTGTTTACCATGATCAAATGAGATGAAAATCGAATTTGTTCAAAAAGAATTAATTCAATTGGTTGAATACCTAGTACTAGAGAAATTACAATTTGAAGTTAAACCAAGTTAAAACCAAGATCATAACAATTTTCAATAAATTTAAAATTTCCCGGGATTTCCCGGGAAATTGGCTGAAAATTTCCCGTTTCCCGGGAAATTTGTAACCCCGGGAAATTTGTAACCCCGGGAAATTGGACGCTCTATGGTCTATGTAACCTGAGCTGGACAATCATCATAAATTCAGTGTTGGCATTCTCGTACCCTCGCGAGAAAAAAAATCATCTCTCTCGAGTTCTCGACGCGAGTCCCGAGCTGCCGAGAGCAACTCGCTGATTGCCCGTTCTCTCCGCCGCTCACGATCGAGCTAGCTCGCGAGAAATACAAAAAATTGGCAACGAAGAAAAAACAGCACAACTATTTAAGTTACCCCTCTTTATTAACTTTTTCACTGAGATCTTTTCAAACACGTACGAAGCAAAATGATCATCGTTCGGTCAAAACGTTCATCGTTTGTGCAAAACGAGATAGAATTGAGAGAAAAACTTCAATTTCCGGTCTCTTTTCGCTCAATTTTCTTCCATTTATCGTCGAATTCCTTCATTTTCTTGACATTCGCGTCCTATTTCCTGCTTCCTGATTCCTATTTACATGCATTGGAGTTCATTGTTCATGAAAGTGAGTTCATTTTAAGTGCTCGTTTGAAAACTTACCAATGAAATCGAGAATACCATCGTGTCGTTCGCATTCAGAAACCTGATAAACAAATTGCCATCTTGGAACGAATGGCAAGCACAAGGCGCTCGGGAGCGCTCTCGTCGAGAGCGAGAACGCGAGCGCGAGCGAGGAGAGAAAATGACTACAAGTTCTCTCCCTCGCCCGCGAGTGAGAAAAGTTTTCCTTCTTCTCACTCGAATCCCTTGATTTCATGCAATTAAAGTTTTTTTAAGAAATTACAATAACAATGAGAACTTAAATATGAAATATGACAAACATGAGCAATGAACACGAAACGTATTGTTTTTGAATTAATAATTAGACGAAATAATAACAAGATGTTTTCTTGTAAATAAATAATTATTAGAGAAATAAATAGGGGGTGAGGGGGTAATATGCACCCCCTAAGGGAAAACTGTGATTTCTGAACCATTACAGCATTACTGTGGAAGAATTTTGTTTGATGTTCTAAAACAACTATTATTATTTGTCATCCATGAGCATGAGCATGAGCATGAGCATGGTTGACTGCCAATGAGCTGCTACTCCGTTATTGACAGATCAGCTGAAGTTAAACAATGAATCAAAAATGATCAGTGGGAGCCAACCATACGTTCACTGTTTAACCTCTGAAGATCCCTACTTTATTAGTCAATACCGGCTCCCTCCCAAGAAGCCTGCAGTTCAACGAAAGGGAGGAATGTTAGTCCGATAGTTGAAGTTGCAGACTCATCAAGCACACAGTTTTTCGCTATATACTTGTTGATACCGCTTGAGACCGTTGAATCCACAGCATCTCCTTCAAGCATCACGTGATTATTATTTTTTTGGGTTAGTAGGATAAGGTATTGGAGCAATTCTCTACGAAATCGGTCTTTTTTCTTCAATTTTAATTTTTGTATTTTTTAATCCGGCTGAAACTTTTTTGGTGCCTTCGGTATGCCCAAAGAAGCCATTTTGCATCATTAGTTTGTCCATATAATTTTCCATACAAATTCGGCAGCTGTCCATACAAAAATGATGTATGAAAATTCAAAAATCTGTATCTTTTGAAGGAATTTTTTGATCGATTTGGTGTCTTCGGCAAAGTTGTAGGTATGGATACGGACTACACTGGAAAAAATAATACACGGTAAAAAAAAATTTGGTGATTTTTTTATTTAACTTTTTATCACTAAAACTTGATTTACAAAAAAACACTATTTTTAATTTTTTTTATTTTTTGATATGTTTTAGAAGACATAAAATGCCAACTTTTCAGAAATTTCCAGGTTGTGCAAAAAATTACTGACCGAGTTATGAATTTTTTAATCAATACTGATTTTTTCAAAAAATCGAAATTTTGGTCATAAAAATTTTTCAACTTCATTTTTCGATGTAAAATCAAATTTGCAATCAAAAAGTACTTTACTAAAATTTTGATAAAGTGCACCGTTTTCAAGTTATAGCCATATTTAAGTGACTTTTTTGAAAATAGTCGCAGTTTTTCATTTTTTTAAATTAGTGCACATGTTTGCCCAGTTTTGAAAAAAATATTTTTGAAAAGCTGAGAAAATTCTCTATATTTTGCTTATTCGGACTATGTTGATACGACCTTTAGTTGCTGAGATATTGCAATGCAAAGGTTTAAAAACAGGAAAATTGATGTTTTCTAAGTTTCACCCAAACAACCCACCATTTTCTATCGTCAATATCTCAGCAACTAATGGTCCGATTTTCAATGTTAATATATGAAACAATTGTGAAATTTTCCGATCTTTTCGAAAAAAATATTTTTGGAATTTTCAAATCAAGACAAACATTTTAAAAGGGCGTAATATTGAATGTTTGGCCTTTGTGAAATGTTAGTCTTGATTTGAAAATTCCAAAAATATTTTTTTCGAAAAGATCGGAAAATTTCACAAATGTTTCATATATTAACATTGAAAATCGGACCATTAGTTGCTGAGATATTGACGATAGAAAATGGTGGGTTGTTTGGGTGAAACTTAGAAAACATCAATTTTCCTGTTTTTAAACCTTTGCATTGCAATATCTCAGCAACTAAAGGTCGTATCAACAAAGTCCAAATAAGCAAAATATAGAGAATTTTCTCAGCTTTTCAAAAATATTTTTTTCAAAACTGGGCAAACATGTGCACTAATTTAAAAAAATGAAAAACTGCGACTATTTTCAAAAAAGTCACTTAAATATGGCTATAACTTGAAAACGGTGCACTTTATCAAAATTTCAGTAAAGTACTTTTTGATTGCAAATTTGATTTTACATCGAAAAATGAAGTTGAAAAATTTTTACGACCAAAATTTCGATTTTTTGAAAAAATCAGTATTGATTAAAAAATTCATAACTCGGTCAGTGATTTTTTGCACAACCTGGAAATTTCTGAAAAGTTGGCATTTTATGCCTTCTAAAACATATCAAAAAATAAAAAAAATTAAAAATAGTGTTTTTTTGTAAATCAAGTTTTAGTGATAAAAAGTTAAATAAAAAAATCACCAAATTTTTTTTACCGTGTATTATTTTTTTCCAGTGTAGTCCGTATCCATACCTACAACTTTGCCGAAGACACCAAATCGATCAAAAAATTCCTTCAAAAGATACAGATTTTTGAATTTTCATACATCATTTTTGTATGGACAGCTGCCGAATTTGTATGGAAAATTATATGGACAAACTAATGATGCAAAATGGCTTCTTTGGGCATACCGAAGGCACCAAAAAAGTTTCAGTCGGATTAAAAAATACAAAAAAAATCGAATGACCGAAATCCTAGAGAACTGCTCATTGGCTTTTCGATGCCTCCCGAGCTACGATGCTATGGGGAGGACTTTCATAACAGACCCGTCGACGAGCCTTCCGAGCAACGATGCTATGGGAAGGTCTTTTTGGTTTACACACAAAGTCACTCACACACAATTATTTCACTCCACTATTAATTAATCCAAAATGTCAGAGCGTTTTTCGATCATTATATAGAAATGGTTTTTTCACCATAAAAAATTAAACCTTATTCAAAAAATTATACACAATTTACCCGACGCCGTGCCTTCCGATCAACGATGATATAGGAAGGGCTTTAAAAATCACAAAACAATTAATTAAGATCTCAAAAAAAAAAACACAAAAAACACCAATTACTCAACGAAAATTATGCTCAAGACACAAATAATTCAGTAAGTCATGCTATTATTCGATCACCACAATCACTCACCCCTAACGAACAGCGACACAAAAGCACACAAAAAAATTAACCTGCATAATCACGATTTCGCGTCCCCACTTCCAGCGCACCAATCACAACTATTATTATTTGTCATCCATGTGAAAAAAGTCTTTAAAAAAACACAAAATTGCTCGAAAATATCAAATTTCTAAAAACATTTTTGATTCATTTCAAACAACCATGCGGGGCAAAATGCACCGGGTAAAAGGAGTTTTCACTAGTCACCACTAGATGACACCGATGAGCTTCACAGCGGTGCATTTTGCCCCGACCACGCTCATTGCAGAAAATTTAATCAAAAAGGCATTTTTTGATGTTTTTGAACTTTTATATCTACAAAATAATGAAGATTATGGCAAAAACTATATACCTCAACACTTACAATATCAATAAATGCTTTTTATATTGTCCAAAAATCATAATGAAAGTTCAATGAAAACACAACATTTTATAGTTTTACAGGGTGATCACTCAAATTCCATTTTTTTTAAAATCTCGACTTTTTCCCGACTTTTTTCCAGACTTTTCCAGAATGCTTAAATAATAGGCATTTCTTATCTAAAGAATGATTTCAAACAAAAAACTTTCTATAAGAACAGTCAATATAAACCAGCGAAAAAAAAATCACAATCATTTAAAAAGAAAATCTAAAAAAAACTTTAAAAAACTAAACAATAAATAAAAAACACTTCAAAAATGGAATTTCATTATTATCATTCAGAGTAGAAACACAAACAATTAGTCTTTGAAAAAATAATCGAAAGTTCAACAATACTTATAACTTCCATGTTATTTTTTAAATTGGCAAACGTATAGTTTTTGATACTTCGTTTCAACTGAAAATGACAAAAAGTTAAAGATAACTGAACTTAAAATAGCGTTCCAATTTTTCAAAACTTCATCATCATTATGATTGAAACATAATTGCTGTTATTATTCATTCAAAGGATTTAGAAAAATGTCAAGGAATTCATAAAATTTAATTTCAATTTTGTAATTTTTGATATTAAATTTTCTAATCAATTTTAATTTATCTAGTGGTCAGTATTTAACTTTTTTTTCAATGCAAATTAAGTTTGATATGATTTTATGTTTCCCACTTATTTTAATCAAAATAATTGAAGAAACAATTTTTTTAAACAATTTTGCAATAACTAAAAATTTCTTGGATTATTTTTTTTTTGCAATTTCAATATTTTCTTTATGTTTTCAAAACGTAAAAAAAAAATCAATTTTGGATTTTATTCGATATTAAGGTTTTCCGAAAACTGAAAATCAAGCTTTATCTACGGTAGGTAATTTAGCCATACTCACAAAATAAAGGTCAAGGGCAAAATTTGGAAAAAATATTTTAAATTCAAAAATCAAAAATCAAATTATTCGCTCTACAGCATTGCCTTGGCGTTCTCGATTACGAGATTCCTACTCGAAACTTGGTGTCCGAAGGCTTGATTGTTGAGGCAATTGCAAACCTCTTTTTACACCTAAGCTTCCATCCACCCCAGGATTCGAACTGACGACCTTTGGATTGTTAGTCCAACTGCCTACCAGCGACTCCACCGAGGCAAGACCCAGGGAGACGACTCCTACACCTGGACTGAGCTAACGACCTAACCTTTCTTTTTAGGTTAGTCCGGGGCCAACATTTACTTCCCTGTCCGACGGAAGGCGTGATCAGACAAATCTCGCCTCAAAATTTGCCACCGGGACCTTCTGGGATCAAACCCAGGCCGACTGGGTGAGAGGCTAAATGAATTTAGTTAAACAATTAAAAATATTCACCAAAAAAAACCATTGCCAAACACAAGTTGGAATCTGTTACCAAATATCCAATTATGTGACTAAATGAAATAGAATCATAATTCTAAGCTGGCCATTATGTTCTATTTTTATATTAGTTTTTCATTAACTTTACCTCTTGTTTGATGAACAAAAATTAAAGCGATCATTTGATTCATAAAAAAATATTATGAAAATCTGTGTCAAAGACTCCAATTTTCATTAAGATTTTGAATGCCTTTAACAGCTTTTCAGCTTTAACAGCTTGAAATAGTGAAAAGAACCTTAAATTTAAAGTAAGTTATTAAAGCAGAAATGAGTGAATTCAATTTGAAAATTTTGATTTTTGGCGGATTTTGGCGAATTCGCAACTTTTTCCCGACTTTCCCGATTTCCCGACTTGAGTGGCCACCCTGAGTTTTACAAATAACTTAAGCTGTTTTTATAATGCGATGCTCATATTTTTCCAGCATGGTTTAGCAATGTTTTGCTTTCTATTTCTAAGATTTTTTCCCCGGAAAATTCTTCCAAATACCGAGAAAAGCAGGGGGTGCATTTTGCCCCGGGGTGAATATTACCCCCTCTTCCCCACCAAGGGATAGACCCTTCTGTTATAATGCATTGCACAGTGTTCGGAATGGCAAAATTAAGTGGAATAAATTGATAACTCCTTTATTTGACGTCCTAGCCAAATCGTGTCTTCCGAAGAGTTGTTGTACTTGATAACGACCTTGCAGGGTCGATCGATCAATTTACCCTTCAATTTACCGATTATTACCATGTTTTGAATAAGATTCCGCTTAAAAATTATAAATAAATTGATTAAAAACCGTCAAATTCAGATTGAGATATCTTAAAATAGACACCGATAGACACGGAGATATTTTCAGGAAATGCAGTTGAAAATGTGTACTTTCAGGTGCATTGTTCGGTTTTGCGCCAAAATGCGCCTTTTTAAAAACATAGCAACTTGAAAATAGGCTCAAAATCACTTAAAAAAGGATATAACTCCTTAATAAAGGCTCAACACATTTTGCGGTCTTCGGCAAAGATGCGGAATTTTATGTCATAAACAACTTTTCACAACATAGTAGGCCGCTAAAATGCTAACATTTTAAGTTATCACCAAAAACGTGTTTTTTTTACCATTTTTGCAAAAATGACGTATATCTCGAGTAGATTAAGAGCTACAAACTTGGTGCCTTCGACAAACTTTCATGAAATTTTCTTCTCTGCAACTTTGCCGAAGACACCAAAGCCCTACAACGTCATCCAACAAAGTTAGTTTTTGGTTGAAACCCTTAACTTCAAAAGATAGCCCTTATCAAGTACAACAACTCTTCGGAAGACACAATTTGGCTAGGGCGTCAAATAAAGGAGTTATCGATTTATTCCACTTAATTTTGCCATTCCGAACACTGTGCATTGTTTCACTGCTACTACATTTGCACTTGCTTTGAAAAAGACAATAAACAACAAACAAACAAAAAACTACCAAAACAAAATAAGCGATCGTGAAATGCATCACTAGCAACCAAAATGCTGTTGGGAATAACTGTTTTTAAATAGCTCAATTTTAAAATTCTTACATCAACTAACAGAAAAGGCTCGCAATCAACTCCGTTTTGCTAGTTTTCGTGAAAGTTACTCAACATTCAAGTCCCTGTATCTCACAGTGCATGCAACCACACTTTATTAACAAATTAAATGCGACAACATACGGGTTGCGGTACAACAACACACCTAATTACGATAACAATCAACTTTTTGATGTTCCAACTCCAACGTGGATAATGAAAAAAAGCCGACAGAAGCAAGTGTAAGTGAAACCGGCGTTTTTGTTGCCTTACCTTTCCCCACACCAACAACACGACGAGGTGGCCGAGTGGTTAAGGCGTTGGACTGCTAATCCAATGGGCTCTGCCCGCGTGGGTTCGAATCCCATCCTCGTCGACTCATATTTTAGTTAAGAATTATTTAAATAGTTTGAGATTTAGAAAAGCTGTGCTCAAAAAAAGGTGGGGAGATTGCGGTTTTTGTAATAAAAGAAGTATTGATGATTTCTAAAACAAAGATTTCTAGATTTCTGTTGCACCCTTTTTGCGCACCAACAGGTTAACCTAACCAGCTTAATCATGGAATCAAAATAGGTCAAAGGTCTTCACTGCACAGCTTGAGCTCGTCCTAATTGAATCTTTAACCGTAAACTCCGTGGGGTTGGATGAGGCTAAATTAAAACATTTAACTTTTATCACCACCTTCTGCCCAGCTGGTCCTAAATCTTTCTTAACCAAAGAAAGAAAGTGCCCCGGAGAGGGGCCAACAGATTGGTCGTAATTACAAGCGTTAGGAATTCTGGTGCCAAACTATACCAACCTTATTCCCGGCCAGCTTTGGGTGATGACTGCTACTTCTGACGAGAGAGATAATTGTTCTAATCATCCAATTAACAAACTTCGGAAGGCCCCGCGGACGAATATGGTCAGAACTTCGAAACTCAGGCGTAGGTGGTCATCATCGGCTGGAGTACACGAACCCCGCGACATCTCTGAATGGTTCATAATTTTTTAATCACAAATTTCCTGGCCAAAAGGGGATGATTCAATTAAAAGTATTGCAAACTACGAGACAAAACGACACACTTTTTTCGCTGCTAATCCGGTTTAGATCATTGGACTCAGCTCAGCTGTACTCGAGCGATTCGATGTGATTCTGCTCGCAGATAAAGAGGTAGAACGTGACCAGTAAGACTGCGGTGGCCAACACGAATCCGGCCACCAGAAATGCAAACAGAAGCAGCAGCGAAGCTAGCACAACCAGCCAGGCCCAGTGGGTGTTCCGGATAAAGTGTTCCAAATCTTGCCAGAAGTGAGACGGTTCCGGTTGAACTGATTGCTCCAGGTCAATATTGCTTCCAGATTGTTGAACTTTGATTAAATTGTGCTTCAATGGCTCCATGCTGCGACTGCGAATTAAATTTATTAATCTCAAAACTATCAATTAAGCAAAATTCACCTGGGATATTCGAAGATCGATCCTCGATCGTCCAAAGTCAACCAACCAGTAAGTAACTGCGAACGAATTGGACCAAGTAACGAAATGTATTGTAAACAAAATTCAAAGCTGATTTACGAGAGAGGACTTCGCTCGCTTCGGAGCTTGTGATTAGATAGGGAAGCTTATTTTGCTTTTAAATCGTGGCTTTTTCTCTCTTTCTCTGTGTTTTAAGTTCAGTTCTGTTCGAAATGTTCAAAGGCTATCAAGTGTTTTGGTCGGCTTTTCAAAGGTGTGAGTAATACACACAGTAAACCAAATTATTTTGGGGAAGTTGGAAATTTTATGGATGAATATTTCCTCTTTTTCGATGTAATTTTACCTCATTTTATGTCGAAAAAGTACAATTGCCGTAACAATATTGGGCAGTAGAGTAACCCTAATAAAAATTATTATTTTCCATACAATAAAACAAATTATGGTAATACAGCATCTGGGTATAATGACAGATTGTGTGTCAAACATAAAGTTAAATATAGGGGAGAGTGGGGAGACTTGATCCCCTTTTTTGTATCGCACATAACTCTGTCAATTTCTCACAAAACTATGAACTTTTTGCATGAATTGGAAGCTTAAACATTCAACTATGTTTGGCTGATAAATGTATTTCATCAGAAAAACTCTTCGAATCATGCCAAGCGTTTTAAAAAAATATTTTAAACCGGCATTTTCAAAATTTTGGGGGTAATTTGATCCCCCTTTCAACATTTTGAAGAAATCTTAAGCAAAATGATTCTTATTCATCCAAACTTTTAATTTTCTATAAGTTACAGCAATTTCACATTAAACATGTACGTTTGTGTTCAAAATCTAACAAGTTAAGCATGCAAAATATTTAAAAACTTGAAATTTTCTTTTTTAGACAAAAATTGGGCATGTTTACAAAAGCTGGTAATTTTTGTTTACAAAACTTTTGAAAATGGCTCAAACTGAAGTTAGTTATGTACAACTATACTAAAGGAAACTATGTACGAAAACCCAGCCCAATTATTTAATCTTGAGGCTGATTCCAGTGACTGTAAAAATGCAGGGATCAAGTCTCCCTAAAGGCACTTTTTTAAACAATTGATTGTAAAAATAGTATGACGATAAATTTAAAGTCAAATGCGTAAGGGTTTTTTAGTTGATAAGTTTATCAAACAGTTCATGTATAAACAATATTTTTTTGAATAATTTGTGAGTGTTTTCTATACTTATAAAAACAAAGAATAAAGATCTCTTGGAAGTTTTTTGCAGCACTTTTTAGAAAAATGTGTGTAACTCAATCTAAACATTTTTAATTTTTTTCTTTGTTTTCTACAATGAGTTTTACTCAATTTCGCACAACTTTCTAGAACTAAGCTAATTGTTTTACCCACATGCTGACGAGATACAGGCTTGGGATCAAGTGTCCCCGGGGATCAAGTCTCCCCACTCTCCCCTAAATCAGTAACTGGTGGACACGAACTCTGTCCACATTTCCAGTTGTAATAGGAATCATCCATAAAGTACGTCACGCTCTAGGGGGGAAGGGCGGGTTTTCGCAAGCGTGACAAAGTGTGACAAGGGGGGAGGGGGGTCAATGAGACTGTGACGTCACACTAGATAATTTCTTGAATACTGCAAATTCAGTCTTATAATATATACAGAAAAATCATATAATGTTTGATAAACTTAACTCATAAATCAAACACATGTTTTAAATTTTGACCGATTTTAGCGTGATACTTTATGGATGACGCCATACTACTTGCAATTATTTTGTTTTTTTTTTTTTAACGTAAAACGTATGTACTTGAATATTTAATAATTAAATGTAGAGGCTAAAACAATATCTTTTCAAGAAATTTTAAAACTTAAGTGGAAAATCAAGAGCAAAAAAATTAAAATGCATTCATTAATTTTAAGCATGTTAAAGCCCATTCTAAAATCTTTTGAAATTTTGTGAATTTTGATTTACAGTACCGCAAAACATAATTTATTTATTTAAAACACTTTTTTCATCCAAATGTTGAAATAGAGGCTTGCAATGTCAAAACCTTGAAAAGTGATGATTTAAAAAAAATGTGGCATTTTTTAAAGGGTTAAAATGGATGAAAATAAACATATTTATGCATGTTTCTCTTGTAAAATTGTCTCAGAAGCACGAATATGATAAAATTATCACCAGAAAATAGGATCTAAGGGGTCCCCCGAGCAAAAATTCACATCCTAAAAATTCACTTAAAGTAAAAATGTCTATTTAATATGTTAAACTGCCTTACCCAAAGCGTTCTCAGTCTCAAATGGTAGTCCCAGATGTCCCCTACAAGCTGCAGGTCGAACCGAGTTGATATCTGGATGGAACACTTTTTTATATGAGTTTGAAAATAAAAATTGAATTTTGCCTAAGTTATAACCTTTTTATGATTTTTGACGTTTTTGAATCTTCAAACTTTGTGTCCCGATTTGCCCCAGTTCCCGTTGACCTAGAGTGCTCATATTTTGGCCAGATGCTAGTTTTATATGTACAAACAACCACTGAAAATTTCAGGCAGATTGGTGAGGTCCAAACGATGTCCCATACAAAGGGGTATGCCCTGTTCGTGGACTCGCTCCTACGGCTTGTAATTTCAATTTTATTATTTTCCAAAAAATCACAAAAAAAAACCCTTTGAATAGGTTTTGAAGTGAAAGAAACGTTTTTTTTTTCATTGATTATTGCAATAATGTTTTCCTACCACAAGTTTTTGGACGTCCTAATTTTAGATCTAAATAATTGAAAAGAGACCTCGGTTTTTACTTCTACAAACGAAACCAAAATGGCGACTCCAGTAAAATTTAATCTAGTTTTCTTTCCCGCACTCTAGCCCGGGAACCTCGTTGGATAAATGTACGACTCGTGCTGAAAAATCTTCTTTTTGCAACTTGTTGCATAATAGTAGTTTATGCAACAAGTTGCAAAAAGAGGATTTTTTCAGCACGAGTCGTATATTTATCCAACGAGGTTCACCGAGTTGGATAAATACAAAGAGTGCTGAAAATCAAGTTTTGCAACGAGTTCCATACAACATTTTTTGCAATTCCAAAAAACACACACTGAGTAAAATTTTATGTCAAATTTTCATGTATTTTGTGAATAAATCGTTTAAATCAAAAAAAAATGAAAAGTGTTACTTTTCGAAACAAGTGCTGAAAAACTTTTCAGCACCCATTTGAGTGCTGAAAAGTAGAACTTTTCAGCATTTATTTTGAAAAGTGTTGCTATTCGATTCTGTTATTTTTGGTACAGAAAAGTAGGCTATTTCGTCGTTCAAGAATGACAGGAAAAGTAAGTAATTTCACGACGGAATTGCAAAAACTAATATTTCAGCATCCATTCGTGTGCAGAAAAGTTCAACCTTGTAGACATGTTATTTCAGGCTCGTATATAAGCATTTTTTTGTGGGATTTAATTTTTCAGTATCGAATACAGTTTTACCAGAGAGCTCACTCAATTTCCTATAAATTTGACGTTGACAACATTTCATTAAACTCGTTTGTTTATTGATGTAAGCTAATTTATTACCATCCTACTTGCTACACTGAAATGAAACCAGTTTTCAGTTTTAAGCAATATAATTAATGTCGTAATTTAAAATTTGTAGTTTGTCGTAGCGCTTGCATCGTATCAAAAAGTGGTTCAAGACAAACTTGTAGAAATCTTTACAAGCTTTCTGAAAAAAATCAAAGCGAAAAAAACATTTACTCACCTCACCTTCAAATTTAAATATAAAAATAAAAAGAATCTCATAGAAAGAGCGTGTTTTTTTTATTTCAATGATTTTTTTTTTTAGAAAGCTAAGTCCGATGAAAATATTTTTCATTTGCATGGAAAAGTGTTTTAAAATGTTTTTCAATCATTCAATGTTTTTCAATCATTAAATGTTAAAAAATGTAAAATTTTACAAAAACAAAAATTTTAGCAAAAAAAAACCTTTTTGCGATAATAAGCATCGACGTTTTTCAAAAATTCAAAAGATTTTTAAATCAACCCAAACACGCTTTAAAAGATTTTAAATGCAAGGGAATGCATTTTAAAATGAATTGAACTGATTGCACATAAATTTTCATTGAAATATTGATTTTTTTGGCCTCCTGATTTTTTGGGCTAACTTTGAACGGGGGGAGACAAAAACTTAAGAAAAAAATGTACCAGCCTAATCGAATTTCCTACAAGTTAGTTTTGAACCACTCTTTGGTACGATGCAAGAGCTACGACCAACGGCAATATTTAAATTACTCATAGCTCACACAGCAGTTGCCCCGACCCCTTTTCAATTTTCCCCAATTCCCTGATCACGAATCCGAAGTCCATTTTTCGATATCTCGTGACGGTTTAGCGGTATCCTTTTAATTTTTCTGGATTGTTATTGTTATTTTTGTAATTTTTACTGTTTTTTTTTAATGACGGATTCTAGCAACACACGAGTCACAACAATCGTCAAAATCATTCTCATGCAAAATTAGCTGAACTTTTCAAAAAAAAAATACTTTCAAAAGCACACAGAAAAAAAATTATGGTAGTTGTTCGGACCAACGGTGGCCCTTCAAACTCGCGGAAGTGGACTGTATCGCGGCGGAAGATTGTCCGGGGAAGCAAACACTGGGAGGGTTTGGGTTTTCTAATTTTCTTTTATTCTCCTCCTCCTATCACTTCACTTTCTCGTCTTCCTCTTCTGTCTCTGCTTCTGCTCTGCTGCAGTGTGTTTTGGCTGCACGTGCGACGCGTTCTTTGGATGGATCGGGACTGGTCTGCGCGCAGTAAGCGGGTCGTTGTTGCTGTCGGTGAGGTTGACAGCTGCCGTTGCGCAGCGGCGTAGTCAGTTTCGCCGCACGGGTGGGGGCAAGTGTTCGGCCAGACCGAACATACTCCCCCCGTTGAGTCCTCTCAACAGCATTTCTGGATCTTCGCTCTTGTACCGCGGTTTGGTCTGGGTCGCTGATTGGCTTCGACGTGTGGCATGTCGACCCCGGGTCCCAGGGCCGCTTCAGGATCGTGAATGTTGGTCTGGCTTCTCCAAGCGGTCGTAGAGTTTCGCGTTCATCTGGTGTAAGGTTTGCTTCGGCGCGGTGCAGGTAGCTTGTGTTCAGCATCTTGGTTGCAACCAACTCTCGGTCGATGAGCCAATTCTGCGCAATCTTTTCGTCGTAGAGTGAATCGTTGGGCTTGCTCTGGGTGGCAGGTTTCTTGTCCTTGTTCTGGAAAGTATCTCGAGGTTCTTGGAGCAACTGCAGCACTGCCACAGCATGCCAGATCTTCCGTGGTGTCGTTCTTTCAGCACCTCCGTTGAGTGCCAGATCGTCGGTTCGGTCCGGTGCGTCGACGACGCCTTGCTTCTTGGAGACACTGATCGTTTCTTGTCGTTGCAGCGCACGAAACGGGTTGTAGCTCGCTGTTTCGGAATGGACGATCCTACACCGTCCGCCAAGCTTGATCGGGTTAATCCCAGTAGGCGTGGTTGTTACTGAGTCGCGGCGTGTCACTCTGCCGTTGATACGATTGGGTACTTGCAACGCACAATCATCGGTGACTGGGTCGCTGTCCTTGTTGTGGTCGATCTCTTGGTTGGTCACTTCCTTGGTCTGGTTCTGGGGCTTGGCACATTCTTGGCATACTTGGCGTGGCTGGCATCTGGTAGGAGGGACACCAAACGCGCGAGGTAGGGTTTTTTTCATGGTGCGGTACTGCTTGAGTTTCTCC
Organism: Culex pipiens pallens; assembly: GCF_016801865.2. NCBI lineage: Eukaryota > Metazoa > Arthropoda > Insecta > Diptera > Culicidae > Culex > Culex pipiens. The sequence continues at coordinate 146,047,323 of NC_068939.1, forward strand.
GGAGCTTTTGACACTGGCGGCATCAGGGGGTTCTTTTCCGCAACGGTTTTCACCGTCTGAAAGCTGGTTTCGGGAACGATATCCAGGTGGACGCGGTGGGTATTCTTGACGGAATTGTGCACTCCAGGCACTCTGCTGCGGGGGATCATCTTCGTCACTTTGGAGCTGCTGTCCTTCGTGACACGACTGAAATCGGCCTTATCTTCTGGGTTGTTCAGATCCCTATCCGAATGGAAACGGTTGATGTCCGGGTCAAGCGCCACCGTCCGGTCCAGAAGCACAGCTTCAGGGTTTTGCTCGGGGATGCTGTCCGAATGGACTTCACAGGAACTCGCACGTTGACGACTTTTGGGAGATTCTTCGTCACGTTCGGAAATTTCACTGTTGGCGACATCTTCAGGAACTTCTGCGAACGCTCGGTCCGCCGAGACAATCGGCAGCCTTATCTTCAAACGCTGCGATCTGGTTTCGTTGGCTACATCGGACTTGGTGCCTCGATGCCGGTTCGAATCTTCGCTTTGCTGATTGTCACCACACGCTGCCATGGCTGACAACGACAACTTGAGACTCACCCTTGTGGCAACATCCCTGGACACTCTAATAGACACTCGGCGGTCAGCTGGATCTAGCTTGGTTGAAACCGCGGAAGTCTCCCGTGACTCGACTTCGTTGGGAGCGTCAGACTTGGAGTCGCTGTTTGTGGTGACACGGCTAGGACAGATATGTCTACGCTTGTCTGGAGCCTTTGCCGCCGACGGCTGCTGTAGCTGGTACTTCGGAACGGTCATCACCGTCTCAAAGTCCGTCTTGAAACTACCTACCGGTTCGGCGCAGTTCTGCTGGAGCTCAAAATCCGGAAGGTTCTTCGGTTCCTCGCTGTGGACACGGCGTGGATCAGGGTGTGTAATTGATCGATAGCGAAGGGAAACTTGGGCAGAGGGGATTGCTGGCATCACTGGGCCCGGCTCTGCTTCGCTGCTAGCTCATCTAGATTCTGGAGTGCCTCCGAAACACGGTCTGGCAAGGTAGGGCGAGCCCCCGGGACAGGACCCGGCAGGGCGAGGGATGCCTCCGAAGTGGTATTCGGCAGGACGTGGCTTGATTTCGGAACACGGTCCGACAAGGACGGGAAAACCTCCGGGACAGGACCCGGCAGGGCGAGGGATGCCTCCGAAGTGGTATTCGGCAGGACGTGGTTTGCCTCCGGAACACGGTCCGACAAGGCGGAAACAACCTCCAGAATGGGATCTGGCAAGGTGGGGGATACCTCCAGAACAGGGTCCGGCAAGGCTGCGGGTGACCTCCGAAACATGGTTCGGCAAGGCCAGGGTTGTCTCCGGAACTGGGTCCGGCCAGACAGGTGGAAGAAATCCGTGGCACGGAATTCGTCACTTAAACATTTTGGAATGTCACTGTTTTATGTCAAAGTGACACACACACACAGGTTTTCACTCGCGTGCAATGTTCAGGAAAACAACACGATCGGACACGTCAGCGCGGGCAGCAGCCAAAGCAGTCACTTTGGAATCCGGTTCGGTACGGACCGTTTATGTTCGGACCAACGGTGGCCCTTCAAACTCGCGGAAGTGGACTGTATCGCGGCGGAAGATTGTCCGGGGAAGCAAACACTGGGAGGGTTTGGGTTTTCTAATTTTCTTTTATTCTCCTCCTCCTATCACTTCACTTTCTCGTCTTCCTCTTCTGTCTCTGCTTCTGCTCTGCTGCAGTTTGTTTTGGCTGCACGTGCGACGCGTTCTTTGGATGGATCGGGACTGGTCTGCGCGCAGTAAGCGGGTCGTTGTTGCTGTCGGTGAGGTTGACAGCTGCCGTTGCGCAGCGGCGTAGTCAGTTTTGCCGCACGGGTGGGGGCAAGTGTTCGGCCAGACCGAACAGTAGTATTCATCAGGAAATGGTGACAGATTTTGTGGCAAAAAAAATGATTAATTTTACCCCAGAAAATGATGAATTTTCATCAGTTTTTGATGAATATTCATCAGGTTCACATTTTACACCTTTTTTATGTAATATTACTCAAAAAAAGAGGTAATATTCAACCTACCAAATTTTCAACATTCCAAAATTCAACTTTTTTCTGTGCACACGATCTAGTTTTAGCGGTTGTAGCTTCGGAAAAATGGTCAAAAACGTTCAAAATCATCACTTTTTCATTATTTTTTGTTTGTAAAATTCTGGTAATTCGTGAATAATACAAACAAACTCCATTTTAAAAAAGCCTGGACCGAAAAAAATGTTCTCCGATCGAGCTCAAACATTTTCTGGGGATGCCTTGGCCAAAATAATTAGACCTATATATTTATTTATTTTGTTTGGCCATTAGGGTGACCTACCTGGTCTCAAAAAAAGCCATTTTTCATCATTTTTAGCAAAAACATTTTTTTTTTTCAAAAATCTTAAATATAAGTTGTCTTGAACGCTAATGAAAGGGGCAAGTTGGTCTTTCTAAGAAAAATAGTCTTAAGACAGAAAAATTTAGCCTATCAATTGAAAAGATCGAATGAAACTTTAAAATGCAGTTTTGGCGATGTCTGGCCAAAAGACCCTTTGCCGGACAATATTTTTATCGGATTCATTGGACAATTTTACGTAACATACAAAAAGATGTTAGGCGTTCATTAACAGGATTCCGACAAATGATTTTTTGAAAATAATTTGAACTTGAATTTCCAACGCGAAAATACGAAACGAAAACGGTAAAAAATCAACTTTTTCACTAAAACTGCAATAACTTTCAAATTTCAGCGATGACCTATACATGGGTACCATTTTTTTGTAATTAAAAGCCGTAAATGTTTTTTCATGAAATATTGTAAACAGATATCAATTTTGAGCGAGCAAAATACATGAGCAGTTCTCTACGGAATCGGTCTTTTTTCTTTAATTTTAATTTTTGTATTTTTTAATCCGGCTGAAACATTTTTGGTGCCTTCGGTATGCCCAAAGAAGCCATTTTGCATCGTTAGTTTGTCCATATAATTTTCCATACAAATTTGGCAGCTGTCCAAACAAAAATGATATATGAAAATTCAAAAATCTGTATCTTTTGAAGGAATTTTTTGATCGATTTGGTGTCTTCGGCAAAGTTGTAGGTATGGATATGGACTACACTGAAAAAAAATGCTACAAGGTAAAAAAAAATTTGGTGATTTTTGATTTAACTTTTTGTCACTAAAACTTGATTTGCAAAAAAACACTATTTTTATTTTTTGATATGTTTTAGAGGACATAAAATGCCAACTTTTCAGAAATTTCCAGAATGGGCAAAAAATCTTTGACCGAGTTTTGATTTTTTGAATCAATACTGATTTTTTTAAAAAATCGAAATATCGGTCGCAAAAATTTTTCAACTTCATTTTTCGATGTAAAATCGAATTTGCAATCAAAAAGTACTTCAGTGAATTTTTGATAAAGTGCACCGTTTTCAAGTTATAGCCATTTTTAGGTAACTTTTTTGAAAATTGTCGCAGTTTTTCATTTTTTATAATTAGTGCCCATGTTTGCCCACCTTTGAAAAAAATATTTTTGAAAAGCTGAGAAAATTCTCTATATTTTGCTTCTTCGGACTTTGTTGATGCGACCCATAGTTGCTGAGATATTGCTATGCAAAGGCTAAAGAACAGGAAAATTGATGTTTTCTAAGTCTCACCCAAACAACCCAACATTTTCTAATGTCGATATCTCAGCAACTATAGGTCCGATTTACAATGTTAAAACATGAAACATTCGTGAAATTTTCCAATCTTTTCGAAAAAAATATTTTCAAAAATTTAAAATCAAGACTAACATTTCAAATGGGCGTAATATTGAATGTTTGGCCCGTTTAAAATGTTAGTCTTGATTTTAAATTTTTGAAAATATTTTTTTCAAAAAGATCGGAAAATTTCACGAATGTTTCATGTTTTAACATTGTTAATCGGACCTATAGTTGCTGAGATATCGACATTAGAAAATGGTGGGTTGTTTGGGTGAGACTTAGAAAACATCAATTTTCCTGTTTTTTAGCCTTTGCATAGCAATATCTCAGCAATTATGAGTCGCATCAACAAAGTTCAATAAAGCAAAATATAGAGAATTTTCTCAGCTTTTCAAAAATATTTTTTTCAAAGGTGGGCAAACATGGGCACTAATTATAAAAAATTAAAAACTGCGACTATTTTCAAAAAAGTTACCTAAAAATGGCTATAACTTGAAAACGGTGCACTTTATCAAAAATTCACTGAAGTACTTTTTGATTGCAAATTCGATTTTACATTGAAAAATGAAGTTGAAAAATTTTTGCGACCGATATTTCGATTTTTTGAAAAAATCAGTATTGATTCAAAAAATCATAACTCGGTCAAAGATTTTTTGCCCATTCTGGAAATTTCTGAAAAGTTGACATTTTATGTCCTCTAAAACATATCAAAAAATAAAAAAAAATTAAAATAGTGTTTTTTTGCAAATCAAGTTTTAGTGACAAAAAGTTAAATCAAAAATCACCAAAAAATTTTTTACCTTGTAGCATTTTTTTTTTCAGTGTAGTCCATATCCATACCTACAACTTTGCCGAAGACACCAACTCGATCAAAAAATTCCTTCAAAAGATACAGATTTTTGAATTTTCACATATCATTTTTGTATGAACAGCTGCCAAATTTGTATGGAAAATTATATGGACAAACTAATGATACAAAATGGCTTCTTTGGGCATACCGAAGGCACCAAAAATGTTTCAGCCGGATTAAAAAATACAAAAAAAATCGAATGACCGAAAACTCAGAGAATTGCTCACATACATTATTTTTTACAGCAAAATAAAAATATCCAAAATAAATGCCTTCCAGTTTGCAAACATAGTAACCAATGTATTATGCTTGTTCACTTATGTACAAATATCTCGGCTTTGCGTGGACATAAGTAGGATGTTGAAAAAAGCAAAATGTTCTCCGTGGAAAAAAATGGTTTATGGATTACAAAAAAAAAATCAAGTTCGTTTTTGTATTTAAAAAAAAAGAAACACTTTATTAGCTTAGGTCATTGACAGTCTTCAATATTTTTTTTAATTTACAGTCCAGACACGATTATCCGAAGTTTCCATTATCCGAAGTTTCCATTATCCGAAGTTTCGATTATCCGAAGGTTTGTATGGGACTTCGGATAATCGAATCACGAACAAAAAAAAATCGTATTTTTTTATTTTCTTGTTTTTAATATAACATTTGAGTTCTACGACCCCATTTTAGTCAAATTTGAGTTGTTGATTGCCTTTTAAAAAATAAAATGTTTTGTTTTTCAATATTGCATCACCGCCATTTTGGCCGCCATCTTGGATTTAAAAATTCCAAAAAATTGTAGCGTAGTTTAGAGGTCATACCTAAGGCTACCAACTGTACGGATTTTTTCCTTACCGTACGGATTTTCGACCTTCTCCGCGGATTTAAAAATTTCATTGCTTTTTTAATTGGGACAAAGCTTTCTCTAATAAGATATTTTTATTTAACTGTAAGTTTCAATCGGACCGCGCACTGGACTTACGAATCCCGAGGCGGGCGCAAAAAAAATCTAAGTTTAAATATAGGTCTTCGGTGCCCTCTCCCCGTGCCATACCTTCACACTTAGGAAACCCGGGAGGCGGAGTCTTGTCGCAAAAAGAACGATACACGCCTGTGGATCCGTTGACGAAACCGCAAGGTTTAAGAGGGCCACATTATAAGGTGTTACGTAGATTCCGTTTGCATAATTTTCCGGGTTTTCCTCAGTTCAAAATTGATTGTCAATGATTGTTCTTTTCAAATTCCTTACAAAACATATTTACTAAATAAAAGATCAAATTTTGGCTTGTGAAAACCTTGTGTTGTGCTTGTATTGTCGCTCTAGCACTAAACCGAATCGAGCGATTTCCACTCTCGCCGCACTTTTTCTCTCCGCCTTTTTCTGTCAAGGGACCATCCATAAACCACGTGGACACTTTAGGGGGGGGGGGGGGTATGGCGATTGTCCACGCTCCATACAAATAAAGTTTTTTTTTGTATGGACAATTGTCCACGAGGGGGGGGGGGGGTTGAGATTTCCAAAAAAGTGTCCACGTGGTTTGTGGATGGTCCCCAAGCTTAAATTGGTATTACTCGATCAGTGTGTAAGCCAACTTTGTTGTGATTCCTCCACATTGTTTTGATTGACGAAAATTTATATTGGTGGATGAACCAACTTTTTTTGTTTATTTAATAAAAAACAAAATATGCACTATTTTTACCTGCAGAAATGATCAACATCATCATCCAAAATCTCCAACGGCATCACGCAATCGTTGATGCTATTAAGCTTGACAGATAAAGGCGGAGAGAAAAAGTGCGGCGACAGTGCAAATCGCTAGTTTCGATTTGGTGCCAGAGCGACAAAATATTTTTTCAGTGACGTATATCCTCGTGTTCAACACAACTTGTTACACTCAGAATTAGACTTGATAAGTTTGTGAAACGTAGTGTCAGATAAGTAGCCGCGAAAATTCGATTTATCTCCGAAACCACAATATTTATAGGACCTTTCTAATAAAAACTATTTAAAAAAAACAGAAAGAAAAACTCTAGAAATGTTTTCGTGAAAACACTAACAACGATATTATTCGTAAAAGCAAACTTGACATTTCGTAAACTATTAAACGTTTAACAAAAATATTTTTAATTCCCAAATTCCAAACTTATCTAAATAATTCCTTGACAATTTTTGTTATACCATGGTGTCATATCGGTAAAGTCTACGGATTTTTGCTCAGCAAGAGTTGGGGAGCGTTCTTTTATTACGTAACGCGAAAAATCGGACTTTAAGACCCCCTCCCCCCCTCGTAACAAAATTTCCATACAAATTAAAAAAAAATGTATGGCGCGTAACACGGCCTCCGATCCCCCCTCCCCCCCTACTGCGTTACGTAATAAAAGAACGCTCCCTTGGTAGCCTTAGTCATACCTATGCTCAATCAAAAATTAGACAACGAAAAAAAAATTTTTTTTTCGTGATTCGATTATCCGAAGTGAAATTTTTCCGAGCCCTTCGTATAATCGAGTCTGGACTGTATTTCGAAATTTTCGTGCAATTTAGGATATTGATTTCTATCGAGAAATTAAATGTGCAACATGGAGTTAAATTTTCTGTCAAGCTGATGTGAAGTTTTCCATGACAGCTGGGAAAGTTTCACTCCATGTTACCGGCTCACATCTCTCTTTTTAATTTCTCGATACAACTTGATCAGAAAAAGATAATTTCAATTTGGCACTTTCCTGTGTACGATTGAAGTGAAATGACCCACATAATCTTTACAATATCTATATAAAAGATAGCCGGAAAATAGTCCTCAACATTCCGTCTTTCCCAATTTCCTAACTTGACTCAGTTAGACAGACTGTAAAAAGATTTGGCCGGCAATCATTTGCGAGAAAAAAAATGATTTGAAATCAATTGATATTTTTTTCTCATCCTAATTAAAAACGGCAACATTAACCAAACATCAACACCCTCTTTTTAACGAAATCTACACGCCAGTCTAAATCTAGGCCAAAACCCTGTCGCATTTTCCGAAGCAACAACAGACAACAAAGCTCCGCTCGTCTAGCCGAGATGACTTCGTGCCACCCCCTTTCTCTTCATTTGCTAGGCTTCCGGCTGAAAAGGCTAGTCCTGATTATAATAATTTCCATTTTCACCAACGTTCGTCGTGATTTCCCGCCCCAAGCCAAACAACATCAAAGCGACGCCGCCGAAACTAGGACAACGCTTTCCCTCCCAAACCCCACTATGCGACGACGACAATCGAAAACAAGTTAAACCAGGAGGAGGGTGAAATTTTCATGGACTTTTTTCGGCACACACAAATAACACAACACAACACCGCGCGCGCATTTGATTACAATTTGAGTTTTGTGTTTTTATTACTTTTGCTGCTCTCGCACACAACAACACACTTTCGTCCTGTCCTGTCTCTCGCTGCCGTTGTCATGGGGGGGGTGGTGTTGTCGCGAGCACTTTCGCGCTATTCACAAAAGAGACCCTTCTTCATCGTACTCGAAAAAACTAAATAAATCCTTTCTCATCGCACGCGACCTATTTGCAACTGTTTGTTTTTCTTTATGAGTTGTTTGTCATCTACTCGATACTACTGGAGACTGACGTTGAAGGGGGGAGGGCGGCAGATTAAGTCTTAATCTCTAGGAAATATGTCTGGTATCTGTGTTCTCAAGTTAAGGAGGGGGGAAAGGTCCAAGAAGTCCTTATCTAGAAGAGAAAGTTGACTCAGCTAGGCTTAATCCACACGCGACAATTCTAGTTACGTTTGAAAGAGTGTGTGTGTGTGTGACTTATTACTGCTTCTTTTAATCCTACTCGCTAAATAGTAATAACTGCTAATCGGCTCTCTTCTAGCGTTCCCTAGATTTTTTTTTTCGCTCACGACAGTAGGTTGATGTTTAGTACTTAAATTCTGGTCACTTCTAAAGTCTCTCTCTGTTTGTGATCTTCTACGAATAATAGTAATGGATAAAAAAAAGAAGAGGACTCTCTCACGTAAATGATACATATACTTTATGTGGTAGCGATGATACAATAAATAATTAATCTGTGTTGAGAATATTTTAAAATTAGTTAATAGAAGTCCGCGGGCAGACGCGCGCACTCCAAAACCACGATTGATGAATAAATGGAAGTTTTTTTTCTCTCTTAGTTTGCCTTGTTTCGTACACTTTCTAGTTTTAAACAGCGAAACAGCCCAGATTTGATCTCGTTTAGTAATGTTTGTGTGTGTGTGTGATCTTTGTTCGATTGAGATTCCAACCAGATTGGATTGCATTTTAGTTTTAGGTGTAAGTTTTGTTTTTCTTCACATTCAGTTTGTGAATCCTAGCTCCAAACGTAATCCTTAACGAACTAATATTTACAATTTTGTTGCTTTTTGGAAAACTTCTTCGTCAACCCAATTCATGTCCTTTTGATTCATGCTTAACTTTAATTTCGTATCAAAACTCATTCCTTTCCTTCGCAAACACGCACTTTTGTTCGTCACTATTCAAAAATAATGTACAAGATTTCAACCCACCTTCCGCTTAACCACTTTCTCCGTCGGGCGCTTCCACCTCCTCCTTCGCCTCCTTCTCAACGGTGGCAGCAGCAGCGGCAGCCGCGTCCAGTCCACCTCCATCCGCAGCTTGCGCGTCCGCTTCGCTCTCCCCGGAGGGAGGCCTCCCGTCTTCGGGTTGTCGCCCCCGACCGTCGTCGGCGGAGGAAGCTGCTGCTGCTGCTGGCTGCGCGTCACCCGACTTGCCGTCCGGCCGCACCGACTGTTAATCCTCCTGGAGGCTCTTGATGCGCTTGGCCGGCAGCTGCAGGTACTCGTCGAAGCTGTCCCCCTCGAGGTACTTGGGCAGCCACTTGGCCAGCTGCTGCTCGAAGAACTTCTCCAGCTTTTGGGCGTTCTTGAAGGTGGGGCTGTCCTCCTGTTGGTGGAAAAATGAGAAAACGCGGTGGTTAGTGAAGCTCTTCAGGGGGCTGAGATGTTTCGAGGTTGGTGAGACGGTTGGTTGGTTGGTTGGTTTTCCCTTCAACTTTCTCTCAAGGTGTTCGTATATTACCATTTTATCACTGTGTTGACAGCTCTGAAAATTAATTCGAAATTTTGAATTAGCAAACGGAATTTAACAGAGCTCATGTTATTATTGTATAGAGAATATGTACAAAAAATCATATGATAGCTATACAATGAGTTTTCTAATCAACTATCAACAATCAAATAAAAGAAGTTTTGATATGCCAACATTAGGCTGTTGCAAATATTTTCCAAAGTTATCAAAGCTAAACGATTTTCTATGTTGATTGAACCTTTTCAAATAAAACTCTTGATTTGTTGCTTGAAGAAACTCTTGAATTATGTCCACTGAGGTTGATTCAAAGTGAATACATGTACAGTCATCCCACATATTCGGAACGGTCTCAGATCGGCCAATGTTCAAAAAATCATAGCAAATCGATAATTGAACTAATCGATTCGCTTTTACCTTCATTTGAAAGCTTTTCTTGCGATCTTTCGAATGCTGTATCGAACATCTGCAAATTTTAACTTTTATATAAAGTTTTTGAAGAATTACTTTGACCCTTGAAGTCCACAAATTTGGAACACTTTTTTCTTACGAATGTAAACAAACTTTGGATCTTTCCAGGAGTACATATTTATTACCAAATAATGACTTCACACACTGAAACCAATGAAACTCAAGCTTAGTGATGTTTTATACATGGTTTACTAACTAACTTTTTTGTGAAAATATCAGTTAAATTCAGGTGTTCCACAATTGTGGGAGGCACAATAACATCCCACAATTATGAAACAGGCCATTTGGAGGCAGTGTTTTGCTGCCCTGCACAAAATAGTCTTGGAATGAAGTTTTTTTTGAAAAAGTACTACTTTTACTAGTGAAATAGCAAGATAATGTCCAAATGAAGGTTCTAAAAATCGTAAGGTCGACAGAAAAGCTACTTTTGGCATGCTATTGACAAATTATCATCAACGTGTTCCGAATTTGTGGGAGTTCCGAATATGTGGGATGACTGTACCCTAGTTTCCAAATAACCAAAACTTTAAAGAAAAATTTGCATTTTTTTTATCCAAGAGAATTTTGCAAGACAATTTGATTTTCATGAAACGACGGAAACGACCTGATTTTATGCAAGAAAAACGTTTCAATCATCTACAGATACATTTATTAGTCGAATAAACAATTTCACAACAATGCAAATTTTCATTTTCTGGAAAAAATAATAAACATTTAGAAAATAAAACAGAAAATGAACATTTCTCAGGAAAATAAGGCGAATGTATCATTTTTTTAAAGATTTTTCTTGAGATCCTTCATACATCGGAATCAAGATCGAAATCGGTTTGAATTTATTCGAGATACATTCATTCATATAGTTCCAAAGGTGCGCCTTACGCTCAGTTGTGGATCACAATTTGAACCGAGAATGAGTCGGCATGACCCACCCGTATGGATCAACCCTGAGGTCGCTGGTTCGAATTCCGCGGCGGGCGCCCTACAATTCTGAGTGTGGATTAATATCTGGAGATTTTTGGGTGTTTTTTTAATACTCCTGACTCAAGGCGGTTTCAAAAACACCCAAAAAGCAAAACCTGGAAATTTGGTTTATTGGACCTTTTCAAAAAAAAAAAACTCCAGACTTTTTCCCCGACTTCTCCTAAACCTCAATTAAAAGTAACAAATCAAAAAAATATTGCAAACCAAAATTTGTTCATGAAAAAATCCAACGATTATAATTTTAAAATAAATTTATCAACAATAAAATTGTCAATTTTTATATAACTCTCAATTTTGATGCAGAGGAAATAAAGTTAACAGTAAGTCTTTGATAGCAATGCATTGCATTTCAAGGTACATTAAATTTTTGAAAACGGTTACACATAATGTTTTTGCTCCTCGGTTTTAACTGAAAAATAAAAGGGATGGCAAAAAGTTTAAAAAACTAAATTTTAATATTTATTCCTGATTTTTATATCAACACACTGTGACGTTTTTGATTGCTTTAATAAATTACCCAGGAATTCATTTTTTATCAGGTTTAATTATTAAAATCAATGTTGATTTTTCATGTTTTCTATTGTTTTATGTTTCAATTTATTTCAATAAAAACTTTACTGTATCCACCTTTTGGTGGTTGATGCCTTCCTCACATTAATATAATTTTGATAGGGTTGTCAAATCATCATCCTAAACATATCTGAATTTAAATGTGTTTAAATAACACTTAAATGCTCATAACTTTTGAAGGGGATATCAGATCTTCGATGTTTTAGACTCGTTTGAAAGGTCTTTTGATTACCTATCCAACGATGATAAATGATAAAAACTTTTGATATGGTTATCAGATCTCCGATGTTTTGAGCTCGTTGGAATAGTAGTTTATGCAACAAGTTGCAAAAAGAGGATTTTTTCAGCACGAGTCGTATATTTATCCAACGAGGTTCACCGAGTTGGATAAATACGAAGAGTGCTGAAAAAATCAAGTTTTGCAACGAGTTCCATACAACATTTTTTGCAATTCCAAAAAACACACACTGAGTGAAATTTTGTGTCAAATTAGCATGTATTTTGTCAATAAATCGTTTAAATCAAAAAAATGTTGAAAAGTGTTACTTTTCGAAACAAGTGCTGAAAAGTTCAACTTTTCAGCACCCATTTGAGTGCTGAAAAGTAGAACTTTTCAGCATTTATTTTGAAAAGTGTTGCTATTCGATTCTGTTATTTTTGGTACAGAAAAGTAGGCTATTTCATCGTTCAAGAATGACAGGAAAAGTAAGTAGTTTCACGACGGGATTGCAAAAAGGTCTTTTTTGCAATTCCGTCGTGAAACTACTTACTTTGCCTGTCATTCTTAAACGACGAAATAGCCTACTTTTCTGTACCAAAAATAACAGAATCGAATAGCAACACTTTTCAAAATAAATGCTGAAAAGTTCTACTTTTCAGCACTCAAATGGGTGCTGAAAAGTTGAACTTTTCAGCACTTGTTTCGAAAAGTAACAATTTTCAAAAAAAAATGATTTAAACGATTTATTGACAAAATACATGAAAATTTTACATAAAATTTCACTCAGTGTGTGTTTTTTGGAATTGCAAAAAATGTTGTATGGAACTCGTTGCAAACTTGATTCTTTCAGCACTCTTCGTATTTATCCAACTCGGTGAACCTCGTTGGATAAATGTACGACTCGTGCTGAAAAAATCCTCTTTTTGCAATTTGTTGCATAAACTACTATTAGATACCTGAGCAGTTCTATTGATTTTTTTTTTCTGTATTTTTTAATCCGACTGAAACTTTTTTGGTGCCTTCGCAAAAAAGCCATTTTGCATCATTAGTTTGTCCATATAATTTTCCATACAAATTTGGCAGCTGATGAATGATGAATGAAAATTCAAAAATCTGTATCTTTTGAAGGATTTTTTTTGATCGATATGGTGTCTTCGGCAAAGTTGAGCTTTCCGGTAAAAATATTTACGAAGCTGAAAAACCAAGTCTGTCATATAGAAATTGTCAAAAACCACCAAAACACCTATTTTTTCAACATTTTTATTTTTAAAACCGCTGTATCTTCTCAAGGATTGGACTTAGGGCAATGGTCAATATGGAGAGTTTTATGTAAACTTTAAGGGGAATCGATTCCCACTATCGATTCTGAAAAATGTTGAAGTTTAGATCACTTTTCAAAAAAAAAACAGTTGTAGTAAATGATTTTTGTATTTTTTTTTTTTTAGAAGAGGCATACCATCCTGCATCTTTCGTCAGTCTTTTAGTAACATTTTAGGCTATTTCCTCAAAAATTTCGAGCGAAAAAAATCGTGACATCACCATAAAATTTAACTTTTAAACTTAAAAACTGAAAAATCTCATAGAAGTGGCGTGTATTTTTGTTTCAGTGTTTTTTTTTTTGGAAAGATCGTCCAATTTCCTACCAGTTTGTCTTTTACCACTTTTTGATACGATGCAACGGCTTCGAGTTACAGTTATTTTTTAATTGCAAAATACAAAAATATTTAAATACCTTACGCCCTTCTCAAATATTATTTTCGAGTACTATTGGCTCCATATACGCAAAAATGTCTTATATAGACCTAGGATAACATATCTACAAAGTTTGATTGAAATCGAAGAGGGTCGGGTACAAAAGTACCAGAAAAAATCCTGATTTGAGCTGGAATTGCTCAATATGGAAGAATCAATTTTTTAACCTGCCCTGCCCATGTTTTACTAATGGTACTAATTACCACACACGAAGGAACCAAACCCAATAAACCCAAACCTAGCTAAGTTAACTCACATAAAATATCATAAAATCACACAAATACACACCTGGTAGAAGAGGTACACGTTGTTAAACAACCGCTTCACGTCACTGATGAACGAGGGAATATCGACGTAATGGTCACTGTTGCTCATTTCCAGCTTGTCACGAATCATGATCAACGAGATGGGGCTGCAAAACAAAACAAAATCCAAATGAAACAACTCGTTCGACGGAACATAATTCGCACGCTTTGCACTCCGCACACAGTACAATGACTCACTTGCACACAATGTCGTAGTACGCCTTGTTGGTGTCCGGTTCCAGGTGCCGGAACGGCATGCTCGTTTCGTACTGGCAGAACAGCTCCAGCACGATCCGCTGCAGGATCTTCAGCTCGAGCGGCGAGATGCCGACGTTGCGCTTTTCGCCGAGGGGTTCTGGGGAAGAAGAAGAAGCAAGGTTAGATTTTCGGCGGCTTGCGCGAGAGTTGGGAGTTCTTACCCGGTGGCAGGTCGGCAAAGTTGTAGCACAGCAAACACTGCCAGGTTTCGCTCTCGTCGGGCAGCGAGTCGATCACCGGTATGTGACACGTCTGGTGGAACACTTTCGGACACTTATCACAGCACATCAGCTCGCCGCCGTCCATGCAGACGGCGCACCAGTCCTCGTTTGGGTCCAGCTCTTTGGGGATGTTTTTCTCGTCGACGAGTACGCTGCCGGGACCGCCGGCACCGCCCACCGCCGCCAGTGCCGCCAGAGCGGACGCGTGCTGACTGCTGGTGGTGCTGCTGCTGGAGGTTAGGTCGGTGGAGCTGTGCACCTGGGGGGAGGTTGTTTTGCCCCGGTGACCCTCGGGCAGCACCTGGACGCCGTTTGAGTCCAGCTTGGCAATGGTGGCCATCAGATCGTTGACCGAGTCCTCGCAGGTTTTGTCGATCGACTCGACGAACTCTTTGCCGGGCTATTGGTGGGGGGTGGAACGAGAGGTGTTTTAATTTGTTTAGCTGGGGTTTCTCGGTTGATTCCCTACCTCATTCGTGCTTGGCGAAGGGGTCTTCGGGTTGGTGGAGCTCACGTTGGGCAGGGCATTCGCGAGCTGTTGCAGGTGATGATTCTGCTGGAGCTGCTGCTGCTGGAGTTGCTGGGCTTGCTGTTGCTGTTGTTGTTGCTGCTGCTGCTGCTGATGCTGTTGCTGGAGGTGATGCTGCATTTGGCTGAGGGCACTGGCACCGGGGGAAGATCCACTACCGCCACCACCGCCGTTCATGAGCAGCGAGTTTCGCATCGTGTCCGGCGATTTCAGCGGGATCTTGAACGACTCGTTGGGACCGTTTCCGAACAGGTGTAGACCGGACGGGCTGCCGAATCCTGAAGATGGGATGTGGAGTTGGGTAGTTGTTGATAAGTTAAGTGGTTACACGGATTGAAATCATGTCCGCGATATCGACAAACATTGGTAATCTCGATGCCTCTGTGTTCTCTTATGCTAACTAGATAGGGAAACCAGCAAGCTTAGTATAAGAGAACACAGAGGAATCGATTTGCAACGAAATCGCAATTCGCAATTCGCAATTTTCAGTGTAAGAACGGGCCTTGACCGATCTTATGCACCAGGTTCCCGACGAACACGCACTGCCCTTACACCTACATCTCACCCTTGCTCTGAGTCAGTACGAGCAACACGCTAGAACACGCTTTGAGTGTTCGTGCCAGGCATGCACACCTTCTTTTCCGGTTACGCATTTTAACTCGGCCGGGGGTGGTACATTACGTAGGGTTTGATGTAAGTATAAGCGCCTAACCATTTATAGTGTGCCTATCAACTTTCATAAAGCAAAAACTGTTATATTTTTAGTTTGAATTCAAAAACTAATTGTTAGTTACTGTGTATTGTTTTCTCCTGAAATCTTCCCTATTGTTGAGTCGTGTTTATCTGTTGCTATTTCTTTTGTCGCGGTGTTTTGTTACAATATTTTGGTCCTAAGCATTTTATAAAAGTTTTTCAAAAGTACAATAGTAATATTTGCGTTAATCCTTTAATCATTTCATAAATTGAGTCAGGGCTCGAACCTCACTTGCTTAAGAAAAAGGTGAAGTTTCAAAACAATGGACAGTGAAAGAAATATACTATGTAAAGAATCAATAGTAAAAAAAAGATAGTAATTTATGAAGAAGATAAAGAAATTAACAATAGTTAATAAATAGAGGTAACAAACATGCTTAGATTGTATTGAGGGCAATTTACAGGGAAGATGAAAAATAATTGAAATAGATAAATAAAAAAAGGCACATGATAAACAAAATTGACATCGCTGCCAAATTAAGGGAAAGCAGACAGTTTGTTGCAGCAGCATCAACTAGTAAAATAGAGTGAAAAAGCGTTGAGAAATAAGAGAATCAAATAAGTAAAATCGAAATCAAATGAAGGATAGTAAACAAAAGCCGTTTAAGAAAATTAGTGAAACAAAATAAACAGATGATAGATGATAGATAAAAACGGAAAGAAGAGAAACCCCGTTGTGTGATGTTTCAGGTACATCTACAGCAGTTGACTCAACATACTGCGAATCAAAACAATACCGTCTACAATCACAAATTACTTCCCTTTCCCACATTGTCGCGCCCCTTTCTTTTAGCCGTCTCGACTCTAACCCTCGCTGGTCAAAGGTTTACGATCCGTTTCCACAGGCCACCAGCTAGGTCATCATGAAAACCAAGCCAACGTGGAGGTAAGAAAATAGGACACTTGCAAGGAACCAGAGCTATACTGTCCTGATCAAGAAAGATCTAACAGGACTACGGACGTAGTCAGTGACGCTCCTTCCAGGATGTTCCTCGCCTGAGCGTCAACTGAAGAGATATCATCAGAATCATTCGCACTTGGCCTGCGATTTGCAACGAAATCGACAACAAACGTCCTCGATTTTGAATCGTGACGATTGGTGATGCCTTCACTGCCGTTCCACGCATAATTGTCCCATGTTCAAAAAGGTGCAACTGAGAAAAACGCGATTGTAATGTTTTGACCGTTTTTTTGTGTTTCTACGCATAATTGTTCCATAAGTCCTCAAAAGTCTCTTATCATCCCAGTTAGCAGTTTATCACTCTTTTTTGTAATTCTCTTGCAATACAATAGGTAAACAAGATAAAATACTTCGTAAAAGTGATTATTTCGTGAAAGAAAATACTTAGTGGGACAATTATGCGTAGAAGTGAAGTGTGTTTTTCGAAAATTAAACGTCAAACTAAACCTAAAAATGACAAAAAGTCAGAATCGACCAAAAATGACATGGGACAATTATGCGTAGAACGGCAGTGCACCCTTAATGAAAATCATGGAAATCTGGGATTTTTTGATTTTAAGAATTTGGAAATTTGAAATCGAGGAATTTGAGAATTTGGGAATTTAGGAATCTGAAGACTTAAAATTTTTGAAACGATGAATTTGGGATTTGAGAAACTGGAAACTTGAGAATCTGGGAATTTGTGAATCTGCAAATCTGGGACAATAAGGGAATTTGAAAATACAGAACTTCGTGAATTTAAGACTCTGAGAATGTGGGAATCGGGAAATTTGGGATTTTGAGAAGTTGGGATTTTGGGATGTTGGGATTTTCGGAATCTGCGAAATGGGAAATATGTGATTTTAGCAATTTGAGAAAATAGAAATGTGGGATTTCAGAAATTTGGAAATCTGGGAATTGAGGAATTTGAAAATTTGAAAACTGATGAGTTTGTTATTCTTGGAATCAGGGAATTCATAAATAAAGTATTTTAGAAATTCGGGAAATTGGAATCTTGTTATTCGGGAATAAAGGATTTTGGGAATTTGGGAACCGAGAAATTTGGAAATTTTGGAATTTTGAATTTGGAAAATAGGAATCTGGGTGTTGAGGAATCTGTGAATCTCGGTTTCTTGAGATGTTGAGAATCTGCCTTTTGTGTTTTAGGAGTTTGAAAATTTGATATTCTGGGAATTTGGAATTTGAAAATTTGGGATTTCTGGAATTTGGGAATAAGGAAATTTGGAAATTCGGAAAAAAAATTGGGGAAATTTGGAAACCTTGGATTTTATGAATCGGGAACCGGAGAATCTGGGATTTTGGAAATCTGAGAATTTGGGAATTTGTAATTATATTTATTTGAAATTACGGGAAATCTGGATTTTTTTAAATCTTTGAATTTGAGAATCTGGAGGAATTAAGGAATTAGAAAAATTGAGGAGGGCAGGATTTGAAGAATCTGGTAATTCGGGAATAAAGGATTTTGGAAATTTGGGAACCTGTGAATCTGGAACCTGTGAATTTGGGATTTGTAGATTTTTGGATTTTGAGAAAATGGGATTTAGAAATTTGGGTACTTAAGATATTGGGAATCTGCGAATTTGCGATTTTAGGAATTTGAAAATTTGTGAGTTCGAGAATCTGGAAACTTTGAAAATCGGAATTTAGGAATTTGAGAATTTGGGAATAAAGAAATTCTGGAAATCCGGGAAAATATGTAAATCTTTGAATTTTCGATTTAATAAATCAGGGAATTCGAGAATCTGGGATTTTGGGAATCTGAGAATTTGTGAATATAGGAATCTGGATTTTTTTTAAATTTGGGAATTTAAGAATCTGGAATTTTATGAATTTAATAATAAGGTAATTTTAGGAGGGCACCTGGAATTTGGAGAAAAAAAATAATTTGAAAATAAGGGAGTTAAGGATTTTTAGAATCTGGTAATTCGGGAATAGAGGATTATAGGAATTTGGGAACTAGTGAATTTGAGATTTTTGGATTTTGCGAAAATGGGATTCAGAAATTTGGGTTCTTAAGATATTGAGAATCTGCGAATTTGCGATTTATGGAATTTGAAAATTTGGGTGTCTGAGAATTTGGAAACTTTGAAATTCGGAATATGGGAATTTGAGAATAAAGAAAAATTTGGAAATCTTGGAATTTTCGATTTAATAAATCAGGAAATTGGAGAATCTGAGAATCTGGACACTTGGGATTTCAGGAATCTGAGAATTTGGGACTTTGTAATTTTATTAATTTGAAAACATGGCAATATGTTTTTTTTTTATTTCAATTTGAGAATTTGGTATTTCAGGAATTCAGGAATAAGAAAATTTGAGAAGGTAAACTGTAAATTTGAAAAAAAAAAATGAATTTGTAAATAAGGGATTTTGGGATTTTTAGAAAGTGGTAATTCGGGAATAAAGGATTTTGGGAATTTTGGAGCCTGTGAATCTGGGAATTTTTGATTTTGGGAAAATGGGATTTAGAAATTTGGGTACTTGAGATTTTGTGAATTTGCTATTTTAGGAGTTTGAAAATTTCGTCAAAGTCTGGAATTTGGAAACTAATTCGGAATTTAAGACTTGAGAATTTGAAGAAAATTAAGGAATTTGGGAATTTGGGAATCTGGGAATTTTAGAATCCATAGTTTTGATCCTTACCGTTGTTCTGCTGGCCCTGCATGTTCTGGGGAATGTGCCACTTAGCACCGCCGCCGCCACCACCTCCACCTCCACCGCCGCTCCCGCTAGGGTGTTGGGGCTGCATCTGGCCAGGCTGGGGGGAGTTTGGGTTGAAGCCGGGCGGGGTTTGCTGGCCGGGAAACCGCATCGCTGCCTGCTGCTTTGGCGTGAGAAGAGTGGAGGTATTCTTTGATTAGAAAGGTAGAGACCTAGTTTGTTTTGGTTTCGGGCGCCGGACACTTACATTTCCCATCATGTGTCGCATGGCGGCCGGAGGCATCGCGAATCTTTGGAAGTTCTGGAACCGGGCCTGGTTGCCGCCCATGCCCATTCCGTTGCTGTTCGGACCGCCCGGTTGGCCCTGGGGAAAGTTCTGATGACCGCCCGGGCCGCCCATGTAGCCGGGTGGCGCTCCGCCCATCTGGCCGCCCATTCGGTGCGGCGACGGACCGCCGGAACCGGGCGGCACGTTGCCCATAAAGTTAGCTGTGTTAAATTGATTGTTAACATTAGCATTGCTGGCCGAACTGGGACCGTTGGGCGAGCCGCGACTCGGTCCGGATGACTTTTGATGGCTCAAAAGGTTACGTAAATCTAAAGTGGGGTGATGGAGTTTAGCAATACGAAAGCCGGGAATACGGGGAAGGTTTTGTGTGTGGGGGTTGAGGGAAGAAAAGAAAAACACAACGAAAAAATATGTTATGAGAACTGAAATTGGTTAGACCACAACCAAATATATGTACAGATGAGTGTGTATGACCATGAGTTGAACAAAACTAAACCATAACCAAACTCTGGAAAGTTGGATAACCGGCCGGCGCGAAACTCACCCATATTCTGAGGATGTGTCGAGGAGCTGACGTGCTGCTGAGGAGGCATTCCGTGCGGAGGTCCCATCGGAAACCGGCCAAAGTTACCGCCGGGACCGTTTTCCTGCTGGAAGGACCGTCCCATTGGGTGGTTTGGCGGGAAGGGACCGGCGACGCCGCCGTTTCCGTTGTACATTGGAGGTACGTTCGGGAAGCCACCGGGACCGTTGGCGTTGTTCGAAGTCATGCCGGGGCCGCCCGGCATTCCTGGCCTCAGCGGAGGTGTGATGTTTGGACTGGGCTGCTTAGAGCGGTTCTGGACGGGACCCGGACCGGGTGGCGGACCACCAGCACCACCGCCACCATTGCCTGCTGGACCTGGCGGCGGCGGGTAGACCTTGCCGTCCACCAGAATGGTACCGATGCGGGCAATGACTGAAAGCATAAACGTCGTTTTTATTTTAATCTCCAAACACGCACGCACCCACAAAAAAACTCACCATTTTGCAGCTCGGGCACGTTCGACAGAAACAGCTGCACCCGCACCGGTATCTCCGGGTTCGGAATATCCGCCCGCTGGCACTTGACCTTCTGCAGGTGCCTCGCCAGCGTCTTCTTGCTGTACAACACCGCACTATCGCTGCCCTTGTCCAGCGCGCACTGCACAAACTCGATGCAGTGATCCGTGTGGCCGGACAGCAACTGCAGCGCGTCCTTCTTCTCGTTCAACACCTGCAGTTTTGTGTCACAAACCTAAAAAAAATCATCCCCGACGATTAGTCCTTTGCTCTCGCAAACAAACCTCCCCCCCAAAACAGGCCACCCACCTGATTCAACCGGTAGACCAGCTGCTTGCCCCGCATATTAACCGCGTTCGTCAGCTTCACCACCAGGTCGGCGATCTCTTTGGACAGTTCCTTCTTCTTCTCGGTAATCAGCGCCTGCCGGTCGTCGATCACCTTCATCGCGCTCGACAGCAGCACCTTCTTGTAGCTGATCTCGCTGAGCAGGGCCTGCAGCGCGTTGCGCGTTTCGCTCGCGATCTCGTTCGCGAACTTGTACTTGTGGTCCCGGTGGTCGACGAGCTGGCAGTCGCGGCACGTCAGCCGGTCGCACGTTTCGCAGTAGAGGGACAGTTTTTCCTGAAAACAAAAAAAAGGAAGCTACTGTTAGAGATTCAATCGAATAACTGCGATGAGCAGCACTAACAACAACACGCAACAATGCACACGACAATTCGTGCATCGCGATTCATCTGCGAGGGGGAATTTTGGCTTCGAAATCGTGACGCGTGTGGAGGCGAGGGGGCATTTTTGCGGGAGCAGCCCGCACAACACAACAAACCGGCAGCGAGCATCGGGGAAAGCCCTCAAGCCGGCGCAAATCCGGTTGAATGCAATTTCCTTTGTTGTCACATTTTCCCCCGAAAACGTGTATACGCGAATCGGAACGAATCGCAATAACTAGGGTTGGCATTTCAGCTGTGGGAAGAGTTAAAAATTTCTAAAAGTTCGAAATTGTTTAAATATTTGTCAACGTACCCATCTACCTTCAATGTATGTGACATCGTTGGACCAGGTTAACACTGGAACGCCCAACGCATGTCCAACTTACACGGACGCCCAAGCCTCCCAAAAAAGGTGGAACGGTAACTTCAACTCGCTGGTTCTCGGGAATTACTCAACCAATCGGGACGAATCTTGTTTTCAGGTATTTGTTAGGATGTCTAGATGATCCTAGAACTTTGCAGAACACAATTTGATTGAATCTTTAATTTCTGCGACCGAAAACATCGTTCCAACTTTTTCAAAAAGACTGCCTCCGGGCAATTTTTGGCGAATTTTTTTTTACACGCGAAAAAAAAAGTTGGAACGATGTTTTTGATCGCAAAAATTACAGATTTCATCAAATTAAGTTCTGCAAAGTTCTAGAATCATCTAGACATCCTAACAAATCACTGGAAAGAAGAATCATCTTGATTGGTTGAGACATGCCCGAGAACCATTGAGTTGAAGTTACCGTTCCAACTTTTTTTGAGCCTTGGGCGTTGGAATGTTAAAGAATAATAGAATAAGGCCATTATCACGGCTGTGGTACAAGTCAAATTTAATATCTATGCATCATGCGGTGATTTATGCCTACAAATTCTAAAATAAACATATTTGAAAAATGTCGAAGTTCATCTATTTACACTCGATTTGTATCTACCGTACATCCTAACCAAAAATCATGATTTTCTGGGTTCATTATGTTTCATATTCAAACAATGTAAATCGGACCATTAGTTGCTGAGCAATTCTCTGAGATTTCGGTCATTCGATTTTTTTTTTGTATTTTTTAATCCGACTGAAACTTTTTTGGTGCCTGTGGTACGCCCAAAGAAGCCATTTTGCATCATTATTTTGTCCATAGAATTTTCCATACAAATTTGGCAGCTGGCCATACAAAAATGTTGTATGAAAATTCAAAAATCTGTATCTTTTGTCGGAATTTTTGATCGATTTGGTGTCTTTGGCAAAGTTGTAGGTATGGATATGGATTACACTGGAAAAAAATGATACACGGTAAAAAAAATGGTGATTTTTTATTTAACTGCCAACTTTTTAGAAATGTCCAGGTTGTGCAAAAAATCTTTGAGCGAATTATGAATTTTTGAATCAATACTGATTTTTTAAAAAAATTGAAAAATTGGTCGCAAAAATTTTTCATTTTAATTTTTCGATGTAAAATCAAATTTGAAATCAAAAAGTACTTAAGTGAAATTTTGATAAAGTGCACCGTTTTCATGTAATATCAATTTTTAGGTGACTTTTTTGAAAAAAAGTCGAAGTTTTTCATTTTTTTAAATTAGTGCACATGTTTGCCCACTATTGAAAAAAATATTTTTGAAAATCTGAGAATATTCTCTATATTTTGCACTTTTGAACTTTGTTGATACGACCCTTAGTTGCTGAGATATTGCCATGCAAAGGTTTTAAAACGGGACAATTGATGTTTTCTAAGGCCCACCCAAACAACACACCATTTTCTAATGTCGATATCTCAGCAACTAATGGTCCGATTTTCACTGTAAAAATATGAAACATTCGTGAAATTTTCCGATCTTTTGGAAAAAATTATTTTCAATTTTTTTAAACCAAGACTAACATTTCAAAAGGGCCAAACACTCAATATTACGCCCTTTTAAAATGTTTGTCTTGGTTTAAAAAATTGAAAATATTTTTTTCGAAAAGATCGGAAAATTTCACGAATGTTTCATATTATAACATTGAAAATCGGACCATAAGTTGCTGAGATATCGACATTAGAAAATGGTGTGTTGTTTGGGTGGGACTTAGAAAACATCAATTTTCCTGTTTTAAACCTTTGCATGGCAATATCTCAGCAACGAAGGGTCGTTTCAACAAAGTTTAAAAATGCAAAATATAGAAAATTTTCTCAGCTCTTCAAAAATATTTTTGAATAACATGTGCACTAATTTTTAAAAACGAAAAAAAAGTTACCTAAAAATGGCTATAACTTGAAAATGGTGCACTTTATCAAAAATTCACTTGAGTACTTTTTGATTGCAAAATTGATTTTACATCGAAAAATGAAGTTGAAAAAATTTTGCGACCAATATTTCGATTTTTTGAAAAAAAAAAATGTATTCATTCAAAAATTCATAACTCGCTCAAAGATTTTTTGCACAACCTGGAAATGTCTGAAAAGTTGGCATTTGATGTAAAACATATAAAAAAAAATAATAAAAATATTGTTTTTTGCAAATTAAGTTTTAGTGATAAAAAGTTAAATAAAAAATAACCAACAATGTTTTTACCGTGTATAATTTTTTCCAGTGTAGTACTTACCTACAACTTTGCCGAAGACACCAAATCGATGAAAAAAATCCTTCAAAAGATACAGAACTTTGAATTTTCATACATCATTTTTGTATGGACAGCTGCCAAATTTGTATGGAAAATTATATGGACAAAATAATGATGCAAAATGGCTTCTTTGGGCAGACCGAAGGCACTAGAGCGTCCAATTTCCCGTCCCGGGAAAAAATTTCCCGGGATTTCCCGAAAAAAATATTTCCCGTTTCCCGGGAAATTTGTAGATTTCCCGGGAAATCCCGAAATTTAAGCGGAAGTATACATTTTCTTAAATTTTTGGAACTATTTTTAAAATGCTCTGGAAAAATAATAAATGAACAAACTCAACATGATTTTGTTCAATTAAATGTATTGTTTGGTTTATATATAATTAATCAGATTATCAGAAATTATGATATCAGAATTATTTCTGATAATATTAATTTTTGAAGCAGCTGGGAATAGATCTTGCTTAATGAGTATTAAATTATTACAATTAGGTAAGCTTTTAACAGATTGATGTTATTTCATCAAAACAATATTAGCTCCTACCTCCAAATTAAAATTGAGATTTCATGATCAAATGAGATGAAAATCGAATTTGTGCAACAAGAATTATTTCAATTGGTTGAATACCTAGTACTAAAGAAATTACAATTTGAAGTAAAAGAATTATGGGGCACTGGTGCAACTACAGGTGTTAGAGGGTTTAATGTGAAAAAATAGAAGACTTTTTGTGGAATGATGTTAATTTATCGTATAATTTAAATCATGTTGCATACACATTGCAAAAACATTGAAAAATTAGTTTCTATTGTTTGTTCTCAAAATATGCAAAAATATATTCAAAGCTTGCTTCAAATATTTGAAAACATTGGGTTGTTTGGAGTAAAACCAACTCTAAAAAGCTTTACCTTTTGTTCAAGAGCTGAAACCAGTATTTGTCATGAAAAACATAATTTTTGTATGTTTTTTTCTCATTTCAATAAGTTGGTCACATAGGCAAGTTTAAAATTTCTAATTAAAAATACCAAAATACATTTTCTTGTAGTTGAATGATTTTTCACATGCAGTCAAGCTGTTTATTGATCTTCACACTTATTTAAACCATTAATGTTGATGTGTTATGCAATTTTATTGCATAATATTAATTAAAACCAAGATCATAACAATTTTCAATAAATTTAAAATTTCCCGGGAATTCCCGGGAAATTGGCGTTTCCCGGGAAATTTTTAACCTCGGGAAATTGGACGCTCTAGAAGGCACCGAAAAAGTTTCAGTCGGATTAAAAAATACAATAAAAACGTTACTTAATCCATCTTGAGGTGGTTGGTGCCTTCCTCACACTCATAAAGTAAAGACACTACACATCCTCAAAAAAGTGTATAAATAACACTTATTTTTTTATCAAATTGTCTGAGATCTGGCCTCAAAAAAAGTGTATCAAAAACACTAAAGTACTTATAACATTTGATAGGGTTGTCAGATCTTCAATCTTTTGGGCTTGTTGGAAAGGTCTTTTGATTGCCTATCTAACGATGGGTTCCATAATAGATCCGGACAATTTTTTATCAAAATATTTTAGATCCGGCTTTAAAAAAGTCTATAAATAACACTTTAGTGCTTTAATGCGTTGGAAAGGTCTTTCAAATACCTTTCTAATAATATATAGCATGACGGGTTTTCTTACAAAAACCACCCTTTTTTACAATCTTCCAAAGTTTAGCTAAAATCGTTTTTTAGCATATCTTTTGAAGTACTTTTCTAAACTTCATAATATTAACTAGGGTCTTGTGAGACCCCAAGACGGATCGAATGAGACCAAAACGGTTTAAATCGGTTTAGCCAGTCCGGAGATAATCGAGTGCACGTTTTTCGGTGCACGGACTCACATCCAGACACACGCACAGACATTTGTTCAAAATTTGATTCTGAGTCGATAGGTATACGTGAAGTTGGGTCTGCGAGGTCAAATAAAGAAGTTCACTTTTCAAGTGATTTTAAAGCCTTTCCTCATTGAGGTGGGGAAGGCAAAAATCGAATGACCGAAATCTGAGAGAACTGCTCTATTGCATTGTTATTTTCCTCATCATTTTTCAATCAGCTCAGTTCACGAGCAGCATTCGGTAGCTGGACTACGTTTTCTCAGCCAAGTTACCGAACACTCTATCTTCAATTCACACATTTTGGGGAGTAATTTGGCGAATAGATTGCAAAATCCTCAAAAAAATATAAAAGCCATTTTTTCGACTTTACACAAAATTATTCCTTTGCCATTTTTTTATTAAAAATAATATTTCTATTATAGCTACAATAGCTTCTGAAACAAATTTGACCTCAATGACAATGTCAATCAGATGTACCGTTCAGATTTTAGAAAACTTGCTTTTTTACATTTCTTACTTAAGAAAAGTATAGGATTTGTTTCTGGATTTGACAGTACGCTATCCGAATATTTTCAAAAAGCTTGAAGAATTGAAAAGAGAACGGTCACCCACTGTCACTTTAAGACTTCCATTGAACATTCATATATTTAATATTAAAGTAAATAATCACACCTCTACCCTACAGAACCAGACAAAAACCATTGGTAGATACTCAAAAAGCATTTTTCAAGCACTCTAAGGCAGCAGGGAATTGCGCACCGCACAGAAACAAACAGTATGAGTGGAGAAAACCACCAAAACCGCGGCAGCCCGACCACTCGTCTGTCATTTGGCTGGCTGGCTGGCTATGAATGACCAGCCACGTCGTGCCGTCGTCGATCATCCACCAAAACCGCAGCAAAAGAGATTTTACCGTCGAAGAATTTTTAAATCTGTTGAAAATGAGGATATTTTCTTGTTCAGATTCGCTGCGCTTCATTTGCTGCGGTTTTATTGCCGGCGACGGAATTCATAACTCAAAACGCCAGCCAAGGTCCTAGCATCCTTTTGGGGTAATCTTCACCAACGTGCAACATCTCACGAATCGCCCCTGCTAATCGCACGTTCCATCGCAACTCAGATTGTGCCTCGGATTAGAAACATCGGCCCGGGGGCACGTTCCGTCTGTCGCCGCCCGTTATGACGACCGAGATGAGGGTGTGCAAAAATTAAACAAAATTATTTGCCCCCCACGTCCACCGCATCCAATCTCGCTCACTCTGTTTTTGGAAAGCCGTGAAAAATCACGTCTTGGTCATGAACAATCAAAAAACGAACCTGCGAGTGGATGTGACACATGATGCTCTTGCCGGGCAGGCCACTACTGCCGGGCGCTTCGCTCGTGGCCGCCTCCTTCGGCTTGATCGTGTGCTCCTTGGTGATCTTGAGCCGCTGGTGCGCCTGCACGCAGCTATCACAGATGAATTCGGCGCACTCGACGCACCAGGAGGTCGCGATCGCGTCGTCGCTGCAGCTGCTGCACTTGATCATGTCCTTGGTGGACTCGACGCTGCCCGGGTTGTCGTCGGCGCTGTTCTCCTCCAGGAACACGTTGTTGATGATAAACTCCTGCCGGGACTCCATCTTGCACACCGGACAGTACAGCAGCGCCGCGTTGTGGGGCAGGTCGGCGAACTTGAGCTTCTGGCAGGCGTCGCAGGCCACGTGCAAACACTCGAGCAGCTTGGGGTGGTCCGACGGGGTGAGCAGCTGCTGGCACCAGACGCACTTGGTCGGCACCGGACTTTCCGTGGTGGCATTTGTCTCCGGGGCGTCACCCTGCGAATGGAAAACGGAAAGGAAAGAAAGTGTAAGTTAAAATTCAGCTGGATTTCTTTTTTCGGTCAAGTTGGAGGTCGAATAGAAGAGGTCAAACGTGTGTGTCATTCGCAATTTCAAATTCATTTTTTTAGGTTCGGGACGGGTAATTTGAAATTCAAACCTCCTCCTGGATGGAATTTCTAACGAGCGTATAAAATTTGCAATAGGACGAGAAGTTTCTGCATACATTTGCCGTGGCTCGGGGCAGGGCTTCTGCAGTAACATAGCAAAGTCTACTTTGTAAACTTTCCTTATTGACAGTAAACTGTTTGGAGCTGAATAAAGCGAACAAGTTCGTAACCCATTAAAGGAGTAAACAAAGAAGTGTTTGAGCACCATTCGACGAGTAAATATTTTTGGAAACATTCAAAGGCATTTGGAACGTCAACACATAGTGTAGTTTAATCTAAATATAGTGCCAAAGTAAACCAACCATATCGCAGATATTTCCGAAACATTTTATACAAAATCATTTTATTTTTCTATTGCAAGTTGTTTTGTTTCGCTGATGCTGCACTTGTTTAAGGGGGTAAGGGAAAATCTCCACGGTATCCCCGATGAGCCAGCAATTGCTTTGGAAGCACATATAAACAATAAAAAAATATGTACAGTGTTTTATTTATAGTATTTGAGAACAAACATTTCAAAAATGTTACAAAAATTAACCGTTTGAGCACATTTAAATTTAAGTCCAGATAACACATTGTGAATCGCATCGTAGTGGTTATTTCACTTGATCGAAATATTACGATCGTAATTTCTCAGTGGTTATTACGATCGTAATTTCTCAGCGATCAAAAAGAATCTCGAAGTCTGTTAAATGCCTAATTTAAAATAAAAAACAAAGATTTTAATATTTAAAAAAAATCAAATTATTTGCTCTACTGCATTGCCTTTGCGTTCTCGGTTTGCGAGATTCCTACTCGAAACTAGGTGTCCGAAAGTTTGATTGTTGAGGCAATTGCTTCCATCCACCCCGGGATTCGAACTGACGACCTTTGGATTGTTAGTGAACTGCCTACCAGCGACTCCACCGAAGCAGGACCCAGGGAGACGACTCCTGCACCTGGACTGAGCTAACGACCTAACCTCAAGGTAAGACCGGGTTCAACATTTACTTCCACGTCCGATGGAAGGCGTGATCATACAAATCTCGTCTCGAAAAATGCCACCGGGACCAACTGGGTGAGAGGCAACCATTCTAAAACTTCAAAATTCGGAAATTGAAAAGTGCGGAAGCAAAGAACTACAAAACTTCTGAATTCAAAAATGTTAATTTCGGAAATCTGAAATTTAAAAATGAAAAAAAGCAAACTCCTAAGGTTTAAAGACTCCAAACCAGGGGTGCCCAAGGTTATCGAATGTCGTGCAAAATTTGAAGCTCAAATAAACCTGCGGGCCAGACGTAAAAAAAGTTTATTCATATAATGAAATCACTTGATAACAATCTATGCATTTAATTAATGGATTTTAATTTTATTGAAATTAATAAAGACCAAAAATAACAATACTTTTTCATATATTTTTTTATTGGAATACACTTTACAGTTGGTCAACACTTTACAGTTGCAAAATACTTTACAGTTGGTCAAAGGGCCATTTTATATGATCATTCAAAATGGGTCCGCGAGTAACAAAAATTCACCTCGCGGGGCATACTTTGGTCACCACTGCTCTAAACTCCTATCATTCAGAAATTTAAAAATTCAAAAATTAATAAATAAACAAATTATAAAAAATAATACAATAATTCAATGTAAAAATTAAATTTGAAAATTAAAAACAAATATTAAAAAATTGAAACTATCAATATCAATAAAAATTCAATTCCAAAAATAGAATAATGTCGGTCATTCCATTTTTTTGTATTTTTTAATCCGACTGAAACTTTTTTGGTGCCTTCGGTATGCCCAAAGCAGCCATTTTGCATCATTAAATTCTCCATATAATTTTCCATACAAATTTGGCAGATGTCCATACAAAAATGATGTATGAAAATTAAAAAATCTGTATCTTTTGAAGGAATTTTTTGATCGTTTTGGTGTCTTCGGCAAAGTTGTAGGTATGGATATGGACTACACTGAAAAAAATGATACACGGTGAAAAAAATTTTGGTGATTTTTTTATTTAACTTTTTGTCACTAAAACTTGATTTGCAAAAAAAAAAAACAATATTTTTAATTTTTTAATTTTTTGATATGTTTTAGAGGACATCAAATGCCAACTTTTCAGAAATTTCCAGGTTGTGCAAAAAATCTTTGAGCGAGTTATGAATTTTTTAATCAATACTGATTTTTTCAAAAAATCGAAATATTGCTCGTAAAAAATTTTCAACTTCATTTTTCGATGTAAAATCAAATTTACAATCAAAAAGTACTGTAGTGAAATTTTGATAAAGTGCACCATTTTCAAGTTAAATCCATTTTTAGGTAACTTTTTTGAAAATAGTCGCAGTTTTTATTTTTTTTTAAATTAGTGCACATGTTTGCCCACTTTTTAAAAAAATATTTTTGAAAAGCTGAGAAAATTCTTTATATTTTGCTTTTTTGAACTTTGTTGATACGACCCTTAGTTGCTGAGATATTGCCATGCAAGTGTTTAAAAACAGGAAAATTGATGTTTTCTAAGTCTCACCCTAACAGCCCACTATTTTCTAATGTCGATATCTCAGCAACTAATGGTCCGATTTACAATGTTAAAATATGAAACATTCGTGAAATTTTCCGATCTCTTCGAAAAAAATATTTTAAATTTTTTTAAACCAAGACAAACATTTCCAAAGGGCGCAATATTGAATTTTGGCCCCAAAATCATCAAAAAAAATTTTTACCGTGTATCATTTTTTTCCAGTGTAGTCCGTATCCATACCTACAACTTTGCTGAAGACACCAAATCGATCAAAAAATTCTTTCAAAAGATACAGATTTTTGAATTTTCATACATCATTTTTGTATGGACAGCTGCCAAATCTGTATGGAAAATTATATGGACAAAATAATGATGCAAAATGGCTTTTTTGGGCATACCGAAAGGCAGGTTCAGTCGGATTAAAAAATACAAAAAATAAAATTCCAAAAAAGACCGATTTCGTGGAGAATTGCTCTAATGTGAGAACAAAAAATTCTAAAAAAATTATTTAAAAAATATTTGATAAAATAAAAAATCTTTAGTTTATAGATTCAAAAATGAAATTGTTCAGAATTTTAAACAATACAAAATTCAAATAAAATAGAGTCAAAAACTGAACATTTAAAAAATCAAAAATAAAAAAAATAATAAAATTAAAATAACAAAATTAAAAAAATCTTAAACAAGAAATTAAACAAAATAAGAAAAAATCTAAAATTCTAAAACTCTGAAAACTCAAAAAAAAAGTTTTCAAACTTAAAAACAATAAAATTTATTTTTTTTAACTCCAGACACATTTTACTTCAAGTTTTTCTTCGCTGTCATTTTTTTCGACTTTGTTTGATTGGACGTTTGCTGATGAGCTCATACAAATTTATGTATACAAACGAATCAATCAATAAAAAAAGTTATGTTTACATCTAGATTCAAACTACCGTTCGTTGGATGAGAATCCAACTCTTAATCACTCCACTACGAGATATTGTTAGAAGAGGAGAGGCAGGACGCATCCTTATTTAGTTTCGTTTTTTTGTGGATGCCAACGGAATTTTCAGTAGTTTTTCCACCATTGAGCAGTGAAATATTGATTGGATTGCATCGTTCAATTTAGCCCCCCTCATAGAACTTTTACTCGGTAGGCACGTCGTCAGTCAAGCAGATCCGAACTCCCTGTAAGACAGTTCAATATTTCCTCATCACAAAACTCACAACCGATGTGAAATTCGTTCAGAGTACATCGTTAAGAAACTTCGCTGATTCATCCCACCACTGAAAGTCACCTGTCGAAAGCATCATCAGAATTTCAAATATTGTGCTCCAAATACTCAACTCAAAGCGGGGGGATTCAAAAACCACTCCCAGGCAGCACCATCTGGTGGTCATTAAGGGGGTGGGGTGCCAGGATGCAACCCTGGAGGGAAGGAGGGGGGAGATGGGTTCAGGAAACCGAAATGCAAACGGAATACGAAACGCGTAAAATGGTGGTGCTGCTGTTGCTGGCCCGCGGAATTATATCCAATTTCTGTAATCATTGCCATTTCCATCAATTACAGTAATCAAACAAATTACTGCCGGAGTGAATTTAATGGGCGGATGAGCCCCGTTTGAGTGTTTGCAGCAGGCAAATGCGTTGGTGTGTGTGTGTGCGCGCGGAGGTAGCCAAGAATGAATGTGTACATTAGTGAAAAAAAAAACAAGTTTTTTAGAGTTGTTTTTTTCGTTGGCGTGCATTGACACTGTTTTGTTACGTTAATTGATGTTTATTTTTGAATATAACAATGTTGTTGTTGGTTCTAATGATGGTGGTTATTTGAATTTATTAATTTTGTGAATCTTAGCAAAAAAAAACACAGTTTGAAAGTCACCTTTAAACTTTGCAAGTAGGGTAAATATACCCTTTCCAATCAAACACCTATCTTCGTCATATGGAGAGTTTAATGTTCGATTAAAGCTCCAAAAATACTATTTAGGCTATAAACTAACCTGCAACAGCACCGCCTCAAGTAAGCACGCAAATTTATGCCATGTACTGGCCAAAAAGATCAATTTTAATGCACTTTTGATCATAATTTCTATTTTGCGAGACCATTTCTCGTCATTTTGGTGGCACACACAGTGACACACGCGAGAAACCCTCAAACGCTTAATGAATATCGCCAAAATCAACTTTTCACTTTCGCTTACTTTTCCACGGGGCTTCCGATACAAAACTGTCCCCCAACTTTCGACAACATGTTCTTTTGCACATTAGTTGGTCACTCACTTGAAAAATAATCCCGAATCATGTAAATAATTAGCAAGCGCCATCAAAAAAACAAACGCGCAAAGTCTTTTGACGTTTCAATTTTGACTACCCATTCCAATCGAAGATTGAAGAAAACCAAGCGAGAATCGAAGGCAAATAAAGAACAAAGGGTGGCTACCAACACCACCGCAGCGCCTGTTGGAGTGAGCCAGTGTTGTCAGGAAATTTGTTCTATAAATGCTACTTTTCGTGAGTGTTTGCTTAAAATTGCATGCAGACCCAAAAGAGCGCTGGAAGAAAAAAGAACTAAACTGAAAATAGGAAAATGGGCGTGGCCCAATGCATTCGTTTGATTAGAATACATTTTGGAAATATTTTTTCAAATGCTTGTGAAAGGAATAGAATAACTTTTAGTTAAAGTGAAAATAAGCAGAAATGTTCACAAAAAGTTGCTCTAATCGTTGGTGTACTGAGTTTTGGTAAATTTCAAGGAACACTCCAGATTATCCAGTATCATTCAAACACGACCGCTTATTAGGCTTAAAATGGGTTTATTTCCCCTAATCACGAAAAAATGCTTTTGACATCTGTTGAAAATCCAATTAAGTTTCGTATCCTTTGCTTCGCGCACCCCAATGAGTGATGGATAATTTACATGCAAATTGAAACGAATGCCAAAGTGTAAACTGATAAATTTTCTATTATTGCTTTTATCACAATCCCAGACGCAATCAATATAATGTGGCAGCTGATTGAAATGAAAAACAACAAACACAAAACAAAAAAAAGAATGCGATTCTGAAACACAATTGCTGCAGAAAAGTCCCTGAACGTGGGGCAAATCTACAAATAAAAAAAAACGTAACGAAATCAATTCCAATAAAGCCTGATCAAGATGGATGATGATTGATGCTGATGAATACTGCCAATATAACCAACCCGCGGGGTCTGCTGCTGCTGGTGGGGACCAGTGGGGTTATCTGGGCGCACAATCCATCATTATTGGTACTCCCATCCATACACTTTTCGAAATTGTGTTGTGTTGTTCGTTAGTGCGGATTTTTCATTAAATGCTGCAACACAACCCGTCGTTATCGTCGTCTCCTGCACATTTCGGTATCCAACCCTATTTTGGGCGTCGGTTATTGCGCGCTTGGATAGGGGCTTACCGGTAATTCGATAGTCGATTCCCGTACAATCGAAAAGAAAAATTAATTTTTGTGCATGTTTTGCAAAGTCGAATGTTGTGTAAAAACTTTCGAATAAAAGTCACAATATACGTCTTTCGACCAGGTGTCCATAGAACTCATTTGAACAAAAATCGTATATTATGTTTTCTATATTGATCTTTGTCCAGGATCTACGTTACCTTCTATGCAATCACCCTTTGTCTTCGCGTATTTCGACCTATTTGACGCAAAACCCACAGACACGAGGCTGATCGACAACAAATTATTGACAGATCAGCTGAAGTTAAACAATGAATCAAACATGCTTAATGGGAGCCAACCATCGTTTAATCTCTGAAGATCGCTACTGTGTTAGTCAATACCGGCGCCCTGCCAAGAAGCCTGCAGTCCAACAAATGGGAGGAATGTTAGCTACGATGCTATGGGGAAGACTTTCATAATAGACCCATCGGCGAGCCTCCCGAGCAACGATGCTATAGGAAGGTCTTTCTGGTTATCACACAAAAACAGCCAGAAATGATTATTTCACCGTGAAAATGTTACACATTCTTCGAAAAATTAATACACAATTAACACGACGCCGTGCCTTCCAATCAACGATGATATAGGTAGGGCTTTTAAAATCACAAAACAATTTATTTAGATTAAAAAGCCAAGTGATTTCACTCTTTCCACAGACCTAAAAAATAATATTCCAATTTGCACAATGACCACCCACTCCATGCAAAATGGGAACACAGATGAAACAAAAAGAAACACAAAAAATCAAACACGCGGTTTCGCTCCTTCCACTGAACTCCACGTTTTAATTTTTTTGTTCTAATTTTTTTTCTGCAATTTCTAAAAAAAAATGTCCACTTGGTTTTTGGATGGCCCCTTTTGAGCGAAATGTCTCTTGAACTGCTAGTTTTGGGCTTCAGATTAAAAAAAAAAGTAAAAACCTTTGAGAAGTTCTCTGCACTGTTAAAAACTGATTTCTGAACATTGTCTTCAGGTCTAAGTAAGTCATTTTGCACCATTGGTTTTTGCAAACAAATTTAGGGACTGTCCATAAAAAAGTGCTGTGCAAATATTAGAAAATCTATACCTCAAAATTCTGATGGTTATCAAACGAAATCAAATTTCGTATGCTTTTTCAATTAATGAGAGTTTTTTTAACACTAAAATTTGCAAAAATTACCGTTTTTTTTTCGAAAATACTCAAATTTTGAAAATATGCAATATGGGTATCGAACGAAGCGTGATTTTGCATGCTTCATAAATACATTAAAAAACTCTTATAAAGTGAAAAAGCAAAAAAAAAAATGCATCTCATTTGATACCCATGCTGCAAATTTTAAAAATTTGAGTATTTTCGAAAAATTCGGCATTTTGAGAATTTTTTTTAAGGCCGTTGCAAATATTTGTCAAAGATTATGTCGCCCCGCCCTCTTCAAAAATTTAATGGAAATAGAAGTCAAATCAACTTAAAACAATCTAAAACGCATTTTTCTGCTTTTATAATCATATTTAGCATGTTAGGGGCTAGATTGAAAGTATTTTTAATTTTGATGAAATTGCAATGTACAGCACCGCAAAAACTTTTTTTTTGCAAAAAAATACATTTTCGTCAATACTTAGGTATTTTGGAAACTAATGATTGCAAAACAACTGGGCGGGTGTAAAATGCATTTTGTCATTTTAAGGGAAATTTAATGTACTTTTCGAATCTACATTGACCCAGAAGGGTCATTTTTTCATTTAGAATAAAAATTTTCCTTTTAAAATTTCGTGTTTTTTTAACTTTTCCGGGTTATCTTGTAGAGTTCAACAATGTTCTACAAAGTTGTAGATCAGACAATTACAAAAAAATTGATGCATATACATAAGCGGTTTGCTTATAAACATCACGAGTTATCGCGATTTTACGAAAAAAAAATTTTGAAAAAGTTACTTTTTGGGACCATCCATAAACCACGAGGACACTTCAGGGGGGGGGGGGGGGAATGGCGATTGTCCACGATCCATACAAAAAAGATTTATTTTGTATGGACAATTGTCCACGAAGGGGGGGGGGGGGGGTAACAGATTCCTAAAAAAGTGTCCACGTGGTTTATGGATGGTCCCTTTTGCGTTTCTCTTTGTTTCGTCGTCCGTGTCTGTCGCGGGTGACCATGAACGGCCATGATCAACGACGACCAACATTTTCAAAACTTTTTTTTCGTAAAATCGCGATAACTCGTGATGTTTACAAGCAAACCCCTTATGTCTATATATCAAAATTTTGTTAATTGTCTGCTCTACAACTTTGTAAAACATTATTACACTCTAAAAAATTACCCTGCAAAGTTAGAAAAAACACGAAATTTTAAAATGAAAAATTTTGTTCTAATTGAAAAAATGACCCTTCTGGGTCAATGTAGATTCGAAAAGTACATTAAATTTCCCATAAAATGACATTTTCCAAAAAATTTTACAGTCGAGTAACGGAAAATGGCAGAATTTTTAAAACTTTTTTAGTGTTTTTTTCGGTGAAAAATACGTTTGCCGGAATTTTGAGTACGTCATCAAATCGGGCGTCTAATTTTACATAAAAGTCTCTTTGACACCATATTTCTATCTCATCACCGTTTCAGGCTGCAAATTATTGAAAAACACCTCTTTTTTCGCATGTTCAAAAATGGAAGGGGTCGTACCGCCCCTCCGTCACGAGATATAAAAAAAACGGACCTCGGATTCGTGATCAGAGACAAAAGTTACCCCTTAGGACAAAGTTTCACGCAAATCGAAGAGGGGTCGGGGCAACTGCTGTGTGAGTTGGCGGAGAATTACCCATACACAATTTCACTTCGTCTGATAGCCATATTGTAAATTACAAAAAAAATAATTTTTTTTTTTGAAAAAATGCGATATTTTGTGAAAAATTTTGAATTTTCAAAAAAAAACTCTTTAAATGTGCAAATACAAAGCAAATTTCGATTTATTTGATGCCCATATTTCGTATTTTGAAAATTTGAGTGTTTTCCAAAAAATACGATATTTTGAGATTTTTTTGTTTTTAACAAAAAAAACTCTAATTAAGTGAAAAAGCAATCAAAATTTCGCTTCATAGCTATATTGCAAACAATGAAAATTTAAGTACTTTCGAAAAAAACACGGTATTTTGTTAAAAAATTATGGTATACATTTTACTTACTAAACTTACTAAATTTTGAAAAAAAAAAACAACAAATTCTTGGTGAAAGCATTAGAAGTTTTACATGACATGGTTGAATTAAGTCGATTAGATTAATGATAGAACTATCGTTATTGTTATCGAGCCTCGATAATTTTATCGTTAACAACCTTGATCTTCAGCAAAGTTGACCAACCAAAAATAAAGGATTTCCAAACTATGTAGGGGAAAATGGGGCAAGTGTAACAAGCTAAGTAAATGCTCGTTATAACCCATTAAAAAGTAAAAAAAAAACTGTAGGATTTTATTATAATCATCTTATTCTAGGTCTTGACTAAGACTTTGTTAGAACAAGTTTTTTAAAAAATCCAGTTTTTTTATGTAAAAAATTGATTTTAATTTTTTTTATTTTCTGTATGTTCTATTCAACTAGTGGAACAAGACGAACAACCCGTTGGGGCAAGAGGAACAATGCATGGAAAAACATGTTAATTTGCTAACAATTGAACTGTTATCACTTAGATACATCAGATTAGAATGTATTTGAAAGGTTTCTTCCATTTTTAGATTAAATAATAATATTTTTCTAAAAAATATCGTTTTTACGAAAAAAATATTCCTTGGATGATAAATAGTAAATTTTCATAATATAACTATATTTTGTATGGACAACTTTTTTAACAATTGTTTATCAGTTTTTAAGTACTTTCATGTATTTATTTCCCTTTAAAATATGTTGTTGCAGCAATTCGTATTTTTTCCATACTACCTTTGTACTACCTGAACAAAGTTTTTTAAAAGCTCTCAATAAAAATAATCAAAAGTTAAATCATACTTTGTAATAGGTGCATGTCATTGGTAGGGACACAACTGATCTAGGAAAAATAGCATTTTGATAAAATGAGCCTTAAAACGAAACCTAAGCCTTATTTTGTACTTTCCAAATATTATAAGAAAACAAAGGTTTTGAAAAAAACTTCATTGAATCTTATGCCCCGTGGCGTTTACGTCGTTTTGGCGGTTATGTGGTAGTAGAATCAGCTAATTGCATTGCTAGCAACAATTCCTCATACTGGAAATAATCAAAATTGTAAAAATTACGGCCGTACGAGCGATTGTTCCTCTTGCCCCACCTTCCCCTATGAGCGTTTTGCTATTTCCTTATTATGCTCGCGTTTTTAAAATTTGAAATATTTTTATAGAGAAATGAGAATACATTAATTTTGTTTTAACATTGAAAATGTGATCGGAGATTGAAAAGTAAGTTTGTTTTTATTCTTTCGACCTTTTACATTTCGACAGCTGAGTAATTTCCGAATAATCTGGCAACGCCTCTCCTCCGCATTGGTGCTCGCAACGTTGCCGCTGTTTCAGAAAAAAAACGCTTTTACCCACATCTGGTTTTCCCTCTTGAGTCACCCCGGTCTTAATTAGCAAACGATCGTTATCTTATCGGTAATGGTTCGCCTCCGCCCTGGCAAGGTAAATATAATCAACGTCAAGAGGTTTCGTTTAAGGATGGCTTATCGTGCGTTGGTGCCCGTCCATTAGGCTGGGCTCCTCGAAAGGGTCGTAAAGCACACTGCACTTATCCCGATAGGATCTTCGAGCTGGGTTGAGTTGTATCAAGTGCCATAAAGATAAGCGAGCTTTTGTTATCTAGTTTTTTTTACGATCTGCCTCAGCGTGGCTTGGCGATAAACCTGGCAAGGATTAAGGTTTTTGAACGAAGGAATGCCGAATTTGGCGCGTCATAGCCAAACCGGTTTCGTCCTCGGCAAGAGTCACAACGAAGCATAACGTCTTGGCTGGGCAGAATCACCCCAAAACTGGTAATAGTTCTCACAGAAGAGCTGCTTGGTTGGTCATAAATCAGGATTCTGACAGTTTGGGGTGCTGCCTGCAGGGTTATCTGGATTTTAAAAGGATTAGTTCCCGCGGAAGATGGACCGGAATTTCAAGGAGTTTTAATTTTGCCATTTTCATGTGGAAGTAGCTTGCCTTGAAGAAGTTGATAACAATATCAGTAGAGTTTAGACAAATATGCACAGTTTTGTTTTTTCGTAAGCGTCCAAATCTGTCAAACAACAGATAAGGTTTGATGTTTGCTCTTCTGCCTTCAGCTTGTTGATTTGAGGAGACGAAAATTGATAACGTAACTGTACAAATTGAAAGTTAGAAACCTTTAATTTGCTGAAATTTACCACTTTCAATCGCACTGCAACGGTATCGATGATGTAACCACGAAACGATATGCAAATTTTTCGAGTTCAATAAGGTCACCATAAGCTACAATTCCGGGGGCCCACGCCCAGGCTATCAAATTACAAACCCAGCTCAAGAGTCACCAACATCTCCCACCTGTCCAGCACAACACTGGCTCACGTGGTCCAAAATCGAACCAGCCAACGCGCGTTAGTTTCGTTTTAACACGACCGAGACTGCGGAGACGGAGGTTTCCTTTTCCGGCAACTTGTCGCAATCGAGCGCGCTCGCGATTCGCGGGGGAAAAACCTCGAACCCAAAAACGGAAAACTCCTACCCACTTTCCACGACGAGAGCGTGCGCGCGAATTGGCACGATCGACAGACGGCGATGTCACACGGGCGGCGGGAGAAAAAGAGTCATAAAAAAAACGCTTAAACCCATTTGTCACCTGTGCGTGGGGTTTTTGGCTTTGGTGTTTTGCTTTTCGCAAATTTAATTTCAGCGAGTTGAATCGAATTTTGTTTGTTAAAGACACGCGTGAGCGAAAGTAGTTTGAATGAATTTTGACAAGTATCAATTTTGTATATTTGTATTTTTGTTTTTTTTTTTGTATTTTTGTATTTTTGTATTTTTGTATTTTTGTATTTTTGTATTTTTGTATTTTTGTATTTTTGTATTTTTATATTTTTGTATTTTTGTATTTTTGTATTTTTGTATTTTTGTATTTTTGTATTTTTGTATTTTTGTATTTTTGTATTTTTGTATTTTTGTATTTTTGTATTTTTGTATTTTTGTATTTTTGTATTTTTGTATTTTTGTATTTTTGTATTTTTGTATTTTTGTATTTTTGTATTTTTGTATTTTTGTATTTTTGTATTTTTGTATTTTTGTAGGAAGCCATATTGAACCGATGTTTTGGATGGATGTACTGATAAGTTCTGCCCCAACAATACACAATAACACAATTTTATTCTGAACGAGACACAAGGTTCCACTTTTCCATTAAAATCTCACCAACTTTTGAATTCAACTCGGAGAAAGTCGCAATAAAGTAAACGAGGCAAAGCTTCCATTGCAGCGGCAGCAGTCGCAATTTCAACCTGACGAGATGTTCTGCGAACCCCTCGGGAACGTCGAACGTGGGCCCGGGAAGAAAAAGTTCAAATCCGACGAGGGAAGTTTTATTGCTTTCTGGCATCTTTCGTAATTTCCCCAATTAAGGTTCAGTATACTTGCGAATGTCACCTTAATAACTCGGATGGTTAGAAGACCTAACACTGCAAGCTATCAACGAGATTAGTTTTTGGCAGAGCCGGATTGTTTTCGAGGCCTTCCGTCGAGTTTCAAGTTTTCCAACACAAAAGGATTCTTATACACAATCCGGACAAAGCTCCTCGAGTTCCATTGAAGTAAGTGCTTTTTTTCTGAGAAGACGTCTCTCCCGGGTAGTAACAAAAGGTCTCTTTCTTGTACCACTCGCATATATTCTCACATTCACGTGTCCAATGCGGGTACGAATCTTGCATATTCATCGCGCGCGCCCTTGTATTCCTTTCCCCTCGGCCCTCGTCAGTGATCGAGAAGCTCTTCAGAAAACGCTCTAGAGTGCCGGCTGGCCGGCCAAGCTGCTGGTGCCGGTGCACTTTGGACCTTCTCCACCTTCATCGAGCAGCAGCTGTTGCTACACCACTTTTTGTACCCCCCTCCGGTTGGCCAAATCGGTTTTGAGGCAGCGTTGCCAGATTTAAACCCTGTCAATGGGAACCGCGTTGTGGTTCATCAAGATAGCAAACTTCGTTATGTTTGTAATTTACGCGATTAATTTGTTTGTACTACAAAGTTCAAACCGTGGAACAAAATGGTCCATTGTTTTTATCGCCTTGGTTGAAATCTAACAAAAACCAACACACCAGACTCTCACTCAAACGCGTGAATAATGCAAACGATAGTTACTGGTACACGTACCTACAACCAGTCATTACCATCTCTCTCGCGTGAATATCACGGCAATTAACGGCCACAATCGGTTCGCAGCCTAATATCAGGCAGGCAGATGGTGTGTGACACATGTGCCAACAACAACAGCAACGACCGACATGACAAGTGTTTCACTAATGAGCTTCGGACCCTCAACCCACCTTCCTCCTCTCGTGTTTACTAATGGCATGGTTCTGGAGCATAATGTCAACACAGAATTATTGTTTATTTTTTTCTACTGTGAATGTGTTATTACTGTTGATTTAACAATGTGACATTATGAGTGGCGCAAAAAAAGTTCACAATGGTAATAAATACGTTTGAAAATGGCGCCAATTACCAATAAAGAGCAAAATGACGTTATTAGTATAAATATAATGATAAGAGATGTCAAACCAGGACGTTTTAATCAGCAGTATTCCAATTAAAATTCTGTCAAATGACAGTCAAAAACTTGCATTATCTTTCAGAGATATTTGTTCAGCAAAGTAACCCTAAACGCATAAAAAGCCCGCATCGTAAACAGTATTTGCCCGGAGCAAAACATAAACATCTTGTGCGGACCTCTTCGTCACCGTCAACAGCAGGGGGACAGAGATACGTAATCTCTCGGTTCGGATAAGCCAGTGAACGAAACATAGTTGGGATATTTTTACCAAGGATATCCGCAGTGAGCCCAAGCTATGCCAAGACTGCTTCTTGAAGGGCTACAAAATTCGTGTGCCCTGCAGCGTTGAAATGGGCCAGCTTGATAAACCATTAAAAGCATCTTGCTTTACAATGTTTAGCTTCAATTTTTGAATCATTTAACTATTCCACGCAATTAGGGATTAGGGATAATCATTAGGGCAAATCATCGGAGTAAATCAAAACAAACAGTGTATCCCTCTCACACTTTTTGTACACACTAGTGTTCTGACAAGAGAGACACCCAATCTACCTTATACCATGCAGAACCAAAAATCTAGAGTTTCTTTTGAAAAGGTCCTTTAAACATATGGGTAATTCTTCGCCAACTCACACAGCAGTTGCCTGACCCTCTTCGGTTTGCGTGAAACTTTATCCTAAGGGGTAACTTTTGTCCCTGATCACGAATCCGCGGTCCGTTTTTTTCTTTTCTTCTCGTGACGGAGAGGTGGTACGACCCCTGCTATTTTTGAACATGCGAAAAAGACATGTTTTTCAATAACTTGCAGCCCGAAACGGTGATGAGATGGAAATTTGGTGTCAAAGGGACTTTTAAGTAAAATTGGAAGCCCGATTTGATGGCATATATGGCGTCCAAATTTCCCGGGATTTTTTTTTGTGAAACTCTATGTTTTCATTATATTGTTATGTTTTTCAAGCTTAAAATCATAGAATAAGCTCAATCATATTTATTGGTGACATTCTACACTTCAATCTAAATGAGGACGACAGTAAATGAAAATAAAATAAGTT
Source organism: Culex pipiens pallens (assembly GCF_016801865.2). NCBI lineage: Eukaryota > Metazoa > Arthropoda > Insecta > Diptera > Culicidae > Culex > Culex pipiens. The sequence goes on from NC_068939.1 coordinate 146,089,880, forward strand.
TTTTTTTTGTTTTTATGTTTTGATTTGGATTATAAATGAACTACAATGTGATTCAAATTGAATATATTTCTTTTTTATATGACATGACCAGAAAAGCTTGGAAAATTTCTTTAAAAATATCTTTTAAAAACAAGAGGCGACAACAAATAAAATGACACCAGGCAATCAAAAATGTTAGATAAGTTTTGAATTTCATGTTTTATATAATAAAAGTGTATGGAACAAGTGGCAAAAACAATCATTTTATACATTTATCGTATAAATCTGGATTACATTTTCAAAATGTCCAATGTACATAAAAATCTCTTGGCGCATTGCTTGTTTTGAAAAAGTAATGTACAAATACGACAAGTACTGTAAAAACAAGTTTTTTAGCATGTTGCTTACAACATTTTTTGCAATCCCAAATAAACGCATTTTGAATGGATTTTTTGCAAACATCCATGTGTTAAATAAATTCATAACAAAAAAATTGCAAAAAAAAAATCAATTATTGATACAAGTGCTGAAAAAACAATTAATTTGGAAATCGGTGTTCTGTGAAATCGTTGTTTTTTTTTTAAGTCATTCAAAACATCATGCAAAAAAAAATGGCTAAACAGCTGTCTCAATTCGTTTGATTTGTCCTGATTTGCCCCAAATACCGGTGTTTGATGAAAAATTATTTGATTTTATTTTTTCCAAATTTTAAATCGTACATATATAAAATTTAATCGGAAATATTTAAAGCGCTGGGCATTTTGCAGATCGGTAAACTAAAATTTTAACAGTTTTCTCTAATAAACCAAATTAGTGCTATATGAGCATATGCCGAATACTAAAATGCTTTAAAAATATTATCGTTTATGAGGTATTCAACTGTTCATCTATTTCCACAACCAAATCTGAATTTCCAGACCGATATTTGTTTTTTTTTTAATTTCGGGGATTCCCGGGACAAATTATAAAAAAATCCCGGGATTCGGGAATTCCCGGTTTTGCAAAAAATCCCGGGAATATTGTCCCGGGAAATCCCGGGTTGTACGCACTATTGGCATACTTATAATTCCGGAAAACGTATTTTTCTTCAAAAACGTTACTTAAATGTTACTAGGGTCGCATGATGAACCCGGACATCATTTTTATTGAAACATCTGAGATCCGGCCTCCAAAAATTGTATAAATAACACTTAAGTGCTAATAACTTCTTATAGGGTTGTCAGATCTTCTTAGGCTCATTTGAAAGGTCTTTTTAATACCTTTCCGAAAATGCATAACATGATAGGTTTTCTTGCAAAAACCGCCCTTTATACAATCTTTCGGACATACGCCAATTTTTTTTTAGCATGACTTTTGAAGTACTTGACTAACTGCTGATTTTAAAAAAAAAACCTGTGGGACCCCAAGACGGATCAAATGAGACTAATACGGTCAAAATCCGTTCATCCAGTCCGGAGATAATCGAGTGACCATTTTTTTTTGTCCGCCCACCTACACACATCCACACAGACATTTGCTCAGAACATGATTCTGAGTCGATATGTATACGTGAAGGTGAGTCTACGAGGTCAAATTAATAAGTTCATTTTTCGAGTGATTTTATAGCCTTTCCTCAGTAAGGTGAGGAAGGCAAAAAAAAAACACAAAAAAAGTTTTCAAAACTCTGCCTTTTTCGTTACTCAACTGTATTTTTTTTTTTTTTTTTTTAATATGGAAATAAGGGAAATTTAATGCACTTTTCTACATCTACAATCTACAATTTACATTAACCAAGAAGGGTAATTTTTACCATTTAGAACAAACATTTTCATTTAAAAAAAATTCTTGTTTAGAGTGTAATAATGTTCTACAAAGTTGTAGAGCAGACATTTACAAAAAAAAAAAATGATAGATCGCGATCTAAAATATGATTTTTTGTGATATTTTACATGTATGTAACCTCTTAAATGAAATAGTTGTATGACAGATTAAAATAAGACGTGAAGCTGCTGAAAAACATCATGAAATCTTGGATTTATCTTTTTTTTTTTTACAGTGGCACAGGCTTGATATTTAGTTCTCCACCCTCCCTTCCCTTGATGTCGGCCAGAGCAAGAGTATTTGCCTAATTTAATGATCTATGGAAAATTCTTTCGATTGTTAAATTTCCATAAAATTCCAGACTCGATCTTCCGAATGTTTGTTTTATGGGACTTGACATAACATGAAAAGTGACAAGGTTGTCTAATCTTCAATATATTAGGCACAACCTATTTACAAAAGCACGACTTTTCGAGTCAATGATTTCAAATTAGGACCCCAACACGATGGAAATCGGTTCAAATTGTCGTCGCGTATGGTGCTATCTTGTGACAATGACCTTTTAGTAGTTTGCTCAAAATTTGATTCTGCGTTGACATTTAAATGTTAAGGTGGATTTAGAAGAACTTATGAAGAAATAAATTTCACGAGTGTAATTAAAGCCAATAAGTCATTAATTACAAGGAATGCAAAAACTATTGGAAGCTCTCCTTTGATGTAGAAAATATTTGCCAACGCAAAAAGCAACTAAAAAGTAGAACGTAATAAAGCTGGAAAACATAACAATAACAGTATAATAAATGACAGCCCTCTTTTCCCTCTCTCTCTATTGCGCTGCGGGCGGAACCCCGTTGATTGGAAACGGTTCACCACATTCAAAAGCAGCAGACAAGGGGATTAAAAAAGTGCGACGTTGCCAAACTGCACGCGCCGGGTCCTTTGGTTGTAGTCTCCTTTTGAAAAGAACAAGCCAGCTGTCGGAATAACAACAAAATAAAGAACGGGAAGCCGGAAAGGACCCTTTTCCGTTTCGTTTCGGTTGCATCCAATTTCAAAAAGGGCATTCCCGATTATTGCCAGGGGCTTTCGCTCTCATTTTCTCGTGAAAATGCAATCAATTCCCCTTGATCTTCTTCTTGTTTTCGTCGTTACTTTCGAACTTTTATTACAATCTTAATTAATGCTACCAGCAGCAGCACCCCGTCGAAAGTGATTGAAAGCCAGTCAGGCTGATAATTTATTTTGAATTAATCCCCTTTTTCTGAAAGCGTGCGCGTGTATGTGTGTGTGTGTGCTTGCTCACCCAGCTTGAGTACCATGCGCACACACACACACGCCATGTGGTCTACACAAAAGAGTGGCATTTCGGAAAAAAAGGTTTTTGTGTGTTTTTTTATTACTCACTCTTCACTTCACTGCTACGATGCGGTGGTGAACGAGTGCCCTGTTGCCGCTTTTGAGAGGACGGAGCTGATCGTCGATTCTGCCCCCGTCGTGGGACGTGCGCCAATGCGGCAACGTTGCACGCCAAAGTTTTGGTCGGAATTTTCTCTCGAAACTCGACGAGTCACGTACCCCGCGCCGCACGGTTTTCACATTATTTCTGAAACGACGACCGTAAATTTTTATGGCTTCCTGCCCGGCAAGGGGCGACGCGACGTGGCCATGGCGAAGAAGCCCCGCCGGGCGGTCGGATGCACACGGTCGACGGCACACACGGGGCGGACGCGAAACTTGCTCCGGTGGGTCATGAAAATTTAATGCGTCCGGAGGGTATTAGGGACGGAGTTTTGATTAAATTTATGGAATATTTTGCAAAAGGTTAAAGGAAAGCTACAAATTTACTGTTAAACATAAATTTTAACTTAATATTACACTCTTGATCGGACTTTTTGGTTGGAGGGTGTCCCCTTAATTTAAATTACAGTCCAGGCTAAATTATTCGATTATCCAAAATTCGAATCTTCGAAATTTTTCAGAAATTGTGTTGTTACGTGATTCGATTATCCTTAGTAAAATTTTGTCGAGGACTTCGGATAAACAAATCTTGTTTGTAGATGTTATGCAAAATAAACTTAATAATTTTTAAGTTGTTTAATAATATTTGCAACAGCCTATAATTTTTTTCTGTTTGCTTTTTAGGTATATACAGCAATTCCATTTGAAAGGAGCCTAAACCGAAAAAAAGTTCTCCGATCGGGCTCAACATTTTTCTGGGGGTTCCTTGGCCAAAATAATTAGACCCGTATTTTTTTGTTTGGCCATTAGGGTGACCTACATCCTGCTAGGGTGGTTCGAAAAATGGCAATTTTCGTCATTTTTCGCAAAAATCACGCCATTTCATCTGATTTAAGCTGTCTTAGATGCAAAAGAAAGGTGATGAGTTTGGCTATTTGAGAAAAATAGTAAGAAGTTCCAAAAATCTAGCTTAACTATTGAAAAAGTCGTATGAAAACATAAAATGGTGTTTTGACCGTGTCTGGACCAAAGAGCCTATGTCTGGAAATATTTTTGTCGGATTCCTCGGAAAATTTCACATAACATATCAAAAAATTGGCGATGTCGAACCGTACGTTTCCAAGATATGATTTTTTGAAAATAAAAACTGAGTTTTTCGACGCGCCACGCGCAAAAACAGGAAAATGACGAAATCGGCAAAAAATCAACTATTTTCACTAAAACTGCGATAACATAAAAATTTCAGCGATGACCTATACATGTCTGAGTATCAAAATTTTCGTAATTGAAAGACGCAACTAATTGATTTTTTGCCGATTTCGTCATTTTCCTGTTTTTGCGCGTGGCGCGTCGAAAAACTCAGTTTTTATTTTCAAAAAATCATATCTTGGAAACGTACGGTTCGACATCGCCAATTTTTTGATATGTTATGTGAAATTTTTCGAGGAATCCGATAAAAATATTTCCAGACATAGGCTCTTTGGTCCAGACACGGTCAAAACGCCATTTTAAGTTTTCATACGACTTTTTCAATAGTTAAGCTAGATTTTTGGAACTTCTTACTATTTTTCTCAAATATCCAAACTCATCACCTTTCTTTTGCGTCTAAGACAGCTAAAATCGGATGAAATGGCGCGGAGGCATGATTTTTCGAAAAAAGTGGTTTTTGCGAAAAATGACGAAAATTGCCATTTTTCGAACCACCCTAGCACGATGTAGGTCACCCTAATGGCCAAACAAAAAAATACGGGTCTAATTATTTTGGCCAAGGAACCCCCAGAAAAATTTTGAGCCCGATCGGAGAACTTTTTTTTCGGTTTAGGCTCTTTTCAAATGGAATTGCTGTAAATATGTATTTGAAAGTACTTTTTTTTTCTTTATAAGAATGCTTTTTTTGTATTTTTTTTTTTAATCCGGCTGAAACTTTTTGAGTGCCTTCGGTATGCCCAAAGAAGCAATTTTGCATCATTAGTTTGTCTATACTTTTCCATACAAATTTGGCAGCTATGGACAAATGAAAAAATGAATATATTCAAAAACAAAAGTGATATATGAAAATTCAAAAATCTGTATCTTTTGAAGAAACTTTTTGATCGATAAGGACTACACTGAAAAAAGTGATACACGGTAAAAAAATGTTGGTGGTTTTTAATTTTACTAACACTATTCATAATAATTTTTTTTATTTTCTGCCATGTTTTAGGGGACATTAAATGACAACTTTTCAAACATTTCCAGAATGGACAAGAAATCTTTGACCGAGTTATGAATTTTTCAATCAACACTGATTTTTTTTAAAACGAAATACTGGTCGCAAAAAAATGTTCAACTTAATTTTTCGATGTAAAATCGAATTTGCAATCAAAAATCACTTCAGTGAAATTTTGATAAAGTGCACAGTTTCCAAGTTATAGACATTTTCAGGTAACTTAAAAAAAAAATCGCAGTTATTAATTTTTTTTAATTATTGCCCATATTTGCCCTTTAAAAAAACAAATTTCGAAGAGCTAACAATGTTCTTTTTATTTTGTTTTTTGATTTGATACGACCCTTAGTTGCTGAGATATTGTCATGTAAAGGTTTGAAAACAGTAAAATTGATTTTTTTCTAAGTCTCACCTAAACAACCCACCATTTTCTAATGTCGATATCTTAGCATCCGATTTTCCATGTTAAAATATGAAACATTCGTAAAAGTTTCTGATCTTTTCGAAAAAAAAATGTTTTCAATTTTTTTGAATCAAGACCAACATTTTAAAAGGCCCAAACATTCAATATTAAACAATGTAAAATAAATATGTTCTCGGAATTTCTTAAATTATTTTTCATTAGGGTGCTTTACCTTCTAAAAATATTTTTAATTTACAAAAAATATGAACATTTTTCGAACAAAAATCACCATAAAATGTCTTAATACACTTTCTCAACAAAAAAAAGTACACATAAAACAGGGGCAGCTGCGGCTGACTGGTTACGGTTTTTGCTTTGCGAATTGTTCTGGGTCTCTATTCCCATCTGTTTCCAACGAGAAAGTTAGTCCCTTTTTTGGATTCATAAGCAAAAATGCAAACCACTAGGCCATGGCGACTTGGTAAGTTTTGTTTGGAATTAGGGATTTCGTTATAATCAAGAGCGAGTTGGGGCGCTATAACCACGGCAATTAGTTCTCAAACTCAACCCATTTCAACGAATCTTCTCTGCGGTAAAAATTACGCAGTAGGCCTAGCCACATTCTAATGCACTTTATTCATAAAAAGATGCAATTTAAAAACTCAATAAAATTTTTGTCAATACTTAGAAGCTTTGGAAATTAATGATTGCAAAACAACTGGACAGTAGGGTGCCCAGAAAAAATGACTCCCTGCTCCACAAGCAAAAAAAAAATTTTTTTTTTTTTTGGTTATTTTAAGCATCTGTGCAAATTTTAAGCGAAAATGGTTGAGATTAACCCATTGATACCCGAGCCTAAAGTTGGTGAAAAAAATGTTTTTCATGCAAAAATGACATTTTTAAAAATCGTGAATAACTTTTCAGGATCGAGTTTTACAGCTTAGGTGTGTTCTACAAAGTTGTAAAGCATTAAATTTCCAATAAGAATCTCACGTTTGAGAATATTTGGATGGAAGTAGCGCACCGTGCAGACCAAACTGTAAGAAAATTGGGTTTTCCATACATTTTTTCGATTTTTCCCATACAAACTTCACCTTCGAGTATCAATGGGTAAATTTTGACGGTTTTGCTTATATTTGGCCCAGAGTCCTATAATAGGCTAAGGAACAATATTCAGCTTGTGGAGCGAGATTTTGAGGAAAAGTCCCATATTCTGGGCACCCTACTGGACAGGTGTATAATGCATTTAAAACACTTTTTTCATTCAAATGTTGATACCGGGGCCTGTAATTACAAGTTTTGAACTTCTTTATTTTATTTTTTATTTTGAGCCAAATTGGATAAGGTTTAAGTGCCGCTATTGATCGTTAATGTTTGTAAATATGGAAAAATCGCAAAACATATGAAGAAAAGCAACAAATTTAAAAATTCCACCAAAAGGTGGCGTTAAAAGTGTCGGATCATTGTCAAGTGTGAGATTATTTAGTAATTGTTTTTGACAAGCAGCTCTCATAAATGAGCCAAATTGTCAAAATATCGATTTTTGGTTATATAATGGGTTTCTATGGGTTAATAAGATGTAATTTTGGATGTAGTACGTTTATTTTTGATTTTTTAAGCAAATAAGACAGTTATAGGCTTTTTACAAATTTATAAACATTTTTAAATTGTTTGAAAATGGTTCTTCAACATTGCAAACTCTTTACCTCAGAATTTTTCAAATTAATTCTAAAGTTTACGCAAGAACATGCCGTGAACAGTTCGGGAATGTAAAACATTTTTTTTTAAGTTCCTTGAAAGCCTTTAAGCTTGGTCTTTATGATTTCCCATGACGAGTAACCACCCTGCGGGGATCATGCATGCTGCGCGCGGAGAAATTTCCAAGAACGAAGCATTTCGGCCAAAAATAAATAATGCGAAAAAAGAAGCATCGTGAAAGCAAAGTGAAGCAACGACGAACGGACGCGCGAATGTTCGTTTGAACTGTTTGGTTGCAGAACATCCGTCCGGTCCGTCCGTTTCACATCCACTTTTGGTACATCACCGCCACCACCACGAACGACGAACCGGGTCCACAATATCTCAAGTGCGAAGTGAAGTGAGAGAAAGGAGAAGAACTCCACCCAGCAGAGTGGATAGAAGCAGCATCGTCCGTGACGACTTGTGGTTGGTGCGCGCTGTTGCCAAGTTTTGCCGCTTCCCCAACTTCCTACGGAGATTCCGATCGCGCGCGCCGAGCAATCATGTACCCCCGATGCTTCACATGCTGTTTCTTCAACGCAGTACAAACAGACACACACACACCCACTTACCATGGCTGGTTTTGCCATGTTGGGGGCTGTACTAAAACAAAACCACAATCACGTACGTCCGTCCGGTCCCCCGCCCTTCCGCGGGTTTCCTCATCACGAAACTCGAATAGCTTAAAAAAGACATTGAGGTTAACAAATTTAAATTAAAATAAATGGCCGTTGGCGTTTCAGCTCCAAGTTCAGAATAAAGACCCGCCCCACCTACACCCCCTTCACCAACATGCGCTTCACAGTCGGTGAATGACGGCAACGTTGCGCGCAGCAGTTGTTCGGATTTGTGTGCTTATCTTGTTAATGATTTCTCTTCATGTTTGCCCAACCGACGGACGGAACAAGGGGGAGTCTGTAGACAGAGATGAAAAGCTTTCAAATACCACCCCCGCACGCTCACACTCGCGCTCGCCGGACTTGCACACAACAATAATGTCTGTCATTATGGTTGATTGAGTGTTGTTATCGGCTTTCGGCGAGAATATCCCATCAAGTTGCGGGTGACAGTGACGGACGGACGTTCTTCTTGGATTAGTTTGTTCGCCGTTAATTGTGTACAATTTGTGCGCTGTCAGTTTCGTTGCTGTTAAGCCCACGCAAAAATGTCAGGAACAAGCCCGAGTTGTGTTGTTGTCCCGCGGGGAGAGCGCACGGCTGCATGGAACGAATGCCAGGGTGGCCGTTTGTTTTTTTCCGTAAAAAAATCTTTCATTTCCAGAGATTTATTTTTAAATGGTCCATTAAAACAAAATCTATTTTTTTTTTTTTTGCTTTTTAGGTGGTTTTTTATACACCTGACTCAAGTCGGTTGCAAAATCACCTGAAAAGAATAAAAATATTTATTGGACCATTAAAAAAAACTACAATTTTTGATGCAGAGTACGTTTTTTTTATTTACATAAAAATTGCGTTCAAACGATACAGGAGAAAAAATTATATAAAAATCAGACGACAAATCATCATCATCGTTCACGGAAACAAAAGTCGATTTCCATCTGAGGTAATCAACTGAAGCCCGTAAACACTCTGTGCAATGTTGACACTGTTCATATGAAATGAAGTTCCGATCAGATCGAGCTATCCTGCCTTTAGACGGAGAAAAATCAATGCAGGGAGTGAATTTGACGTATCCAATGTGTTAGAGGTGGGCAAAACCGCTCTTTTTTAGGAGCCGCTCATTTTCGTTCGTTTTTTAAGAATCGTGAAGTGTTGACACTGTTCATATGAAATGAAGTTCCGATCAGATCGAGTTTTATCAAATTATAAAACTAAAACTTCACGATTCTTAAAAAACCGGCTCTTTTAAATGAGCGAACGAAAATGAGCGGCTCCTAAAAACGAGCGGTTTTGCCCACCTCTAGCATTTTGAATTTGACGTATTCACTCCCTGAATTGATTTTTCTCCGTCTAAAGGCTGGATAGCTCGACCTGATCGGAACTTCATTTAAAACTGAAAACGAGAAGATGCCCTTGAAAACCATAGGTCTTGGTGGTCTCTATGTCAAGATTTCTGCTCGAACCTAAACATTCGAGTAATTGAATGGCATCCAAACTTATATCTAGGATGTTGGAAAAATTGCAATTTATTTCAAAATTGCGTTTATTTCTGCAAGAATTGAACTAATGCTGATATTTTATTTGGAGAAGACATTCTGTGAACTTTTTTTTATTTTGATTCTGTGAACTCTTTTCTACATTCTCATTAATCGGTAAAGTCTATAAACACTAAAGTTTAATCGGTAAAACTCTAAACTATTCAGTAGATTTTTGGTAATATTTTACAAATTATGCAATTTCATATGTTCAAATTTGTATTCCAGTTATACTTCAATGCACAATGTTGTTGTTTAAAATCATTTACTTTTGGGATTAATTTTTGTAAGCATTGAAATATTTGAAATTGCATTTTCAATTCTCAAAAACAAAGTAAATACTATATTTTTTTTTTGAAATTCAATAAATTATATTTATAACAAAACTCAAGCCATCTTGCGCCGGTTCTTTCAAAAGACCGAAGTTTAAAAAAGGTTCTTTTTTTTGAGCCACGGTTCTTTGGCTCTTTTCAGTGAACGGGTTTTTTGAGCGGCTCGCTCTTTTTTTTTGCCCACCTCTAATCCAAACGAACATTTGTCTTTGAGTCCGGCGAAATTTTACAGTGTTGCCAAGTACAAAAATGATCTTTGACCAATCTCCCTAGTAAGGTAATTTCAAATTTCCAGTCTGATTTTCAAAGATTTTCGGCGAAATGTAAAAAAAATTGCAAAATATCAATAAGTTAATGAAAATATTTTTCTGCCTTTAACTTCCAAGTCTTTAACCGATCTGTGGTCCAAAAATTCAAAATTTGTTAAATATATGCAAATGTATGTATAGAGAATTTGCAGCTAAGCTAAAAGACACATGTCGCCACCTACGAACAAATAGCGTAAACCTATAATTTTTTGAAAAAAAATAGTTTTTTCCTTCATAATCAACATTTTTATAAAATTTATGCCAGATTCGGATGAGAAAAATTATTTCCAGCAATTTGGTGCACAACTTTCCAATATTTGTATAATTTTTCGCAATTTCGCAATTTTCAGTGTAAGAACGGGCCTTGACCGATCTTATGCACCAGGTTCCCGACGAACACGCACTGCCCTTACACCTACATCTCACCCTTGCTCTGAGTCAGTACGAGCAACACGCTAGAACACGCTTTGAGTGTTCGTGCCAGGCATGCACACCTTCTTTTCCGGTTACGCATTTTAACTCGGCCGGGGGTGGTACATTACGTAGGGTTTGATGTAAGTATAAGCGCCTAACCATTTATAGTGTGCCTATCAACTTTCATTAAAGCAAAAACTGTTTTATTTGTAGTTTGAATTCAAAAACTTATTGTTATTTACTGTGTATTGTTTTCTCCTGAAATCTTCCCTATTGTTGAGTCTGTTTATTTGTTGCTATTTCTTTTGTCGCGGTGTTTTGTTACAATTTTTGTTCCTAAGCATGTTATAAAAGTTTATCAAAAATACAATAGTAATATTTGTGTTAATCCTTTAACCATTCCATAAATTGAGTAAGGGCTCAAACCTCACTTGTTAGAAAAAAAGGGTGAAGATTGAAAACAATAGACAGTAAAAGAGAATTTATTTTATAAAACTCAAGTATCAATAGTAAGAGAATGATGAGCGTATTTTGAAGAATAAAAATGAGAAGCTAGATGTATTAGATGTAAAATTAGACAATAGTTAATAAATAGAGGTACAAAACATGCTTAGATTATAGAAATAATTTATAGGACAGATAAAGAATTATTCAAATAAATAAATTCGCAATAAAATCAAAAAAGATTAGGCGAATGATAAATAGACTTGATATTACTAGTACATTAAGGAAAAGTATATTTTTAAGGAAAAAAAAACAAAACAAAGTTTGTTACAGCAGTATCAATTGATAGAAAAGAGTGGAAAAGTTTTGAGAGATAAGAGAATCAAAAGTTAGTTAAATTAAAATCAAATGTTGGATATTAAATAGAAGAATCAGTGAAGAATTGGGAATCAGAAGAGCAAAATAAAAATAGGAGATAGGTGGTAGCTGAGAATGAAGAGAAGAGAAACCCCGTTGTGCGATGTTTCAGGTACATCCACAGCAGTTGACTCAACATACTGCGAATCAAAACAATACCGTCTACAATCACAAATTACTTCCCTTTCCCACATTGTCGCGCCCCTTTCTTTTAGCCGTCTCGACTCTGACCCGCGGTGGTCAAAGGTTTACGATCCGTTTCCACAGGCCACCAGCTAGGTCATCATGAAAACCAAGCCAACGTGGAGGTAAGAAAATAGGACACTCGCAAGGAACCAGAGCTATACTGTTCTGATCAAGACAATTCGGATGATCTAACAGAACTACGGATGTAGTTAGTTACGCTCCTTCCAGGATGTTCCTTACGTGGACGTCAACCGAAGAGCACGCAACAAGGTCAGTGCCATTGCATGCTCTTAGGTATCAATCCTTGGCCTGCAACTTTCCAATATTTGTATAATTTTTCTATGAGAAAACTGTAAATTTAGAAAAAGAAAGTAATTTGGACTATTTGGCAAGAAAGTCTGTCAAAAATCAATAAAAATTGTAGAATATACGTAAACACATCTGTTATTAGCTATATAACTGGTTATTTCATTAATATATACGGGAAAACTAATTTTATCGTGTTCCAAAACATGTTTTTTTAAGAAAAAGTTCACAAATTTTTGCGCGCCCGAAAATTGATGTCCATTATTTTAAAGCAAAAATTTTTTCTCGTCTTTTGCAACCAGTTTCATTAAGATTGATGCAGGGAATCATGGAAAACAAACGAATTTGTTATTCAATCCAGCAGAAAGGAATACGATTTTTGGCAAGTAACCTCATTTTGGCGCAACCTACATTTGAAACACAGTCGCGCTGCAAAACCTCAATTTGATTAAAAATAAATAATACAATGTATTCGAATAGTTAACAATCGATTTTACAAGTTTTTTTAAATGCCATTTTAAATTTGAGTCAATAATCGGTCCGAAAAATCAAGGAGCAAAACAATTTTTTTTTCAAAAATTTTATGGAAATAGAAGTCTAGTGAACTGAAAACAATAAGAAATGCGTTTTCCTGCGTTTAAAATCATATTTAGCAAGTTGGGATCGATCGAAACTATTTTGAAGTTAAGCTACAAAAATATCAAATAAAGTTTGCAATGGCTAATCGGCCCATGTTCGCATAAATGTCCCATATGCAAAAACAGCAAGCTGAGAAAAAAGCATTTGAAGTTTGTCCCATACATAAGGCTACGTGTTAAGTTTTCGCGAAAAAACTGGATTTCCGCCTGATTTCTAGAACAAAGTACTGGATGTTATAGGCTCTTTTAAAAGAGCACACGATTTTGAACCAAACTGCATCAAAAACTCAAAATCGATGAAAATGCATGTGGGACATTTATGCGATCAGGGGCTGTAATATAGGAAAACAGTTTGGAATTTTTCTGGAATATTTGCAGGGTTTATAAAATGTTTTACGACTAATCTTGTCTAAAAATATTTTTTTTATTCATGAATTGGGAAGTATTCACAAATACATGCATTTTCAATTTCAATAAAATGAAGCCTCCATAATTATTACAAAACATCATTTCAAGAAAAGATATTAAAAAAGAATGCCGTAGCGAAATCGATTTTCCAGTTTTGTACACCCGATTCCTAATTGAAGTCATCCATTTTCTCTTTTCTGCAATTCCCCGAGCTTATAGAATTTTTCGACATTGTTTTTTTTTGTCTTATTTTCAAGACATTGAGAAAAAGAATTACAAAATATTTCAAAGTATGCTACACTCCAGCTTCGTTTACTCAAAGTCATCGGGAAAATATTTCGGATGCTCAAAAGAGATTTGGAAATTTTAAACCAAACCAATTTGAAGGCCATAGTTCACATAAATTTGATGTTAACAGTGAGAAAAGCGTGTCATTGATTACTTTTATATTTTCAACGAAATAATTAAGATACGATGAAAAAAATAACCCCTACCGATGAAGCGCACTCTTAGCGGGGTTCGAACTCCCAGCCTTTGGGTTGGTGAACAAAAATACTGTTTACACAACCGTTGAGGCTTGTAAGCTTTAGAGGGATATAGTTATATAGAATGCAAGAATCGGACAAGAGTACAACGTGAAAGCTCAGAACTCTACAAGATTGCATAACTCAGGCGTATTTGAAACTGCATCTTCATTAAAACGAATAGGGTACGCCCGGGCGATTTATAGCCGGTTATAATCAATTTAAAAACTTAACTGTCAAAGTTGTATGAGTTAAAACATTTTAAAACAGGTTATAAGTAGCCCGTGCGAAAAAGAATGGAAAGCTTTCACATCATAAATTTTAAAACACGCCAACAACTCAGGGATATGTACCGTGGAGAATGTCCCTTATCCTCTCAAACAAACGGAGAATCAACAATTGATGCCTTGCAATGTCGGTTTTCCCCGGAGTAATCTTTACAAAAACATGTAGAAATCCAGTTTTTGAAATTAAACTTAATCGGTACAAACAATAAATTACTTCAATCATTTTCGTAAAATGTTTAATTTTTCCCCATCCTTTCGCAGAACCACCCTAACACACCAGGACACCCGTTACGTCGCAAATCTCCCGCACCGCGCGCGCTCCGGGTGGGGACCCAAAAAAAAAAAGGGAATCGCCAATAATAATTTATAAACACCGTGTTTTTCTGGGTACATTTTCACATTTTTTTTTAATGACCTCCTCCATCCGTCGTGCAGAGGGGGCGTACCGTGTCTCTGCGATCTCAAGAATGGGTGCGCCGCCGCCACCGGTTGGTGGCGTGCGACGTTGCCACGTTTTGCCGGCTCCGAAATCAAACACAGTAATTTATTTAATCGCCCGTCACGACTCAGATTGCGTGACTGATCGTTTGCTGCTGCCTGCCTGCCTACTACCTCAATATGGTCGTTAACGTGCTGTGAAGAAGGGATGCAAGAGGGGGTAGGGGGTTTTCGGAATACAAAGCTGGCTGTGTGTGTTGCCGAGGTGAAGGAAAGCGAAATTGGACGGCGCGCTGTTGCCAAGTTGTGCGACTGGTCGCGCGCCGTAGCGCTTGAACCTTGAACCAAATCGTTTGAACTTTTTTTTCGAAGTCGTCGTCGTCGTCGTGTTTCTCCTCCCATCTCTCGACTTTTACATGCCACTTATCTTCTTTTTTAGCGTTTGTTTTCATTTGGATTCCCATGCTGTTTTAACAGACACTCAGCGAGAGAGAGAGTTGAAAATGAACGCCAGTGTCTCGAGGTTTTCCACGCGACATGCATGTGGACATTTTCCTTCTTCAGACGGACGTTGGCGGATCTTCTGGTAGTCGAACTAATTGCTTCTCCCCTGGAGTGTGTAGTTGACGGTTCGTCACAGGTGATCACGGATGCAGGCAGGCGTGAAACGTGAAGTAGAACCGTTCCGACCCGTAGAATGTTTGAAAACTAACATTAGAACGTCTTCAGTCATAAGGTTTTTATGGACTGAAGTTTCAATCAATTTTAAATGAATAACAAAACAGTTACAGTCGTATTTTTGTTTACCAAATCTTGCTAAACATTGTTAATCTACTTATCTATTAACACTCAAGCTCATCGAATCATCCCTGCGGTAACTTTTACACAGTAGGTCTGGCCGCAAATGACAATTTTGATCATTACAGAAAATCTTAGATGTTAGATATACTCCCACGATTATTTTACTTCTTTTTTTTAGTCTTAGAAGCTTCAAATCTCCTCAAATGAATCTAATTAAAATGGATTTGTTCGTTCCCGGCCCATCCCCACACACGACTCTAGTATTTCCCTTCGGAGAAAGCTGTCACCGGGATCAACCCGCCTCCTATCCTCATCTCCGGATGAGCTGACAGATAGACAGATGCTTTGATTTATTCCTACACACTCATCACGTTCTGTACCCTTGGCTCCCGGCTTCCCTCACACGTCCTACGGCCGGCGACGACATGGTCTGCAGCTTACTGATCGCACTCCAGGGACCAGCCATTTGCATACGACGAGCACGACGGCATGTTCTTGACACATGTCATACGACAAACACGAGCGTCTGTGAGGTAACCCAGATTACTCTCCGAGAAGGGATGTCAACGTTGGACTGTACACAAAACAAACGGAGAAACTAATTTCTTCGCTTCTACACTGACGGATGCACTCCAATTTCTGTCGAGTTGTCGAGCGAAAAAGTAATTTTGTACGCCCTTCAAAAAGCTGCTGAATCACGACGCGATTGCTTGTCAGACTCACAAATTGGTATTGCGTCCAATGAGGGCTCAACCATGTGAAAATGAACACATGAGTCGTTGATTTGACATCCTGCCGGCTGTGAGGTGGGGTTCCCCGTCGCAGGATTATCACACTCGGGGCCATGGTTCGATAGAACGCCGATAAATCCTCGTTTGCGGAAATTACCTGTCACGAGCAGATATCGGCGATGAGTTAAGGCGCGGGAATTACTTCTCTTGGTGCATGGTGCTTAACTATGCGATTAAGCTTTTTTTTAGATTGGAAGTTTAGACCGGTTTCGAAACAGCGTACAAACCTGAAAATGAGAAAAGAAAACTTCAATTAGTGTTTGATTATTAGAAACAATTACGTCCAGCAATATAATATGATTTCTAGGTCATCCAATGTGTCCTGAAATATGACAGATCGTAGAGTCTATCGCTTTAAGGGGTTACATACATGTACACCCAAAGTTAAAGAACGAGCGGATAGTCCTCTCGATAAGAAATGAGAGGAAAGTACTATTTTGCGAGAGTATAGACCTCTCGCGCTCACAACAACAAATCGTGTTCATTCGTTCATTGAAACAGTTCATTCGATTGAGTGGCTTATATAGATAAATGTTTTTTAGGTGTTAATCGCCGCGAATTGATTTTTGGTTTTTTGATCGATTGAAAGTTGAACTTTTCAGCACTTGTTTCGAAAAGTAACACTTTTCAACATTTTTTTGATTTAAACGATTTATTGACAAAATACATGAAAATTGGACATAAAATTTCACTCAGTGTGTGTTTTTTGGAATTGCAAAAAATGTTGTATGGAACTCGTTGCAAAACTTGATTTTTTCAGCACTCTTCGTATTTATCCAACTCGGTGACCCTCGTTGAATAAATAAATGTACGACTCGTGCTGAAAAAATCCTCTTTTTGTAGCTTGATGCATAAACTACTATTTCATCTATTATCAAAACAAATTTGAAGACATTTGGATGCACCATTGCCGAGATATACACCCAAAGTTAAAGAATGAGGGGATAGTCCTCACGAAAAGAAACGTGAGGAAAGTCCTATATTGCGAGAGTATAGTCTTCTCGCTTGTTCATTCGTTCATTGGAACAGTTCATCCTATGAGTGGCTTATATGGACAAACGACCGCCACTTAGTCACCGAACCATGGTGGCCCATACGGCAAAGGCACGGTTCAATATGCCGAAGGTCTTGGGTTCGAGTCTCGGTACCGGTACTTTTTTTTTTGATAGATGAACTTTTTTGGAAAATGAACCATGAGTAAAGTACTCTCGGTAATTTCGGGATTTATCCTCTCCGTCCGCACACAGTACCATTTTACTATCGAATCGTGCTCTTTATCCTCTCGTATACCGATGCCCAGTTTTGGGTGTAGCTATTTGAAGTTAGCAGTTTTAAAAAACGGGTGCCACGATATCTCAACACTGCTTTGACCAAATCGGCTCAAAATTTTGGTTTGACAGTTCGCTTTGCGCATGGCAAAATCGTGAACTTAAATCGACTCTTACTCAGTTCAGTCACGATATATCTTCATGAAACTTTCAGGAGTGATTGATAATCATATTATTAGTAGTTTTATTTAATTTCCTGCAATATGAAATTTTGGGATTTTCTACATGTATGTAACCCCTTAAGAACCTAATTTTTCAAAGTTTCCGATGTTGATACATATCCAGAGATGTAAAATAGACTAAAGGATCTAGACCAGGCCTGCCCAACGTCCGGCCCGCGGGCCGGATCCGGCCCTTGAAGCCATTTCATCCGGCCCGCGACGGCTTTTCAAAAATGTTTTATGACCGGCCCTGTTCATGGACTGTTCATGAAATATTCAATAAATAAACTGAGTGTTTAAATTAAAAAAATAAGCATGAGATTAAATATTCACGCAAGCAAAAATTTAACGAGAAAAATTTTGGTTTTTTATTTGTTTTTTTTTTTTTGCTATAAAATGTTACTAATTCAACGTATTATTTGGATTTTGCCTTTGTATTTCCAAAGATTTTTGTTTCAAAATCTAACATTCTTCATGTTTGAATTTTATTCTTATCATTTCTATATTGATGACTTCAGATTTAATCAATTAACTGAAAAATGGCTTAAAAAAAAATAAAATTATCCATTTCGTGAGAATGTGAAATAAAACTGAAGTTTTTCTTTTTTTAGGAACTTGATTAAAATTGATTTTAAAATTCAAATATCGTTTTTTTCAGAACATCTTTTCAGTGATAAACTCGTGTTTGAAAAAAAAGCTTTTTAAAAGCAAATTATTAAGACCGAAGAAAAAATATTGAAATGTTAAAATGAGTCAATAAATCTGGGAGCATAAAATATATGACACGTTCTTCAGTATATTTTTCATAAACTTCGATAGTTTAAAGAAGTTCAAAGAACTAAACATGAAAACTACTCAATATATATTTTTCTACACGTTTTAAAATTTGTTTGTTTAAAATCTTTTAAAATGTTTTATAAAATATATTTCAATAAAGGTGAACAACAACGCAAAAACTGTTTTTTTTTGTTTCATTACGCTTGGATCCAAATTATTTGGAGCCAAATTTCGTTTAGATAGTTTTTGTCAAGCCTCATTGATTTCTTTTATACATGGTTGTGTTGGCAATCAAGCTTTCAAAAAAAACTTGCAACGACCAGTTAAATTTGAATGTTTTTGCCTTTTTTTTTACTAATTTTTAAATTAATTATATCAAGGTATTGAATAGCAATCTACAAAACCAATAACAATAAATGAAAAAAAAACTAAATGAAAATAAAAGAAATAAACACATTTTTCAATGTTTTGATTCTTATTTTCAACACTAGTTTATTCATTTGATTACATGAAAAGAACATATAAGAATAATTTTATGAAAAAAATGTTTACATTTTCAATTTTTTATCAAACATTGGTTCCGGCCCGTCACTGCTTCAGAAAAATCAGATCTGGCCCGCAGGGCACAAAGGTTGGGCACCCCTGATCTAGACTCCAGGACACTTTGGATGACCCAGAACATCCCAGAAGTAAATCACAAATGTCATTGCGATACCAGGAATTAAGGGGATATCTTTGGAAATGAAATCTTTGGAAATTGAAAATTCATAGTCGCTTCGAGTTGTTGAAGACGGTGATTTCAGTGGATTACATAGTGGATGTCGTCATGTTTATGGTGATAATTATCCAAGTCCAAGTTGGCTAGGAATTGATTACTGGGGGTAGAACCACCTGAACCAGCTGCTTTAATCTCTACCGCACACCAGAGAACAAAGATAGGGGATTTTAGAGACGGGAATTGGTGATGCTCCACTTTTTTAAGAGGATAAGGGAAATTCTCCACGGTATCTTCAAGTAAAAGTGGGCTTTAGAGTTCACAGTGATACTAAGTTGTATTTGGATAAGAACCTTATACTTATTTACGCGTACGTGAGATTATGCTGAGACATCCCTGAATACGAATCAATACAGCAATCTGGATGGAAACGTGTTATACATTGTTTTAGCCTTTAAAAAATCTACATTCCAGGAATCTTTTGTTGGCCAAAATACAATAAAATAATATTCTGTGCTAGTTTCTTTGTGTTCCTGACAAAAATAAATGATTGATAAATGATTCGACCCGAAATGGTTATGGAGACTCAGGTGGGAACTGGTTCCTCATAAAACTTTCTCCAATCAATTTGGAAGCTTTCTTCCAATTTAAACCAAAGTTTAACTCGCGGAATCAATTATTGAACCAACATTACCAACCATCTGAGTGCACACCACCAGCACACACACACTCCCGCACAAGATTAATGACGATAAAGAAAATTTCAAGTTCTGGCAGTACCCCTCAGCGTCCCACTCCAGCGCAGCAAAGTTCCTTAACGAGCTCCCCCGAGAGAACGGGGCAAAACTTGCGCACGTCCCATTACGGCGTCCACGGCCACCTCATCCATTATTCCGACGAGCCTTCAACCGCCCCCCAGGTTTTGTCCTGGTGGGGGGGAAAGGATAAGATGTATGACTTCCTCCCGAAATGGACGTTGATTGATCGAGAGCTGATTGACAACGGTGGTGGCATTGATTGATGAACCACACCCAGAACGGAGCTTGGCGAACACTTGGAGGTCGCGCATCCTGGAACCGAGTCCCGCCTCCGGCGGGGGGGAGTCGTCGTCCCAGATTCCGGACTTAATCCGACATGTGTCGCAAAGTCGCTTTAATCCCTGGCACCATCAACTTCAGCAGCGGGCTGGAACCAACAGAAATCGAAAAGCCATTCGTCGCATAAGCTCGTGGACGGTCTTACCTGCTGCTCTAATCCTTTGGGGATTACCACGGTGCACTCGGATCGAAATTTGTAATTTTCTCCGGCCCTGCATCTACCCGAGAGAGGTAGAAATTCAATCCCTCCAACGAGGCCATGTTTGGCACGAATCCCACCGTCGGTAATCGGATTCCGCATCTTGACATCGAGAAATCGAAAACGGAAACATGACACGATTTATTTCCAAGGCTTGTTCGTCTCACGAAAGCTCCAATTTCTGAAGCATCGGATATCGATCGCACTATCTGCGTGCCTCAAGATCATGGAAAGCTCCAACTTGCACACGCTCCGGGCTCGTTAACCCTGGAGATGAGTCATGAGTCGTTTCGTGAAGGACTCATGCCAGATGATATAGAATGGTGAATTCTTCCAGCTCGCTGCGCCGCAGTAAATGGGGTGTGAAGTCTGGCGTGCTGCGAAATCATAAACGGAGTGGGGGGTTGGGATGTTGCTTACTTGGACCAGCAGCTGCAGCTGTCCGGTGTCGTTACGTCATTAGGGAAGTTTGATGTGATACCCTAGTTGAAGGGGGGAACCTTCAAAACAGATGAGAGTCTAACACGAAAGGACATTGAAAACAATTGATGAGTTATTCTGAGAAATTATTACAAATCTAAATTGCGATGGGAAACGCAAAATCCAAGTATAGCTCCAAAGCTTCATAAAACTTGAAATTACAAGGATTTACTGCTTAGCAGGATGCACATAACACATTAAGAACCAGTAGGGTAGGGTAGTCATCAATGAGACACTTTTGGTTTTCACCATTCAAAGATTTTTGTATTTTTTTCATCAGCATGTTTTAATGAGCTTTTTGTTGCATTTACTTTCTTTTAATGTGTTCTAACATTGACCAAAATATGAGATCGATCCGACATCTACAGCCAGAGTTATTCAACTGTCTCATTGTAGACGCACTTGGCAGGAACAATGAGACAGCTGGGGAACAATAAGACACTCTACGAAAATCAACATTTTTTCTAGTAAAACATCATGTTTTTGTATTGTTCCATTGCAGGTGACTTGCCTTGAACATTTTAGAGCAATTTTGCCAACATGAAACTTTAATTAACAAAAGTTATACTAAAAAGTATTTAAATTTTTTAAAATCCATATATTTATACGAAATAACTTTGTATTTTTGGTTAAATGAAGTTAAAGCTCTATAAATATGCCAAAAATCACATTTAATTCATGTTTTGAAAGATTTCCATCGATTTTGAAAAGTTTATTGAAGAAAAATCAAAGTGTCTCATTGTTACCCATGGGCTGAAATGAGTGGGGAACAATGAGACAGCCCTGGATTCTTGGTATATTCTAAATTTTTGCCAAACCTAATGAAAGGACATTGTAGCCCAACTCAATCCCTATGGAACGTCGAAACAAATTTGAAGAAATATTAGTTTTGGTGTAAATGGCAGCCTACAAGCGAAAAAGTATTTTTTGTCCATTATTTACTTTTACACCCCAGAATCAAACATTTATGAATAACTTTTCAAGGGAGCGTCCATAACCAAAGCCACTATTATGGCAGATGTGTATCCAGTAGACACACCTTTCCCCCAAATATGAGCCTGATTGGTTGAAGCTACGACTTGTGAGAGCCATTTTATCATTGTTCCCCGTGTCTCATTGATGACTACTCTACCCTACAATCTTTATCCTTCACATGAGGAAGAACCGACGAAGAGGCGAACGTAATTTTACGATTTTACCAAACGTTCCCATAAAATGTGCAGCTCCGAAGGTTCCACAAACCATCAGAATATCGTACTAGTTACATGGTTTTTGTTGGCATTTTACGGCAGCTGGAATTACACATTATTCCGAGCGGCATCGTAATTGCAAGCGAACGTTAAAGTGTAGTAAAAAGGGATGATTGCGGGCAACGTAAAATTTCATTATTTCGGGAATGTGTGTCTTGAAATTACAGTTTATTCAACAATGTTGCTGACCAGGATGTGTGACATAACCTCTGTAACCCTCTACAACCCAACCCCGTCTCTAGACGGGCTTCCATCTAAAAAATTGCCAAAAATAATTTTTTTCAACCAATTTTCGGTTTTTAAAAGGCATTGGAAAGAATAACTTTTAAAATTTCAGAAAATTTTAGGGTCGGAAGTTTGACTTGCTTGATGTGACTTTGTCAATGTTTTTACTAAAAAAAATCCTATATTTTCAGTAAAAATAAGAATGCAGTAATTTTTGTAGCGTCCCAGACTATGCCTCTATGCATTTTTTGCAATTTAAATGAAAAACATGCAAAAAAATTAAAAAGTGACTGTGAAAACATGATAAAACTATACTATCAAAAACAAACATAAACTAAACATGATAAATGCAAATTAAAATACTTAAAATAAAACAAAACTAAAGTCGTTAAAATAATAAAATCAAAGCAAAAACAATACATATGTTGTAGATGGGAGTAGTTCTCCACGAAAATCACTTTTTGATTGCAAATTCAATTTAAAATCGAAAAATGAAGTTGAAAAATTTTTGCGCCCAGTATTTTGAGTTTTTGAAAAAATCGGTAATGATTCAAAAATAACTCGGTCAAACATTTTTTGCCCATTCTGAAAAAATGTGAAAAGTCGGCAATTGATGTCCCCTAAAACATATCAGAAAATGAAAAATATTGAAAATAGTGTTTTTTTTGCAAATCACGATTTATAATCACTAAAAAAAATTTACCGTGTATCATATTTTTTCAGTGTAGTCCATATCCATACCTACAACTTTGCCGAAGACACCAAATCGATCAAAATATTCCTTCAAAAGATACAGATTTTTGAATTTTCATGCATCAATTTTGTATGGGCAGCTGCCAAATTTGTATGGAAAATTATATGGACAAACTACTGATGCAAAATGGCTTCTTTGGGCATACCAAAGACACCAAAAAAGTTTCAGCCAGATTGAAAAATACAAACAAAATCGAATGACAGAAATCTGAGAGAATTGCTCATATACTATCAAAAACTAATAGGGCGTCCAATTTTCCCGGGTTTTGAATTTCCCGGGAAACGGGAAATTTATTTTTGAAATCCGGGGAATTCCCGGGATCCCGGGAAATTTTTGTATCAGTAATAAAATCTATGTTTTCGTGATATTTGTTATGTTTTCAAGCTTCAAATCGTAGAATTAGCTTAATAATATTAAATGGTGATAATCTACACTTCAATCTAAACAAGGAAGACAATTTTTAAATAGCCTAAAAGAAAATAAAAATTGATTAACCTAAATTTTGTTCTTTGCGGTGTTTGGATTTTAAATCAACTACAGTTTTTAATTTCAATTTGAATTGTTTTTTTTTTTATTTACGGTTCAAATTACATAAGTCTTTATGAAAATATTTTCTTTATATTTTTTATATGACATGAGTAAAACAGCTTAAAAAGTTTATTTTATAAGTCTAAAAAAACAAAAAAAAAACGACAACAAATATAATGATACCAGTCAATGTAAAATTTTAGATAAGTTTTGAATTCATTGATTTATATAAAACAAATTTAACAAATTAACTTAAAGTTACTACCGCCAACCGGAGGAAAATCGGGTCTAAAGTCTGAATAAGTACAGGAGATTTTAGAGCAATAATTTGGAAATCGGTGTACTAATTGTTTTGTTCTGTTCCTGTTTTAACTGAAATCAGTCAAAATATTTTTTTTTTGCTTAAGTAACATTTTTCATTATTTTCCCCAGATGCCGGTATTTAATTAAAAATATTTTAACATGAGATTTTTATTCAAACTTAAAAATCTAAATTTACGTAAATATATCGATTCTATTTAAAAAATAAAAGAGAAAAAAATTCAAGCGCTAGGCATTTTGCGGACCTGTTAACTAAAACTATAATAATTTTTACTAATAAGCCAAATAAATGCTGATATTCACCGAATACAAATTGAAATACATTTTATCGATTAATTAGTATTCAACTGATCTTCTACTTTAATTACTTAGTATTCTACTATTTCCACAATCAAATCTGAATTTCCAGAACAAGATATGATTATTTTTTTCAATTTCGGGAATTCCCGGGACAAATTATGGAAAATCCCGGGATTCGGGAATTCTCGGTATTGGGGAAATCCCGGGATTTTTGTCCCGGGAATTCCCGGGATGGACGCACTAAAAACTAAACATGGTAAATGCAAATAAAAATACTAAAAATAAAACAAGAAAAACATAAAGAGAAGAATAAGGAAAAACAAAACAAAAAAATTAGCTAAAACAATACATATGTTTTAGATAAAAGAAAATTTCATCGAGCTATGGCAGAAATTGGTCAAAATTCATAAGGCAGTGTTGTCAATTTTTCAAATATAGTTTCTAAAGCTTATAAAAAAGTAAAAAAAAACTGTTTTTTTTATTTTTAGATTTTAAATCAAAAACGTAGTTCAGCACGAGTTGTATTTTAATCCAACGAGGTTCACCAATAAAAATGACGAGTGCTGAAAAACTCTAGTTTTGCAACGAGCTGCATAGTATGCAAAAACACCCTTGTAATAGCATTTTAAGTCAAATGTCACTTCACAATTCAAAGTTAAACATTTCACCACTCATTTCAGTTTTGAAAAGTATAACTTTTCAGCCCTTTAATCGAAAAGTATTTCTTTTCGATTCTGTTAATTTTGCTAGAGAAAAGTAGGCAGTATAGCTCGAGAATGATTATTTTTGTCGAACAAAAACGTGACTTTGTTATTTGTATTAAAAAAAAAATTCTAAGAGATCAGATGATTTCCTACAAAATTGATTGAAAGAAAAAATATGTTTTTTATGCATTATTAACATCAAAATAGCCTAGATGCCCTAGATTTTTTAACGATACGACGATAAAATTAAACCTTATATTTGATATGGTCAAAAATAAATGTTATAGAGCCTTTTCAAATGTTAGGGCTGATTTAAATCTTTTGAAAAAAAATGGAAAAAAAAAACATTTTTATAACAGTTTTTTTTTTTATATGGAAAATCTGACGCATATTTGCTGAGTAATCGTCATCAAGCTTTGTAATGACTTCCTGAGGTACAAAAGTCACGTTTTTTAACTAAATAAATAAATTTCAGGTGATTATAAAGCAGGTATTAGACTATGACAAACAATCAAACTCGCACTTTCTAACAGTTTGCCTGCATTCTATCCAGAAACATAACGTCATGATTCGAAATCCGGACACTTAGTAGCATATCATTATTGTTATAGCTGACAAAAAATCATGTAATAAGTTGGAAATGAAGAAATATCATCATGATATTAACAGTAAGTTTTAAGAGAATGCTAGCAAATTATGTCTTTTCAAATAATTTTTAATCAGAATTTGAAAATTAAAATGACTTGTTGTGCTTCGAATCCCGGACACTGACAAAAGCTGATTCGAAATCCGGACACTTTTGCTTCGAATTCCGGACACTCGTTTCGAATCGCACAAATTTGGACTGAAATGTTAGTGAATGACATCATTTGGGTCTCAAAGAAGCCGTTAACATCAAAACAATCGATATTTTTTTATAAAAATTTGCTTGAATTTAAGGAAATCAAATCCATAAATTTCTGCTTAGCCTTCCCGGTGCTTCGGACGCCTATGAAATATTTCACGTGAAATGTTTCGCATTTTTGGTAATCTTATAATTTTATTTTATTTCATTGTTTTGACATTAACTAAAGCGTTCAAATAAACTTTAAATGTAAGTTGATGTTAGAATTCATCAAATAACACAGTTTTGACATTCATAATGCGAACTTATATCCAAATAATTGATAAAACAAGATGAAGTGTCCGGTTTTCGAACCGTCCGGGAATTCGAATTATGACGTTACATACATTTTGAACCAGATTCTCAACACCACGATGGCCATCGATTGCCGGACGCTCGTATCAACGAACAAGGAAAGAATTTGGACGAACGGACGTGTTGATTCTCCACTTTTTTAAGGGGATAATGGTAAATCTCCAATATCTGCAACATTCCAACGAAAACGGCCGTTTTCTTGGCCAAATTTTATTGGTCCAATTTTTTGTCGGTTTTTTTATGGTTCAAGAAATGTTCAATAATTTTCACACAAAAAACACATAAACCAGCTTAAGCTCATCACATACTACAAAAAAAAGATCATTCAAATTAAGTCAACAACCAAAATTTGCATTCAAAAAGATGAACCGAATCTCTGAAAAAATATCTTTCTTATGGTGAATCCTTTCATAGATATAAATTTACTCTCTACCTCATCTAAGACTGTAATAATACATGTTTTTTATTTAGAGCATTCAAAAACTAACCCCAGATTCTTCAGGAACAAGGATTACGTAACAATATTGCTTAACATTATATGATATGCTTTAAATCAAAATAACATTTCGATGAAAAAAAAACAAAAAAAGTCAATGCAACTCAGATCCGGATCATTGCCCTTCAGATGGTTCCACCCAATTTGACACAATGTAAACGCTCCTCCCATATCATACGTCAGTATATCGTATGCTCAAACCGACGCAAATGTCACTCGGATTGCTGCTGCTTCACTCTTCCGCCTGCCAACAATGACGAACAAACGACTGCAGTAAAATTGCAGTGTGCTGCACCTCCGCTTCCGGTTCCGTCAATCTCCTCCCGCTGCCAGTTCGGCAATGCAGAACGATGCAGTCGACATTCGTTTAGATAAAAAGATGATTTCTTCTCCATTTTTGATAAAGCCAACTTCCTTCTTTCGAAGCGGACACAATCTGCCAGATGAGCATTTTTGCAGAACTTTCTGTCAAAAAATTCTAAAACAAGAGATAACAACCCACTCTCTTATCACCAACAAAAAGAAAAAATAACATCACAAAGGAAGAAATGAGAAAGCATAGTACTGTTAAATTAACTTCCGTCCCGGCAAGTTGGGTTCTTTACCGGGGTGGGGGCCCACCAGACGGGGAAAAAAAAGTTTCACTGGCTGCCAATTTCCATTCTTTCCTGTGTGTGTGTGTCTGATTTTCCTTTTTTGTTCAGAGAGAGAGAGGAACAAAAAAATAAAACCTTATAACGGAATTCAGGCCAACGACGACGACGACGACGACCATGATGATGATTACGACGATGATGATGATGGTGCTGGCGGAAATAAGTTTTAGAGAAGAGGAAATTGAACACGTTATTAGTGCACTTTTTTTTTGTTGGTAGGTGCACGAAGAGAGAGGTGCTTCAGGGCTGTTCGGCGATGAGTTGGCACGAGTAGCAGAAGTCGTTCATGAATAAAGTTAAGCTTAATAACGTCTGAAAGTGAATTTTCAAGTACGGATTGCACGAGAAAGCTGCAACTGCCACACTCGAGTTGAATGGAACTGTCAAAGCTGATGAACAACTCAATTTCACTGCCATGTGAAGGTAATTGAAGGCAGTGTCCCTGAGAGGTAGGAACGTCCGAGAAACACTGAATATCTTATCACGTACACAGAAAAAAATCAATTCCCGTAATCGTGAATTAAGTTCACGAATGTGAGATCCACGAAGGAATTTATTCATGAGTATGGTGCATTTGCACCATAAACGTGAATATATTCCTTCGTGGTTCTCATAATCGTGAACTGACTTCACGGTTTCGAGAATTGATTTTTTTCTGTGTATACCATTAGCATGAAAATCCATCATTGTGACACACATGATGTGTTTGCATACACTCAAAATTAAAGTCCATGCGGGTAGTCCTTTCGAGAAGAAACGAGAGCAAAGTACTATTTGGCGAGAGTAAAAACCTCTCACACAACAACAACAACAAATCGTGTTCATTCGTTCATTAAAACAATTCATCCCATTGAGGGGCTTATATGAACAAATGACCACCACTTAAATACCGACCAGTGTGGCCGATACGGTAAAGGCGCAGTTCAATATGCCGAAGGTCTCTTGTTCGAGTCTCGGTATCGATACCTTTTTTTTTGAAGGGTGTTTTTTTTTGGGAAATGATCCCACGAGTAAAGTACTCTCGATAATTTCGGAATGTATCCTCTCCGTCCATTCACAGTGCCATTTTACTACCGAACCATGCTCTTTATCCTCTCGTATACCGATGCCTAGTTCTGTGTGTATGGTTGAGCCTTTTTTACACTTCATCAATCAAAAATAACAGTAGAGCAATTCTCTACAAAATCGGTCTCTTTTTTTGAATTTTAATTTTTGTATTTTTTAGTCCGACTGAAACATTTTTGGTGCCATCGGTATGCCCAAAGAAGCCATTTTGCATTATTAGTTTGTCCATATAATTTTTCATACAAGTTTGGCAGCTGTCCATACAAAAACGATGTATGAAAATTCAAAAATCTGTATCTTTTAGAGGAATTTTTTGATCGATTTTGGGTCTTCGGCAAAGTTGTTGGTATGGATACGGACTACACTGAAAAAAAATGATACACGGTAAAAAAAATGTCGGTGAGTTTTTATTTAACTTTTTGTCATTAAAACTTGATTTGCAAAAATAAACACTATTTTTATTTTTTTTTTATTTTCTGATATGTTCTATGGGATGCCAACTTATCAGAAATTTCCAGAATGGGCAAAAAATCTTTGACCGAGTTATGATTTAATCAATACAGATTTTTTCTAAAAATCTAAATATTGTTCGCAAAAAAAAACTTCATTTTTCGATTTAAATTCAAATTTGCAATCAAAAAGTACTTTAGTGCAATTTTGATAAAGTGCAGCGTTTTTAGCCATTTTAGGTAACTTTTTTGAAAAAAGTCGCAGTTATTCATTTTTTTAAATTAGTGCCCATGTTTGCCCACTCTTGAAAAAATACTTTTGAATAGCTGAGAAAATTCTCTGTATTTTGCTTTTTTGAACTTTGTTGATATGACTTAGTTGCTAAGATATTGCAAAGGTTTAAAAACAGGAAAATTGATGTTTTCCAAGTCTCATCCAAACAACCCACCATTTTATAATGTCGATATTTCGATATTAGAAACATTCGTGAAATTTTCC
Source organism: Culex pipiens pallens (assembly GCF_016801865.2). Classification (NCBI taxonomy): domain Eukaryota; kingdom Metazoa; phylum Arthropoda; class Insecta; order Diptera; family Culicidae; genus Culex; species Culex pipiens. The sequence continues at coordinate 146,119,117 of NC_068939.1, forward strand.
GTTTTAGTGACAAAAACTGAAATTAAAAATCACCAATTTTGTTTTACCGTGTATCATTTTTTTTTCAGTGTACCCCATATCCATACCTACAACTTTGCCGAAGACACCAAATCGATCAAAAAATTCCTTCAAAAGATACAGATTTTTGAATTTTCATACATCATTTTTGTATGGACAACTGCCAAATTTGTATGGAAAATTATATGGACAAACTAATGATGCAAAATGGCTTCTTTGGCTGTACCGAAGGCACCAAAAAGTTTCAGCCGGATTAAAAAGCACAAAAAATCGAATGACCGAAATCTCAGAGAATTGATCAATACTGAAAAGCAGTGTTCCCACGAGCCTAAGCCATCAGCTAGGCTAGGTTCATTTTTCTGGTTCAGGTTCACACCACACGTCGGCAAGCATCGTCGGCTCAGGCTCACTGAGTGCCGTGAGCCATGGTTCATTTGGTTCAAACCAGGCAAGGCTAGCCAAAATGAACCATTGGCTTGAACCAGGCTTGAACCTGGCTTGAACCTGATCAAAGAATGTTAGGCTAAACGGCAAGCTTTGTTACACCGTAGTATGCTCAAACCGTAACATTGTTACACCGTAACATTGTTACACCGTAACATTGTTACACCGTAACATTGTTACACCGTAACATTGTTACACCGTAACATTGTTACACCGTAACATTGTTAAACCGTAACATTGTTACACCGTAACATTGTTACACCGTAACGTTGTTACACCGTAACATTGTTACACCACAACAGTATTACACCGTAACATTATTACGGTGTAAGGAATGTCACGGTGTAATGATAGCTACGATGCAACTAATGTTGTGGTGTAACCATGTTACGATGCAACGAATGTTGTGGTGTAACCATGTTACGGTGTAACAATGTTACGGTGTAATGAATGTTACGGTGTAACAATGTTACGGTGTAACGAATTTTGTGGTGCAACAATGTTAAGGTGTAATAAATGCTGCGGTGTAACAATGTTACGGTGTAACGAATTTTGTGGTGCAACGATGTTATGGTGTAACGAATGTTACGGTGAAACGGATGATGCGGTGTAACAATGTTACGGTGTAACGAATGTTACGGTGTAACGAATGATGCGGTGTAACGAATGTTACGGTGTAATAAATGTTACATTGTAACATTGCTACACTATAAGATTTGTTACACAGTGCATTATTCCTATGGTTTTTATTAGCCTGGTTAGACTGGCTTAAGCCATGGTTCATGGTTCACTGAACCAGGATTGAACCACAAAGGGAGGCTTAAGCCGAACCAAGTTTATAGGTGAACCTAGCCTAACCGGTTCATTTGGGAACTCTGCTGAAAAGTTCCACTTTTCGACACTTGTGGCCAAAATTCGTTGTTTAGTTGACCAAATTCATGCTTAAAAATCATCATTTCGCAACTTGTCACCTGAACTTTAAGTTGTTTTTTCAACCAAACTTTTAAATTAGTACTGAAAAAAATTTAGGCAACGCGCACGGAAAAAAATGTATTTCGAATTTAAAGCATAATCTTAGAAAAAGCTACGTCATTTGGGGTTGGTCCTTACAAAATTGTAAGAAGGCTTGTAATTGTTTAACTAATTGATCAATTTAAAACAATAATATCAGACTAATAACCCTAACAGAAATAATTAATAAGTTTTGGTAATTTTGATTTTTGGGACATATATGCCCATCAAGCCTGAAAGTGTTAAAATACAAATACAAAAACCGCTTTAGTCCTGAAACACTCCGGCAACGTTGCAACTCCGAATACGTGACATCAGCAGTAACGAGAATATTTGAGATAACTTTTTTTTAACAGTATATCCCATAAACCTGGCCAGAGTGTGGAGCCCCCCACCATCTCATCTCGTTTATGGACAATTTAAATTTTATTCACATCAGCAGCAGTAGTGGTCCAACCGCAGGGGAATGGCATTTCGGGCTCCATCCCGGGGGTTTCATCACCATCATTGTTTGGCTCGAAATACATAAAAATGCGCCTTTTTATACCGATGGCTGCGTTACGAGGGGGTCTCCACAAGTTTATATTTATTAGCGAAGTTTTTTTTTGTGTTCATTTATGGTTATTACTATGGCATTTCGGGGTATTGGATTGTAAAATGTCGGCATTCGGGAATGTTTTTGGGTGTTTTCAACAATTTTGTGGGATGTCGGAATTCTGATTTGAGTGAAAGAGTTTGAATTTTTCCAAATTCAAGTCCAAATAATAAATTAATTTTGTTGAGTGGCTATGGATTGTTCAAGCCCAGATATCTCACGAATCGCGCTGTACACTGTTGCCATTTTGTACAATCTACGATGCGATTATCTTACCTGGGCGAATTATTCATGCAGAAATTTCCATTCATTTTATCATTATTTTTGCCCTCACCTCCAGTTCCGAACCCAGAGCTGGCTCATGTTTTATGTATCACTGTTGGATGTATTCGATTCTTATTCATTATTTATTTTGAATGCAATTTCAGGCCATACCTTTTGGAACCCCCAATAGCACGCTCAGATTTTCCAGTTTACGATTTTTGTTCGAGCATGAATACACACACACACACCCGGTTTCGCTTCACTGACAGTGCCATTTGTGTACCAATTTATAGCAAGGTTGTGTTCATTGGATCCAAACAAGCTCCAAAAAGGTCACGTTTGCCCTTGGCAGAATCTCATGTACAGGCGGGAAATCCCAACGGAGCTTACCGTAATTAGCATCCTAGAGATGTTCTTAGATGTGACGAAATTCCATTTTTCGGGGTCCTTGTACAGTTATTGAAGGAATTACGCCGCCATTTTGGCCACACACAAACTCCCCACTTTTCAACCCTCGAAAAAAAAACTAATAACGAAATGCTCGCGTAACATAAATTTTTATGATTGATGACTCCACTGCGGGAGGGTAATGGTGAAAACGCAAGTCACACCCGTAATGTGCCTCCATTCGGCTCTCCCCCCGAAAAAAAAAACAAACTCATAATCATTTATTATAAAATCTGTTCTCCCGTGTGGCGCAGCGCACGCTGAATATCTGAGAACATTTCTTAATACTTTTTTTTTTTTGCTTCGGCAAAGTGGAAATGACTTGCCGCGTTTGCCTAATATGTTTGGGATGAGGTTTTCCCTTTTTTTGGCGAGAGGAACGGCCGTTCATTTCCGAGGATGATTAGTTTATCACAAAGCGACCCATTTTCAAAAACATTTTTACCGTTTAGACGGTTTGAGATAAAATGAATTTCTTATCGTTGTGGCAAGCCGACCGGAATTTCCGCAAAAAAGTACCGAACAAATGTTGCGATAAGAATAATGCTTTGGCTTATCGCGAATGTTTCACTTCGAACGAAGTCCTTAATCTGAGATAAGCATTAAATCTTACCAAATTAAACTTATCAGCAGCTTACGTTGTGGAAATCCTTTTGCTCAGCTTTCTCATGTTCATTTTCCTTTTTTTATCTATTAGATAACACAGTAATTTTTGGTGTCTAAGTTTCTAACAAACAAATAAAAATAAAATCGCGAAAGCTCACGTAGTTTTACCAATTCAACGAATGTTATGACTCACAACCAAAGCTGGTCTGTAATATTTACCACAGTACACCTGTTTGACCGAATTCAGCTCTCCATCATTCTGACACAAGCTGTTACACCACACAAAACCATAACGACGATGTTTGGGGTTTAAAACCCTCCCTCGCTGCAACCAGAATGTTGTTTATGATGCACCATCAAAGTACAAAACAGTGAGCTAGCATCCAGGATCGGACGATGTAAATTCATATTAGAATAACAAAACTAGCAAACTGAAGAAATGCACAAAATGTCTCATGTTTGTATTTTGACCTTTTTTCAACAAATAGTTGTTTTCTCGGTCTCCAATTAAGTTTAGAAATTTAACATAAAGGGATCGGGTATAAAACACATCGACGTCGTCGTACTATCTTGTCGCACCCGCCATTTCGACGTTCCGAGAAAAACGCGTATTAATGTTTGACCTTGAATAAACAAAAACGAAAGCACGCAATGAAAACAATAACAAACACGTTTTGTTTGGCTGACCATTATGTGCATTGTCCCGAAGTTTTGATGAAGTTGGTTGCTGGAGACCTGAGTTATAACTAAAAATGTTCAAGGTAGTATAACTTGTACGTGCGTCAAACGCGTTCTGACCTGAAATCCCTTTGGCCAGTTGTCGCACTTACATGAATTTTCAGGGAGTGACAAGATAGCACGACAAGATTGAAACTACTTTCATATGAATAGCGATAACAATGCACTGAGTTTTTTTTTCGAATTTCGTTGAATATCTCAGGATTGAAATCGAATTTTGGGGATCTGTGAAGGTCAAAAGGTGAGGCATTGTGAGCTGCACAAAATGGCGTTCTTAACTCAATTTGGCCCAAAACGCACATACGACAAGTTAGCACGACGGCGACGACATGGCCGTTAAATTTAAATGTTGAAAGCCATGCCCATTCTAAACCCATTCTCCAAACATTTATTTTTGTAGCTTTTTAAACACGTTTTTGTTTTATTTCTTTATGTGCCTAAAACAGGCATTTCGGCCATACAGGTCACCATGTAAAATTTACAGGATGTATCTACAAAAATGGTATATAAATATTTAAAAGTCTGTATCTTGGGAAGGTAGTGGCCATGTATGACTATTTCTGAGAGTATTTTTCAAATATCTCCTCAATTTTCATTTTTGGACATTGAAAATCGGACAAATAGTTGATAAAGTAGAGCCTTGCAGAATGTTTGAGAAATTGAGAAAAATGAAATTTTCTTAGTGTTTTTCAACTAGCCTTTATCTTTCAACAGACGATACCTCTAGAATTAGTATAGCATAGCATTGGTGTCTACCCGTAGCTGCTGCTTCGTTATTGACCAGGACCCCCAAAAATTGCTCCGTCGACCACAGATGAAAAGTAGGAACCAATCATCACCCTGGTCAATACCGACGCCGGCCACGACCAGTGGTAAGACACGGGGAAGTGGATGGGAATGTTAGTCCGATACTTGAGTGATGGGACCGCTAAATCGGCTGCGTCAGGATTCACTGTGGTAGGTGATGCGACCATGAGCAATTTGTTTATTGGTTGAATGTTAATTATTTAGATTTTTTTTTAACCGATCGCGTGCCTTCCGAGCATTGGTGCTGTGGGAAGAACTTTTGATTTGCGAAAACAAATTAAATATTTAACGAAAAATCATAAAAATATTCAAATTGCGTGGCAGAACTCTCTAAAATTTCTTAAAAAGTGTCTACGTGGTTTATCGAAAAAAACTTTGAAAAACTTCAAAATCAAGTCTAACATTTCCTAAGAACCAAAACTTTTATTACATACCATTTGTGTAGCTGTAGCATTATGAGACTTGAATGGACGAACCAATTACGGTAAATGCATGACCAAAACCTTAATTTAAACAAAGCTTAGGATTCAACATGTCCATGCGCCATGCCCTTCCTTTTTTTAACTTAAAATCAATAAAACTTCAGTTTGTTTTGAGACGCTTTGATAAACATTTTCATTTTGAATAATTGAACTTTGAAATTTTAAAATTATATTATTTGAAAAAAAATAATTTACAAAATTCAAACCTTTTTTGAAAAAAATCCCGTATAATTCCAAGAAAAGCGATACTTCCGTGAATTAGCATTTATTTTTAATTTATTCCAAATTTTATTGGCTGAAATTATGAGTACTTTCTTTTTGAACAAGACATCCATTTTGCATCATTAGTTCGTCTATACAAATCTGCAAAAAAATGGCAGCTGTCCATACAAAAAAGCTAAAAAAAATCGCTGCCATAAAAATGTAACATTGGAAAAATTTTAGGTGAACACGGAAAAAAAATCTAGAAAAAAATGTTAGTCTTAAAAAAAATCTTTTTTTGCATGAAAAAAGAAACTGCGAAAAAACATTCTAAGGTGTTTTAACCAGTTTACACCCAGAACAAAATCGAGATTTTTTACGTTTTTCTACATTACTTGTAACTAGATCGTCCAAATTTGATGAAATTCTATAACATTATATGTAAACAAATGCAGGTTGAAGCTAGTTGAAACAATTTATTGTTGAAGAGAAATTTAATTTTGAACACAAAAAATAGTGATGCTCTGGAGTAACAATGGACGTTAGAGGGTTAAATTGCCTAGCTGAAAATGTCACTTTTTGAGTTATGACACAAATTCACCATAATTTTATTCAACACTCAATTTTGAACCGTCAAATTTATATTTTTGCTTTGAAAGATGGTACAACTACGAATGAGCTTATTAAACAACATTACCTAGTACAATTTCATTTGGTAATGTTACAATATTTTGAACAACTGATTTTCGAAAACGTCTAAAATTAAGGGCCCACCGGAGAGGGAAACTGGAAGATTTTTATTTTTATTGGAACCACTGCCAAAGAGGGGAAATTTCATTGCTACTATGATGACTTTGACGAAAAACATCAGTTCGTACCAAGGCGCGTGCAACGAGCCAATTGAGTTTGAAAGCAATCTATCGAGTTATTCTCATGTTCTGGTGATAGAAATGAAACTTGGGCGGGTGGTCGATTTTCCGTCTCCGGTGGTGGCTTAAGTCATACAATTTTTAACTGAATTTCGCTTCGCTAGGAGACGGTGATTTTAGCGGATTGCAGACTGGATTTCGCCATGTTAAGTGAATGGTTTGAGGAACCACCCTAGGCGAGTGGTAACGACCGTTTTTGCATTGTTGTTCGAATTCTTCGTGTGTTCTCAGTTCTAATGGGAAAGCTTTCAATTCTTCTCATATCTTATTAGATGAATTCTATCAGTCGCCCAGGCTATTTTTAGCGAGGTATTTTTAGATTCAATTTCAACTGCGCTTGCAATCTTGCATGCAATCTTGTTTTGAGTTCTGATATTCAACTTGCATTCAGTTTTATTCTTTGTCCGATTCTTGGATTCAACTATTTCAGTCTCAGTCCTCCTAAAGCTTTTTGCTTGCCAATCCTAAGGACAGTGGATCGGACCCCGCCGTGAGCTTCAAGTTTTTCATTTAATTCAAATTTTGATGAGTTCAGAACTTTCTCGTTGGGAGCAGATGGGTATCGAACCCAGGACCATTCGCTTATAAAGCGAACATTGTAACCATTCAGCCACAACCGCTCCCTCATACAATTTTTACCTGAATTTCTGAAATAAAATTAAAATCAACAAAAACTAAATTTTTGTGGTCATTTTGTTTCGACCTGAAAGTCATTGTTTGTATAAATAGTGACTTTTTAGCCAGTAGAAGTCATGATCAAGCAAAAATTTTCATCGAAAGTATCAGAAAATTTACAATTAATCTAAAATTTAAATATTTAAAATACCTTCAACTCAAAATTGTGACTATTGCTACAAATGTTTCTATTTTTTGATACGGGAATTTCTGGAGCAACAATTGAAAAGGGCGCATAAGCATTTTGACAGCTGGAACTTTTTTGCAAATTCCGAGACTACATGTAACTTTTTAACAAAACCCGCAGTGTTGAAAGGAAACTGAGCAGTTCTCTACGAAATCGATCTTTTTTTTATTAATTTTATTTTTTGTATTTTTTTAATCCGGCTGAAATTTTCTTAGTGCCTTCGGTATGCCCAAAGAAGCCATTTTGCATCATTAGTTTGTCCATATAATTTTCCATACAAATTTGGCAGCTGTCCTACAAAAATGATGTATGAAAATTCAAAAATCTGTATCTTTTGAAGGAATTTTTTTTATCGATTTGGTGTCTTTGGCAAAGTTGTAGGTTTGGATATGGACTACACTGAAAAAAATGATACACGGTAAAAATGTTTTTGGTGATTTTGAATTTCACTTTTTGTCACTAAAACTTTATTTGCAAAAAAACACTATTTTGTCATTTTCTGATATGTTTTCAAGTTATAGCCATTTTTAGGTAACTTTTTAAAAAAAATCTCAGTTATTCACTTTTTAAAATTAGTGCCCATGTTTGCCCACTTTTGAAAAAATAAAAGCTGAGAAAATTCTCTATATTTTGCTTTTTTGAACTTTGTTGATACGACACTTAGTTGCTAAGATATTGCCATGTACAGGTTTAAAAACAGTCAAATTGATGTTTTCTAAGACATTCGTGAAAATTTCCGATGTTTTCGAAAACAATATTTTCAAAAAAAATAAATCAAGACTGACATTTCAAAAGGGCGTATTATTTTGTCCCCTAAAACATATCAAAAAATCTCGAAAATCAAAAAATACGTATTTTCGGAAATTGAGTTTTTCTGAAAAAAAAAATTAAAATCGTCAAACATTTTTTCCGTGTACCTATTTTTTTCTCAATAGTCCTCAATAATACTTACAACTTTGCCGAAGACACCATGATCAGAAAATTCAATCAAAAGTTACAGAGGTTTAAGTATTTACGTACCATTTTTGTATGGACAGCTGCCAAAATTGTATGGAGACTTGTAACGTCATGATTCGAAATCCGGACACTTAGTACCATATTATTTTTGTTATAGCTGGCAAAAAATCATGTAATAAGTTGGAAATGTAGAAATATCATCAGGATATAGTATAAATAGTCAGTTTTAGGGGAATGCATGCAAAATATGTCTTTTCTAATAATTTTTCATCAGAAATTGAAAATTAAAATGACTTGTTGTGCTTCGAATCCCGGACACTGATAAGAGCTGATTCGATATCCGGACACTTTTGCTTCGAATTCCGGACACTCGATTTTACTTATGAATAGCACAAATTTGGACTGAAATGTTAGTGAATGGCATTCTTTAGGTCTCAAATAAGCTGTTAACATCAAAACAATTGATAGTTTATATAGAAAAAGGCTAGAATTTAAGGAAATCAAAACCACTAATTTCTGCTTTGCCTTCCCGGTGCTTCGGACGCCTATGAAATATTTCCGTTGAAATGTTTCGCATTTTTGGTAAACTTATAATTTTATTTTATTTAATTGTTTCGGGATTAACTACAGCGTTCAAACAATCTTTAAATGAAAGTTGATGTTAGAATTCATCAAATAACACAGTTTTGACATTCATATTGCGCACTTATATCCAAATAATTGTTAAAGCAAGTTGAAGTGTCCGGGTTTCGAAGCGTCCGGGAATTCGAATCATGACGTTATGGGTGAACCGATGACACAAAATAGCTTCTTTGGTCATAGAGAAGGTCCCCACAAAGTTTGAGCCCAATAAAAAAATACAAAAAATAAAAATGGTCGAAATCGGCCGATTTCGTAGAGATTTGCTCATGTTGTTGAGCAAAATTATGCCAAACTTCTTGAAACGTAGTGTAACGTTACAGAGATTTTGGGCCTTCAAATGGTTGTTCCTTGGTCTAAATTTGTAGGAAATTCAATGTTTGTTCCAAAAATGCCATAAAACGACCAGTTTGAGCCTAATTTGTTGAAATCTTTTTATTTACGATTCGCTTTCTCTTAATTATAGCAACTTCAATAGCTGTAATTAGAAACAGAAGTTTTCCGCATTCATCAAACAAGAGAAACTTCCAGTATTACTGTAAATGCTGGAAAGCGCACATTATTCACATCGCTAGAGGTGAAGGCCTGCTGCCAGTGTGGTAGTGTGAGACGACACGCGGACGGGACACACACGAGACACGCGGTGTGGGACAAAACAAAAACAACAACAAAAACAAACCTTTACGAAAGGGCGAAAGGGAACAGCAGAAGCAGGCATCGCGGGAAAAGAAGGGCGCGGGAGGGGGGGGGGGGGGAGTTTCGCGGCACCGAAGCCGGTTTTCTCGCGTGGCACACATTTACACGTTGAACTCGGAAGAGCACGACGGGGGTTGGTTGTTGGGGTTGTATGTGTGAGTTGAAGCATCAACAGCGGCGAGCGCGGGAGGCTCGACAGTTTTCACGTGTTACCACAATGTCTGCCAATGTCGGTCGGTTGGTTGGTCGTTGGCTTGCTGTTGCCGGGTGTGGTGGCATGTGGCTGACGGTGGAATGCCACCCCCACCCAGCAGGGAATACCTCAGTTTTTTTCCCCGGTAGGGGGTTTGTCGGTGGCCGCAGCAGACTGTGGTTGGCCGTGAAAATGAGCCCGATGTCGAGAACTGGATGCGGGGGAGGAATCAACCCGGGTGGCATCGATAATTTGAATCCAAAAAAAAAAATCATTATTGAGGTATAAAAAATGTGGGCCATCCAAAAACCACGTAGATATTTTTTTCAAATTTTTGAACTTTCTCAATAATGTTTAAAATACGTTTGAAATTTTAAATTTCCAGAATTTTGTTAATAAAAATCTGATGCAATTTCGACGGTGGACCAGCAGGTGACCATCTTCACACAGTGGGGGGGAGTTTACTTTCCATTATTCTGCACTGTGGGGGACATAAACCTCTCCTGTTACTTCCCTTCTACAATGGTTTGAGATAATAACGAGGTCACCGAGGAGGATACCTGCTGCGCTGCTATGGGCAGACCCTTTTGCAAGTTGTAGTTCTATTAAGAAGAAGTGTTTCTTTTTTAACAATGTTTCAAACTTGTTTAACACAATCACATAACAGTGACGGAAAGTGAAAGGCTGTCAAGTGCATGTTTGGCTGAAATTACTCTTTCATATTGCCCTCGAGCGCACAGCCCCCTGCGTTGAAAAACAATCCCCAAAATGAAAATCTCCCCGGTGACAGCTCCAGATTCTGTCAGACCTGCACTGCCAAGTTGTCACGTGTGTGTGTGTGTGTTTGTAATGTGACGTGACGTGTGATGGACAGCCGCGCCACAAAGGAGCCGGTAGGATTTCTTTTGTCTGCTTTTCAACTGTTGTTGTTGTTATTCTGTTGTGCTTTTTGCTGATTTTTAAAGGGAAAGGAGGAAAGTAAAATGACAAAAAAGAATGTTGTTTTCTTGCCATCGACGCCAACGCAATCCATTTCGAAGATTTTTTTTATTCAAAAAAAAATACACTCAAACCCCGATGGTTTGACACCACCTGTTGTCAAACGAACGGGGTCACTTTTTTGTTTGACACCCGAGTTCACACACATTACCAAACGATTGTTGTGATAGTGTGCGTGAGCTAACCAGTTCGTCACTTTTTAGTTTGACTTTGACCAACCCCAACTAAAAAAGTGTCAAACGAAAAAGTGACCAACCACCGGGGGTTGAGTGTAAAGGATTCGTTTGACATTCCGGGAAAGTTCGGCCCAGGCAGTGGATTCAATCTGGCTGCACTGACGGCACAGCATGCAAACAACGGCCAACGAAAATAAACAAAGTATCCCGCTGCATAACTACTGCAGCTGATTCCAATCACAGTAACGGTCGAAATTATTGTTAGTTAATTTATTTTTTATTGACTATATTATATATTATATTCAAAATACTTATCAAAAAGATTTATTTTGATGAAGAAAAAAAAATGTAAATATCAATCACTACAAAGCAATTGATTAGAATATACCAGCCCCAAACTTTCGCCTTTTACTGTACGAACATCAGTGTAAACAGTGTTTCCATCAACCAACGAACGCTGCTGCTGCCTGGTGGACAAACTTTCCTATCGTCAGTGTTGTACCAGTAGCGGTGCACTGTTTTGCTTCCACTTGACTGTGCGTGTGTTTGCACAGCCAGAATCAGCAGCGGCTGTGCAGATGGTAACAACCTGTAACAACCAACCGATACAGCGTAATTTTGCTGTTGTTACACCTGGTGAAAGTGGCGTTTTCGCCGAGCTCTAGCTGGATCGTCCAGAAACACACGATAGAAGGTGGAATCTTCTGGTGCTTGCTTCTATGGTTAGGCGGGGCCAGACAATGGCAGCAATTAGTGTCCGGGACTTCGCTTTATCAGCATAAACAAGTCGTAGAAGAAAATGGTTCTGCTTCTGAAAAAGTGGAGCATCAACACTTCTCTCCTTCAAAGTCCCATCCTTTATCCCTGGTGCGCGGTGGCTTTGGTGACCCATTTCTACGCAGGCTAGCCCGTGCGCGAGGTATCTTAGCATTTATCGACAAGCCCCGCCCTAATGAACGTTTGCATCAATTGGATTTTTAAATTCGTTTTATGTTCAAGAACTCCATCGGAAGGAACGCAAATATCACAAACGTTTAAGTAATGTTGAGTTCAATTCTAACCTAAAATATGACTTCAAACTCAAGATTCGAAAAATTCTGCAAATTTTAAAATTCTGTCGTTCTTTTTTAAAAGATCTAAAAATTGAAAAAAATAATTTAAAAATTTAAAAAATTGAAGAATTTTAGAATTTTAGAATTTAGGAATTTAGGAATTTAAGAATTTAACAATTTAACAATTTAACAATTTAACAATTTAACAATTTAACAATTTGACAATTTAAGAATTTAAGAATTTAAGAATTTAAGAATTTAAGAATTTAAGAATTTAAGAATTTAAGAATTTAAGAATTTAAGAATTTAAGAATTTAAGAATTTAAGAATTTAAGAATTTAAGAATTTAAGAATTTAAGAATTTAAGAATTTAAGAATTTAAGAATTTAAGAATTTAAGAATTTAAGAATTTAAGAATTTAAGAATTTAAGAATTTAAGAATTTAAGAATTTAAGAATTTAAGAATTTAAGAATTTAAGAATTTAAGAATTTAAGAATTTAAGAATTTAAGAATTTAAGAATTTAAGAATTTAAGAATTTAAGAATTTAAGAATTTAAGAATTTAAGAATTTAAGAATTTAAGAATTTAAGAATTTAAGAATTTAAGAATTTAAGAATTTAAGAATTTAAGAATTTAAGAATTTAAGAATTTAAGAATTTAAGAATTTAAGAATTTAAGAATTTAAGAATTTAAGAATTTAAGAATTTAAGAATTTAAGAATTTAAGAATTTAAGAATTTAAGAATTTAAGAATTTAGGAATTTAAGAATTTTTTTTTTTTTTTTGGGAAGGTGATCCAGCCGCACATCGTTGATGTCGAAACCTCTAAACTGGGCCCTCGTCCTGTCACGTCCGTCAGTAGTCTTGTCGTACATTACAACTAGAACCAGATCTGCCAATGAATTAGTACACTTCGACCAAATAAACACTGACGCTGTATGGATCTGACTCTAGAATAAATGCACAGTTGTGTGTTATATATAAGTCCAAAATCTTCAATTATTCATATAAGTCCAAATATTCTTTTGCGGATAACTACCTAACTTGAATTGAATACAAGATTTAAAGTAACCTATCCGAAAGCTACTCTTATCTCAAATCCCCGACATTTTAATTAATAGCCAAAAAAAATCTAGAACGTTTCTTTTAAAACCTGTCTGGCTTCTTAAAAAAAAACAAAAACAAACAAAAAAATAACAGTTGATATTTTACAAGTCGTGAATTGAAAAAGAGACGACCATTTGTTCGTCAGAATTCCAGTAGATCCTCGATTCGCAACAATGGTCGATACAATCATAATCCGACAACCGTTAGTTCAACAGATCAACGAATTTAGTCCGATATCATTTCACTATTGATTGATCGAGACTCTATGGAAATTTTGACAAATTAGAATGGTTTTTATGCTACTTGAATGAAAATCACCGATTCTGATAGAATTACTAAATTCACTGTTACTAATTTTGTCCCTAAATAACTAAAGGCAAAGTATAAAAAGTTGATATTTATAGTTAAAATCCTAAATTTTACAATCACTATTTTTTTAAACCCGCATCCTAACCTGACACCCACATTAAGATAGGGAAAAATCACATATGTAGCGGTTCATTGTACAAATGTGATATTTCCACTATCAGAGAACCTCCTTGTCTCGATGACAGCTTACCGGCCATCGATTAAGCCCTGAGACTACGCCAAAGTGGGTTCTCGCAGCATGAAGTGGTGTCCATGTGTAAAAATGGAAGCTTCAGCAATATACTGAACACTTCGATTTTAATTCCACATCGAATCAAATCATACTCTTTGCCAAACAAGCATCAAACCTATGACACTCATTATGACAAAGCCCAGGGAAGAATTTAGGAATTTAAGAATTTAAGAATTTAAGAATTTAAGAATTTAAGAATTTAAGAATGTAGGGATTGAGGAATAAAAAAACAGGAATTTAGGAATTCAAAAATTTAAGAATTTATAAGTTTATGATCTTTTAATTGTTTTTAATTTAAAATTTTGAATCTGAGATTGTTAAGTCCCAGCTCAAATCAAAGGCGGAAAGCCAGCTTCTGTTACGTCCAATCATGTTCATATTTGAGATTTGGCCACAGTTCGCCCGCCGGAACTTTCTTTAAAAATTTTGGTGGCCCTAAATTTTTGGGCAATTCAGCAACTGTTGGGCGGTGGCCGGGATTTCACGGGAGGACATGGTCGATCCGGTTCTTCGGCTGTCCGCATAAAGATGTCATTCACAAAGTTGTCCATGATGTTTTGGGCGAAATCCCAGTGTCCGGTTTGACCTACTTCAGCACTTCAGCAACCTTCCCTCAGGGCACTGTCTAAATGGCCATTTTCATGACCAGTATCAAAAATCATCATCTCTGCTTGGGACGTAAGATTCAAGTACCTAGAATGTCACGCCGAGTGTATGCGATGGTAACGGGCGACATCTTCATTTTTTTTGGATTGACACCGCAGATAGAGCTTTAAGACAAAGTACTTTGTCTAAAACATTACCTTATTCTCCGCACTGTCACACACGGCGGCCGAACTGGACGAGCCGGCCCCGCTGCTGCCACTGGCGCTGGCCGCCTTGTCCGCCGAGCTCTCAAACAGTTCCTGCTTGATGTTCTCCGGCAGCAGCGGCAGGAAGTCGTTCATCGTATCCGCCAGATCGTCCGTCTCCATTGGGGTGGCCCCCGGCAAAACCGGACCACCACCCGCCGAACCGGACGCCGCCGTCGAGGAGGACATTCCGAAGCTGCGTGTGTTACACCCGGCGGTTATCCAATTTCAGCCCGCTTTTTACTTGGAGGTTTGTTGTTTACTTTTTTTTTTTTTTTTTCTTTATTCCTTTAGTGACCCTTTCAAGGGTGGCCTACTTTGAGGTTTTCCACGAATAAAATTTCCACCCAAACTGAAAGGCGCACCGTACACAATCACAACAACACGGCGTGCGCGTACGCACACAGACACAATCACGCACACACGTGCACCGTGGCCCACTGCACACGTATACGCAGCAGGGAAGATGGCCGCACAATCTTCTGCGTGTATCCAGAAAAAAGGGCTTTTCCTCCGAGGTCAGGTTTTTCCTTCTTCTTTACACGTTTTTGCGCAACTTCTGCAATCGCAGTCGGCACTGGAAAATCACAATTTCAATTTTCTCGTGAGGTTTTTTCCTTGTTTTTTGCACAATAATAAATAACACCACCGAAAAAAAAAGCTCCCCACCGTCGAAAAGCTCTCCTCTTAAAGTCGTCTGAGAGAGAAACTTATTTTTTCCTTGTTGCCATTTTTGCCACTCACGGCGACGACGACAGACAAATTCGATTTCACTGCTGCTGCATCATTCCGGCTTGGGGCCCTGAACCGGACCGCTGAAGCGACGCCCGGAAGTAATCCCAGCGGAGTTTTCACGCAACAAAAAGGTGCTCGTTGTTTTCCACCTTCCCACAATCGAAAGCACTGGAACGGCACAATCTTGCACTCCCCACCGGAACAGAAAACGGGTGCAGGGACCGGAGAATCGCGACGACGACGACGATTTGCGACCGCAGACGGAGATTGAATGGTGTTGTCAAAACGGAACGGAGCAACGAAAAGCCCACCCAAGCAAGCGAGCAGAACGGACGGGGCGCGGTGGAACGCACACAAATGCATTGCGCAGAATGACAGTAGGACAGTTTGGGTAGGGCTGTGCAACTGTCAAAATTTGATGGTGCACGGTGATTTTGGAGTAGTCCAACGTGGGGTATACTGGTAAACAGCATTAAATTTTCACTTTTTTCAGTTCACTTTTACACACTTGTATGGGATTTTTCATACTTGAACTGAAAAATCCCATACAAGTGTGTAAAAGTGAACTGAACAGTGTGTAATGTTGATTATCAGTGTAACTAGAAAATGCACCCTTACCAAAAATCATGACTTTTTGAGTTCCAAATCCTACTTTTCATAACATTTCTTCAGTTCAACCCATAAAACCATTTTTATGGTTGTAGTACCTGAACTCAAAAAATCGTATTAAAAGTGGGATTTGGAACTCAAAAAATCATGATTTTCGGTAAGGGTGTGGACATAAAATTGAGTTTTTTTTTTGCTTTTCTTCACAAAAGTTTTTCAGCATCGGTTCAACAGATGAAACCAAAAAAATTTAACTTAAAAGTTTTTTGTATTTTTGTATTTTTGTATTTTTGTATTTTTGTACTTTTGTACTTTTGTATTTTTGTATTTTTGTATTTTTGTATTTTTGTATTTTTGTATTTTTGTATTTTTGTATTTTTGTATTTTTGTATTTTTGTACTTTTGTATTTTTGTATTTTTGTATTTTTGTATTTTTGTATTTTTGTATTTTTGTATTTTTGTATTTTTGTATTTTTGTATTTTTGTATTTTTGTATTTTTGTATTTTTGTATTTTTGTATTTTTGTATTTTTGTATTTTTGTATTTTTGTATTTTTGTATTTTTGTATTTTTGTATTTTTGTATTTTTGTATTTTTGTATTTTTGTATTTTTGTATTTTTGTATTTTTGTATTTTTGTATTTTTGTATTTTTGTATTTTTGTATTTTTGTATTTTTGTATTTTTGTATTTTTGTATTTTTGTATTTTTGTATTTTTGTATTTTTGTATTTTTGTATTTTTGTATTTTTGTATTTTTGTATTTTTGTATTTTTGTATTTTTGTATTTTTGTATTTTTGTATTTTTGTATTTTTGTATTTTTGTATTTTTGTATTTTTGTATTTTTGTATTTTTGTATTTTTGTATTTTTGTATTTTTGTATTTTTGTATTTTTGTATTTTTGTATTTTTGTATTTTTGTATTTTTGTATTTTTGTATTTTTGTATTTTTGTATTTTTGTATTTTTGTATTTTTGTATTTTTGTATTTTTGTATTTTTGTATTTTTGTATTTTTGTATTTTTGTATTTTTGTATTTTTGTATTTTTGTATTTTTGTATTTTTGTATTTTTGTATTTTTGTTTTTTTTTGTGTTTTTGTACTTTTGTATTTTTGTATTTTTGTATGTTTATATTTTTGTATTTTTGTATTTTTGTATTTTTTTTTTCATTTTGCTGGGCGAGATAGGATGCCGGTGGGAAGCCGTATTTTTTTAGACGATGAATCAGCACTTTTTCACTCTTGCACACCAAAAAACCCAGATGGCAGAGTTTACACCAAAAACCGGCAAAATGTTAGTAGAAACGGTGATTATTAAAATATTAAAATGTGTTTGTAGCTCGGTTTGTAGTGCCTATAGCGGTATACGCACTTCGGAAGGAATCGGTCGAGAAAAATTTCAAATGGGCAACAGCGGCAGAGTAAGCAAGCCAGAGAGGGTGAAGAAAAGCCCCAAGAAATCGTTCCCTCTTCTTTGTTCTGCTGTTCGTAAAGCTGTTTCTTGACCCCTTTCCTTCCGATCAGCGTACTAGCCTTATAAACCGTGGT
This sequence comes from Culex pipiens pallens, assembly GCF_016801865.2. Classification (NCBI taxonomy): domain Eukaryota; kingdom Metazoa; phylum Arthropoda; class Insecta; order Diptera; family Culicidae; genus Culex; species Culex pipiens. The sequence goes on from NC_068939.1 coordinate 146,136,676, forward strand.
AGTTGTTTATAATAAAGTGTTTTGTTCATTCAAACTTACACGATTTTTGTGCGTGTTGGACCATTTCAAAAAGAAACTCCAGAATTCAACTTTCATTCAATTTGTATTCTTTGTCCGATTCTTGGATTCAACTACATCAGTCTAAGTCTCTTTAAGCTACCAATGTTCCACGGTAAAGTGGAAAGCATCTTGCTTGCCAATCCTGAGATAGGGGATCGAACCCCGCCGTGAGCTTTCATTAATTCCAACGTTGCGTTATGTCATGAAGGATCTTTACGTGAAGTACTGTCAGAAAGGAACTTATTTTAAAATTTTATTTTTAAATGTTATGAAAACTATTATGTTTGATAAACAAACATTAATATATTTACGATCAGTTACGAAAAAAGAACCTATTTAATGAATAAAAACAAGATTTTAGCCTTGATTTTAGCTCTAATTTTGAAAACAAATGAAAATTTAAAATGTAAAAATTTCTAAATAATTAATAATTATTTCTGAAATTCTTTTTCAAATTTCTGTTTGTTTTTTTTCTTCCTGAGTAGATTTGAATTCGAGTATGAATTGCTCATAAATGAGTTAATTGAAATGGACGTGTGCGCACAGACCTATTTGTTGCGTGAAAATAATCGTATAACAGTTTACCAGAACGTTTTTACTTCTGCAGCATGCAAAATTAAAATCACTTAAAACGACGATTCCAGTTTAAAATCAGTGCTAAAGAATAACTATTTCACAATGACTTCCACCAAGGAAGCAGACGTAGGTAAGATTTTTGATAAGTAACTTCAGTTAGGTATAAACTAACAAGCTAAACTTCCAGAAACCGACACAATCCTCGAACTGCTAGAGATCTTCATCCACTCAATCCTTTTCGCGCGCGAACTCTACCCGGCGGCAATTTTCCGACCGCGCCGAGCCTACAACATTCCGGTCCAGGTTTCGATATTCAAACCCTTGAACGACTATCTGGAAAAGACGCTTCGTGCCGCCCGAGAACTCAAACGCCAACGCAAACTGCACAAGGTGGAACTGCTGGTGTACAAGGAGGAATCCGCCGGTCTGCTGGAAAGTTACGTCCTAGAGCTGGAGGACCGCGAGTTTCGGCTCGAATCAGACGAGCACATGATTCAGCTCGAGGAGCAGATCCGGCGCTCGCTGTTGAATTTGGATCGCCAGCTGAAGGCGCTGCGCAAGCTGCCCTCGGCGGCAACGTTCAAAATCTTGCTCCACACGACGGAGGCGGCCTTTGTGCGCCTCGGGAACGATCCCCGGCTGCAGGGCGCTCCGTTTGTGCAGGAGGCTGGCCAGGACGCGGGTCATAAAACCAACACGCAGTTGTTGCCCGTTTCGCATACGGCCACCGTTGGGGTGCAGCTGTACGTCGAGGAGTATCTTTGAGGTGGTTGATTTTGCTTAGGTATTTATTGTAGAAAGTTGTAATAAATCATTCAAAATATCTTATAATGATTGATGATAGTTAAATCACAAACCTTAAAGTTTAATCAGCAATGGTTTCAGATTATTGTTTGATGAAATCGATGAAATGCTTTTACGAATTTTAATTGAAGTACTTTGGATAAACGTGCAAAACAAAGGTTGTACACAGGCTTGCCCTCGGGCTTGCCACAAATACAGATTTTTCAGCACAGACCCGAAACACAAACGATTTTTTTAACAGTTAAAATAAATTTGAGCAGTTTGTTATTAAATTTTCCAAAAAGATAAACATTGTTAGCATCTTTTGGCATGTTCAGTTTTTGGTAAGAATATTATTCTTTGAAGTTATACTCGATTGAGTGTTTGGTATGTGCCAAAAAAATCTGTATTTGTGGCAAGCCTGTTGTACACGCTAAGCAAAGTTAATAACTTTAATTAGAAAATCTTTTTTATAATCTGCTAGATCCTACATTCCTAAACAATTTGAAATATTTTGATAAAAAAAATGGTTGGTTTTTCAACGCAACCGCTCAAACCAGCGCCGTTCAACGGTACCGCATGTATTTACAAGACGCATTCTCCTGTCAGCTTGACGTTTCCCCAAACTGTCATCGTTACACGCACACCAACAACTGACTGATTGTTTTTTATTTGCATTATTCACAGCTTTGCGCTGCCTTCTGCATTCAGTTTGTTCTTCGAACGGCGTGGTGCGAGTACCTCTGTGCCGGTTTGTGTGTTTTTTGCCAATTATTCCTCCAACTTCTTCTCTGCTCTTCCGCACCTCCGCGCGCCCCCCTCGCCAAATGCATTCGTCGATTTTGCTAGCAGCACAGAACTTGGCCACCAAGTTCAGTCTACTGAGCCAAGTCGGACGGGCAACAGCTTCGGCAGCGCAGCAGCAACGTTCTTCATTCCACACGTCCAAAATGGTCCAGATTAAGGTGAGTGTCGTCACTCGATTCCGGTCGCAATCCATCCTCATCTGTTATCTCACCTCCCGACACATTACATAATCCCGCAAGAGTGTATAGAGCGCTAGAAAAGGGGGGCAATTTGTTTGTCGAGTTCTGAAAAATGGCCTCCGTTTTCGGTTTTGGTAGTGGTGAACTTGAATTCCGTCCCGTGCACCTGTGTCCCTTCTCCTCCGTCGGGAACTCGGAGCCGGTGCGTCCTTTCCGTCCCGACGAAACACTTCAAGCTTGAAGTGTTTGCTCCTCGCTTTTCAATCTTTCCATGTTTGTCTACCACATTTGCACAAGTACTTGACGAGGAGTTTGTTTCCTCTTCCAAATAACAATGGTGTTCCGCCCTTCGGCCCACTTAACTTTGCTAAAATGGTAAAAAGTCGATACGTATGCGTCCATTAATTATGCAAATTTGTACTGCCGCTATCCTGGATTGCCCCCTTGTGGATTTTGGAATTCGATTTTATCTGTGGGTATTTTATGGGCTCGTGGTTGCGGGATCGCATTAATTTAAGTTGTTTCCATGCCCAAGTTATACATTGACAAGACGAGCTACTAGAATTGCTTTTTACCGAATAGAGTAAAAATTCTAGAGTTTTAGAGAATTCTTTCTTCTAAACTAAGTTAAGCTGTGTTACGTAGAAATGAACTAAACATTTGGGATCATGTAATCAAAACTTAATACCTACAATTTTTAACATAATAAAATGGGAAAACTGTATCAATCGACCAGTTCGAGGTGATATTTCAAAAGAGTGTTTGATTCGGTCAGTACGAGTCCAGAATTCGTCAAGCGTGTCCAAATCTAGGTTCAAATTAGAAATCGTTTGTAAATTTTATCACGCTTATCTTCTTTGTCTGGAGAATTTTAACGTCGTTCATAAAGAACTGCGTTTTTACCTAAACTTGACTGGAAATATAAATTAAATTTGAAAATTGTCGAGAGAAAACATATTGGCTGATGCACCTGATGCACGAAGTGATTTGTTTACCTTTTTTCGGCACCCTCAGCAAACGTCAAACCATACAAAATTGTTGCCAGATCTATCGAGAAATTAAATGTGAGAGTGTGTGCGTGCAACATGGAGTTAAACTTTTCAAAGTGCCATGGTAACCTTCACAGCAACTTCACAGAAAGTTTAACTCCATGTTGCACACACTCTCACTTTTAATTTCTCGATTGCGGGAGAAATTCGGAAAAAGATCCGGCAGCAACTTGTATACACTCAAACCCCGATGGTTTGACACCAACTGTTGTCAAACGAACGGGGTCACTTTTTAGTTTGACACCCTTTTTACACGGAGTTCACACACACTACCAAACGTTTGCTTTGAAAGTGTGCGTGAGCGCCGTGTAAAAAGTGACAGTTCCTCACTTTTTAGTTTGACTTTGACCAACCAACGGGGTACAAACTAAAAAAGTGTCAAACGAAAAAGTGACCAACCACCGGGGTTGAGTGTAGAGGTTTCTACGTGCGCATGTATTGCGTGTACGTACACAAAAAAGATTGAGGTTAAATTTTGTCCGGCCAGCAAAATCAGATGATGCGCTAGTGTGCGTACGCGAAACGTCATAAAGCTCTATTGATTTGACGTTTGCTGAGGGTGCCAAAAATTTTGGTTATGTTACTGCTTGCTGGCAAAGAGTTATTGTGGGGTTTCTTTTGTTTAACGTGTATTTTCATTATTTTAAATTAAATGTTCGAACTATGTCATTGCAAATAAGCGTGTAATCTGAAAATGAACCTGCAGAAGTTCATGCATGATGTCATTTTAACTAATAGCAACGAGGGGATTACCAATGCTCCTGTTTAAATGGCTAATGAAAGTTTAAAGTTTTTGATTATTCTTTTTTAAAATTGGGTACTAAAGCCCTATGTCAATTTTTATGTACAACGGTAAAAAACACGATAAAAAACCATTTCTGATCACTTTTTTTCATTTTAATGCAAAATTTTTTTTTGACAAGACAACATTTTTCCGATGGATCAACTATGGTCCCCTTGGAACGAGCTGTCAAGTAGGAGCTTTTCTGTCAAGAAGGACCGCGAGGTTAATTTTTCAAAATTGATTTAAAAATCCATTTTAAACTCTTTGTGCTCGTACAAAGGGTCATTGTACTCAGAAAAATAAGCTTTATCGCTGTAAACAATAATATCAGCAATCTAAGCTTCATTTTAGGACCCAATTGAATCGCAAAACTTCTTTAGAGGTATAACAAAAAGGAAGGAAATATATTAAATTTAATTTAAATGATTCTCTGAAATCAAACTGTAAGTGGCTATATCTTGAATACGGGGCCCCTTATAAAACAATTTGTGAAGTACTTTTCGATTGCAAATACAATTTTACATAAAAATAGGTCAAATAAATTTTAGGTATAATTTTTTTCCCAAAAATGCAGGCCAAGGGTGAAATGATACCTTTTCGGTTGACACCCGGTGAGGAACAACCTGGAAGGAGCGGAACTACACCCGTAGTGCTGTTAGCTGACCTTGGTCAAAACAGCTGCTCTGGTTCCTTGCAAGTTACCCATTTTCTTACCTCCACGTTGGCTTGGTTTCGTCATCATGATGACAAAACGTGACCTTGCTGGTGGCCTGTGGAAACGAACTCGTAAACCTTTGACCAGCGAGGGTCAGAGTCGAGACGGCCAAAAGAAAGGGATGCGCAATGTGGGAAGGGAAGATTGTAGACGGTATTGTTTTGATTCACAGCATGTTGAGTTAACTGTTGTGGATGTACCTGATACATCGCAATACGGGGTTTCTCTTCTTTCCACTTTCAGCTACTATCTATCTTCTATTTCTGATTTTCTAATTCGACTGATTTTCTAATTCGGATTCTGTTTACTATCCACCATTTTATTTTGATTGCATGATCCTTTGTTTCTCTTATTTTCATATACTCTAATGCATCTTTTTGTTTTGTTTTGTTTTTGTTTGTTTCCATTTCATGTCGTGTCTGGACCTACGGTTGGAGAACGATTGCACCACGACAACCACTTCGGAGTGATATTATCACACTGGAGACAACAGCAACAACATTAGAAACCCTGATTTCACTCAGGTTCCCGAAAGTAACTGTATCGGTATTTTATAGTGTTTATATTTTACTAACATCCCTTTCTTTGCAGAGCATGGACTACATCATAAAGCGCCAAAGTGGGAAAGGGAAGTAATTTGTGATTGTAGAAGGTATTGTTTTGATTCACAGCATGTTGAACGAACTGTTGTGGATGTACCTAGAACATCGCAACTCGGAGTATCTCTTCTTATTATCTCCAACTACTTTAGTCCTGTTTCACTTATCTGTCAAGACTCCTCTACTCTATTTGCCAGTTTTAACTGCTGTGTTTTCCCTAACATCCCCAATCGGCTCCTAAAGTTGTCATTAATGCTATCTAAGCTTATATGATATTATTTATCATTTATCAAATAGCTTTTTTCATAAATTATTGCCTATATTTTTAATTTACTTCACTCTGTACTCTTCTTTCTTTCAACATACAATTATTCTTTCAGTATCAAACTTTATCCTTTATTGTCTACAGCTTTCCTTTATTGTCTATTGTTTTAATCTACGCCCTTTTCTTCAAACAAGTAAGGTATGAGCCCTTACTCAATATATTGAATGATCAAAGTCACACACATTACATTATTGTACTTTTGGTAAACTTTTGAATAACATGCTTAGGTTCAAAACATTGTAACAAAACACCGCGACAGAAGAAATAGCAACAGATAAACACGACACAACACTAGGAAAGATTACAGGAGAAAACAATACACAGTAAAATAACAACTTCTTTTTGAATTCAAACTAAAAATAAAACAGTTTTTGCTTTAATGAATGTTGATAGGCACACTATAAATGGTTGGGCGCTTATACTTACATCAAACCCTACGTAATGTACCACCCCCGGCCGAGTTAAAATGCGTAACCGGAAAAGAAGGTGTGCATGCCTGGCACGAACACTCAAAGCGTGTTCTAGCGTGTTGCTCGTACTGACTCAGAGCAAGGGTAAGATGTAGGTGTAAGGGCAGTGCGTGTTCGTCGGGAACCTGGTGCATAAGATCGGTCAAGGCCCGTTCTTACACTGAAAATTGCGAATTGCGAATTTTTTTCCCAAAAATCATTTTTCAAAAATAAAATTTAACTTGGTGGCAGAATATTGGATCATAATTCTCAATGGCTCAAAAGTTGCAGGTTTTTGTCCCCAAAATCATGTAAAAAAAATCTCGAAAGACAAACAGATTATGGGATATTGAAAAAAATCGGTGAACCAGTTTCACTCGAAAATTACATTTGAAAAGGACGGATTTTATTCAAATAGTGTTGTATTTCGTAATTTAAATACTTTTAAATATTGCTGTATGTATCTCGAAGCCGTTGCATCGTATCAAAAAGTGGTCAAAGACGAACTTGTAGGAAATTGGACGGGCTATCTGTAAAAAATACTTTGAAAGACAAATACACGCCGATTTTTTTTTCGTTCTGAAACAGCCTTAAGGCTAGTATGCAGATCGGAAGGAAAGGGGTCAAGAAATAGCTTTACGAACAGCAGAACAAAGAAGAAGTAGCGATTTCTTGGGGATTTTCTTCACCTCTCTGACTCGCTTGCTCTACTGCTGCTGCCCATTTGATTTTTTCCTGACCGATTCCTTTCGAAGTGCGTATACCGCTTTAGATGTTACAAAAAAACTCACGAAAAATGCAGGATTGTATGTCTCTCCTAAAAAATACAAGCATCATTTTTTTCAGTGTGGTTAGTAGCATGGTACAATTTACATGGTACATAGCAGCCTGGATAGTAAATTAGCTTACATAAATATTAAAACAAGTAAACCAAAGACACAAAATGGCTTCTAGGGAAGGCCTCCACAAAGTTTGAGCCAATTAATAAAATACAGAAAATAAAAAAGGTCGGAATCAGAATTACTGATAAGACTTTTTAGTCAGAAATTTACCAACACATTCAATGTATGTTTACCAGGCAACTGGAAGTTTGTTTGCATCAGATTTGCTGTCTTTCTAGTAAAAGTTTTTTGTCTGGCGACTTTTAGCTGGTGTTTTACTGACCGCCTGAAGTTCGTCATTTTTGGGTTGAATTATATTTTTTTACTGGACCTATTTTTCCGGGTTTATTAAGAAAAAAGTTGCTGTTGCGAGAACTTTTGCGTATTCTTCTTCAAAGATGAAAATCCCCAAATTAAAATCAAATTGAATTGTTCATAGACAAATATGAAAATGCGGGAGGAAAATAAGCTCCCAAATATGGAAAAATATAAATAAATCGAAAAATGGGCAGTAAAGGGTAAAGTTAAAAGTTAGGTGGGCGATTTAGTTCGCCATTATTTGCTATTATTTGTTCATTTCGTCTTGAAATTTTAAGTCTCATTGAAAGTTGAGCAAAACTAGATAAGTCATAAAAAGTCCATTAGATATTCACAAAGTAACATTGCTTTTTCTTAACTTACCAAACTGAAATTACGTGTCCTACGAAACAGCAAAAAGACAATTTACAACTAACCTTCCTCAATCCATCACAAATCAATAATCATTTCGTATGCATATCCTGCCCATAAATAATAGATACGCCACCCATTCCTTCAGCAGACTCGCACCTAACGCTTCCTTTTCTCCCACCCCACCGCGCAGGAGGGTGACAAAATTCCATCGATCGATCTGTTCGAGGATTCGCCGGCCAACAAGGTCAACATTGCGGATCTGTGCGCCGGCAAGAAGGTGATTCTGTTTGCCGTGCCCGGAGCTTTCACCCCCGGCTGCTCCAAAACCCATCTGCCCGGTTATGTGGACAAAGCCGGTGATCTCAAGTCGGCCGGCGTGGCCGAGGTCGTGTGCGTTTCCGTGAACGACCCGTTCGTGATGTCGGCCTGGGGCAAGCAGCACAACGCCGGCGGTAAGGTTCGCATGCTCGCCGATCCGGCCGCCGTTTTCACCAAGCAGCTGGAACTGGGTGCCGATTTGCCGCCGCTGGGTGGGCTGCGCTCGAAGCGCTACTCGATGGTGCTCGAGGATGGAGTCATCAAGACGTTGAACGTCGAACCGGACGGCACTGGGCTGTCGTGCTCGCTGGCTGATAAAATTAAGGTTTAAACAGGAATCGGAAATCGGAAACCGCAGAAGAAAAAAACCATCTAGATGTGAGACATGTTTGCACTTTGAAAGCACCGCCCCGATATTCGAATTTATAACTCGTGTGTGATCCACTGCAACACCGCACACTGCGAACGAGATGAAGCAATCTCCTTGGATGTTCCCCGAAAATTTTCCTGAACACACTGAATGGATCAATTAATAGACTAATCTGGCTACAATAAAATAAATTGTTAATGCATTGGCCCCTTTATTCTTATAGCTGTAATCAAATTACAAAAACATGGTATTGACTGCATGTCATCCTTTATTAGATGTTTGTTTTCTATCAATCGCCACTTTAAAAAGGAAAACATTTAAGTGTGGAAAAATTAATGCGTTTGAGCATAAAGCTAGTTTTGTAGGTTCTTAAAATCAATAAAAGTTATGCCATAGTTAAACATCAAACTTTTATTACATGTTCGAAATCATGTTAAACACTTAATGAAGTCTGTACTGCTTTGTAATGACCCAAGCCAAGACCGCTGATCGGATAGATTACACGACCAGAACATACGAAAACCCGGAAAACAGACTTTGAAGACCGAATCGCAAATGTTCCAAACGTGCAAAACTAATTATTTTGATGATTGCAGACACAAACAAATATTCGTAGTTTAATAAAAAAAAATACGACGTACCTAGTTGATTCAATGCCATTTTTAGCTAGAATCATGACAATCATGTTGATGTTATTTAACAACGAGTTTGACAAAATACAGTACTTCAATTCAACGTAATGTGGTAATATCTGTGGTAATATTTCGAGTTGTTTCAATTATTTGCAAGGTTTGTTTCAACAAAAAGACCAAAAAAAGACTTTGTGACTTGACTTCAAGCAACAAAACATTTATTAACATTAATATTTTGTTGATTCAGACAGGCCCGATTTTTTGGTGCTACACCACCGTTCCCGGATATTGATATTTTTTGTCTTCGAAAACATGTTAAAATTGACGGTTCTAGGCAAATTCATTTGAAATGAGAAAAAATATTTTATAAATTAAATTTGTTATTTTTTAGAGTGCCGTTATTTTTTAACTGTTCTCATCCTGACCTCAAACCAATTGAATCAGAAAAATTACGAGAAATTAAAAAAGAAAGATGTAAGATGGTAACATGGAGTGAAACTTTTCCAGCTGTCATGGAAAACTTCACAGAAGCTTGACAGAAAGTTTAACTCCATATTGCACTTTTAATTTCTCGATTAAACAATGGATACAATTTGTGTATTTAAAACTTCATAATGATTTTCCTAAAACACGCCATCGTACCGCCCCTCGTCAACTGTCGATCAGTTCATCCGATGAATCCCGCGTCATGTTTTTTGTGCAACGCAAGTTCACTCGCGAATTTTCTCATTGTTCTCCAGTCAGCGAAGCCAAGCGGACATCTTTTGTGTGAAATCCTGTGTAAACTTTGTTTGCGGAGCCATTTTTTCGATTTTTCAACCTATCGAAAACAAATTTGTTTGGTCAACATGAATTTGCAACTTTTGGGGTAAGTTTTTCCTGAAAATGGTTCAATTTGTTTGGAAAACTTTTTTTTCTGTCGCGTCAAAATCTAACCTCAAAATGTTGATGCCCCTCCCGCCAGTGCCGGAAACTGCGACCTGTCGATGCAGGGCTACGAGGACATTGTGGAATGTCCGTACAACCGTGCCCATCAAATTATGTCCTTCCGGATGCAGACCCATCTGTACAAATGCCGCAAGAACCACAAAGACTTGAAATTCGTCAAGTGTCCGTTCAACGAAACGCACGATCTTCCGGAGCCGGAGCTCAAGTACCACAAGACGGTCTGTCCGGACCGGGAAACCTTTGACCGGTACAAGTACTGCATTCGCACTACGGCGGCCACTTTCGTAGCGGAACAGGACCACGCCACGGAAGAGCCCCGGGCGTCGTACGGAATGGACGGTGACGCCGACGAGGAGACCTGGGACCAGGTACCTGGAATGGTCAAGTCTCGTCCAGTTTTGAAGATAACCTTTGTTTTCCTTTTTTTTCAGTACGGTAAAGTCAAGGCATACAATCCGCGGGCTTACGCGTCTCGTCATGCCGTCATTCGGAAATGCACCGGAATGGCCCCGTCCGAAAAGAAGGCTTTCAAAGAGGCAGAACGCAAGCGTCTCGCCGATCTGGGCAATCGATCGGGCCAGAACGCGGAAAATAATTAGAATCCCGGTGAGTTGGGCGTGCTTCGCCCGTTTCTTATTTCTTTTAGTTTCTGTAACTGCTGAATTTAATTGGGTTTCTTTGTTATCGTTGGATGAATTTGAATTAGCTAAAAAGTTACGTTTACGGCAAACGTTCTCTCTGAAACAAAATGTAACATTTTTGTTTCCAATCACTGAATAAATCAAACCAAATCGTTACTACTCTATCAACGACTCGTTTTTATATAACATTTAATACAACTCAGTCAATTCGAAAACTCGACCTCAACTTCCCCCGGCGGCGGCCTGTTGCTCGCGACTCTCCAGCTCCTGTTTCAACTGTTTGGTCAGCTCATTCTGCTGCTGCAGGTTGTAGATGTTTTCGATCTTGCGCTGCTGCTGGCGCTGAATGTCCCGGATGACGCCCTCGTGCAGTTTTGCTCTGGGGGAAACAAACCTTGCTTAAATTTCGTCCGTCGATAGGGTGAAGCAGAAACATACCTGTCCGATGTCTGGCGGTAGTGCACGTAACCGATGGTACCCAGCGAAACGACGCAGGCTCCCAGGAACACCACCTTGGAGGTTGCGGACATTACTTTGCTTTTTCCACTGCGGGGAACGGTTTGTTTTTATTTGAGTGTGTTTGATTTTCTCGATTTTCTTCGCCGGTTACTCAATCTGTCAAAATTATTAAAAAAGAAAACAGCAAAGCAGAACGAAGAATGGCATCGGCTTGCAAAGTCGATTTTTTTTAAATTGCGTACACAGAAAAAATATGGGTAGGGGAACTGCACCTAATGCCAGCGTGCCTCTAATGTTGGTAGGTCAGAAATTTGACATTCAATTAAAGCCATTAAAGCTAATTAAGAGCGAGTTTTTCACCAATGTGTAACAGGTCGTATCGAGGTGCTCCGATTTGGGTGAAACTTTCAGCGTTTGTTTGTCTATCGAGAAATTAAAAGTGAGAGACGTGAAATTTTCCGAGGATTCCGAATATGACAAAATTGAGACCAAAAAGTGCCGCTATGGAGGCCTACAGGGCAAAAACTAACGTTGTAAAATGTTTTTTGTAGAAAAATCAAAAAAACTATGAGAAAAACTGCGATTGGCCAAAAAGTTAATACCGTAGGCTTATAGTCTATGAAATTACCTATCTTTTGACTTATGCGAGTACGGGTGTTGGAGGCTGTTGCAAAAAGATATTAAGGTTATAAAAAAATCAATTTTTAACAGTAATTTGCAAAAGCTATGAGAAAAGTCAAGCCGATCCTGGATGTCTATGGCCCATTTTGAAGTGCTTCAAAAGACCTTTCAAATGCATTTACGAGAGTTGGAATTGATGAAGTTTTACGGAAATGCGAGCAATTTTAAGATTTTTTAGGTTTTTTGGATCACAAACTTCGAAGCCCGTTTTACCCTTGGTTTTACCCAACTTTTCCTTTGTCGTAGAAGGCTCATATTTGGCATGAGTTCATCTCATGTATAGACAAACAAACGCTGAAAGTTTCATCCAAATCGGAGCACCTCGATACGACCTCTAGAACAAACCGAGCAGAATTTACAAATACTGCCTCTTAAATACATGAAAATAAACTTTTTTACGAGGTGAAAACAAAAGTTATAGATTTTCTCATGCTTTTTAATTTTTATACAATTTTATTCGCTTTAGTACGGTATGCTGATCGGAAGGAACGCGGTCAAGAAATGTTGCGTGTTCTTTTCGTGACCCCCCCAAGAAAAGTTGACAGTTCGGTATGAGCGCGATTGACGGTGTGCGCGCTTGAGGTTCTTTCGAGGAAAAAACAAAAAAAAAATAAAAATATTCAAAACTTAAAATTAAATAGATTAAAAGTGTTTATTCAATAACTTTTAACAACAATTATAAACAAAATTAAGAAATCAATAAATAAAAGCAAATTCAGAAATTCTTAAATTCTAAAACAAGAAAAACTAAAATTTAAAAAATATGTTATTATGAAATAAGGAAATTAAAAAAAAACAATGTAATTATGAAATAAGGAAATTCAAAAATTAGGAAATTAGGAAACCAGGGAATTAGGAAATTTAGAAATTATGATATTAGCAAATTAGTACAATAAAGAAAATGAGAAAATTATAACATTATGAAACAAGGAAATAAAGAAATTAGGAAATTAATATGTAAGGATATTAGGAAATTTGGAAATTCGACGCCAACATTTCAAAAAGCATCATGTACAAACCATGCGTTTTGAGAAAAACGCATTTGAATGTTGAGCATCCATTTTCAATTCCCATTTTAATATAAAAGCAAAATAAGATGTTCTAATGATAACAAACGATGGAAAACGTTGCTTTTATTGATACTTGATCATCCAAATTCAATAAAACATTATTTCCGTAATTTTATTTGAGAAAAACAAACATAACTTCTTTTGAAATCACCAACGTTTATATCACCCTGCTGGCATTGAGGGGGACGCTTTATTATGATTCGGTTTTCTTCGCCGAATGTACATGGCGCTTTTTTCATGTTGCTTTTTTTTCGTCACGAGGTTTATGTAGCCTTTTGTTTGACAGGTTGACAGGGCTATATAAACAGGGACTGCTGATGGCAGAGATTTTGTTTATGTTACTTTATTTAAAATCATGATTAAACAGACTTTACTGAAGTAACTTTTGCTCATTTTTGGTGGAGAGGTAGCTTATTAGGAGTACTTTCAGAATATGCAATAACCCAGAAAGTGTCAAAATGTACATGCTGTCTTTTGAAATGTTACCGTCGAATTAGGAAATATTTTTTTTTTAAATTAGGAAACTAGGAGATTAGGAAGTTAAACCATCGGGGTTTGAGTGTACTGGCTCTGCCCATTCGACCTATCACACCCTATAGAGCATTCTACGTGCGTATGTATTGCGTGTACGTACACGAAAATAAAGTGAGGTTAAATTTTGTCAGCCAGCAAAACCAAATGGTGCGCTAGTGTGCGTACGCGAAACGTCATAAAGCTCTATTCTTTATGTAAACTAATGTCAAAAACATAAACAATGACTTTTATATCCCGCCGTTTGACATGGAAGATTTTTAAAACCCGCCAAACAAATCGCAGCAAACTGGTGGTTGCGATGGAAAAAAAAATCTTGTCAAATGTTTGCATTTTTGTTGTCAGTCGCATGGTTCTCGCACGAGCGAATAAACTAGTTCGAATTGTTACAGCATTTGTCTATCGGCAGGACCGTTGGCCGTCGTGTCCAGCACATCGGCAGATCATCGACTATCCGGATCAGTTCACGGATTTGCGCAGAATTTGAACTTGTCTTTGTAATTCACTTGGTTGAATCGAGCGGTGCCATTTACGCGAGCTGTCCGCCACCTTCAAAACAGGAGTTGGCCCCCGTAGGACGGGACCACGAGATGCCCATCGAACTGTGCGTCAACCGTCCGCGGTTTGGCCAGTACGCTGTTTTAATGGTCGTCGAAAATTGTCCAAATTGTCATTGACGCGGGTTATCTGACCGAGGCAGATTCTGAAGCAATCAAAATATCGTTTTTAATTTTGTATCACTTGCTAGTTTAAATTTGCTTTTTCAATTATATACATTTGGTTTTTTTAAACATTTAATATTTAACTGTTCATGGTTTATAAAGCAATCGTGAATGATACTCAAAAAGATATGCGACTTGGACTGGACCTTCGAACGCAGGAGTTAGAGATTGATAACTTATCGAGAAATTTAAAGTGAGAGTGTGTGCGTGCAACATGGAGTTTAACTTCTCAAAGTGCCGTGGTAATCTTCACAGCAACTTCACAGAAAGTTTAACTCCATGTTGCACACACTCTCACTTTTAATTTCTCGATAAAACAGAAAAATGCAGAATTTTCTACTTCAAGAATGATTTTATTTTAGTATCCGAATATTTTTGATAAAAATTAAAGGCTTTGAAGCTTGACAGCGTATTCCGAACATGAACATGATCCGTTTCCTTGACTTGAACTTGCGCGGATTTTCCTAGACCGATAAGAACCGTGGATCCTAAAAAATCTGCACCGGGAACTAACTACGGACAAAGCAGACATCATAGTTGTTGGAATCGGGATCAACCGGTTTCAAGTTCTCCACGGTCAGGCTAGTGTCACTTAGGGCTAACGACCGTGCGGCATCCTTTTCCATCACTCATGCCAAAATTCGTTGGATCTGTCCTATGCCAGGAAGAGCCGGAAATCACGAATAACGGGTAAGGCCATAGATAAAACGAGGACAAACCCCAAAATTCATTCGCTGGTGCGAAAACCGTGCGGCTGAAAACAAAAATGCAAACTTTTGACAAGGTTTTTTTCCTTCGCAACTCAAAGTTTACTTTGATTTGTTTGGCGGGATGATACCAACCCTCATGCCAAACGGCGGGATATAAAAGTCATTGTTTATGTTTATGACATTAGTTTACATAAAGAATTACGGAGGCTTCACTGTAGTCGATGTTTTTTTTCTCGCCCACTTCTCGTTTCGACCAGCTTCGCCAAACCCGTTGCCTAGGCGTGTTGTTTTGATTGCGCATGGCTGTCAAAAGCAGCTGTTGTTTTTGAGTCAGATTCCAGCATGTTCTAGCTGTTTCTTCTCTAGTTTCTTCGCAAGAAGTTAGTTCAGTTTTACGAAAAAGTGCTTAAATTTGCAACAACGCGACTTAATTAACTTATTTGTTTGCGCTGACGAAATAGTAATGCAAGGTAAGTTTTTGAGATGGCTGGTGATTCAGTGAAGATAACGGAGTTCCTCCCGCCAGATGGATTGTTCCAACGACTGCTCGCCGGGCCCGTCTTCGGAGCACGAAAAGGACCAGGTCAAAACGATCGTGCGCTTTCTGAACGTCCAGAGCACGGCACCGTTTGCGCGGCTCAAGTGTAACACCGACCTCAACCTGCCGCCGTCCAACTGGCTGAGCAACTCGGCCGACTCGTACGGGTTGGGTCAGTTTCTGTCGCACCAAGGCGGCGGCTTCAGCAGCTTCCGGATGGCGAACATGTTTCCGGACATCATTGGGTGCGGGGTGGACGTGGTGTCGGACGCGGAGAACATTAAGCGGCTGCTGAAGTTGCCGTACTCGAGGAAGAGTGTGATTTCGATGATTGTGCACCGGGTCGAGAATACGCTGCTGATTGACGAGTTTGACGTGGCCAAGTATCTGCTGCGGCAGGAGGAGACGGAGTGGCACTGGCTGAGGTCGTTTATCTATGATAACATCTTGAACAGTTTGAGCGAAAGTGAGAAGAAGTTGTTTATTCATCCGAAGAGTCGCGAGGCGCTAGCGGCAAAGTATTTGACGTCCAAGTTTCTGTACTACAGCCTGAAGGCCGAGGATGAGCAGGGTGGCTCGGATTATGGGCCGTTGGAGGACGATGATGACGACGAGTGTCGGATGTTTAAACCGCTGCCGTTGGCCGGGCCAGTGCTTCCGGAACCGGACGAGGAAGAACACAGTCCCGATCCGCACCAGAACAAACATGTGTTCAATCGTAACGTGGTGTGGACGTTTGAGGACATTCGGATGTTGATTGGCACCGATATGCCCATCTTTGGTGGCGCGAATCGTCCTTGCATAAGTTTGCGGCTGAGGGACGAGTCTAAGCCGATCAACGTGCTCACCGGGATCGATTACTGGCTGGATAATTTGATGTGCAACGTACCGGAGGTCGTGATGTGCTACCATTTGGACGGTCTTGTGCAAAGGTACGAGCTGTTGAAAACTGAGGATCTGCCCAAGATGGAAAATTCCAAGTTTTCTCCGAAAGTGATAAGGAACGTGGCTCAGAATATTCTCGCATTTTTGAAGGCCAACGCAACCAAGGCCGGTCACACGTACTGGCTGTTCAAGGCGAAGAATGACGAAGTTGTCAAGCTGTACGATTTGACGACTCTCTGCAACAACGCTTGTCCGTCGGAGGCTGCGGTTGAGGAGGAACCCGAAGAAGAGGACCAGCACAATCAGAACCCCTTCACCATTCCGGTCGCGATGCTGCTGTACACGGTCGCCCGTAACATGAAGAATTCGCCGGAGGGAATTTCCGCGACCAAAGCCGGTGCCATCAAGACGCTGCTGGACAACTGCATAAAGCTGTTGCCGAAGGAAAAGTATCCTCAAATCGTGACCTCGTCGCATTACATTCTGTCGGATCTGCACATCCCGGCCGAGACCGACCCTGGGTCGCCCAAGTTCAACACCACGCTGGAGGACGAGGAAGACGATGAGTCTTGTTCGTTGTTTGGCGAGCAGACGGCGAGTTCGTCGCCGCACCCGGAAGAGTACGCCGAGCACACCGGAAACCGGCTGGAAGCGGCCATCAAAAGCATCGAGGAAACGTTGCAGGAGTACAGCGGAAGTGACGGATGGCGGTACAATGCGCGACCTCCGCCGCTGGTGGGTGGTATTGAAGAACGCTGCGAGATTGCGTTGCAACATATCGTTGATGGGTTGAGCTGCCTGCAGTACTTTGATAGCAGCGAAGAGCAGAAAAATCGAGAGAAGGAAAAGGCCGAAGAAAAGCGCAAGATTTACCACGAGGAAACCCATCCGAACCTGGCGAAATCGGAAGATCCGATACCGCTGCCGTACAGTCCGCTCAGGCCGGAACCGGAAATGGCCAACCCGGACGAGCCGATTCCGATGGCGTGGCGAGAAGACGCGGAAGGTCCGCGGGAGTGCGCAGCGAAGAAGCAGCTGAAGAAGAAGAGCAAGCGTAAAATTGAGAAGAAGCGGGTCACCGCCGACGGAACGGGTACGGAGATTGACGCACGATCGCTGCTGCTGAAGGGTGAAATCGGAGTCGTCAAGTCGTGGAACGTGCACCTGAAGATATTGCTGTTTGAGAAGGCATGCCTCACTTATGCCACGCTGGCCGAGCGGTTCTACGCGCAGGAACAGTACGGAACTTCGCTGCGGTTCCTGTACGCGGCCATCCGGTGCCAGCAGGTGGTCACCAAGTACATTTCGTGCGTATCGTCGCAGCGGAGTTTGCTGCTAGGTCGGATAGGCGATTGCTTCTTCCAGCTGGCGAAGAACTGGGCCAAGATTCGCCAGTATTTGGAGGAGTTTGAGCAGGAGAGTCGCGTCGATCAGTTGATAATGGAGGAGCTGGTGAAGGATATTGGGAGTGAGGTGGAACACTCGCTGCCCCTGCCGATGGAAAACGTTGAACAGCTGATGGTCACGAGCTGCGGCTGTTACGAGGCTGCCATCGAGTGTGCGTCGAAGGACGCCCGGGACGAGCTGAGTCGTCGGTTGGGCAGCGTTCGGAACGAGCTCGGCGTCAAGTACATGCACTGGGCCCAGGAGGAGTATCAAAAGTGGACCGAGTCGAAGCGGGAAGGCGAAGATTCGGAACCACTGTACCAGGTGTTGGCAAGAAAATCTTACGACTCGCTGCAGAAAGGAGTCGCGCTGTTTGAGGAAGCAAACGATGCTACGAATTTGGCATTTTTGCTGTGCAACATGGGTCGCTTTATGCGGTTTCGGGCGCACATCCATCTGGTCGGGGAAACGCCCAACAACGTGCACCTGCAGAAGAAGTTCTACCACGAAGCGTTCGCGTTCTACCAGCGAGCGCTGGGCGTTCTGGGCACTCGGAAGGAAAACCCCGACCTGTGGTCGCTGGTCACGTGGGAGCTGTCGACCGCGACCTTCAACCTGGCCAAGCAGCTGCAGGACCATAGCACAATCGACCAGGAGGGCGCCCCCCAGAACGCCGATGAACTCGAGCAGGAGGTTGTTGGAATGCTTCAGCGAGCGCTTAAAATCTGCGACCAAGAGCAAACCGGTCCCCGCCAGGTGCTGTACTCGTTCCGAGCTGCGCTGATTCATCACAGGTAAGATGGCTGGTACGTTTAACAAAATTTGAGTTATTAATAACTTCTTCCCCCCAGAATCGCCTCCTACCACCACTTCTCGTTCCGCTCGGCCGCCGAGGAGAACCGCCGCAAGACCACCCTCCAGCTGTGCAAACTGCACTACGAGAAGGCGGTCGCCATCTTCGAGAGTCTCAGCGAACCCCAGGAATACCTGCGCATCCAGATGGAGCGGATCGCCCTGCAGGAGTACCAGTGCGAGCTCGCCCAGACCATTCCGGCCAAGCTGCGGCAGCTGCAGCAGGCGCTCGAGCTGTGCAAGCAAAGCCGCGCCATGATCGAGTGCTTGGCCAGCGCGAAATGTGGCGGCGCCAACGTGGACCGCGACGAACTGCAGAAACTGCTCGAGCTGTTCGAGAAGCGCCTGCAGGTGATTCTGCGCACACTGACAAAGCTGTGCCAGCTGGCGGCTAAAAAGCCCGAGAACGATCGGCTTGCGGCGCACTACAAGACGCTATTTGGGGCAACGTTGCGACGACCGGTTAGTGACGCTGGCTCAGATTCCGCCCACAACGTGATTAAGGAACATGCCTTACATCTTGTAAACGTGCTGCAGAAAATTTGTGATCTAGATAAGACCGAAGGTTAAACCACGTTTTACACAAACTAACACACTTGTGCATTTTTAAGATATTAAGCCGTTGATCGCTTTTAAACTTCGTGTTATAAAAACAGGTACTCAAGAATAAAAACTCTTAATATTGTTCAAAACAAAATCATGTATTATTCTTTGAAATTCAGCATATGAATCACCTTCAACCCGTAATCAAAAAACAACGCGACATTGAAAACAACAACATCCATAAACCAAACCTCACAAAATTTCCCAAAAGCCGATGACCCACATTCTATTTTTTCCTGCGACACTTCCTCTTATGTCGTCGCGTCACACACCGTTGTCATGTCATGCTCTGCTGTGTTTTGCGTCGGCTCTTTTCAACATAGACGACGCGCCACCACGCCGTTTTCGCGCGCGGCTTAAAATTAGATGCCGGCATTTATGAATGGGCAAGGACATTGCCGCGGTAACGACGGCCTGCCAGTGAGGATGGCATTGGCAAACAAACCAACAACAACAAAAAATCATAAAACGAAAATTAGGAGCGATGGGAAACGTGTGACCTTGTGTCGCGATAATTTGGCAAAATGTACGGAAATTTGTGTCTTTTATCATTGGATTTACAAAGTTTTCTCTTTTCAAAAATTGATACAACATTACCGTCCACCATCAAAGAGCACACATTTTAATTCAGATTGGAAATGTATCATTTTTGAACAATTGAACAAAAGTTTTGAAAATTTCTTAGTTTTTTTTTTATGAAAAGCCCAACTTATCACCTTTCTTTTAGAACCTTTAAAACATAGCGAGCTGAAATTGGTACCGCCATTCTGGTGCCTTCTGTTTTGGACCATCCTATCTCGGATAGAAACAACCTAGTCGCCAAACAAAAAAAAATACACGGGTCTTATTATATAGCCAAGCAGTAAACAAGCCTAATTTGTGCCAAATCCGAGTACTTTTTAGCTATTTCCTGCTGGTTTGACGTAGAATTGCTGTATACAAAAATGGTAGATAAACAGCCAAAAATAAAACCGCCGATTTACGATAAAAAAAGAAAACATACCCCAAAAATTTATTTGTACAGTACTTGTTCGGTAACTGGGCTGAGAACGTAGCCCAGTCACCGAATGCTGCGCGTTAACTGGGCTGAACGAAAAATAACGAGAGGATCATCGATGCATAATATTTTCCAGAAGAAATATAAAAATAAAAGTTAGTCAAATATATTTATAATGCTTACTTTTCATATTTTTTTGATTGTGACTTGAAATTATATAAAAGTTTGTAAAAAGATTTTTATTTATTAAACAAGATTTTTGCATCCAGTAACCCCTCGGTCATTTCGGTTTGTTTTGGTTTTTTGACGTTTGTCGGATTTTTAACTGTGCTACGGCCCAGTTATCGAGCGCCCAATTAAAAGGCAGCCCGGTTAAACAACGCACAGTTACCGAACAACTACTGTATTCGAATAGTATTTACAGAAATTTTGATGAAGTACACCGTTTTTTATTAATTTTCCATTTTTTCCATAAGTGACCAGTTCTGAAATAGTAGTTTATGCAACAAGTTGCAAAAAGAGGATTTTTTCAGCACGAGTCGTACATTTCTCCAACGAGGTTCACCGAGTTGGATAAATACGAAGAGTGCTGAAAAAATCAAGTTTTGCAACGAGTTCCATACAACATTTTTTGCAATTCCAAAAAATACACAAGGAGTGAAATTTTATGTAAAATTTTCATGTATTTTGTCAATAAATCGTTTAAATAAAAAAAAATGTTGAAAAGTGTTACTTTTCGAAACAAGTGCTGAAAAGTTCAACTTTTCAGCACCCATTTGAGTGCTGAAAAGTAGAACTTTTCAGCATTTATTTTGAAAAGTGTTGCTATTCGATTCTGTTATTTTTGGTACAGAAAAGTAGGCTATTTCGTCGTTCAAGAATGACAGGAAATGTAAATAGTTTCACGACGGAATTGCAAAAATATCTTTTGTTAACTGATTACTGTTGAATCAACGCTAAACGTCAATTTTTGGTTTATTTTTAATTGAAATAGCAAAAATCACGGAAGATTTATTTTTTAACTGAAATTAGGCCGTTCAAATATTTTTTTAAGTTTATGTCCCTCAGCTCTGACCAAAGTCAGGGGGGGGGGGGGGGGGGTGTGTGGCAAAAAAAATATAAAAATTTAAATTACAAGCCTAGGTTTCAACATTTGGATGAAAAAAGGGTTTCAAAATGCATTTTACATGCGTCCAATTGCTTTTCAATCATTAGTTCTCAAAATACAACCCTATCAAAAGTTATTAGCACTTAAGTGTTATTTATGCACTTTTTGAAGGCCGGATCTCAGATATTTCAATGAAGATGATGTCCAGGTCCATCACGCGACCTGTCGATAGTTAGATAATCGAAAGACCTTTCAAATGAGCCTAGAACATCAAGGATCTGACCACCTTATCAACCGTTATTAGCACTTAAGTGTTATTTATAGACATTTTGGAGGCCGGATTTCAGATATGGTGATAGAAATATTGTCTGAATCTTCCATGCGAACTATCGTTAAATAGGTTTTTTACCAGACCTTGCCGATGAGCCAGAAATATTGAAGGTCTGCGAACCCTATCAAAAGAAATGAGTAATAAAGTTGATTTGTTAAACTATTAAGGCTAGTATGCAGATCGGAAGGAAAGGGGTCAAGAAACAGCTTTACGAACAGCGGAACAAAGGAGAGGGAGCGATTTCTTGGGGCTTTTCTTCACCCTCTCCCTTTAAGCGGTATACGCACTTCGGAAGGAACCGGTCAAGAAAAAAATCAAATGGGCAGCAGCGGCAAGTCAGAGAGGGTGAACAAAAGCCCCAAGAAATCGCTCTCTCTCCTTTGTTCTGCTGTTCGTAAATCTGTTTCTTGACCCCTTTCCTTCCGATCAGCATACTAGCCTTTAAGGGGGAATGTTGCTATTTTTACTGAATGAATTGACTTTATGAATGTGAGGAAGGCACCAACCACCTAAAGG
This sequence comes from Culex pipiens pallens, assembly GCF_016801865.2. NCBI lineage: Eukaryota > Metazoa > Arthropoda > Insecta > Diptera > Culicidae > Culex > Culex pipiens. The sequence continues at coordinate 146,158,853 of NC_068939.1, forward strand.
TGGATTAAGCGAAGTTTTTTTTTTTTTTAAAAAATAAGGGTCATTCCAGGTCAACTGAGTACACTTTTGCAGGATTATTACGGACGGCGCAGATCGCGCGGATGGCGCGTTTTGTGCGTTTTGCGCGGATTTGGCACGGATTTGCTGGCTAATTTTGCTCATGCGCGGATTTCGCGCGGATGGCAATTTTGATAAATAAAAGAATTGAGAGAGATGGAATTACTTTCAAGTTATTAAGAGAGATATTATCAGGAATTACGATAATTTCTTTTTTCCTTTGAGTGCAAGAATTTCATAATTTTTATTCATTGAATTTTCTTCTGAAAATGTTTGTTTGTATTTTCTTAGTACAAAACGTCGAAAAATGAAGATGAAGATTATGTAGAAATTATTTTTCATATGTTTCTTGTCATTTCTTAACATCTCCGGCTCTGAATATTCAATTTCTTTTGAGTTTTGAGTGATGATTTTTATCCTTATTTATTTTTAATTTTATACTGGATTTATTCAATTTTTAATTTTGTAAATCAAATATTACAAACTATTCCCGAAGATATAGACATTAGAATGTGTAACAAAAACTATTATTGGGGCTTGTTCTGGTGGGCGCCAAATATGAGCTTGATTGGACGTAACAGAAGCTGGCCTCCAGTTTCGAATTTTGGAATGGAATTTAATCGGTAGAAATATTTTTTTTTCTAAATTTAAACATTCTTGGCGAAAATAAAATGATCAGAACATTCCAAATTCAAAGCTTCAGAAATTCAAAAAATCTAAAAAAATAGTTTTAATAGTTTTTATTATGACATAAAAAAATCAAAATACATATTAATTTTTTTTCGAAATTTCTAAAATCGTAATTTAAAAAATCTGAAATTTCAAAATTCAAAATTTTATCAATCTGAAATTCAAAATACCTAAAATTTTGTTAATCGAAAATTTGAAGATTTAAAAAAATCAAAATTTAAAAACTAAAAAATATCAAATTCAAATAAGGCTGGTACAAATATTTTTAAAAGTTTTTGTCACCCCCTCCCTTCAAAATTGGCCCGAAAAATGAGGGGGCAAAAAAATATTTTTACAATAAACTTCAAAATTTCAAAGAATATTCAAGTGCAACCAACTGAAATCAAATTAAAATACATTCTCCTGCGTTTAAAATCATTTTTAGCATGTTTGGGTTTATTCAAAAATCTTAAGATTTTTTGAAAATTTTCGATGCAAAATCTTTTTTTTTCGATACAATTTTTGTTTTTGTCAGATCTTAGATTTTTTGAAAACTAATGATTGCAAAACAACTGAACTAGTGTAAATGCATTTTAAAACACTTTTTTCATTTAAATGTGAAGATTATGGCTTGTTATTTAAATTTTTATATTTTTTTATTTTTTTGCCCCCCCCCTTGACCTCGGCCAGGGCCGAGGGACAAAAACTTTTTTAAATATTTGCATCGGCCAATATAGAAAAAAAATCTCCAATCTAAAATAATTTTAGTATTCTTAAGCTTATAGATTCTAAAATTCTTAAATTCTAAAATTCTTAAATTCTAAAATTTTTAAATTCTTAAATGTTTTTATTTTTAACTTCTTAGTTCTTAAATTCTTCAATTCCACAATTTTTGAAGTCCTATTTTGTGTAAGAGATTTTGAAATTATGAGAAGACATTATTTTAATTATCGGAAATTAAATTTCTTTCGGAGTGAAATTTTAGCGAGGATTTTGGATTACAAACTGTATAAAAATTCTTAGATTTTGAATATTTAGACTTTCGAAATTTAAAATTTTATCATATTATAATTTTAGATTTTGATTTAATTTTGAGGTTATATTTTTGAAGTTAAATTTTTAGGTTTTTAAATATTGTATTTTCTATTTTGAAGATTTTTTTTTTAATGTCCCTTGCCTAGACCGTCTCTTGAGGATTTTTTAATGGATTTATTGCTTTCATTCTTTTGGAGCCTTTAAACTAAAACGAGTTTTTAATCAAATACTTTCTGAATTAGTTTTTCTTCATTATATTTTTTTTTATGTTGGTCGCGATATTTTTTTATATGGCGTGGATTTCGCGCGGTTTCGGATTTTAGGTCGGCGCGGATTTTTTTTTCGACTCTCCCGTAACAACCCTGCTCTTGGGCTCGACCTTCACCGATTTGGACCAAACTCTATTTTTGGCACCGCCCTCTTTTTTGACGATTTTATTGAAAACTTTTTTTTAAATCATAACTTTGCAACTGTTTGATCCAAAGAATTTCTACAGGTTGCATTTCATAGAAAATTGTCCAAGGAATTCGATAAAAATAAAATTTTAACCCTTTCTAAAAATGTATAACATGATAGGTTTTCTTGCAAAAACCACCCTTTTTACAATCTTGCGGATATACGCCAAAATCATTCTTTTAGCATAACTTTGGAAGTACTTAACTAAAGTTGCTGATTTTAAATAGAGACCTATGGGACCCCAAGACGGATCGAATGAGACTAAAACGGTCAAAATCTGGTCCGGAGATAATCGAGTGACAATTTTTTTGTCCACATACCTAAACACATCCACACAGACATTTGCTCAGGACATGATTCTGAGTCGATATGTATGCGTGAAGGTGGGTCTACGAGGTCAAATTAATAAGTTCATTTTTAGAGTGATTTTATAGCCTTTCCTCAGTAAGGTGAGGAAGGCAAAAACCTAGTGAACTAATTTCGCGCCAGTACAATTAACTTGGACTAAAATTATAATTGAATGTAGGAGAATCTGCCAGGATTCTCCTTTTTTTACAAAATTATTAAAATGAAGAAATAATGACACAATAAAAAAAAAAACATTGTTAAACAATCACCTCCGAATAAAGGACAAATCGTCACTGCTCCAATCGTTTTTTTTGTTTGCAAGAAAATTGTCGAGAAAAAAAATCAACCTGCTTTTCTACAAGCTAATTTGGCACCATTCCCAGAATGCCGATACGCTCTTCTAGCTCGGTCAGCGTCATCCGCCTGACCGCCTCATAACAGAAGCTGAATCTCGTTCGTCTGGCGCGTAAATAAAAGTGAAACATTTTCTCGCAAAACCCCGTTCAAGTTCAAGGTCATTCGACCACGTTGGCCCTTAATCGTTCACGTTCGTGTGATAGCGGAAATAACGGCTTTTAAAAACATTTACAAGTGGAAACACTTTTCAGCACTCCTGTGAACATCCCACGCGGACAAATGAGCTAATCAGCGGCAACGAGTCTTTAAACGGAGTCGGACAACGGACAGCTAACTGATTGGCGGCTGTCGTTACACATATTTTCTGTCGTCGTTTTAAGAAGAAATTTCCGTTGAGCACAAAACATGGACACAAACTGTTGTTGTTTGATGTTTGTGCACTTTTTTTTTGTCTGATTTTCTCTATTGACTATTTTTAAAACCTTTTTTTTTTGTGCTCTCTCGTTTGAGCTTGTTTTGGGTTTCACACGATTCACAGCCGAACACGGTGAGCTGAGCTGTGAACGACTATATAATTTATATCGAATTTGTATATTGCGTGAAGCTTTTCTCTTTATTGCTGTATTTGTCACGAAAGAACGGGACGTGGTGAAATAGAGAGAAGAGATAGTCAACCTGGTCCGGATGGGAAATGATCGTGGCGCAGTTGAGATCAGGACGTCGGCTCGAGAGGATCAAAGATTTTTAAAAAGTTCAAAAGTTGTCTAACCAAGTGATTAAATATGGGTAAAGGCAAAGGTGGTGGCGGAGGTGGTGCCGGTGGAAACGCAGCTGCTGCTGCCGGAGGCAATGTAATTATCACACACGTGGAACCAATCCTATCGGTTGTGATCGTTCATAACCCGTGAGATTGGTTCTAAACCGAAATGTCCTTCGGCGACGGATTCACTCCATTTGAGCCTGGTTTCAGCAAAAAGGCGGCGCAGCCAAATCAAAAGGTGGAAATGACAATAAAGGTGCTGCTGGAGGTAAGGGAGCAGGAGACAAGGGAGGAAAAAAGGGTGGCAATAAGAAGTAGCGACGGCAGCGTCGTCAGCTTCAATCCCTTCCCCGGCCAACACCCGCAGCTGACCGCGTTCCGGAAGCGGTGAACTGGACAACCTGATGGACACTTTGAAGTCTGTGAAAAACAAAAAAACAAAATTGTGCTAAATTTATAACTCTCTAAACATGCAAGTATTTATTTTGTTTCTTCTCTATTTGTTTATTTTTAACGTTAAGTTATTGTAAATAAGACTTAAGACGCATTAAAATTAGGTGACCTTAATAAAGACGCAAAAAACGGTGCAACGGTTAATATTAGATCGGAAAAAAAATATCTTGTTTCCTTCCCCTTCTTACCGGAACCAGTCCTTGTCCAAGCCGAAGAATGCAGCCGCACCCTTGGCGTAATTTTGGGCCGTTACGGCGGATGATGATGACGACGGCGTGGGAGGCTCCCGGGAGGGTTCCCTGGCTTTCGGGGGCGCTTGGTTCTCTCTGGGTGGGGCGCGGCCACCGGGCTGCTTCTGCTGGGAATAGTGAAAAAAAAAAAAACAATTAAAAATAATTTTATTTAAAGCACATTACATAAGCAGCAACGGGTTGGTTTAGTTTGCTTGCAACGGTGTTAGTGAACATTTCAGGTTTGATTAGTGAGGAAAATGCACGACGCAATTAGGAAAATCACAGTCATATCAATTTCACCACCACACTCAATATTTCATTCATTGAACTGAACACAATTTTGAAATTGCAACTTCGACAATAAATATCAATAAATGATTGATATATTGATATATTGTTCGGTTAATTAAAATATATTGCTCAGACATTTGTCTGCTTTTTGTATTTTTTTCAGCCACATTTCACATTTCATTCCATTGCATAGTGATTTTTTAGAATATCAAAGCATTTCTTTTTTAGTACGTTTTGCTCCTGATTTTTTTTCAAACACAACACGTTTCTGAATCTACAGAAAAAGAAAATATTTGCATACAACTCAATTCACTTTAACGAACCATCATTGCGGGTAGCGAAATAAAAAATCAACTTAAAAGTCCAAAATATAAAAAAACTCATCCAAAAACTTTTAATTCTAGATTAAATTTTCAAAAGGTCCTATCTGCATAGGAATACCATAGATAGATTGTTTTGAAAACTTAATCTAGAATTATCGTAAAAAGGAATAATATAATAAGATGATTTTTTAATTGAAATTAATATTTTTGCGACCAAATTCAACCAGTTGGTTGTCTTATACATTACAACGCAAAATGTTACAAAACCTATCTCAATATCGCTATATTTCAGAACTCGGCACCGCTGTTAATCATCATCTTAAACTACAAAAAAATCGGATCATATTTCAGGTCCAGAGACACAATATTTAGTAAAATTTAAAAACAAAAAAAAAATGATTTGATCCACAGTGAAATTTTGGCGCGGACTACGGATAACTTGTGCTAAAGAATGTTTTTATTAAAGAATTTTAAAATTTATTAAACCTTTGATTTTTTAGATTTTTTTTTTTGCTTCTTTTCTTCTTCACTTTTTTCAAGGTTTCTTTTATTCATTTTAAAAGTTTTGACTTTTTATTTAAGAATTCAATGTTTTTTTTTTAATTTGAATCTTTTTGCCTTCCTCACCTTACTGAGGAAAGGCTATAAAATCACTCGAAAACGAAATTCTTAATTTGACTTCCTAGACCCACCACATATCGACTCAGAATCAAATTCTGAGCAAATGTCTGTGTGTGTGGTGGGATGTTGATCAAAAAATGTGCATTGAGTTATCTCGGCACAGGCTGACCCGATTTGGACCGTTTTGGTCTCATTTGATCCGTCTTGGGGTCCCATGAGTCGCCATTGAAAATTATAAAGTTTAGTCAAGTACTTCAAAAGTTATGCTAAAAAAACGATTTTAACAAAAGTCCGGAAAATGTAAAAAGGGTGGTTTTTGTTAGAAACCCGGTTATGTTCTACATTTTTAGAGAGGATTCAAAAGACCTTCCCAACGAGTTCAAAATATTGAAGATCTAACACCCCTATCAAAACTTATACGCGCTTAAGTGTTATTTATGCACTTTTTGGAGGCCGGATCTCAGATATTTTGATGAAAACGTTGTCCGGATCTATCATGCGATCTGTCGTTGGAAAGGTAATCAAAAGACCTTTCCAACGAGTTTAAAAGATTGAAGATCTGACCAACCTATCAAAAATAATATGCACTTAAGTGCACTGAAATATGAAGCTCTGACTACCTAATCTGATGGCATGACACTGAACAGGTCCGCCCTGTTGTATGCTACTGCGGCAAATGGAATGATGCACGGAAAACTGAATCATGCACGGAAAAAAAATTAAATTGTTTTTTTTATGTATAAAAAAAAATAAAAAAAAAAAATACAAAATAAAAAAGCAATAAAAAACTGAAATTAGGTAAAACAAAAATAAAAATTTAAAGAAAATTAAAAAAAAACAAAAAAAAATAAAAATTGAAAAAAAATCAAAAAAATAAAAAAAAATTAATAAATTGAAAAAATTTAAGGCTGTTCCAAATACTTTTCAAAGTTGAAGTCGCCCTTCAAAGTTGGCCTGAAAAATAAGGGGGCAAATTTTTTTTTTTCGAAAAACTTCAAAATTTTAATGAAAATTAAAGTTTAACCAACATTTTAAATTTTCATAAAATACCAATGTACAGTCCCACCAAAAAACATTTTTTGAGGAAAAAGGTGCAGGTGGTTATGTTACACATGACCAGTATGACAAAGAACTTTGCAAGATGGTTGTTGAAATTTTCGATTACATTGTCTGGTCCAAATTTCCCAAGATTCACTAGATTCATAATTACCATAAAAATTGATACCCATTTTGCCCCTACTCTTATGGTTCGGCAAATGTCCCCCCATCGGAACATCACCGTGGCCTCCGGCCACTTCGGATTGTGGCCACTTCTGCTGAAATGTCAAATTTCATATCTAGTATCAAAAATCATAAAGTTTGATACCCATATTGCCTCAACTCTTATGGTTCGGCAAATGTCCTCCCATCGGAACATCCCCGGGGCCTCCGGCCACTTCGGTTTGTGGCCACTGCTGCTGAAATGTCAAATATGAAATTTGACCAGTGAAATTTGATCCAGTATCAAAAATCATAAAGTTTGATACCCATATTGCCCCTACTTTTATGGTTCGGCAAATGTCCCCCCGCCCCTCGGAACATCCCCGGGCCTCCGGCCACTCCTGATTGTGGCCACTACTGCCGAAATGTCAAATTTCATATCCAGTATCAAAAAAACATAAAGTTTGATACCCATATTGCCTCTACTCTTATGGTTCGGCAAATGTCCCCCCATCGGAACATCCTCGGGGCCTCCGGCCACTCCGGATTGTGGCCACTACTGCCGAAATGTCAAATTTCATATCCAGTATCAAAAACCATAAAGTTTGATACCCATATTGCCCCTACTCTTATGGTTCGGCATATGTCCTCCCATCGGAACATCCGCGGGGCCTCCGGCCACTCCGGATTGTGGCCACTACTGCCGAAATGTCAAATTTCATGTCCAATATCAAAAACCATAAAGTTTGATACCCATATTGTCCCAACTCTTACGGTCCGGCAAATGTCCCCCCATCGGAACATCCCCGGGGCCTCCGGCCACTCCGGATGGTGGCCACTACTGCCGAAATGTCAAATTTCATGTCCAGTATCAAAAACCATAAAGTTTGATACCCATATTGCCCCAACTCTTACGGTCCGGAAAATGTCCCCCCCATCGGAACATCCCCGGGGCCTCCGGCACTCCGGATTGTAGCCACTACTGCCGAAATGTCAAATTTCATGTCCAGTATCAAAAACCATAATGTTTGATACCCATATTACCCCAACTCTTATAGTCCGCCAAATGTCCCCCCATCGGAACATCCCCGGGGCCTCCGGCCACTCCGGATTGTGACCACTACTGCCGAAATGTCAAATTTCACATTCAGTATCAAAAACCATATAGTTTGATACCCATATTGCCCCAACTCTTACGGTCTGGAAAATGTCCCCCAATCGGAACATCCGCGGGGCCTCCGGCCACTCCGGATTGTGGGCACTACTGCCGAAATGTCAAATTTCATATCCAGTATCAAAAACCATAATGTTTGATACCCATATTGCCCCTACTCTGATGGTTCGGCAAATGTCCCCCCATCGGAACATCCCCGGGGCCTCCGGCCACTCCGGTTTATGGCCACTACTGCCGAAATGGCAAATTACATATTCAGTATCAAAAACCATAAAGTTTGATACCCATATTGCCCCTACTCTTATGGTTCGGCATATGTCCTCCCATCGGAACATCCGCGGGGCCTCCGGCCACTCCGGATTGTGGCCACTACTGCCGAAATGTCAAATTTCATGTCCAATATCAAAAACCATAAAGTTTGATACCCATATTGTCCCAACTCTTACGGTCCGGCAAATGTCCCCCCATCGGAACATCCCCGGGGCCTCCGGCCACTCCGGATTGTGGCCACTACTGCCGAAATGTCAAATTTCATGTCCAGTATCAAAAACCATAAAGTTTGATACCCATACTGCCCCAACTCTTACGGTCCGGAAAATGTCCCCCCCATCGGAACATCCCCGGGGCCTCCGGCACTCCGGATTGTGGCCACTACTGCCGAAATGTCAAATTTCATGTCCAGTATCAAAAACCATAATGTTTGATACCCATATTACCCCAACTCTTATAGTCCGCCAAATGTCCCCCCATCGGAACATCCCCGGGGCCTCCGGCCACTCCGGATTGTGACCACTACTGCCGAAATGTCAAATTTCACATTCAGTATCAAAAACCATAAAGTTTGACACCCATATTGCCCCAACTCTTACGGTCTGGAAAATGTCCCCCAATCGGAACATCCGCGGGGCCTCCGGCCACTCCGGATTGTGGGCACTACTGCCGAAATGTCAAATTTCATATCCAGTATCAAAAACCATAATGTTTGATACCCATATTGCCCCTACTCTGATGGTTCGGCAAATGTCCCCCCATCGGAACATCCCCGGGGCCTCCGGCCACTCCGGTTTATGGCCACTACTGCCGAAATGGCAAATTACATATTCAGTATCAAAAACCATAAAGTTTGATACCCATATTGCCCCTACTCTTATGGTTCGGCATATGTCCTCCCATCAGAACATCCTCGGGGCCTCCGGCCACTCCGGATTGTGGCCACTACTGCCGAAATGTCAAATTTCATGTCCAGTATCAAAAACCATAAGGTTTGATACCCATATTACCCCAACTCTTATAGTCCGGCAAATGTCCCCCCATCGGAACATCCGCGGGGCCTCCGGCCACTCCGGATTGTGGCCACTACTGCCGAAATGTCAAATTTCATATCCAGTATCAAAAACCATAAAGTTTGACACCCATATTGCTCCTACTCTTATGGTTCGGCAAATGTCCCCCCATCGGAACATCCCCGGGGCCTCCGGCCACTCCAGATTGTGACCACTACTGCCGAAATGTCAAATTTCATATCCAGTATCAAAAACCATAAAGTTTGACACCCATATTGCCCCAACTCTTACGGTCCGGAAAATGTCCCCCCATCGGAACATCCGAGGGGCCTCCGGCCACTCCGGATTGTGGCCACTACTGCCGAAATGTCAAATTTCATATCCAGTATCAAATACCATAATGTTTGATACCCATATTGCCCCTACTCTGATGGTTCGGCAAATGTCCCCCCATCGGAACATCCCCGGGGCCTCCGGCCACTCCGGTTTATGGCCACTACTGCCGAAATGGCAAATTTCATGTCCAGTATCAAAAACCATAAAGTTTGATACCCATATTGCCCCAACTCTTACGGTCCGACAAATGTCCCCCCATCGGAACATCCGCGGGGCTTCCGGCCACTCCGGATTGTGGCCACTACTGCCGAAATGTCAAATTTCATGTCCAGTAGCAAAAACCATAAAGTTTGATACCCATATTGCCCCAACTCTTACGGTCTGGAAAATGTTCCCCCATCGGAACATCCCTGGGGCCTCCGGCCACTCCAGTCCAGGTGGTGGCCAGTTCCAATGATCGACTCCCGCGACTACCATGTCTTAGCTGGTCCTTGCCTCCAAGCCATCTGCTCCCAGACCTCCAGGCCGTCTGCTACCGGGCCACCAGGCCATCTGCTTCTGATGTGTTCTCGTCGACGTCCAGCAATAGAATGACTTTTCAGGACCGACCGAGCCGAGTTTTGTTGGCTCGTCGACGATCCGAAAATTATGTATGTGTGAGCATTTAAACAACCAACGCGAGGTCCGCTTCGGATGAAACCTCGGTAGGCACTGAATTTGTCTGAGGCTAAGTGCTAACTTAAATAGTATCGCACGGCATGTTGCAACCATGGTGCTACATTCTCGCGTGACAGTTCCACGGAAGGAGGAGGCAAGGCAAAATTTGCTAAGTGCTAGATACTTGAATCTGATTAATGTGTTCGGGAAAGGTTGCGCTTGACCAATCAGCGTTCGCTATTCTTTAGTAGTTTTATGTTAACTTTTAAGTACTTAAATAAATAAGTACTGTAATAAACATGTTTTAAGATCATTAAGTAAGTCTTCCCCTTTCGTTTGGTGGGTAAAACGTTCAAATTGGTCGAGAGGGAAAAAAGATACAATCGTTTGAAATCTTGCACTTTTTTCGAAAATTTGCTTCTACGCGTTACATTTCGCTTCGCGAAAAATCTGGATTGCTACCCTTGTATAGAGCCCTAAGACAAAGTTCTTTGTCAAAAGTTCAAGATGGTATGTCGTTTTCGTTTTCGTTTTCGTTTTCGTTTTACGGAGCAAGGTGGGGGACGCGGCCTCAAGTCAGTCCAAGTCCGGTTTCTTGTGGAAAAAAGGGTAGTGGCCGAACTAGTATTGCATACCAAATGAACACCACCGGAAGATATAGGGGATCGGGAGGGGGGAGGTGAAAGAAAATTAGTGTTGATGTGAGTAGTAAGAACTTGGATGATTTGAGCAGTTACGGTAATCTAAGTTTAACACTGAATAGAGAAAATCTGAAATTGTGATTCAAAGTAAGAAGGCCCGGAATAAATTAAATTATTAGTTAATTAAATAAGAAAATGTAACTAATCGGAGATCTATACAAAAGAAACCTATGATGTATTCCAAATTTAAAGGAAATAAAAAATACTAGAGAAAAAAAGATGAAAACTAACTGCCGACCTGTCACGTCCGTCAATAGTCTTGTCGTACATTACAACTAGAAACAGATCTGCCAATGAAATGTTACACTTCGTTCAAATCAACTAATCATTTAAGTCCAATTATTCATCTACGGAAAACTATCTAACTTTAATCAACAACGTAAACTAAACTGTCTGAAAGTAAATTTAATCTCAAATCCCCGAATGTTTTATTATAACGCCAAATAAGGTAAAGGATCTTGTTTTTAAACCAGTCTTGCCGCTTCCAAAAACCAATAAACATAAATGAATAGTTCATAAGTTGAACACTTGTAATTAAGACGACTATTTCATGCCATTCATTTCATTAGGGCATAGAGCTTTGCAAACAAGAGTGCATCTCTATTATACCTTATGTAAACTGTCATTTGAGTGAAGGAGACACACTCCTGTTCACAAAACCCATGCGCCCTTTTGAAATGTTAGGCTCCATTTGATCGTCAAGGCTCCACTAGACCCTCGATTCGCAACAATGGTCGATACAACCATAATCCGAAAACCGTTAGTTCAACAGATTAACGAATTTTGTCCGATATCATCGCACTATTGATTGACCGAGACTCTATGGAAATTTTGACATATCAAAATGCTACGTAATAATATTTTTTTTAAAATAAATTTAAAAATCTATTCTATCCTACAATGCCTAGAAGAGGCCTCTGTTTCTGTTGTGAGTAAGCGCTGGTTTCAGAGTTCATTTTTCAATTTAAAAGGGGTGGGAGACGACTAATTTGCTTCATGAACTCCTACTCGGCCTTGGGACCACCTCTTAAGACACTGATGGCTCCTAGCTAGGAATTAAACCTAGACACAGCGTCGAGGCCCGCTTCGCATGGCAAAAATGTTGGCTGGGGGGAAGTGATATTATCACGAAATTTTATTTTAAAGCCAACATTGCTAACGGCGTCGAGGTCCTTACTCATGCCCAAGGAAGTTCAAGATGGTATGTCAGAGACATAACCGAAAGACATAGGACCAAGCAATTTGAATGTGTTTTTGGATTGCTAGTGAAATCTGAAATAAGATTATTTTATTTTGTTTCATAGATTTGTCGGCAAAATTGTCATAAATGTTCTCCCAAGGTGAACCTTCTATGAGGGCACCGGCAACTCCAGGTTGTGGCCACTACGGTCGAATTGTCAATTTTCATGTTCAGTATCAAAAACCATGAATTTTGATATCCATATTGCCACAACTCGTATGGTTGTGTTAAAGACCCTCCGGGCCCCGGGGAAACCTGCTTTGAGATCACCGGTCACTCAAGGTTGTGGCCACTACTGTCGGAATGTCAATTTTCATGTACAGTATCAAAAACCATGAATTTTGATACCAATATGCCTCAACTCGTATGGTTCTGTAAAAAGTCCTCCGGGCCCGGGGGAACCTGCTTTAAGGGCACCGGCCTCTCCAGGTTGTGGCCACTACTGTCGAAATGGCCATTATGTTCAGTATCAAAAACCATGAATTTTGATACTCATATTGCCACAACTCGTATGTTTCTGTAAATGTCCCCCCAGGCCACGGAGGAACCTTCTTTGAGGGCACCGGCCACTCCAGGTTGTGGCCACTACTGTCAAAATGGCCATTATTATGTTCAGTATCAAAAACCATGAATTTTGATACCCATATTGCCACAACTCGTATGTTTCTGTAAATGTCCCCCCAGGCCCCGGGGGAACCTTCTTTCAGGCCACCGGCCACTCCAGGTTGTGGCCATTACTGTCGAAATGGCCATTATTATGTTCAGTATAAAAAACCATGAATTTTGATACCCATATTGCCACAACTCGTATGTTTCTGTAAATGTCCCCCCAGGCCACGGAGGAACCTTCTTTGAGGGCACCGGCCACTCCAGGTTGTGGCCACTACTGTCAAAATGGCCATTATTATGTTCAGTATCAAAAACCATGAATTTTGATACCCATATTGCCACAACTCGTATGTTTCTGTAAATGTCCCCCCAGGCCCCGGGGGAACCTTCTTTCAGGCCACCGGCCACTCCAGGTTGTGGCCACTACTGTCGAAATGGCCATTATTATGTTCAGTATCAAAAACCATGAATTTTGATACCCATATTGCCACAACTCGTATGTTTCTGTAAATGTCCCCCCAGGCCCCGGGGGAACCTTCTTTCAGGCCACCGGCCACTCCAGGTTGTGGCCACTACTGTCAAAATGGCCATTATTATGTTCAGTATAAAAAACCATGAATTTTGATACCCATATTGCCACAACTCGTATGTTTCTGTAAATGTCCCCCCAGGCCCCGGGGGAACCTTCTTTGAGGCCACTGGCCACTCCAGGTTGTGGCCATTACTGTCGAAATGGCCATTATTATGTTCAGTATAAAAAACCATGAATTTTGATACCCATATTGCCACAACTCGTATGTTTCTGTAAATGTCCCCCCAGGCCACGGAGGAACCTTCTTTGAGGGCACCGGCCACTCCAGGTTGTGGCCACTACTGTCAAAATGGCCATTATTATGTTCAGTATCAAAAACCATGAATTTTGATACCCATATTGCCACAACTCGTATGTTTCTGTAAATGTCCCCCCAGGCCCCGGGGGAACCTTCTTTCAGGCCACCGGCCACTCCAGGTTGTGGCCACTACTGTCAAAATGGCCATTATTATGTTCAGTATCAAAAACCATGAATTTGGATACCCATATTGCCACAACTCGTATGTTTCTGTAAATGTCCCCCCACGCCCCGAGGGAACCTTCTTTGAAGGCACCGGCCACTCCAGGTTGTGGCCACTACTGTCGAAATGGCCATTATTATGTTCAGTATAAAAAACCATGAATTTTGATACCCATATTGCCACAACTCGTATGTTTCTGTAAATGTCCCCCCACGCCCCGAGGGAACCTTCTTTGAAGGCACCGGCCACTCCAGGTTGTGGCCACTACTGTCGAAATGGCCATTATTATGTTCAGTATCAAAAACCATGAATTTTGATACTCATATTGCCACAACTCGTATGTTTCTGTAAATGTCCCCCCAGGCCACGGAGGAACCTTCTTTGAGGGCACCGGCCACTCCAGGTTGTGGCCACTACTGTCGAAATGGTCATTATTATGTTCAGTATAAAAAACCATGAATTTTGATACCCATATTGCCACAACTCGTATGTTTCTGTAAATGTCCCCCCAGGCCCCGGGGGAACCTTCTTTGAGGCCACTGTCGAATTGGCCATTTTTCATGAGAACCGCCGCATCATAGCGACTTCCACGCCGTCCGCTTCGCTCGAATTTCCTCCTTCTGCTGCCGGTGGTTCTTCCTTCTGGTTGCTGGTCCTCTTCTTCTATTGGCCGCTGCTGCTGCTGCTCCGCGCCGGCCCGACGTGCACAGTTCGAGTGCTCGTTCCAAAGTGACTTGCTTTTGCGAAATTTTCTGCTTAAATAGCGGCACAGCCGGAGAACGGCACAAAAGGGGCGCGGTCTCGAATGCATACGCTCGCTCTGATTGGTCATCTGTCCGATTTGTACTGAAAAATTACTCATTTTGATTGCATGTTTTAAGTGCTTTAACTATGTTTAGTCAGACTATCTATGTAGTTAAACAATAGCTGAAGTCTTCCTCTTTCGATTGGTGGTCCAATCATCTGGATTGATTCACAGGGAAAAAAGATATAAGCGTTCAAAATGTCCCCTTTTTTAACGCTTAAAAGTGACGCTTTGGATCGAATTTCTGAACTGGCCCCCCAATATAGTAAGTAAAGACATAGTCCTATGTCAAAAAAATCCGTCAATAACTCGATATTTTCAAAACTAATGATTGGAAAGCAACTGTACGCCTGTAAAAAAGCATTTTAAAACACCTTTTTCATCCAAATGTTGAAACCTAGGCTTGTAATTTAATTTTTTATATTTTTTGGCCTCCCCCTCGACTTTGGTCAGAGCCGAGGGACATAAACTTTGAAAAATATTTGCAACGGCCTAAAAAAAAAAAAAAATAAATAAAAAAAATTTAAAAAAAATAAAAAAATTAAATAAAAAAAATTAAAGAAAATTAAAAACATTTAAAAAAAATCATAAAAAAATTTAAAACTAAAAAAAAAAAAAAAAAAAAATAGGAAATAAAAAAAATCAAAAGAAACATAAATAATTGAAAAAATAAAAAAAAATATTAAAAAATTAAATTTAAAAAAAATAAAAATTGAAAAAATTAAAAAAAGTATTAAAAAATTAAATTAAAACAAAAATTAAAAACATGTTTAAAAAATTTAAAACATTTTAAAAAAATTAAAAAAACGTTTTAAAAAAAAATAAAATTAAAAAAAATAACTTATTAAAAGAAATTTAAAAAAATAAAATTAAAAAAAATCAAAAAATGAAAATTATTTGAAAAAATTGGAAAAATAAAAAAAATTACCGTTTTCATTAAAATATCTGAGATTCGGCCTTTTTTGTATTTTTGAATTGTTGTATTTTAAAATTTTAAATTTTTTGACTTTTTGAATTTTCGAATTTTTGAATTTTTGAATTTTTAAATTTTTGAATATTTGAAAAAAATTAAGCTGTTTAAATTTTTGAATTTTTGTATTTTAAAATTTTTGAATATTTAACTTTTTGAATTATTAAATTTTCGAATTTTTGAATTTCTGAATCATACACAAGAGCAGACATACAAAAATCTCTGTATTGTTGATTTTTTGTATTTTTGTATTTGTGTATTTTTGAAATTTTGAATTGTTCAATTTTTGAATTTTGGAATTTTTATTTTTATTTTTTTTTTTGAATTTTTGAATTTTTAAATTTTGAATTTTTGAATTTCCAAATTTTTAAATTTTGACTTTTTGAATTTTCGAATTTTTAATTTTTTGAATATTTAAAAAAAAACGATTTAAAGGCATTTTTGAATTTTTGCAATTTTGAATTTTAAAATTTTCAAATTTTTCACTTTTTGAATTTTTGACTTTTTGAATTTTTAAATTTTTGAATTTTAGATTTTTTTTAATTTTAGAATCATACACAAGTGCAGACATACAAAAATCTCCGAACCACGCATTCAAAACTTTGCCCCCGGCTTGCCGGTACCTACTTGTCGGGTATCAGAAAATGAGTACCCGACAGGTACTGACACATATTTTTCTTCAACAGATGCAGGGTTGTTACGGAAAAGTCGAGAAAAAATCCGCGCCAACCACAAAACCCAATCCGCGCGAAATCCGCGCCATATAAAAAAAATCGCGACAAACATAGAAGAGAGTAACACAATGAATGAAATTTTAAACGAAAAAAAAATAATACAGGAGGCATTTGGATCAGTACCGTTGATCAGTTGTGGATTCATATCCCACCTGTACTGAATGGAACCTTTTTTGCCATTTCTGAAACAATATTAGCATTTTTAAATATCGTTGCTTTCAAAACAAATTCAGGAAAAAATTTAAAACCATAAAATAAATCACCAAATTATAAAATCTAAGGATTTAGTACTTGATAATTCTCGCCAAAACTTTACTCTGGAAAATCGAAAGACGAAATTTCTATTATTTTCTTCTCTAAATTTTTCTAAACTAAAAAATGACTCCAAAATGATCCGAACTAATAAAATGACAAAAAAAATTAATTATTTAAAAATTTAATAATTAATTAATTTATAAATTTAATAATTTAATAATTTATAAATTTAATAATTTCTAGATTCTATTTTCAAAAGGTCCTATCTGCATAGGAAACCCATGAGGGATAGGTTGTTTTAAAATTTTAATCTGGAATTTAATAATCTAATAATTTAAAAATTTAATAATTTGATAACTTTAGAACTTTCTGGAAAAAAAATAAAAATTAACAAAAAAATCATTTGTAATATTTTCGTAATTTTTCAATTGAATAATTCGTACTTTTTTACGTTTTTTGAGTCTGTAAGTTTTGACAATTTCAAATTTTGAATTCAATTTTTTTATTATTTGAATATGTAAATTCTGAAATTATAAATTGTTAAATTCAAGATTTCTTATTTTTTTAATTTTAACATTAAATTTCGCTTTTAGACGGAGATTTTAGCAGATTCCTAAGTGAATTTCGTCATGTTGTGATAATTGGGAGTAGAATCAAATCTACCTGAATCAGAGTGGCAACAGAATTTTTCACTTTTTCAATAAACCAAAAATTTAAAAATTTAAATTTTTATATTGAAAAAACATAGAAAATCTGAAAAGTTTCACAGCTTAAAATTTTTAAAATTCTGTAATTTTTCTAATTTTGTTATTTTGAATTTAATAAAATTGGTATTTATTTGAATTGTTAAGCAGATGTTTTAAAAATAATGAGTTGTAATGTTATGTTAAATTTATATAACAAATCTCTATCAATTAAAAAAATCGCTCCTTGAAGATTATTTCAAAGTTTCGTATTAAGAAAAAAAAACAATCAATAAATTTTCTTCATTAACAACTTCTTAGAAATTGATGTTTTCGCACTAAACGAAAAAGATTGAATTTATTTAATTCCTAATAATATTTTCCTTTGTAATTTGAAAGAAATTATACAGTTCTCAATTATTTTGTTTATCAAAATTGCTATCCGCGCGAAATCCGCGCCTGAGCAAAATTAGCCAGCAAATCCGCGCCAGATCCGCGCGATACGCGCCATCCGCGCGATACGCGCCATCCGCGCGATCCGCGCCGTCCGTAACAACCCTGCAGATGAACTTGAGATCAAATTTGATACCTGATTTGCTCCGCGCGGTGGGAGACTCGGGGGCAAACTCGAGAGCAAATTTGGTGGGAATCAAATCGGGTAGCAAATGGTTTAACTTTCGACATTTTCGAAAAATGAAATTCTTTGAAATTTTCAATAGGATTAAATAGTTTAATAAACTTTTAGCATTTCTAGGCATGAATCAACACATAATTATTGATTTTGAAGGTAAACGAGAGCAAAAAATGATAAAAACCCATATTTGCCCCCCGCGGTGGGCTTGTTTCGGTGGCAAATTTGCTACCCTAGCGGTGGGGATGACGGAGTTTTTTCAAGGTGGCAAATTTGATCTCGGTATTCATGAGCCGGGTGCGAATTTGATTTGCACCCCAGCGCTGGAGATGCCCTAAGGAAAACGTTAATGAAAGGAGGTGGCAAAACAATCCAAATACTTTCAGAAACGAACATAAATCAAACAAAATAGGTAAATGCACATTAAAATATTAAACATGAAACAAGAAAAAAATAAAACGTGAGAGGTAAAATTTTTCTTAGATCAAGTTGCTAAAAACGACCTCCTGAACAAGGGAAAGTATACATTTTCGAAAACAAAATAACCGGGGCGAACAGAGGCTTTCGAAACAATTATGCGTAGAAACATAGAAAAAAAAAATCAATCGCGTTTGTCTCAATTGCAATTTTTCGAACATATCAGAATAATGCGTAGAACGGCAGTAACTTGCTGGGGATTTGTTTTTTAAGAATATTATATGATAAGCAGCAATCAGTAATTGCAAAATGACGATCATATCAAACACAAACACACACAAAAGATACTTGCTCTACACGTCTCGTGATCAGAATATATGAAATGTATCCTGTGGATTTTCATAAATCATAAAATTCCCTCCCAAACATTGCAAAACTCAACTCACCTTCTCATCCGCCACTTTGGCCACCTTCGGCGCATCCTGTCCCGCATTGCCCTGCGCCGCCGCCTCTTTCGTCACAATCGGCAACAGCGGGAACCACGTTTCACTCGCGCTGTTCGAGGCGAGCGCCAAAATGTTCGGATTCCGGTCCTGACCACTTTTGTTGGCCGTTGTCGTCGCCGACCCCCCCAAAACCGGCTCACCGTTGACGAGCAGCACACCGAAGAAGTGCTGCATCCGCGTGACGGCCCGCTTGACGTTGGCGTTGACGTGCGCGTGAAACACGTCGAAATCGAACGGATCGATGTGGGCGCGGTAGGTGGCGATCAGGGCGTCGGTCTGCTGCTTCTTTTCGCGATCCGCGGTGAACAGGAGTTGGATGAATTTGAGGTCGAAGTAGTACTGCAGGGAGCAGTTTTGGTTTCGCTGGACGAACTCGCTGGCGGCGAGGGTTTGGTAGTGGGCGAGGAGACGGTTCCCGATGAGGTCCAGGATTTGGGAGATGATGCGCTTGGGGATCGTGTGCGGGATGAGGGAGTTGAGGAGGGTGGCGATCACGTGGAGGAGCTTTTGAAGGGGGAAGCTGGGCATGGCGGGGACGCGGATGGTGGATTGAACGGGCTGGTTTTGCTCGTCGTTTTCCTCGATGGTCACCGTGTCCCAGAGCTGGAAGAGAGGGAAGGCAGGGTTAGGGATTTTGTTATTGGTTTGTAGAAGGTATACTAAACTCACCGGAAATTCCGTCAGCAGCGTGTGATAGCCTACGTTCCCTTCAAGGACGGGCCACTTCTTAACAAACTGCTCCAGCCAAAGCTTCCAGAATGCGAGGCTTTCTTCGTCCAGCAGGCCAGCGGCGTTGTTCCAGCGATCTTTCTTGGCATCCAACTCGGAATCTTCACTTTGCCAGGGCATGAGTGTTTCAGCGTTGCTCAACTGCGACGGCGTGAGGCATTTCTTCAACGCAGGGCAGAGTTCTTTGAAAGCCACAAGGAGCCTCGCCAACAGGACGTAATTTTCCGGCGAACGTTCATAGTCTGCTGACTTGATAGTTGTTAGCAGCTGGGAGATGCTTTCGGAGCTGCAATCGCTGTAGAATTCAATCAACTGTTGAGCCTCATCGGGGGTTGACGCACCCAAGAAGGTCGTCACGTCCTTCGTGAGCGATTCCAGTCGGTTGTCCAGAGAGGAAACCAGTTCAACCAGCGGAGGTGGGAATGCTCGCGACTTCATCAACAGCTGATGCGAGGCAAGATTTGCGCAATCCAGTGCGTCCTTCAAGTTCAGAGGAACATCTTCGCTGGACTCTTGCCAAACGTATGATTTCACATCTCTCAGCTGTTTGTTGCTGACATTCATCGTGAGCAACTTTGAAACGGCGTCACCATTTTGGGAAATCGTTTCCAGCCAGCACTGTTTGATAATGGTTCTGACTCTGGCGTTGATCAGCGGTTGATAAAACTTGTTGTAGAAATCCAACGATTCCTGCAGAGACAACTCAGCACAAGTTGAAGACCAACTTTCCGGCTTCTTGGCCACCGTCAGCGAAAGCTTTCTTATATCGTGCAGCACTTTAATCGACGGCACAAGGTTCATCAACTTGCTCAGCTGATTCGTCGCAATTTTCTCGACGTTCTGCAGCCAGATTTTTGAATGTTTACCAACTCTTTCGTCGCCTAACGCCTCAAGCTGTATTCTAGGTCTAAATCTGCTGATTATATCCGGCAATGTTTGAATGATTTTTGGATCTTCCGATTTGATCAACCCAATCGTAGGTTGGGCACTCTCACCGGTAATGAAGTTCAACTCCCGCATCAACAAACCATCCACCCCAACGAAGCACGTGTGAATCAGCTCAACCGTGTTCATCAACAGCTTCAAACTAGCTAAAATTTTATCTCTAACCTTCTCGTGACGTGATCCCTCCGCCAAAACGCCCGCGAACGCCTTCAACCGCATCTGAACAAAAACGGAAAGAATATGATCCAGCTGGCAGCTTTCCAGCAGCACCAGGCTGGCCAAACACTTGGCCGCCACTTCCGGCTGCAGATCCTCCCGCTCCAAGCAGCTCGAACAGTTCTGCTTAATCGTGAAGAAAAACTGACTCAGCACCGCCCACTGCTTCTTCGCCACCGGAAACTTGGCCATCAGGGCAGCGTTCGAATCCAGCTGCAGGCCCGTCGAAATGTGCCGCGAAAAGATAAACAGCTGCGTCGCCACGAAGAAATCCTCCCCGTCGATCGCACTCCAGATCATCTCCGGCAGGCTGGTCAGCAGCTTGATCTGCACGATCACGGCGTGGAAATTATCATTCGTAGTTTTGCGCAACTTGCGCTGCTGATGATCCGTCCGGAAGCCAATCAGCTGGTGGTCGTTCAACTTCCGGCAGGCCGCCTGAATCCTGTCCACGTTCTCGATTATCGACCCGGCCGTGGTGCGCATATCGCCGATGGTGTCCGCCGCCTTCAGCAGGTCCCGGTAGCGCTCCCTAAAAGCAAATTCTTCAATGAATACCAGTTTCAATGGCCAACGCAAACAATCGCATACCCAACCATCGTCCGGAGTTCCTCCCGCTTGAGTTCCACCTCGGACTGGAGCCGCTTGTGCACCAGGTCAATGTCCGCGACGCCGCACTGCTCGAACAGTTTGTCCACGTTGATGTGGAGCAGGTTCGTTACGTTGGCCATTGTGTTCGACGAGGCGGCGGGGTACTTATTTCGCGTAATTTCGGCACAATTTAAAATTTATGTTGGAACTCGGAAAAAAAAAATCTGACCAACTTGCAAGAGTGCAAACGCCAACACATCAGCGCAGCGAAAAGGCGAACGACGGGAAGCAAAACAGAACAGGAAATTCGATGATTTTGGAGGGAGGGGTGTCAGAAATTAGGTCGAAAATACATCGAAACAATTTTCGACATGAGTAATATTTACCTGGGATGGGATAAACAAAGAGAAAAAAACCTATTGTCAAACTCTGGGACGGGACGGCTGGATAGAGTCTTCTTTTTGAGTGTTTACGTTTGTATTCTTCTTCTGTTTTTTGCAAGAAAATTCGTGTTCGAAAACAAATATCAAGCAATCTGTGATTCAGATAGCTTGACAATTCAAATTTTCTTGATGATGTTTTTCAACTCAGTGCTCAAGCATGCGGATGACTTTTTCTTTGGTTGAAATGTTGTTTAGTTTTTCCTCGCAGATTTTTTTTGATTTGGCTGCTAGTTTGGCTGTTAAAATTTGCGGTTGTACGTGGGTGGAGAATCCTGAGTTTATGTTCCATCGATTTACGGTTGATCCGTTCATAAGGAGCTGCCTGATTCAAATTACTTGAAATGGTTGGCAAATCAAAGATGAGTCAAAAAATGATCACTTCTTCAATTTTTAATGTGTTTTTTTATATGAAAGATTTTTTATTTTCATTTGGATGTGAAAAATGCAATACGATTTAAATGCGTTTTCTTACTTCAATCTAAATAAAATCCTAAAAAGCCTGCAAGTCATTAAATGGGAGGAGAGATTTTTTCTTAGATCTGCTCCTGTCGTTGTCCCGTTACGCAAAGGAAGTAAATAAACCTTTCCCAGTTCCCCAAAGAGGAGCACGTCGAATTCAACGGCAATTTTTACTCAACTTTAAAGATATTTAACATTCCATAGGTCGCACGCCCTAAGGTGTCAGAATCGAAAGAAATGGCTGGCAAAAATTCAAATTTGTACCAATTGGGTCCTAAAGCCCTATGTAAATTTTTATGTACAACGGTAAAAAACACGATTAAAAACCATTTCTGATTACTTTTTTTTTCATTTTAATGCAAAAAAAAAAATGACAAGACAACATTTTTTCGATGGATCAACTATGGTCCCCTTGGAACGAGCTGTCAAGTAGGAACTTTTCTGTCAAGAAGGACCGCGAGGTTAATTTTTCCAAATTGATTTAAAAATCAATTTTAAACTCTTTGCGGACGTACAAAGGGTCATTGGACTCAGAAAAATAAGCTTTATCGCTGTAAACAATAATATCAGCAATCTAAGCTTCATTTTAGGACCCAATTCATTCACTTCAAAGAGCGAAAAAGTTTGTTTTTCAATTTGTGGCAATGTGTTGAAATAAAAAAGTGCGAAAAAATCAAAAAGGCTAAACTGTGGCCATTATTTTTGTTTGCTTTTTAAATCCAGTTCTACGGTGTTGTTTTTTCACGTCACATTTTAATTTCATAGGAAGCACAGGTTTAATATTGTTCAATCTAGATGACATTTCTATATAACGCGCAAAAAAAATAACAATAGTTTTAAATGGGCAAAAGAATAGTCAGTTCATGAAATGTATTGTTTTTTAAAATGAAAATGCTGATAAGTCAACATTCGGTGTACGATAGAAATAAATGCCTTTCAATTGAAAATATTTAAATTAATCTATTCATGCAATTTACAATTATTTGTGAAATTGGAAGGACTGGTTTAGGTTGACAGAAGCGGCCATGTTGAAAGTGGTTTAGTTTAGATATTTACACGCAGGAATTTATCTGGAGTTTTTTTTTTAAAAGGTCCAATAAACCAAATTTGCAGTTTTTGCTTTTTGGGTGTTTTTCAATACCCCTGACTCAAGGCGGTTTCAAAACACCCAAAAAGCAAAAACTGAAAATTTGGTTTATTGGACCTTTTCAAAAAAAACTCCAGTTATGTTAAAACTACATTCGTTGTATGTACATCCTGTTAGTGCATCTCCAGCGCTGGGTGCAAACATCGAAGCAAAGCTAATTTGCACCCGACGTCAACCCCATCGCGGTACCTGTCGCGGTAGCAAATTTGCTCTCAGTTCTTCGGGATTTCACTTTGCTACCCGGTATTCTGCCTGTTTGCTACCGCATCAAATGGAATTATGCACGGAAAATCGAATCAAGCACGGATTTTTTTTAAATTAAAAAATTTAAAAAATTTAAAAAATTTAAAAAATTTAAAATATTTAAAAAATTTAAAAAATTTAAAAAATTTAAAAAATTTAAAAAATTTAAAAAATTTAAAAAATTTAAAAAATTTAAAAAATTTAAAAAATTTAAAAAATTTAAAAAATTTAAAAAATTTAAAAAATTTAAAAAATTTAAAAAATTTAAAAAATTTAAAAAATTTAAAAAATTTAAAAAATTTAAAAAATTTTAAAAATTTAAAATTTTTAAAAAATTTAAAAAATTTAAAAAATTTAAAAAATTTAAAAAATTTAAAAAATTTAAAAATTTTTAAGAATTTTAAGAATTTTAAAAATTTTAAAAATTTTAAAAAATATAAAAATTTTTAAAATTTTTAAAATTTTTAAAATTTTAAAAATTTTAAAAATTTTTAAAATTTTTAAAATTTTTAAAATTTTTAAAATTTTTAAAATTTTTAAATTTTTTAAAATTTTTAAAATTTTAAAAATTTTTAAAATTTTAAAAATTTTAAAAATTTTAAAAATTTTTAAAATTTTTAAAATTTTTAAAATTTTTAAAATTTTTAAAATTTTTAAAATTTTTAAAATTTTTAAAATTTTTAAAATTTTTAAAATTTTTAAAATTTTTAAAATTTTTAAAATTTTTAAAATTTTTAAAATTTTTAAAATTTTTAAAATTTTTAAAATTTTTAAAATTTTTAAAATTTTTAAAATTTTTAAAATTTTTAAAATTTTTAAAATTTTTAAAATTTTTAAAATTTTTAAAATTTTTAAAATTTTTAAAATTTTTAAAATTTTTAAAATTTTTAAAATTTTTAAAATTTTTAAAATTTTTAAAATTTTTAAAATTTTTAAAATTTTTAAAATTTTTAAAATTCTTAAAATTTTTAAAATTTTTAAAATTTTTAAAATTTAAAAATTTTAAAAATTTAAAAAGTTTAAAAAAAAATTTAAAAAATTAAAAAACTTTAAAAAATTTATAAAATTTATAAAATTTAAAAAATTAAAATTTTTTTAAAAATTAAAAAAATTAAAAAATTTAAAAAATATATATTTTTTTTAAATTTAAAACATTTAAAAAATTTAAAAAAATTAAACAATTTAAAAAAATTTAAAAAAATTTAAAAATTTTAAAAATTTTAAAAATTTTAAAAATTTTAAAAATTTTAAAAATTTAAAAAATTTAAAAAATTTAAAAAATTTAAAAAATTTAAAAAATTTAAAAAAATTAAAAAATTTAAAAAATTTTAAAAATTTAAAAAAATTAAAAAATTTAAAAAATTTAAAAGATTTAAAAAATTTAAAAAATTTAAAAAATTTAAAAGATTTAAAAACTTTAAAAAATTTAAAAATATTAAAAAATTTAAAAAATTAAAAAATTAAAAAATTAAAAAATTTAAAAAATTTAAAAAAATTAAAAAATTTAAGAAATTTAAAAAATTTAAAAAAAATAAAAAAAAAATTAAAATTTTTTAAAAAATTAAAAAAAATTAAAAAACTAAAAAATTTAAAAAATATAAAAAATTTAAAATTTTTTAAAAAATTTAAAAAATAATAGGAAAAATAAAAAAAATTGCAAATATTTTTTGAAGTTTATGTCCCTCGACTCTGGCCCAGGTCGAGGGGGGGGGGAGGCAAAACAAAATAAAAATTGAAATAACAAGCTATGTTCTCAACAATTGAATGAAAAAAGTGTTTTAAAATGCATTTCACACCTGCCCAGTTGTTTTGCAATCATTATTTTTCAAAATATCTAATTATTGAAGAGATTTTTTTTTCGCCGAAAAAAAACTTTTTGCGGTGCTGTACATTGGAATTCCACAAAAATTGAAAATATTTTTGACCGAACCCAGACATGCTAAATATGATTTTAAACGCAGGAAAATGCATTTCTTATTGTTTTCAGTTGGATGGACTTATATTTCCTTTAAAATTTGGAAGTTTTTTGAAAACATATTTTTTTGCCGCCTGGTTTTTCGAACCGGGGGCGACATAAACTTTGCAGGCCAAGGGTGCATGATACTGATGATACTCGTCGGTTGACACACCTAGGCGAGGAACATTCCGGAAAGAGCCCAACTACATCCGTAGTGCTGTTTGGACAAAACAGCATGGCTCTGGTTCCTTGCAAGTGTCCTATTTTCTTACCTCCACGTTGGCTTGGTTTAGTCATCATGATGACAAGGTGTAACCTAGCTGGTGGCCTGTGGAAACGACTCGTAAACCTTTGACCAGCGAGGGTCAGAGTAGAGGCGGCTAAAAGAAAGGGGCGCGTCAATGTGGGAAAGGGAAGTAATTTGTGATTGTAGACGGTATTGTTTTGATTCGCAGTATGTTGAGTCAACTGCTGTGGATGTACCGTAAACCGGGGTGACTTTGATAGGATTTCAATTTATTTTTAGAATATTTTCCAACAGGTAAGGTTTTTCTCAAGATTATTATTTTTAAAACATGTACTGGGGTAGGCCATACAAAGTCCATGCACTATTTCGGCAAAAAAGTTTTTTCAATAATGTTTAGAAAAATATTTACGTTAAAAATTCTTAGTTTTTATTCCGGGGTGACTTTGATAGTCATAGTTTTTCTTGTTAAAATCATATTTAAGATGTTCAAACTTTATTTATACGTTAAATGTACCATCACTTAAGTAGCTGATATAGTTTTTAAGAAAAAAAATCAATGTTTATATTTAGTTAACTAAGTGTATAAGCTTTTTAGCAAAATACATATAAATTTTAGGTAAAATTGTTAAAAAGTCGGAATTTTGCCTGAAATTTGTTAAAACTAGTTTTGTTTATAAAATTATCGATTTATATTGCATTTTATGCTAAATTCGAAGCACGAATCACAAGTTTTCACATTTTACATGTAATTTGTTCAACTGAAATTGCCTATAAATTTGGAGATTTTTTTTTAATTGTGTTTCAAAAACACATATTATTTATCATTATAAACTTTTTTAACCTTCTCCTAGTGGAAAATTGTTCAAAGAATCCGAAAATGCATTCCGTTTTCCGATTAAAAATCATGTTCATTGAGAAAATCATGACACTTTGAGATGTTTAAAATAATGACTTTCATCAACATTTTCTTAACTATAGTTAACTAACTTTTTAAACTTGTCAAAATTTTATGAAAAGTTCTTCTTGAGGTACTTTGAACACTTCTCTACCACGGTCAGCATGTTTCTAAACCATTCCTTAAGTATTTTAATAGTACTCTTCATTTTGCGGAAAAATCGCAAACCTATCAAAGTCACCCCGGCTATCAAAGTCACCCCGTTTTACGGTACCTGAGCATCGCAGAACGGGGTTTCTCTTCTTTCCATTTCAGCTATCAGCTATCTTCTGTTTATTTTGTTTCACTGATTTTCTAAAACGGCTTCTGCTTACTATTCTCCGTTTGATTTCGATTTTACTTATTTGATTCTCTTATTTCTCAACGCCTTTCCACTCTTTTTTACCAATTGATGCTGCTGTAACAAACTGTCTGCTTTCCCTTAATTTGGCAGCGATGTTTCCACTCTATTTTACCAATTGATTCTGCTGTAAAAAAAACTGTCTGCTTTCCCTTAATTTGGCAGCGATGTCAATTTTGTTTATCATATGCCTTTTCTTTATTTATCTATTTGAATAATTTCTCATCTTCCCTGTAAATTGCCCTCAATACAATCTAAGCTTGTTTGTTACCTCTATTTATTAACTATTGTTAATTTCTTTATCTACTTCATAAATAACTATCTTTCTTTTACTTTTGATTCTTTACATAGTATATTTCCTTCACTATGCATTGTTTTGAAACTTCACCTTTTTCTTAAGCAAGGTTGGAGCCCTTACTCAATTTATGGAATGATTAAAGGATTAACACAAACATTACTATTGTACTTTTGGTAAACTTTTATAACATGCTTAGGACCAAAAATTGTAACAAAACACCGCGACAAAAGAAATAGCAACAGATAAACACGACTTAACATTAGGGAATATTTCAGGAGAAAACAGTACACAGTAGAATAACAACTAGTTTTTGAATTCAAACTAAAAATAAAACAGTTTTTGCTTTAATGAAAGTTGTTAGGCACACTATAAATGGTTAGGCGCTTATACTTACATCAAACCCTACGTAATGTACCACCCCCGGCCGAGTTAAAATGCGTAACCGGAAAAGAAGGTGTGCATGCCTGGCACGAACACTCAAAGCGTGTTCTAGCGTGTTGCTCGTACTGACTCAGAGCAAGGGTGAGATGTAGGTGTAAGGGCAGTGCGTGTTCGTCGGGAACCTAGTGCATAAGATCGGTCAAGGCCCGTTCTTACACTGAAAATTGCGAATTGCGAATTGCCTGGTTTTTCGAACCGGGGGCGACATAAACTTTGAAAAATATGTGCAACAGCCTAAAATAATTGAAAAAAATATTATTTTTTTTAATTAAAATTTTGTTAAAGTAAAAAAGAATTATTTTAAATTTTGGAATTTTTTATTTTTAAATTTTTGAATTTTTAAATTTTTGAATTTTTTAATTTTGTAAATTTTTGAATTTTCAAATTTTTGAATTTTTGAATTTTTAAATTTTTGAATTTTTGATTTTTTGAATTTTTGAATTTTTGAATTTTTTGAATTTTTGAATCACCCACAAGAGCAGACATAGAAAATCTCCGAAACACGCATTCAAAACTTTGCCCCCGGCTTGCCGGTACTTGTCGGGTATCAGAAAATGAGTACCCGACAGGTACCGACACATATTTTTCTTCTACAGATCCACTTGAGATCAAATTTGATACTTGCTTTGCTACGCGCGGTGGGAGACTCGGGGGCAAACTCGAGAGCAAATTAGGTGGAACTCAAATCGGGTAGCAAATGGTTTAACTTTCGACATTTTCGAAAAATGAAATTCTTTGGAATTTTCAATAGGATTAAAAAGTTTAATAAACTTTTAGCATTTCTAGGCATGAATCAACACATAATTATTGATTTTGAAAGTAAACGAGAGCAAAAAATGATAAAAATCCATATTTGCCCCCCGCGGTGGGCTTGTTTCGGTGGCAAATTTGCTACCCTAGCGGTGGGGATGACGGAATTTTTTCAAGGTGGCAAATTTGATCTCGGTATTCATGAGCTGGGTGCAAATTTGATTTGCACCCCAGCGCTGGAGATGCCCTTAGTATGGAAATACTGTTTTTATAACGATAAACGGAAAAAAATGTTTCTATTTGCAAGGCTGGTGGAGTTGTTGGTAAAGCGTTGCTGCCTGTCAACCCAGCTAGGGTGTTAGGCCTAGGTTTCTACATTTGGATGAAAAAAGTGTTTAAAATGCATTTTTTTACACTTTTCACACGCCCACTTGCTCTCCAATCATTCGTTATACATACATTATATATATTTATTACAAAAAATGACTTCACACTCTGAAACCAATAAAAATGAAGCTTAGTGAGGTTTTAAACATGATCTGATAACTTTTTTGTAAAAATACCAGTTAAATTCAGGTGTTCCACAATTGTGGGAGGCACAATAACATCGTGATAACATCCCACAATTATGGAACAGGCAATTTGGAGGCAGTGTTTTGCTGCTCTGGATAAAATTGTCTTCAAATGAGATTTGTTGTTCAAAAAGTACTATTTTTAATAGTGAAATATCAAGAGAATGTCCAAATAAAGGTCCTAAAAATAGCAGGGACGACAGAAAAGTTGCATTTTGCATCCCATAGACAAATTACCAAAAAAGTGTTCCGAATTTGTGGGTGTTAGGAATAAGTGGGATGACTGTACTCAAAAGTTTTTAAAATCCACATGGGACATGTATGTGAACAGGGGCAACGTCTAGATTTGAGTAGAAATCTTTAAAAGGTGGCCGCTTATAATATTATCTGTGCGTGATCGTGAGAATATTTTGAAATGAAAATGATAAAATTCAAATTCTGAGTCAGCTTAAAATGCTTTTTTTTTTAATTCAGTAAAGGCATTTTCTTTGGAAAACATAACAAACATCAAACGCTGGATTAATAACTTTATTCGATTACATAGGTGTGAGATAAGTTAGTTTTTTGTGTGATAATATTGACCCATTAAACCATAACCGTTGATAAATATTGTAATGAGATTAGTGTTATATCATTGTAAGCAATATCATATTAATCATCTTTAATTCAAAGCCGTCGACGACAGCACCGCCACACCCCGCTCGTAGAAACTGTGCGGATCCTGTCCGGGCGCGACCGTCATGTCGACCGTAAACAGCAACTCCGTGCGGGTCGAGTTCAGATACACCGGCAGCGTCAGCTTCGTTGGCCGTGCACCCTCCGCATCAATGCGGGTCCACTTGAGCAGCGTCAGCGGCAGCTCGGTCATGATGGCCGACGTCAGCAGCAGCTGGTTGTTCTTGCACTGGGCACCCTGCAACTTCAGCCCGGATATACCGAAGCTGCTGTCCTTCAGGTTGTCGAACCCGTCCGAGCCGTTCTCGGTGATGGTCACGTTCAGGGTGAGTTCCTCGAGTGACCAGCTGTTTGCCTGGGCTACGCACTGGCGCGTGGCCGTAATGTACGCCTCCGGGTTGAAAAGTCCGCCCAGCCACACGGGGAAACTCTGCAGTTCCTTGGCGCCAGCTTGCGAAACCAGCGTGGACACCTTTTGCAGCTGTTGGACACGCTGGCTAAAGTCCGTGACCCACTGGATGACCGTGCAACCGACAGGAACGGTGTAACGTCTCCAGCCGGCTGGTAGAATTCCTCGGACCAACTCGCTGAGCATCGTACGATGGTAGTTGGTTTGCTTCTTCTCGCCCTGGCAGATGAAGACGACGTCCTGCAGATCACTGACCACGGTTTGCAGCAGCTTGGCTCCGGAAGAGACTTCGCGTTCAAAGTAGCGGTAGAGTGGATCCTTGATGTTCTCCACGGTACGACGCAGCGTGGCCAGTTGCTTCGGCAGCAGTTCCAGCCAGGTCAGCGCACTGTTGTGCAGCGTCTTCATCCACGAGGGACGTCCATCTTCCTGGCGGGTCTGCACCGCGTCGAGGCTTTCGTCGTTGCTGTACGCAAGCTCGTCGTCGTCCTCCAGCTGCTGCATCTTCAACAGCTTGCTAATCAGATCGGTTCCGCGCGTGGTGAGCAGCACCTTTTCGGCGTTGTTCGGCAGCCCAAGCCATGACGGTGTCTGGCGATCGGCCAGCGCTTCGATCCACTTCAGGAAGTGGTCTCGCCGTGTTCCGTCCGGCATCGTGATGTGCCGTTGGCCGTTTGGACCGCCGGCAACTCCGTCCACGTTTGCCACCAGGGCAAACTCCGCTTCGAAGCTGTGCGCGGTGAAGAGCTTTGAAAGGAAGGAAGAGAGCAGCCGTTGATCAAAGTCGTTGTCGATCTTGCCACCGTAGATGCTTTGGGAAAGTAGGGTTACTAGCGCGTCCCACGGGACCTTCTCCGGGGGAAGATTTGTGCGACCCATGGCGGTAGCGTCGATCCAGGTGTCCAGCGTATCACAGGCAACGCGCAGGTCGGACTCGTTGAACTCGTACTTTTTAGCCCATCCCAGTGGGACGTAGCGAAGACGTTCCTGCACGATGGCATGGAACCACGAAAGAAGGAAGTAGAGTCGGGCGCGTTCGCTCGGGGGTTTCATCATGCGCGCAGCCGGTACGGTCGAGAACGTACGCAGCAAGTTGGCGCGAATGCCTGGCGGTGGTTCGTACACGAAGATACGACCGGCACGCAGCAGATTGACCGGAACTTTCGGGTTGATTTCCATCGTGAGGAACAGCCGGAAGCCGGAGTGGGGCTGCAGCGAGTGCAGTTTCTTCTCGAGTTGGACGAGCCATTGCGGGGCCAGGTGGACGTTCTTGAGCAGCACCCAGCGTCCGGTTTTGCACGCCATGTTGATGGCCCGTTCGGCTTGGTTGAAACCTTCGGCGGATCCGATGGCGATGCTGGAGATTTGCTTGTTCAGTTCGGCGGCCAGGTCGTCAACGCGTGACGAAGCGTCGTAACCGGTGACGGAGCAGAGCAGCGCCGGCGTGTTGCTTGCGATTTCCTTCTCCACACAGGCGGTAAAGTCGAGCTCCTTTTCGGCGTTGGGCATGAAGTGCTCTCCTAGTACGGTGGATACAAACAGATGGGCCGCGGCGATGACGCGATCCGGTCGGAATGCCTGGATCAACAGCAGCTGATGCATCGAGGATGAGACCGGCGACAGGGCTTTGGATTCGTCCCACAGTTGGGGCACGTTCTGTTCGGGTGATCCCTGCTGCAGCCAGGCGGACAGTTCTGGCATGGATTGGATCTTGTCGAGAAGTTTGCGGAAGATTGGTAAGCGGTTTGCGAGGCGCGTAACCGATTCCAGCTGTTCGGCGCTAACTCCGTCCACGTGGTGAGCAGACGAAACCAGTCCTTCCTTGTTGCGCAGGAAGAAGCTAAACTCTTGATCGAGGTTCGCTTCGTTGGTTCCCTTGAGATGGATTCGACACAGCAAGATGGCAAACGTAAGCCGGTCAGCGTGCAGCATTCCGCGAGCAACGCGATCGTAACAGACCGTGTACAGATCGGAGGTGATGATCGACAGTCGTGCCGTGTGGTCGGTTTTGCCGTCCAGTTTCGGGTTGTTGTGCAGCACGGTACTGAAGATGTCCAGGAACATCTTCAGCGAGTACTGGTACAGGAAGTGGACCTGGTTCAAGCTGTCCATGGTGAAGTAAATGTTGCTGCACGCTTGGGACAGTGAGAGATACTGTTGCGAAACAGTTTCGATCTCTCCGATGACCTTGTCGGTTTCCTCGACCTTCTGACCGATGTCGGCCGCTTCCTTCTTGAGCGTTTCCAGCGTGGTGATGACGGAGTCGTCGTCCAAAATCTTGCCCTTGGCGTCGTTCAGCGCCTGCAGCAGACTCTTTTCCAGCTGACGCAACCGCAGATGGAACTCACCCTGCAGCTTCAGCAGATCCGACCGCTTCTCGTCAATGTCGGGGCGTTCGGCCTTCAGCACCTGGTTCAAGCACTGCGATTGCAGCGAGCTTCTCGTCACGGTAAAGTTGACGAACGTGACACGAGAGCAGATGTCCGGTGGGAACTCAACGGTCGGGTCTCGCGTCGACAGGAAGATTACGAAGGACGGGGACAGATCGATGTCCTGGTCGCCGAGGGTTATTAGCACACGGCCACCGGTACGGCGCAACTCACGGTTGAGAACCGGGTTCAGGATCGGATCGTAGTTCTCGACGTCTTGCACGAGCAGTGGATTACCGAACCGGAGTGCCGACTCGAGATTCTTACGGAACGAATCGTCCAGGAAGCTGGTCTTAGTGATCTTTTTGTCCTTGAACTCGTTCATGATGAACTCGGTGGCTTGTCCGGACGGGTCGATAATCAACGGGTACCGGTTGAAGCGCTTCAGCATAATCGCGTTCTCCGTGCAAAGATCGTCAGTTGGCAGGGCGTTCGCTTGCCAGCGCAAACGCTCGTCCGGATTGGACAGATACTCGGTGCGGGCAATGTCCGCCCGGAACTGGATGTTGGCGGCTTGCAGGTGCTGGCACCAGGTCGAGAACAGGTTGCTACGGTAGTGCTGGTCAAAGTAACCGCCGTACGCGATGAAGGCCGCCGACAGCAGCACGTCTCCGATGATGGTGGACATCTGCGAGCGGAACGTCTCACTGGTGGCCTCCCAGCGCTCCCGCTCGATGACCAAACTCTTGAGCAGGGCAATCGACCGATCGACCTTGGCCTGGACGTTCTCCAGATCCGTCTTGATGGCCTGGGCTTGCGAAATTAGCTGCGCGTACTCTTCCTTGTACGAGGCGATACTCTGCTCGAGCTGCGTGATCAACTCCTTGACTTCCTGGCCGTGCTTGATGTTGGTGTCGGCACGACGCTCCAGCGAGTCCAACTCATCGCGCAGCGGTTCCACGCGCTTCAACATGTCCGCGTACTCGACCTACAAACATAGAAAAAGGTTATTTCTTGAGAATAAGATCAAGGTAAGATTCGATCAGTACCTGAGCAATGGCCCACTTGACCATGGGACCGCACGCCATCGAGGCGCGGTTGACCTTCTCAAAGTTGTAGTCCGGATTGCTCAGGTAGCGGGACTTCATCTTCTCGCGGACATCGTCACTAGATTAAAGAGAGTTAACATCAGAACGGGTCACAGGACACTTGGTACGCTATCAAGCAACGCGGGTTAGTTCGCAACGTTAACTACAAAGTGTTAGGACACGCAAAGCTACCGCAACCAGCATGCATTCAAAGCTTTTTACAGGTCGTCTATTGGGAAGGGGCAGCGAAACTCTTCAAAGGTTTGCTAAACTAACGGGGACGAAGAAGACTTTGAAGGTTCAGAGCTACTTCAAACGGGAAAGGTGGTGCAACTAGAGCACAACAAAGGAAGATAAAACCAACCAAACTAGTGTAGAAGAAAAATAAGAAGAGTGGAAACAACATGCTTACGTTATGTCTTCGGTACTGAAATTAGACACAATCGAATTGATAAAGTTCTCCCGCATGATGACGGCCCGGATCGACTTCCAGTCGGACGCGTTCTCGCCGAGCAGCAAACAGATGGACTCCAGCGCCAGCTTGACGACGGCCGGCGGATTCGCCATCGAGCGCACCTCGACCAGGTGCTGCTTCTTGATCGATTTGACCGCTGTTTTTTTTGTTGGTGTTGTTTTAGTAGGTTTGGGTTGGATATAAATATTGTTTTTTTTTGTTTGTGGTGCGGTGATGGTTAGCAAACAAGGTGTGTGAGCAGATCGAACAGATAATTTTGTTGTTGGTTTAAAACAGTGGTGATTGTTGGATGTTAGGCGTGGTGAGGTGACGACAATGATAAAGAAAGAGAGAAAGAAAAATCGGATCGTTTAGTTTTGATGATGCCAGCCAACATGACGAAACAATGATTGGATAAATATTTTGTTGAGTAATAAATAATTTCACATTAGTAGCGAGCAATTCCACATAAACTTCATCAACACCTCAAATTTGCTCCAATTTGCTCTCTGAGAATTTCTCTCTTGCTCACTGTCTTGCCTTGTAAAATAAAATGAGAAATTCTCTTGGAAATGTTCAAGATAAGCACCAACTTATGAAAAAAGTAAAAAAAAGTAAAAGTAAGTAAAAAAATATAGACTTTCTCAGTTATACCTAAGTCAGAATCGAAAAAATTACTTAGGTCAATTATTTCCAAAAAAAATAGCGGAACTCGGAAGAATAGAAGGAGACAACAGAAACGAAAATGCGTTTTTGACATTTGTTACCGCGTTGATTTATTGTAATATGTTTTGAAGAAAAATATCAAATGCTTATTTGAACAAACCTTTAAATAATTTAGTATTCTATATAATAATATTCAAATTCTACAATTGTCTCATAAGATAAGGCCGAATCTCAAAATTCAGAATCTTTAAGGGCCGAAATTTATCGTCGGATTTTGTTTCTTTCTCAAAATTAAGTGAAACAGAGGGAAAAGCTATAAAAGAAATCTGGCAAAAAAAATGCAAATTTAAAAATTTTAATATTCAAAAATATAAATATTGAAAACTTCAAATTTGAGATTTCAAAAATTCGAAAAATTGAAAAATTCGAAAACTAAATAGATCAGAAATTTAGAAATTCAAAAATTAGAAAAACGAAAAAATCAGAAATTTCCAAATTTAGAAATAAAAAATAAAGAATTCAGCATTTAATTTTTTTTAAATCGGAAATGCAAAATAATTTATTGTAAAATTTTGGAATAAAAAATGTCGAAAATTTTAGAACTATAAAGATTAAATTTCTGTAATTCTAAAATTGAAAAATTGAAAAAAAAAAACAATACTTAAATCTGAAATTCCAAAAACCAAAAAATTGACACATTCAAAAATTAAGAAGCTAAAAAACTTCAAAATAAAAAAAAAAAGAAACTAAATAATTTCAAATTAAAAAAAAATAAGAAGCTAAAAAATTTCAAGATTAAAGAAAACAATCAAAATTTAAAGAATACAAAAATATAAAAATTACAAATTTAAAAATCAAATTTCAAATAATAAATAATTTTAAAATTATAGAAGCTTCAAACAATTTTGATTTCAGAAATTCGAAAATTGAGAAATTCAATAACAGTTACTCAAATAACAATTTTGGAAGTCAAAAATGCAAATGTTCGAAAGATTTTTTCAAATCAGAAATCAAAAATTTAAGAACTCAATATTTTGATATTTTTATGTTTTTTGTTTCGTTTTGATATTTTTTTTTGAATTAAAAAATTAATAATTAAAAAAATCAGGAATTAACAAAATATTCGAAAATTGAAGAACTGAAAAGAATAAAATTCAGGAATTCTCTAAAATCCCAAGTTGTAAAATTCAACTATTCTAACTTCAAAATAAAATACTTCACATTCCCTAATTTAAAAAATCAAATATTGACAAATTGAAAAATTAAGAAGCTTAAAAAACTACAAATTCAAAAAAGGAAAACGTCAAATTGCAAAATTTTATAATTTTGGAATTAAACAAGAAGGCTTTTTAGTCTGAAATTTGCATCAGATTTGCTATCTCTTTCTAGCAAAAGTTTTTCGTCAGGCGACTTCTAGCTGGTTGTTTTTGGCTGATCGTCCGATATGTCAGCAAACATATTTCGCGGGGCTCGGTTATTGTTTGCATCAGGGCACTGTGACGAGGAGGTCGTAATTTTTGGGTTAAATTATATATTTTTTTCACTGGTCCAAGAAAGCCTTAATCAAAAATACAAATATCTTAAAAAATTCAAGAATTAAAATAATGAAAAATCTGAAAATCAAAACTTTAGTCGCAAAATTTCAAAATTAAAAAATTAAAAAAAAAACAACTAAAAATTCTACAATTAAAAAATTATTGATTTCAAAATAAAAAAAATGAAGCTCAAAAATTATAATTATAATTGATTAAAAAAATACAAAAATTATAAAATTGAATTTCTGATTGAAAAATTCGTAAATCTGGGGATTTTATTTTTATTATTATTTTTTGAATGTGTGCTCCAAATGGTCGAAAATTACCTGGTTTTATATAATTTAGGATAGTGCAAATGTGGTAGAATTTAAAATTTCTAAATTTTTTAAAAGAATTGAATTGGAAGAATTGAAATATTAAATTTATATTTTTGAATATACTTTTTATATTTTGAAATTATGATTTTTTTTTTGGGCGGTTACGCAAAGAAAGGGAATAGGAAAGTTGCGCCTTGACTGCGTTTCTTCCGAGCTCCGTACTTAGCTTTAATCGATTTGAGGTGAAATGTGACCCACATGGAATTGCTCCCCTTGTTTATGTTGTACGAGATTAGCACCCTTCCCGGCGGGGAATTAGAGGATTAATTTCGTACACGGTCCTCATTCCGCATTCGAGTGCCAAAAGTTATCACATTATATAATGGTTGGTTTCTGGTTTGTTTGTTTGTTTCACATCACTTGAAGCGGACACGGCTCTCTGGTTTTAGTTGTTCCAGCATTATTAGCGAAGGTTATTATTATCGTATACACATATCCGAAGGTACTAGGTTTGTAGAGATTCTGCGAACGATAATTACGTAAGTTGGGACGTGTCAAACTTGACGATCGACGTGATGAAACTATCTTTGACCAGTATTCCCCGGATGGCCTTCCAGTCGCCGCCGCGATCGTCCTCGCCGAGCAGCAGACAGACCGACTCCAGCGCCAGCTTTACGGGCGCCGGCGGATTGGCCATCGTGCGCACTTCGGCCAGCTGCTTCTTCTTAATATTGCTAACGGCTAACGTGTGTGTGTGTGTTTCAAAATGCATTTTTTTTAAATTTCAAACCCTGCGAAAAAAAGGCGAACCATAGAAGAGCAAACTTACCCGCTTGAGCGTCGATGACGGCCGGTTCGACCTGGGCCAGATCGGCCATCACGTCCTTGCGCTTCTCCTCGATCTTGATCGTTTGCTCGGCCAGCTGCTGCTGGATCTCCTGCGACTGGACCTTCTTCTTCTCGGCCTCCTGCTGATCCTTGAACATCTGCTTCAGCTTGGCGTTCGCCGCCTCGTTCTTGGAGTGCAGCTCCTGGGACTTGACCGCGAGGGATTTCTGCATCTCTTCAACCTGAAATGAGCGCTTGATGAAGAATTCCCTTCAAAGCCAGAGTTTAAAGATGACCCAACCTGCTCGACGGTTTCGGCAATCTTGTTGAGACCGACGTTCAGATGCAGCTGCTGCTCTTCCAGGTCGCTGCGCTTCTCCGAGTACAGCTTCACAAAGTGATGGATAAAGTCCAGATAGTGACGTGGGGTGATGGCCATCGTGCGGCCTCCGCGCTTCGCCAGTCGGCCGTTCGCCTTGTGCAGCGTCTGGTGCACGTACACGCACCCGTTGATGACGGCATCCCGGTGAGAGGGCGTGTTGTTGATGAGCGGACAAGCGGCGGGGAAAAAGTCCGGCGCCGACCAGGTTGGTTTGTCCAGGTCGACACGGGTGGTGAACTCTTTGCCCACCTGGAACAGGGCCGAGTCGGACCAATCGCCGAACCAGTTGAGCACGCAACGATTGAACAGGGCGGGGGAGGTCGCGGCACGATCCTTCAGGCCGTCCGTCGATGGGTTCATCGTGAAGACGACGTGCAGATTGCGCATGACCTGTTGCGTGAACCACTTGTACAGCTCGTCGCTGGAATCCAGCATGAGTCCCTCGCGTTGAGCTCCTTCCTTGCACTGGGTCATCAGAGTGGTGTACTCGTCTCCTTCGAACAGACCGGGCACTTCTCCGTTGGCCAGCAGCGTGTTCATGCGTTCCAGGAAGCCCGAGTCCAGCACGTTCGATTCGTCCAGAATGAAGGCGATCTTTTCGTCCTTGCAACCCGATCGACGCAGCACACAACGCAGGTCTTCGTCAAAGTCTTCGCTGGTGTACTTGTTGTGTACCTTGATCTGGAAGATCGACAGCCCGTTCATCCAGGCGACGAAACGGGACAGCGTGGTCTTGCCCGCACCGGACACTCCAATCAGCAGCAAGTGGCCCTGCGGTTGACGGAAGATACGATCGATACGCAGCACGTGCTCGAGCACTTCGTCAAACAGCACCAGCGGAACGTCCAGCTCTTCCTCGTAAAACACCTTCAACCGCGCCTTGACGTAGTCCCGCAGCTCGGCCCGGTTGACCGGCATGTAGTCCTTCGACAGCCAGTTGCTGTACAGAATTGGCCGCTCGAGTGCCTTCTCGCGATCCACGCTGGGGAAGTGCTTCATTGCGACCAGGTCGATGTTTTCGTTGGTCCAGCGACGTTCGGATTCCTCAACCAATCGATCCTGGAACAGACGAAGGGCTTCGTGGGCCCACAGCCGCACCAGTCCTTCGACGGCGAGGTTGTCCAGCGGACGAATAGCTTCACAGATACCGCGCACCCAGCGGGTCATCTCACGCGGCGAGTAAACGTAGTGCGGCTGCATGTCCTGGGTGAAGCGATCCTGCGACGACAGATAGAACTCGACCATTGCGTTGGTTAGGGGTTCGGCGTACCCGCGAAGGCTCGGCATCAGACGCAGCATAGCTCGGCTGAAGGTGCCGTAGATCTGCTTGAGCGACGTCTCTCCCGGGTAGTCGACGTAGATGATGGGGACGTGGCGCAGGAAGCGATGGGACAGTGGTTTACGGCCCGGGTCCGTCGGCGGGTTACAAGCTCCGACAAACTGGATGCGTTCGAGCGAAACCCAAGACTGATCTCCGGCACGGTAGAAGCCCTTGTGTTCCACCAGTTGACGCAGGAACGAAATGACACGCTGCGTTCCGTACGAGTCCATGTCGGGCAAGTTGATTTCGTCGCAGAACAGGACGAGCCACTTGCCCAGTTGAACCGGCGCCAGCACCACTCCGTTCGGAGTCTTGCGATACTCGCAGTAGTGGTCGAAAGTTTTCAACAGCAGCTCCGGAGTGGTAGCGGACGAGAAATTCAATCCGACCACCTCCATATCGGGCAGGGCACGAAGGGCCGAGAACAGGGTCATGGTCTTACCGGAACCGGGCGGACCGCACAGTACCAGTGGTTTGTGCTCCGCCAGCCACGTGTACAGCAGCGACTCGTGGCGAACGGTGTCCAGTGTGGGCACGACCACGTCCGGGGCGGCCACCTTGTGCGTTTCAACTTCGATGACCGGCACCTTGTTGGACCACGGCACCCAATCGCCTTGGATGTTGACTTCGTAGTCGATGATGGGACTTCCGCTTTGAGCTGGCAGCGTGACAGTCGTGACACTGCGCAAAAAGTCTCCCAGGTCGGAGCGAACCTTCAGCTTGGCGTCACCGGCAAACGACCACAGCAGCGAGTAGATCAACAACTTCGGGATGTACTGCTCGAGCTGCTCTGGAGGAACGGGGAAGTCCGGGTGTTGCTGGTTGAAGTTGAGCACGTTACGAGCTCCCTGGTTCAGCATCGAGAACAACGAGCTGAGCGCACGCAGTCGGGTAAAGTCCATAATGTGCTCCTGACCCATGGCGTACTCCAAGCAACGAACAACCAATCCGTCCGACGTAAAGTACGGCTGCAGAAGGGACGCGATTTCGCGCTGAGTTTGCAGCGCCGGCGTCAACTCGTCCTCCTTGTCGCTGGCCTTCGACGTAGTGAAGCTTTCCTCTTCGCCATCCTCGAGCGGAATGTTCTTGATGCGTGCCATGTAGTTTTCAAAGATCATCTCCGTCGACAGGACATCCTCCGAGAACCAGACCATACCGCAACGGGACACCGTGGCCAGCGTGGCGTACTTCAAGTCCTGCACCTCGAACATGATGCGCACATTCGGCGGTAGCGACAAACGCTCTCCGTTGGGCAGCGTCAGCAGCTTGTTGTCGTCCAGCACCGAGTTCAAATTCTCAACCCACTCGGGATCTACGTCCCCGTCGAAGATGATCCACTGCCGCTTGTTGATCTCACCGCGCACGTTATCGATGATCTTACGCAGAATGTGCGTGAACAAACCGTCGGTCCACTCGCGCGTGTTTGGATCCAACACACCGTACAGCGCCTCCTTCGAGATGGCCTTGGGGTCAATTACGTGCGCAACTCCCTCGGTGCCCTCGAAACGCTCCAGCGATTTGAGCAACACTCGCCAAGCCGTAGATTTACCGGATCCGGACGGACCCACCATCATGAGACCGTGGTTGAGGTTGGAGATTTGGTACAGTTGCAGCACCTGGAGGTAGACACGGAACCCGGTTAGAATAACCAACAGAGGGAAGTTGTAAGCGCAGATAAGGCGAACACAAAAGCAAAAAGCGATTTTCGACACCGGAACTCACTTTGTCCACCCAAGTTTCGCCAAATCCCTTCGAGTTAGTGTGTTAGAAAGAGAAATGTGTTAGTGTTAATGAGGGTCGCTTGGTCCCACAGCCGGGAACACGCTCAACTCACCTTCTCCATCCAGGCGCCGCCCTGTTCCTCTCCTTCGCCGCACACCAAAAACTCCTCGGCGCAAACCTTGCGGATCTCGTCCTTGAGGCCCTTCATCTCGGCCCGGGTGTAACCGACGTTCGGGAAGACGTCACTCAGCAGCGAGAAGAGGAGCGGGATGTCTTCGGCGACCAGTTTCGGCACCATCGTCTCACACACGGACTGGATGAGGATTTCCTGCTCGGGCAGGTTCTCGGCGATCGACGCTTCGTCGATGTTTTCTTCGCCGCGTTGCTTCATGAGTTCCTTGATGCGCATGATGCGGTCACGCTTGACGTTACCGGCGGACACCAGCACGGATTTGAGCGCACGCAGCCCAAAGTCGTAGTGGGATTGGTTGGACAGCTGTTCGTCGCAGAGCTTGAAGAAGGGTACGATCTTGCAGGCGAGCTTTTCGGCCGTGCGGAAGCCTTGACTGAACAGCATTACTTCGGCAATCAGTTGACGGTCTGGCGTTGTCATCGCAAGGGAGCGGAACAGTTTCTTGAGATTGTCGGGCAGGTTGGAACGACCGGCGTAGCCAGGGTTCATCGTGATGAAGATTGCCATGTCGGTCGAGACGCGCACCTGCTTGCCGACCAGCTCCACCGTGATGCTTTGGGCGTCCTTGAGACTGTCCTGCAGAGACTTGAGCGCCTCCTGGATGGTTTGGATCTGCTGCGAGACGGCCGACAGCATGCGTTCCTCGAGCCGGTTGAACTCGTCGAAGCAGCCCCAAGCGCCGACCTGGCACAAGCCAACAAAGATACGGCCCATGGCCTGGAAGTCGAACGTTTCGTCGCAGTTGAACACGAGCACAAACCGGCCCAGCTGATTACCAAGGGCCTTTACCGATTCCGTTTTACCAGTACCGGCCGGACCGAAAGGTGATCCACCAAGCCGTGCTTCGAGCGCTTGTGTCATCGTCAGGTAGCAGCGATCGGTCAGCGGCGTCTGCACGAGTCGATCCTGCACGCCCAGATATTCAAAGCCATAGTAGAACCGGGCGTTGGCCATGTGGATGGTCAGCTGCTGCAGCACTTCCGTTTGGCGCGGATCAAAGTAGAACCGCATCTCGCACAGCCAGTGGAAGGACTTTGGATTGCTCACTCCGTGGGCGATCAGGCGTCGCGTAACGGTACGCTTGTGGACAAACTCGTTGATCAGATGTTCCAGCTTCTTACGGCGCAGCGCCGGCTGTTCCTGCAGGACGGAATCCGCCAACACGTTCAGCGTAGCTTCGACCGTGCTCAAAACGCGATTCAGCGGAGATTTGTTGCTTGGGCTATCGGTGGCCTGCTGAAGAGCAGCTTCCACATCTTCGGACCACAGAATCTGCGCCGCAAGCACAACGATCTGCGCCTGATATTTGTCGCACCACTCCATGTACTTTTGCGGGTCGATTTCGTCCTTGAACTGCTTAATGTCCTGCACAGCCTGGGCCAGGTACGAGGCCAGCGTGAACCGCATTTCCTTCTCCACCAGCGTCAGCCACTCGTTGATCTTCGGGTGATCGATCGTCGAAACCGGCTTAATGAACTTCACCTCTTCGCCTTCGCGCGACGCGATACCCAAAATGACGGTGTTGTCTTCGTTCAGCAGAATGGAAGCAACTCCGGCAAACATCTTTTTAAAGTGCTTCTGCAGCCGGGCGACGTTCTTGCTGTTGCCGATAATCTCCAGCAAATCTTCGTCTCCGACAAAGTAGAACCGCGGGAACGACGTACGCTCACGCTCCAGGTACTCTCCGAGTGCTTTCTGGATCTTGCCGAGCAGATCGGCTAGCCGTTCGAGCGATCGCTGGACGGCGGGGATGTTCAGCACGTCCATAACCTTGGGCGATTTGGCGACCTTTTTCATGAGGCCCAAAAACTCCGAGCTGATGCTCTGGAAGCGGGACGTTTCGACTGGGAGCAGCGTCTTGATGTCGGCACTTCCGGAAAAGATGCCCTCCAGATAGACCCAGCGGCGCTGCACGTCGATCCAAACGTCAAACAGTGAGTTGATGCGGTTCAGCTTTTCCTCCCAGGTGAGCGCTTCCTCCTCGAACACCTTGTAGTACGGGGACAGCTTCATGGCGGCAACCGAGTTGATGTGCTCCTTGACCTTGTTGAACAGATCGTCCCAACCGCGGATGATGCGACACTTGTTCTGGTAGTTGATCAGATCCA
Source organism: Culex pipiens pallens (assembly GCF_016801865.2). NCBI lineage: Eukaryota > Metazoa > Arthropoda > Insecta > Diptera > Culicidae > Culex > Culex pipiens. The sequence continues at coordinate 146,202,110 of NC_068939.1, forward strand.
GCTCGTAGTTTTGCCAGCTTTCGCGAACCTGCTTCAAGAACTCCTCCAGCGCCATTTCACCCTGGGCGACCAGGATGATGTCCTTCACGATGGACTCGTTCTTGAGTAGATTAACGTCCCAAACTTGACCCAGGGTCAAATCGGAAAGCACCCAGCTGACGCGCAGTTGCTTCGTGAGCTGCTTCCAGTGACGTTCCTTGAGGGCGTCCGACTTGAGCTCGACAATCATCATGTTCACCTTGATGTAGCTTTGAATGAGCTTCTTCACGTACTCGTAGCTTTCGTACATACGCAGACGGGCGGGAAGTTCCTTCAGCTGGTTCATCATTGCCTCGAGCGATTGACGCAGCTTGCGTGGCTGCACCGACAGCCATGGCTTCTCGCGGGTCTCATCGATCTGGGTCCAGATCTTGGACAGCTCGCTCCAAACTCCGCGCAGGTCTTGCAGTTCTTCCAGCACCACCGACATGCGTTCGGTGCTGTTGTTCGGAATGGCCGACTCTTGCAGCTCCAGTGCTTCCTTGGCCTTGGCCACGTTGTCACGTTCTTCTTTGAGGCGGGAGAACTTGGTCTCGAAGATGTGCAACTGCTGGAGAGCGTCGTCCGGCCGGGTGCGTCCTCCGGTTGGTTTGTTCTTTTCCCAGTCGTTCAAAAAGTCGACGGTTCGCGACTCGACGGCCTTGTCTTCGGCCACGATCTTGGCCTGCAGGCTGGCGACCTGCGTTTGGATGGCCGAGTCCTTGCGCTTCATGATCTCGTTGAAGGCCGACCATTCGCCCTCGATGTTGTCCACGTGCAGCCAGTTGTTGGGGAACTGGAAGCGCTGCCGCTCGAGAATACGCTGGGCTTCGCGGTACACCTCGACCTGTTTGTCCCAGACGAGCATTTCCTTCTTGAGCGATTGGACGTACGTGATGAAACAGACCGCGTCCGAAGTGCTGGCCGCTTCGATGCTCTGCTGCTCCAGATCGCTACGGCTCTTGGAGACCTTGGTGTGGAAGGTGCTCATCTCGTTGCCGAGCAGTTGGCCAAACTTGCTCAGGGCCTCCTTGTGCCACGAGTCGTACTTGAGTGTGACCTTGGCCTGCACCTTGGCGTAATCGATGACGATCGGTCCGTACGCGCGGCGCGTGTCCGACGTATCGAACGTGGTACGCGACTTTTTGATGTCGTTCAAGCACTTGATCCACAGGTTGATGTCCTCGCCGAGGCGACCGTACAGCGTGTCCGCTTGCAGATCCCACAGGCTCTGGTAGCGCAGCCATTCGTCGACGTAGTTGCGAACCTCGGAGATTTGGTTCTCGATCGCTCCGTACGAACCTTCCAGCGGGTCTGAACCTCCGGGGAGTTTGGTGAGCAGATTGCGGTACGTCTGCGAAACGGGCTTGTCCAGTCCGACCTGGTAGCGGGAACTCTGCAGGCGCGTTTGCGACGTTACAATCGCTTCCCAGGCGAACAGTTGCTGCATGATTTGGAAGCGTGCCTCCTCGATCGACGGGTACAGATACATCTGCTGGTTGGTGATGCGAATCTCGTGAATCGCGCGTTGAATCTGCGGATCGCCACCGGGCTTGATGGTCGGCTGCGCCGGAGCGTCCGTATCCATGGACAGATCAACCTCCTTTTTGTTTCCGGTGAGGGCATCGGTCCACGCTTGAATTCCGGCCTGCAGCCGCGCCGCCAGCTTCTTCTCCACTTCCTCGTCCAGCCGGGCGACCCACACGTGCAGGTTCGAGTACTGCTTCAGCGACAAATCGTCGACGGCGTGCTGGATCTTGGATAGGATGTCCGCGAAGGTAGCTGCGCTGTACGGGCACGTTTCGAGCGAACGCACGTCCACATCCAGCTGCTCCTCGACCACGAGCAAATCTTCGACCTTTTCCTGGAACGAGGTCACGTTCTCCGAGAGACGTTGCACGTACGGGTCCAGCTTGTAGCTCTCCCAGACGAGGGCGATTCCCTCGGAGACCAGTGCGAGCACCTCCTTGCGCAGGCCGGCCACCAGCGGGATGATCGAGGCGCGATCTTCAATCTGAGGGGGGAGAAAGGTGCATTAGTAATTGCTCGTAATGGTAAGGACGGTTTCTTTATAAATTGAAAAAAACTTGAGAAGCGAGAAACATCGAACAGATCGTGCAAAATGATCGAATCCGGACAGCGGCGGACAAGCGGAAGCGCGGCAACTGCGAGGGACGCTTCTGTGTTTGTAATTGGTGTGTTCAGGATGGGGGGGTGCATCTTTCCAAGACATATCGCGCAGTTGGATTTGACGTGGAAGGACGGGCGAATTTGGACAATTTTTGTATGATTTTTAGTTTGACTCTAAAATAAAATATGAAACATTGAAGAAGAGCACGTAAGCAACTAATAGTACAGCATTTGTTTGAGTTTTTTGAAATAAGCAAGCAATAAAAAGCATAATCATCGCTTGGTAAACAAAATTGAAGCAGCTGCAAATGTCGTTGAATTGAGAGTAGGTAGCCAACGCAAGAGACCAACAAAAAAAAACAACCAAAAATAGTTCTATATAACGAACAAAACAAAAAATTAAATAAAAACGAGAAGTCTTCTACAAATTCGCAATTTTTTTTCGCGATTTTCAAGTTTTCGTTTGTTTTTATTTGGATGAAACTTTGTCCATGCATTCCTTATGTCAAAAGAAGTCATCTATACAGTATCTCACTCTCTATACAATGTTGGGGGCTGGTTTTAAAGAATGGGTACGTAAATGTATGAAAATCTGTTTATTGAGAGGGGATTTTCGGATCGATTTGGTGTCTTCGGAAAGGTTGTAGGTTTTGATTATGACTTTTTGGAAAAAATAGGTCCAGGGAAAAATATTTCCGATTTTTTATTTGTCTTTTTAAACGTTAAAAATACCAAAATACGTATTTCTTAATTTTCGAAATTTTGTGATGGGTTCTTGGGGACTAAAAAAGACATATTTTAAGCATTTTTTTTTAAATATCGAAAATATAATAATCAGAATCTTGAGTTATATACCTTTTAGGAATATATTTTCGATTTTTTACGGTTTTGAGTATAAAAAAGTAATTCTTGAAAGAAAGGCATCATTAAAAACATGTTTGAAAGCAAGGGTCCTGATTGCTCAAAATCAACCACTCCATTCGCGAGCACAAATAGCAGGAGACGCGATACTGCCCTGATGTATTCCTACCGTTTGTCACTTTAACAACATTCGCACCCGAACACTCTCTTTTCTACTCTTCTCTCTCTCTGATCGGTTCAGTCTCCGAACGGTTCAGACTAGAGGTGGGCAAAAAAAGAGCGAGCCGCTCAAAGAGCCGGTTCTATGAAAAGAGTGAACGAACCGTGGCTCACAAAAAAGAACCGCGGTTCTTTTTTATACTCCGGTATAAGATGGCATGATTTTTGTTGTGAATATAATTTATTGAATTTCTGAAAAAAAAAAATATTATAAAACTGAATTGAATTGAAAAGGCATTTTCAAATATTTCAAAGCTTATAAAAATTAATCCCAAAAATAAATGATTTTTAAATCAAAACAAAATACTTTCATTGTACAACTGATTGTACATTATAGTTTTAACGGAATACAAATTTGAGCATTTTAAATTGCAGAATTTGTAAAATATTACAAAAAATCTACTGAATAGTTAAGAGATTTTGGAAAATATATATCCTTTTGTCCGATTAAACTTAAGTGTTTATAGAAAAGAGATCATACCAAGACCTATGGTTTTGGAGGGCATCTTCTCGTTTTAATTTTTATTTTTTGCCAATCAAATAATTTATAAAAGTCCAATGTAAAATAACTTATAAAATCACACGATTCTTTAAAAAAAAACCAACCTTTCATCCAAATTTTGAAAAAGAGCGAAAGAACCGTTCAAAAGAGCGGCTCTTTTTAATGAGCGAACGAAAATGACCGGCTCCAAAAAAAGAGCGATTTTGCCCACCTCTAGTTCAGACAGGCCGATCGTCTCCGATCACTCTGAACTGAAAACATTTTTTCTCTGATGCGCTGCGTTATACTCATTGATTTGGGTTGCTTAGAATCAATGTTATCAATTAAATTGTGCATTTATTTTGATTTCATAACATTATAGACACCATTCAAATAAACTTCCACCAAGAAAAAATCAAATTGATGACAAACTGAGGGTGTGAAGACAAAAAGACTGCCGCGCTGGCATTTTGTGAGAGTGGCTCTTCGCTGAGCATGGTAGTGTGTGAGTGTCGTCGAGCGACGGAGTCGGCAAATATTTTCACGATTTATTTGTTCGCTGAGTGAACAGTTCGGGCCACTCGCTGGCTGCTTGCGAGACTCATTCGCTCATGAATGCTAGCGGGTTGGAATAGGCGATGGATAGGCGATGAGTGAGTGGTTTCTGTTCATTGAACTGAAAATCAGGACCCTTGTTTGAAAGCTCGTGGACTATTTATTGGATATTCAATGTTTTTTTTTTTTTTTTTTTTTTTTTTTTTTTTTTTTTTTTTTTTTTTTTTTTTTTTTTTTTTGAGAGGGTGATCCAGCCGCACATCGTTGATGTTGAAACCTCTCAACTGGGCCCTCGTCCTGTCACGTCCGTCAGTAGTCTTGTCGTACATTACAACTAGAAACAGATCTGCCAATGAATTAGTACACTTCGACCAAATAAACACTGACGCTGTATGGATCTGACTCTAGAATAAATGCACAGTTGTGTGTTATTCATAAGTCCAAAATGTTCAATTATTCATATAACTCCAAATATTCATTTGCGGATAACTACTTAATTTGAATTTAATACAAGATTTAAAGTAACCTATCCGAAAGCTACTCTTATCTCAAATCCCCGACATTTTAATTAATAGCCAAAAAATCTAGAACGTTTCTTTTAAAACCTGTCTGGCTTCTTTAAAAAAAACAAAAACAAAAAAATAGATTAACAGTTCATATTTTACAAGTCGTGAATTGAAAAAGAGACGACCATTTGATCGTCAGAATTCCAGTAGATCCTCGATTCGCAACAATGATCGATACAATCATAATCCGACAACCGTTAGTTCAACAGATCAACGAATTTGGTCCGATATCATTTCACTATTGATTGATCGAGACTCTACGGAAATTTTGACAAATCAGAATGGTTTTTATGCTACTTGAATGAAAATCACCGATTCTGATAGAATTACTAAATTCACTATTACTAATTTTGTCACTAAATAACTAAAGGCAAAATATAAAAAGTTGATATTTATAGTTAAAATCCTAAATTCTACAAAAACTAAATTTTTAAAAACCCGCATCCTAACCTGACACCTACATTAAGATAGGGAAAAATCACATATGTAGCGATTCATTGTACAAATGTGATATTTCCACTATCGGAGAACCTCCTGGTCTCGATGACAGCTTACCGGCCATCGATTAAGCCCTGAGACTGCGTCAAAGTGGGTTCTCGTAGCATGAAGTGGTGTCACATGGAAAAAAAATGAAAATGCTTCAGCAATATACTGAAAACTTCGATTTTAATTCCACATCGGATCAAATCATACTCCTTGCCAAACAAGCATCAAACCTATGATACTCATTATGACAAAGCCCAGGGACTATTTATTGGATATTCAATGTTAAAAATTTAAACTTTAGCGAAATTTTCTGATCTCTTCAATTAAAATAAATTTAAAATCAGGATTAACTTTTGAAAAGGTCTACAAACAGAAAATTTTCTCTCTTTCATATTTAAGGCCAATTTTTTTTTTAATAATTGTATAAAGGATCGGAAAATGTAAATGTGTAGCATTAAAAATCGAACTAATTTAGCTAATTCTAGTTTCCGCGGTACCTGTCGCAAAAAATTTGAAATTCTTTTAATGATTTTATAATTATGAAATTTTTTAAAAAATTAAAATTTAAAAAAAATAAAAGTTTCAAAGATTTTAAGAATTTTAAAAAGTTCCTAAACATTTTAAAAATTTCAAAAATTTTAAAAATTACAAAATTATGAAAATTTCAATAATTTTAATAATTTCAATAATTTTAAAAATTTAAAAAATTTAAAAAATACCAAAATATTTTAAAATTTAAAAATAATCAAAAAATTTAAAAACATTAAAAATTTCAAAAGTTCATTTTGTTTAAAAAAAAAACAAAAAACTTTTAAAAAATTGAATTTAAAAAAAAAATGAAAAAAATTAAAGATTTCAAAAATTAAAAACATTTTGGAAATTTCAAAAACTTCAAAATTTTTAAAAATAAAAAAAAAACAAAAAAAAAATATTTTTTTAGAATTTTAAAAGTTTTAAAAGTTCTTAAAAAATAACCATAAAAATTTTCAAAAATTTCAAAATTTTAAGAGTTTTAAAAAAATATAAATTTTTTTTTTAAATATTCAAAATTTTCAATTTTAAAAATTAGCCCAATAAAATTTTAAAATTTCAAAAAAAAAATCTAAAATTTCAAAAAAATAAAAAACTTAAAAAAAACATTTTTTTTAATTAAAAAAATAAAAATTTAAAAAAAAAAATTTAAGAGCTTGAAATAATTATTGATTTTAAAGGTAAACGAGGACAAAAAATAAAAAAAATAACCTTTTTTTGCTTCCGCGGTGGGTTTGTTTCGGTGGCAAATTTGCTACCCTAGTGGTGGGGATGACGAAGGTTTTTCAAGGTGGCAAATTTTTGAGAATAATTTCTAAATTATTCTCAAAAAACTTATTAAAAATTAAAAATGAAGAAACTTTAACTAACATTTTATCAATTTTTTTTTTGGAATTAAAGTTTCAGTCAGTCAACAGAAAAAAACATTTTTTGTTTTCCGCGTACCTTTGTTTCTCTGGAATGTCCTAATCAAAACCTACAAGTTTGCCGAAGACACCAAATCGATCAGAAAATCCCTTTGAATTTCATACATTTACATTAATCATTTTGTATTACCAGCCCTCAAAAAATGTAAGGAGACTTGTATGGACAAACATGGTCAAAGTTTCATCTCAATCAATAACTGCCGTTCTACGCATAATTGTCCCATGTTCTAAAAAGTGCAACTGAGAAAAACACGATTGATTTTTTTCGACCGTTTTTTTGTGTTTCTACGCATAATTGTCCCATGGGATCCTATTTACCCTATAAGTCCCTTATCATCCCAGTTAGCAGTTGATCACTCTTATTAGTAATCCTCTTGCTATACAATAGGTGAACAAGACACAATAATTCGTAAAACTAATGATTTCGTGAACGAAAATACTTGGTGAGGCAATTATGCGTAGAAGTTCAATGATGGGACAAACAGACTTGTTGTTGTTTTTGATGAGTTTCCGAACAAAGTACTGGATTTTATGAGTTTTTCTTAAAGTGTACCTCAAATTAAACTTAAAAATGTCAAAAAGTCAGAATCGATCAAAAATTACATGGGACAGTTATGCGTAGAACGGCAGATAAATACAAACAAAAGTCGATTTGCGAAATTGTAGAAAACCTCTCTGAGTCAAAGAACGAAGCGAACCAATTCTGCGGGAAAGTAATACAAATAAAAAAAGAAGAGTAAACTAAGTTTGCTAACGTAGCTAATTCTACCTTGAATACTGAATTTTGTGCTACACTCCTATTTGTTAGCTGCATGGGAAAACAATATTGTTGTAAAATACGTTTGTTTCAAAACTGTACTCTCTGTGGGACATTTTGTTTGTGTGATTGTGTTGCACTGAGAGAAAGAAGTGTTCTGGATGATGTTCAACATTATACTATGTGAGTGATGAGCAACATTTCGTGTAGAAGCAGAAGGAGGACTTGCTTACCTTTTCCAGCGTACGCTCGTACGTTCTGACGCTCTCGATGAGCGAAATCGCAAACGGGTACAGCTGGTTGGCCTGGTGCGCCTTGTTGACGATGGCCAGCGGCACGCGGAAGCCCAGACTCTTCAGGTTGCGCACCTCCTTGTACAGGGTGATGATCTCGGGCAGGAAGTTGACGCGCAGTTTCAGCGTGTTGCCGCGGCCGGTCCGGGAACGGGTCGATTCGATCAGGAAGATTCGACCGGTGATGCCGGTGTTGCGCTCCTGGACCTTGCGGGCCCACTCCTGAAACACCTCGGCGGTCGAGAGCTTGGCGCGGAAGCTGTCGCCGTCGGCTTTCAGCTTTTGGCCGTCAATGTGCGACTCCCAGCCCTTGCCCAGGACGTCTTCGACGCGCTTGAGATACATCGTGAGTTGGTTGTCGATCTGGCGCGCCCAGATGATGGAGCCGGCCACCGGGGGAAGATCGCGAACGACCGAGAGGCGGCAGTCCTTGCTCTGGGGGTATTGAACCTGGAAGAGAGACGTTGGTTTTAGTGACGCTCGCCCAAACGATTCCACGCGATCTTACCTTGAACTTTTCGTGCAGTGCCTCGATGTCGTCCTTGACGCGTTGGATCAGCTGCGTCTGGTACTCGCGGATGGCGCCCCGGATGTGGGGCCGCACGAACAGCGCATTGAAGCGCGAGAAGATACGGAACATCTCGTTGGCGTTCTTGGCCGTGCCCAGCTGGTCGCGCAGGTGAGCCGTGATGCGCGTCTCGACCCGGTCAATGCGCTCCTCGTACCGCTTGATGGCGGCGTCCCACGCTTCGGAGCCCTCCTTCGAGATGTCCAGACACTCGATCTCCTTGACGTTTTCGTACGCCAGGTTGACCTCCTCGATGGCGTTCGCGTCGGCGCTGTCCAGACTGTATGGTTGCTTGGGGTCGGTTCCGTTGCCGGCGTCGCTGCTGCCGGCCGGTTGACGGGCGGGACGCAGCACGCGCACGATCACCGTGCGCAGCTGTTCGTGCTGGCGCCGGAACTTGCGCATGTGCTCCATGCGCTGCTGCAGCTTCTTGTGGGCCGGAGCGATGCGCCACACCATCTTGATGTGCTCGTCGCGCTTCTTCTTGACGATGTCCCGCAAGATGCCCTGCAGCTTGTCGTACTCGTCGTCCCAGCAGCTAAACACCTCGAAGCACTGGTTCATGACGCGCTCGAACTCGTCAAACGGAATGTGCATCAAACGGCGCGTTCCCAGCACCTTCAGCAGTTGCTGGCTAAGATCGCGCGAAATCGCTTCGATCAGACGGAGACAGCGTTGGATCGGGTACTTGGTGCTACGAATCTTGCGCAGATGGTTGAAGATGGATTGAACGGCCTGGCGAATCTTGTCCAGCTCGGTAGCCGACAGTAAATCGTTGATCGGGAAGTCCTTCATCAGCGGGTTGTAATCGGCGACCATGGCCAGGGTTTGCTTCAGTCCGGTGTCGGTATCAAAGGAGACAGTTGCGTGGAATCGTTTGCCATGTTTCAGAATGTTCAGCGTCAGGGCGACCTCCGGAGATTCGCGCTTTTCCTGGATACGATGCAGCGCGCGCTCCAAGTTCAACCAGAAGGAAATCTCCTGCAGCGCCGTGCCCGAAGACGGATCACGGTCCAGCTTGGTCACCTTCTGGATCTCCTTGATCCACCGGTTCACTCCGTTCTGCAGCGTGTTCAAAAACGTCGAATCCTCCACACGATCGCCAAAGTCCGTAATCTTAGCCTTGCGGCCCTCGTCCGCGCACTTCTTCACCACCTGAATAACCGTCGAGTTGATGTTGAGCGTCACCTCCGGGATGTCGATGTTCTGCTGCAGGTGCAACAGTCCCATCTCCAGCTCCGCAAGCTTCTTCTCCACCGACGGGGCCATCTTGTCCCCGTCGCGATCAGCCCGGCCCGACTCCTTGACGTAACTCTTGAAGTACGGCGCCAGTGTCTTGCTGATGAACGAGTGCAGCGTCTCGTACGGCGAACCTTCGGAAAAGTTGATCAGCCGCAGCTGCGAGTGGATCGACTTGTCCGCCTCGATGACGGCACCGCGCTTGATGCACACCAGCGACGCCATCCGTTGGTTCGTAAAGTGGACATCGTTGCTGATGTAGTACTCGGTGTACTTTTCCTCCTTTTCGGTTTCCTCGTTTTCGTCATCTGGAAATGAATTCAAATTAAAATTAACGATTCAGCGCAGTGAAGCGAAAACAAAGTGAAATAAAAACAAAAACAACTCGCAGCAGCCTGCTTGTCGTTGTCGTTTTTCGATTCTTCACTTTCCACCTTCATTCTTCCTATTTCTCTCCAATTCCCATCCCCACCCCCCACCCACTTTCATCGACATCCCCCAATCGAAAGAGACCGAAGAAAAAGTGATGACTCAGCGCCCCCCCAGAATCAACGGCCGCCATCTTGGCACTCTCACCCACCCTTAAAGCAGGACCGCTGGATGTACAGGGCCTGCGTTTGCGGGTCTGCTAGAAACTTCCGGATGCACTCCTGGTTGTCCGGCTCGTCCAGCGCGGCGTTCAACGGCACCGGCACGACGTCCTCCTCCGGCAGCAGGATCGTCACCGCCTTCCGGATGTAGTTGGTGAAGCCGTCGTAGTCCATGATGGCCACCGACTCGGCGTCCACCACCACGGACGGCGGCGGATCGCTGCCCATGCTGCTGCCGACGGTCGCCTCCAGCGAGTCTCCCATTGCTCGGGCGGGAGATTACGCGACAGAAAACCTAAACTTTTTCCTCAAATTAATTTGCACAATCAATAACGGGATACGGGGAGCGAAAAACTGCGACACGTCTGCACTCGGCAGAAAATTTTTGACAAGTGAGGAGAAAATTTCAAGGGCGTTGACAGCTTTGACGGCGCGTTTTGACAGGCAGGGTTGCGCAAAACCGATGGTTCGTCGATTTTGGAGTGCACGGTGCGATGAGAATGTAGAAAAACATTTAACATTTTTCTAGTTTTTTTTTAATTTTTCCAAAAATATTTATAATTGACAATTGTCAAACATTGAAAAAAATATGTATATTTTTTTAGGTTTTTTATGTTGTATGCATGTTTGTTTAGCGATATTAATTCTTGTTATGAGAAGAAAAAAATAAATAAAAAATCCGCAATCGCTTTCAAATATATAGGACGTAATCAAGCCTGTTTTTGCTTTTAGGATCTTTTTTTAAAAAAAAAAAAAAAAAAAGAATTCTCAAATTTCAAGCTACTATAAAATATCTCAAAATCTCGCTCAAAATTCACTATTATAAAAATTTTAAAACTCAAATTTCAATTAAAAATATTTGCCAGGTTAATTGTTAAATTGATTCAACATTGTTAAATTATTCTGCATTGAATTTTCAAATTTTAATAATTTTGTAGTCTAGAATTTCAGTTTTTTTTACAATAAAAAAATGTAAAATATTGTAATATTGGTGCAACTTTTGGTAATTTAAAAAAAGTTTCACTTTTTTAATCTCATTCACAATAAAAAAATAGAATTAAACAAAAAGCACCGGATTCGAGTGGTAGAAATGACAGTTCTCCCATAAGGAATACATTGTAGAAAAAAGCAAAAACTGCTCGAATAGAAGTGCTCCATTGTAGAATTAAATTGAGCTTGAGTTTTTTTTCTTATTTCTGGAGTTTCAAAATTTCATAATATAACCGATCTTTTTAAATTTTTCTAATTTCTGGAGTTTTTGAATTTCATTATTTAAAAAAAAATATATATTTTAAGCAGTTATTTTTTATTTAATATTGTTTTTATGTTGCAAATCATTTCAATGAATAATTCAAAAAAAATCAGATTTATGCATAATAATTTCTAGGTCTGGAAATGTGACAGCTTAAATGGTTTTCCACCATAATTTAAGATATTTATAATTTGGAAATATCGAACCATTTTTTTTTGTGGGATTTAAGACTACTGCGACCATTTAGTTGATCTATTGTAATGTACCCCTAATTACTGTCGCATATTTTCAGGGTGACAAGTCACCATTTAGGGTGACCGCCACTGACTGAGGATGCGATATACCCCAGTTTGGCATTGCTTCGAGAATGAAGTCAACAACCGAAGTGGGATTTTCTGAATAAATTTCTGAGGGAGTTTAAATCCCTTTATTGAAAAATTTAATTCTTTTTGCAATCAGTGCACCACACTCACACAGTAAGTGCCTTGAAGTTTCCACTTCACAGTCACAGAGCCTACAGATATCAGTTTGACTTCACGTTAGCTTTTTCAAGTGATACCGTGATGGGCAATGTCCTGTAATTAATCCAATGTATATGTTTAGTGACCGTTTATTCAGACCAAGTATTCGCGACGTTTTCTGTTTGCTAGGGGTGATAAACAACTTGGATTGCTTTGCAGAATGCGAGGCAATCCAATTCTGTTGTATCATGGAATTTTCCCATTTTGTAATTTCCATTTTCAGAACGCATTTCGACACTCCACAGAATGGCTCCGGACCAACAAAAAGGTCATCTGAGCCTTTCCTGGCAAGCAAATCGGCCTTTTCATTCCCTTCAACCCCGCAGTGGCCTGGAACCCAGTACAAGAATACTCGATTTTTATTACCCAGTTTTTTCAGAAGAATTACACACTCCCAAACCAATCTAGATTGGCATTTGGAAGAATTCAAAGCATTCAAAGCAGCTTGACTATCAGAGAAAATACAGATTGTAGAATACCTATAGTTTCTCTTCAGACATGCTGATGCACATTCTAAAATAGCATAGATCTCGGCCAAAAATACAGTAGTCCAGCGTCCCATAGGAGCCGAAATACTTAGTCCTGGCCCCGTGATCCCCGCTCCTGTTTTATTACCCATTTTTGATCCATCCGTGTAGAATATGATTGCTCCCGGAGGTAGGCTTGGACCTCCTGATTCCCATACTTGGCGATCAGTTAAAATCACTTTGTATGTTATATCAAGGTTCAAGGTATATTCCATCGAACCATATAATTTTTTTATTTTAGAACTTTAGAATTTTATATTTAAAGATTTTAAGATTTTAAGAGTTTAACAAATAAATAAATTTAAGGAGTTCGAATACCACAATAGCTTACAAGCTTATAGGACCTTTAAAAAAACTCTAGAATTTTGAAATTTAAGAATAATTAAATAAAAAATAAAATAAATTAAATTATTTGAAAATCGCAATCGAGAACGCCAAGGCAATGTAGAGCTGTAGAGCTTATAATTTGATTATGATTTTTGATTTTGAAAAGAATTTAAGAATTTAAGAATTTAAGAATTTAAGAATTTAAGAATTTAAGAATTTAAGAATTTAAGAATTTAAGAATTTAAGAATTTAAGAATTTAAGAATTTAAGAATTTAAGAATTTAAGAATTTAAGAATTTAAGAATTTAAGAATTTAAGAATTTAAGAATTTAAGAATTTAAGAATTTAAGAATTTAAGAATTTAAGAATTTAAGAATTTAAGAATTTAAGAATTTAAGAATTTAAGAATTTAAGAATTTAAGAATTTAAGAATTTAAGAATTTAAGAATTTAAGAATTTAAGAATTTAAGAATTTAAGAATTTAAGAATTTAAGAATTTAAGAATTTAAGAATTAAGAATTTAAGAATTTAAGAATTTAAGAATTTAAGAATTTAAGAATTTAAGAATTTAAGAATTTAAGAATTTAAGAATTTAAGAATTTAAGAATTTAAGAATTTAAGAATTTAAGAATTTAAGAATTTAAGAATTTAAGAATTTAAGAATTTAAGAATTTAAGAATTTAAGAATTTAAGAATTTAAGAATTTAAGAATTTAAGAATTTAAGAATTTAAGAATTTAAGAATTTAAGAATTTAAGAATTTAAGAATTTAAGAATTTAAGAATTTAAGAATTTAAGAATTTAAGAATTTAAGAATTTAAGAATTTAAGAATTTAAGAATTTAAGAATTTAAGAATTTAAGAATTTAAGAATTTAAGAATTTAAGAATTTAAGAATTTAAGAATTTAAGAATTTAAGAATTTAAGAATTTAAGAATTTAAGAATTTAAGAATTTAAGAATTTAAGAATTTAAGAATTTAAGAATTTAAGAATTTAAGAATTTAAGAATTTAAGAATTTAAGAATTTAAGAATTTAAGAATTTAAGAATTTAAGAATTTAAGAATTTAAGAATTTAAGAATTTAAGAATTTAAGAATTTAAGAATTTAAGAATTTAAGAATTTAAGAATTTAAGAATTTAAGAATTTAAGAATTTAAGAATTTAAGAATTTAAGAATTTAAGAATTTAAGAATTTAAGAATTTAAGAATTTAAGAATTTAAGAATTTAAGAATTTAAGAATTTAAGAATTTAAGAATTTAAGAATTTAAGAATTTAAGAATTTAAGAATTTAAGAATTTAAGAATTTAAGAATTTAAGAATTTAAGAATTTAAGAATTTAAGAATTTAAGAATTTAAGAATTTAAGAATTTAAGAATTTAAGAATTTAAGAATTTAAGAATTTAAGAATTTAAGAATTTAAGAATTTAAGAATTTAAGAATTTAAGAATTTAAGAATTTAAGAATTTAAGAATTTAAGAATTTAAGAATTTAAGAATTTAAGAATTTAAGAATTTAAGAATTTAAGAATTTAAGAATTTAAGAATTTAAGAATTTAAGAATTTAAGAATTTAAGAATTTAAGAATTTAAGAATTTAAGAATTTAAGAATTTAAGAATTTAAGAATTTAAGAATTTAAGAATTTAAGAATTTAAGAATTTAAGAATTTAAGAATTTAAGAATTTAAGAATTTAAGAATTTAAGAATTTAAGAATTTAAGAATTTAAGAATTTAAGAATTTAAGAATTTAAGAATTTAAGAATTTAAGAATTTAAGAATTTAAGAATTTAAGAATTTAAGAATTTAAGAATTTAAGAATTTAAGAATTTAAGAATTTAAGAATTTAAGAATTTAAGAATTTAAGAATTTAAGAATTTAAGAATTTAAGAATTTAAGAATTTAAGAATTTAAGAATTTAAGAATTTAAGAATTTAAGAATTTAAGAATTTAAGAATTTAAGAATTTAAGAATTTAAGAATTTAAGAATTTAAGAATTTAAGAATTTAAGAATTTAAGAATTTAAGAATTTAAGAATTTAAGAATTTAAGAATTTAAGAATTTAAGAATTTAAGAATTTAAGAATTTAAGAATTTAAGAATTTAAGAATTTAAGAATTTAAGAATTTAAGAATTTAAGAATTTAAGAATTTAAGAATTTAAGAATTTAAGAATTTAAGAATTTAAGAATTTAAGAATTTAAGAATTTAAGAATTTAAGAATTTAAGAATTTAAGAATTTAAGAATTTAAGAATTTAAGAATTTAAGAATTTAAGAATTTAAGAATTTAAGAATTTAAGAATTTAAGAATTTAAGAATTTAAGAATTTAAGAATTTAAGAATTAAAGAATTTAAGAATTTAAGAATTTAAGAATTTAAGAATTTAAGAATTTAAGAATTTAAGAATTTAAGAATTTAAGAATTTAAGAATTTAAGAATTTAAGAATTTAAGAATTTAAGAATTTAAGAATTTAAGAATTTAAGAATTTAAGAATTTAAGAATTTAAGAATTTAAGAATTTAAGAATTTAAGAATTTAAGAATTTAAGAATTTAAGAATTTAAGAATTTAAGAATTTAAGAATTTAAGAATTTAAGAATTTAAGAATTTAAGAATTTAAGAATTTAAGAATTTAAGAATTTAAGAATTTAAGAATTTAAGAATTTAAGAATTTAAGAATTTAAGAATTTAAGAATTTAAGAATTTAAGAATTTAAGAATTTAAGAATTTAAGAATTTAAGAATTTAAGAATTTAAGAATTTAAGAATTTAAGAATTTAAGAATTTAAGAATTTAAGAATTTAAGAATTTAAGAATTTAAGAATTTAAGAATTTAAGAATTTAAGAATTTAAGAATTTAAGAATTTAAGAATTTAAGAATTTAAGAATTTAAGAATTTAAGAATTTAAGAATTTAAGAATTTAAGAATTTAAGAATTTAAGAATTTAAGAATTTAAGAATTTAAGAATTTAAGAATTTAAGAATTTAAGAATTTAAGAATTTAAGAATTTAAGAATTTAAGAATTTAAGAATTTAAGAATTTAAGAATTTAAGAATTTAAGAATTTAAGAATTTAAGAATTTAAGAATTTAAGAATTTAAGAATTTAAGAATTTAAGAATTTAAGAATTTAAGAATTTAAGAATTTAAGAATTTAAGAATTTAAGAATTTAAGAATTTAAGAATTTAAGAATTTAAGAATTTAAGAATTTAAGAATTTAAGAATTTAAGAATTTAAGAATTTAAGAATTTAAGAATTTAAGAATTTAAGAATTTAAGAATTTAAGAATTTAAGAATTTAAGAATTTAAGAATTTAAGAATTTAAGAATTTAAGAATTTAAGAATTTAAGAATTTAAGAAATTAAGAATTTAAGAATTTAAGAATTTAAGAATTTAAGAATTCTGTAACAACTTTTCAATAGGGCGAAACCCTCAGATGTAAACAAACTGAGTTTTTGTCAGAATCATATAAAGCGAACAAAACTGATTCTAAAACACCCTCCATCATCACAAAATTCCGAAAATACGTAGTTTTACAAGCAAAAAACAAAAGGGCTAATCAACAACATCAATCAAAACAAACCAAAGTGAGTTTCCGCCCTTGTGTTTTCACCCAATCATGAGGGGCGAATGTAGTATTTTCTGCAAGTTCCGACGTATATTTAGAAACACAAAATTTTCGTTATAATTTTGTAAATTTTAACCTGACAATCCTCAAAATGGATCAATATGTATGTTTCTGATGTCTCTGACCACAATTTCACAACAAACACAGATTTGTATGATCCTAAATACATAACTTTTTAATTTCAATTATTGTAGTATCAGATCTGGTCTGGATTCACAATCTAGATATGTAGGTCCATAATTTACCGGTTCTTGGGACATCCGGGGATTCTGGGTCGAGCAGTTGCAGGACAAAAAGTTAGTGTAGGGAGGTTTAGGAGGAATGCCGTACAAAATCATCGCCTCCGTAACCATTGAAGCTAAGCAAAGCTTGAGAAGGCAGGATGGTGTCGCGGGGTGGCCTAGTCGTCAGGTGCCATGTCTCCCACTTCCGGCGGGGACACCCAAGGAACGTCACTTCAATATAGACCACATCGTCAAACCAACTTGCTACTTACGGTGCTCAACGAGTCTTGGCCTGATCCGGACTCCTTATGAAGGCTTTCTAGACCAATTTTTTATCACTGAGGTTGCAAATATCACTGTATTATCACTGACTGTAACGTTTCACAATGATAAAATAGTTGTTTCACCACTTTTTTCTTTAAAAACCCGAAAAGTGAACAAAAACCAAAAGGGCGAATCTGTTGTTTACATTTGCTTTGTGGCGTAACCTGACGGGCTAAACCGTTGTTTTGGTTGAGTGGGTGGTGAATACAGTGGGGCGAAAATGGAGGCACGCTCTTCAAAAAGGCGTAATTTGTTTTTCTCAATTTTTAAAAGCAAAAACACCTTAATTAATTTCAAATTGCTCTCTATGATGAAATTATTGCTATTTTCTATTACGTTTTGAAAAAAATGATAGTTTTCATGCTTTTTTTTGTGGAAATAGGAATTGATTGGAATTGCAAAATTTTGAATGTTGATTTTCCCGAAACGGCAGGATCGTAGGTTTCGCCCTTTTGAAATGTTGTTACTGAATTTAAGAATTTAAGAATTTAAGAATTTAAGAATTTAAGAATTTAAGAATTTAAGAATTTAAGAATTTAAGAATTTAAGAATTTAAGAATTTAAGAATTTAAGAATTTAAGAATTTAAGAATTTAAGAATTTAAGAATTTAAGAATTTAAGAATTTAAGAATTTAAGAATTTAAGAATTTAAGAATTTAAGAATTTAAGAATTTAAGAATTTAAGAATTTAAGAATTTAAGAATTTAAGAATTTAAGAATTTAAGAATTTAAGAATTTAAGAATTTAAGAATTTAAGAATTTAAGAATTTAAGAATTTAAGAATTTAAGAATTTAAGAATTTAAGAATTTAAGAATTTAAGAATTTAAGAATTTAAGAATTTAAGAATTTAAGAATTTAAGAATTTAAGAATTTAAGAATTTAAGAATTTAAGAATTTAAGAATTTAAGAATTTAAGAATTTAAGAATTTAAGAATTTAAGAATTTAAGAATTTAAGAATTTAAGAATTTAAGAATTTAAGAATTTAAGAATTTAAGAATTTAAGAATTTAAGAATTTAAGAATTTAAGAATTTAAGAATTTAAGAATTTAAGAATTTAAGAATTTAAGAATTTAAGAATTTAAGAATTTAAGAATTTAAGAATTTAAGAATTTAAGAATTTAAGAATTTAAGAATTTAAGAATTTAAGAATTTAAGAATTTAAGAATTTAAGAATTTAAGAATTTAAGAATTTAAGAATTTAAGAATTTAAGAATTTAAGAATTTAAGAATTTAAGAATTTAAGAATTTAAGAATTTAAGAATTTAAGAATTTAAGAATTTAAGAATTTAAGAATTTAAGAATTTAAGAATTTAAGAATTTAAGAATTTAAGAATTTAAGAATTTAAGAATTTAAGAATTTAAGAATTTAAGAATTTAAGAATTTAAGAATTTAAGAATTTAAGAATTTAAGAATTTAAGAATTTAAGAATTTAAGAATTTAAGAATTTAAGAATTTAAGAATTTAAGAATTTAAGAATTTAAGAATTTAAGAATTTAAGAATTTAAGAATTTAAGAATTTAAGAATTTAAGAATTTAAGAATTTAAGAATTTAAGAATTTAAGAATTTAAGAATTTAAGAATTTAAGAATTTAAGAATTTAAGAATTTAAGAATTTAAGAATTTAAGAATTTAAGAATTTAAGAATTTAAGAATTTAAGAATTTAAGAATTTAAGAATTTAAGAATTTAAGAATTTAAGAATTTAAGAATTTAAGAATTTAAGAATTTAAGAATTTAAGAATTTAAGAATTTAAGAATTTAAGAATTTAAGAATTTAAGAATTTAAGAATTTAAGAATTTAAGAATTTAAGAATTTAAGAATTTAAGAATTTAAGAATTTAAGAATTTAAGAATTTAAGAATTTAAGAATTTAAGAATTTAAGAATTTAAGAATTTAAGAATTTAAGAATTTAAGAATTTAAGAATTTAAGAATTTAAGAATTTAAGAATTTAAGAATTTAAGAATTTAAGAATTTAAGAATTTAAGAATTTAAGAATTTAAGAATTTAAGAATTTAAGAATTTAAGAATTTAAGAATTTAAGAATTTAAGAATTTAAGAATTTAAGAATTTAAGAATTTAAGAATTTAAGAATTTAAGAATTTAAGAATTTAAGAATTTAAGAATTTAAGAATTTAAGAATTTAAGAATTTAAGAATTTAAGAATTTAAGAATTTAAGAATTTAAGAATTTAAGAATTTAAGAATTTAAGAATTTAAGAATTTAAGAATTTAAGAATTTAAGAATTTAAGAATTTAAGAATTTAAGAATTTAAGAATTTAAGAATTTAAGAATTTAAGAATTTAAGAATTTAAGAATTTAAGAATTTAAGAATTTAAGAATTTAAGAATTTAAGAATTTAAGAATTTAAGAATTTAAGAATTTAAGAATTTAAGAATTTAAGAATTTAAGAATTTAAGAATTTAAGAATTTAAGAATTTAAGAATTTAAGAATTTAAGAATTTAAGAATTTAAGAATTTAAGAATTTAAGAATTTAAGAATTTAAGAATTTAAGAATTTAAGAATTTAAGAATTTAAGAATTTAAGAATTTAAGAATTTAAGAATTTAAGAATTTAAGAATTTAAGAATTTAAGAATTTAAGAATTTAAGAATTTAAGAATTTAAGAATTTAAGAATTTAAGAATTTAAGAATTTAAGAATTTAAGAATTTAAGAATTTAAGAATTTAAGAATTTAAGAATTTAAGAATTTAAGAATTTAAGAATTTAAGAATTTAAGAATTTAAGAATTTAAGAATTTAAGAATTTAAGAATTTAAGAATTTAAGAATTTAAGAATTTAAGAATTTAAGAATTTAAGAATTTAAGAATTTAAGAATTTAAGAATTTAAGAATTTAAGAATTTAAGAATTTAAGAATTTAAGAATTTAAGAATTTAAGAATTTAAGAATTTAAGAATTTAAGAATTTAAGAATTTAAGAATTTAAGAATTTAAGAATTTAAGAATTTAAGAATTTAAGAATTTAAGAATTTAAGAATTTAAGAATTTAAGAATTTAAGAATTTAAGAATTTAAGAATTTAAGAATTTAAGAATTTAAGAATTTAAGAATTTAAGAATTTAAGAATTTAAGAATTTAAGAATTTAAGAATTTAAGAATTTAAGAATTTAAGAATTTAAGAATTTAAGAATTTAAGAATTTAAGAATTTAAGAATTTAAGAATTTAAGAATTTAAGAATTTAAGAATTTAAGAATTTAAGAATTTAAGAATTTAAGAATTTAAGAATTTAAGAATTTAAGAATTTAAGAATTTAAGAATTTAAGAATTTAAGAATTTAAGAATTTAAGAATTTAAGAATTTAAGAATTTAAGAATTTAAGAATTTAAGAATTTAAGAATTTAAGAATTTAAGAATTTAAGAATTTAAGAATTTAAGAATTTAAGAATTTAAGAATTTAAGAATTTAAGAATTTAAGAATTTAAGAATTTAAGAATTTAAGAATTTAAGAATTTAAGAATTTAAGAATTTAAGAATTTAAGAATTTAAGAATTTAAGAATTTAAGAATTTAAGAATTTAAGAATTTAAGAATTTAAGAATTTAAGAATTTAAGAATTTAAGAATTTAAGAATTTAAGAATTTAAGAATTTAAGAATTTAAGAATTTAAGAATTTAAGAATTTAAGAATTTAAGAATTTAAGAATTTAAGAATTTAAGAATTTAAGAATTTAAGAATTTAAGAATTTAAGAATTTAAGAATTTAAGAATTTAAGAATTTAAGAATTTAAGAATTTAAGAATTTAAGAATTTAAGAATTTAAGAATTTAAGAATTTAAGAATTTAAGAATTTAAGAATTTAAGAATTTAAGAATTTAAGAATTTAAGAATTTAAGAATTTAAGAATTTAAGAATTTAAGAATTTAAGAATTTAAGAATTTAAGAATTTAAGAATTTAAGAATTTAAGAATTTAAGAATTTAAGAATTTAAGAATTTAAGAATTTAAGAATTTAAGAATTTAAGAATTTAAGAATTTAAGAATTTAAGAATTTAAGAATTTAAGAATTTAAGAATTTAAGAATTTAAGAATTTAAGAATTTAAGAATTTAAGAATTTAAGAATTTAAGAATTTAAGAATTTAAGAATTTAAGAATTTAAGAAATTAAGAATTTAAGAATTTAAGAATTTAAGAATTCTGTAACAACTTTTCAATAGGGCGAAACCCTCAGATGTAAACAAACTGAGTTTTTGTCAGAATCATATAAAGCGAACAAAACTGATTCTAAAACACCCTCCATCATCACAAAATTCCGAAAATACGTAGTTTTACAAGCAAAAAACAAAAGGGCTAATCAACAACATCAATCAAAACAAACCAAAGTGAGTTTCCGCCCTTGTGTTTTCACCCAATCATGAGGGGCGAATGTAGTATTTTCTGCAAGTTCCGACGTATATTTAGAAACACAAAATTTTCGTTATAATTTTGTAAATTTTAACCTGACAATCCTCAAAATGGATCAATATGTATGTTTCTGATGTCTCTGACCACAATTTCACAACAAACACAGATTTGTATGATCCTAAATACATAACTTTTTAATTTCAATTATTGTAGTATCAGATCTGGTCTGGATTCACAATCTAGATATGTAGGTCCATAATTTACCGGTTCTTGGGACATCCGGGGATTCTGGGTCGAGCAGTTGCAGGACAAAAAGTTAGTGTAGGGAGGTTTAGGAGGAATGCCGTACAAAATCATCGCCTCCGTAACCATTGAAGCTAAGCAAAGCTTGAGAAGGCAGGATGGTGTCGCGGGGTGGCCTAGTCGTCAGGTGCCATGTCTCCCACTTCCGGCGGGGACACCCAAGGAACGTCACTTCAATATAGACCACATCGTCAAACCAACTTGCTACTTACGGTGCTCAACGAGTCTTGGCCTGATCCGGACTCCTTATGAAGGCTTTCTAGACCAATTTTTTATCACTGAGGTTGCAAATATCACTGTATTATCACTGACTGTAACGTTTCACAATGATAAAATAGTTGTTTCACCACTTTTTTCTTTAAAAACCCGAAAAGTGAACAAAAACCAAAAGGGCGAATCTGTTGTTTACATTTGCTTTGTGGCGTAACCTGACGGGCTAAACCGTTGTTTTGGTTGAGTGGGTGGTGAATACAGTGGGGCGAAAATGGAGGCACGCTCTTCAAAAAGGCGTAATTTGTTTTTCTCAATTTTTAAAAGCAAAAACACCTTAATTAATTTCAAATTGCTCTCTATGATGAAATTATTGCTATTTTCTATTACGTTTTGAAAAAAATGATAGTTTTCATGCTTTTTTTGTGGAAATAGGAATTGATTGGAATTGCAAAATTTTGAATGTTGATTTTCCCGAAACGGCAGGATCGTAGGTTTCGCCCTTTTGAAATGTTGTTACTGAATTTAAGAATTTAAGAATTTAAGAATTTAAGAATTTAAGAATTTAAGAATTTAAGAATTTAAGAATTTAAGAATTTAAGAATTTAAGAATTTAAGAATTTAAGAATTTAAGAATTTAAGAATTTAAGAATTTAAGAATTTAAGAATTTAAGAATTTAAGAATTTAAGAATTTAAGAATTTAAGAATTTAAGAATTTAAGAATTTAAGAATTTAAGAATTTAAGAATTTAAGAATTTAAGAATTTAAGAATTTAAGAATTTAAGAATTTAAGAATTTAAGAATTTAAGAATTTAAGAATTTAAGAATTTAAGAATTTAAGAATTTAAGAATTTAAGAATTTAAGAATTTAAGAATTTAAGAATTTAAGAATTTAAGAATTTAAGAATTTAAGAATTTAAGAATTTAAGAATTTAAGAATTTAAGAATTTAAGAATTTAAGTATTTAAGAATTTAAGAATTTAAGAATTTAAGAATTTAAGAATTTAAGAATTTAAGAATTTAAGAATTTAAGAATTTAAGAATTTAAGAATTTAAGAATTTAAGAATTTAAGAATTTAAGAATTTAAGAATTTAAGAATTTAAGAATTTAAGAATTTAAGAATTTAAGAATTTAAGAATTTAAGAATTTAAGAATTTAAGAATTTAAGAATTTAAGAATTTAAGAATTTAAGAATTTAAGAATTTAAGAATTTAAGAATTTAAGAATTTAAGAATTTAAGAATTTAAGAATTTAAGAATTTAAGAATTTAAGAATTTAAGAATTTAAGAATTTAAGAATTTAAGAATTTAAGAATTTAAGAATTTAAGAATTTAAGAATTTAAGAATTTAAGAATTTAAGAATTTAAGAATTTAAGAATTTAAGAATTTAAGAATTTAAGAATTTAAGAATTTAAGAATTTAAGAATTTAAGAATTTAAGAATTTAAGAATTTAAGAATTTAAGAATTTAAGAATTTAAGAATTTAAGAATTTAAGAATTTAAGAATTTAAGAATTTAAGAATTTAAGAATTTAAGAATTTAAGAATTTAAGAATTTAAGAATTTAAGAATTTAAGAATTTAAGAATTTAAGAATTTAAGAATTTAAGAATTTAAGAATTTAAGAATTTAAGAATTTAAGAATTTAAGAATTTAAGAATTTAAGAATTTAAGAATTTAAGAATTTAAGAATTTAAGAATTTAAGAATTTAAGAATTTAAGAATTTAAGAATTTAAGAATTTAAGAATTTAAGAATTTAAGAATTTAAGAATTTAAGAATTTAAGAATTTAAGAATTTAAGAATTTAAGAATTTAAGAATTTAAGAATTTAAGAATTTAAGAATTTAAGAATTTAAGAATTTAAGAATTTAAGAATTTAAGAATTTAAGAATTTAAGAATTTAAGAATTTAAGAATTTAAGAATTTAAGAATTTAAGAATTTAAGAATTTAAGAATTTAAGAATTTAAGAATTTAAGAATTTAAGAATTTAAGAATTTAAGAATTTAAGAATTTAAGAATTTAAGAATTTAAGAATTTAAGAATTTAAGAATTTAAGAATTTAAGAATTTAAGAATTTAAGAATTTAAGAATTTAAGAATTTAAGAATTTAAGAATTTAAGAATTTAAGAATTTAAGAATTTAAGAATTTAAGAATTTAAGAATTTAAGAATTTAAGAATTTAAGAATTTAAGAATTTAAGAATTTAAGAATTTAAGAATTTAAGAATTTAAGAATTTAAGAATTTAAGAATTTAAGAATTTAAGAATTTAAGAATTTAAGAATTTAAGAATTTAAGAAATTAAGAATTTAAGAATTTAAGAATTTAAGAATTCTGTAACAACTTTTCAATAGGGCGAAACCCTCAGATGTAAACAAACTGAGTTTTTGTCAGAATCATATAAAGCGAACAAAACTGATTCTAAAACACCCTCCATCATCACAAAATTCCGAAAATACGTAGTTTTACAAGCAAAAAACAAAAGGGCTAATCAACAACATCAATCAAAACAAACCAAAGTGAGTTTCCGCCCTTGTGTTTTCACCCAATCATGAGGGGCGAATGTAGTATTTTCTGCAAGTTCCGACGTATATTTAGAAACACAAAATTTTCGTTATAATTTTGTAAATTTTAACCTGACAATCCTCAAAATGGATCAATATGTATGTTTCTGATGTCTCTGACCACAATTTCACAACAAACACAGATTTGTATGATCCTAAATACATAACTTTTTAATTTCAATTATTGTAGTATCAGATCTGGTCTGGATTCACAATCTAGATATGTAGGTCCATAATTTACCGGTTCTTGGGACATCCGGGGATTCTGGGTCGAGCAGTTGCAGGACAAAAAGTTAGTGTAGGGAGGTTTAGGAGGAATGCCGTACAAAATCATCGCCTCCGTAACCATTGAAGCTAAGCAAAGCTTGAGAAGGCAGGATGGTGTCGCGGGGTGGCCTAGTCGTCAGGTGCCATGTCTCCCACTTCCGGCGGGGACACCCAAGGAACGTCACTTCAATATAGACCACATCGTCAAACCAACTTGCTACTTACGGTGCTCAACGAGTCTTGGCCTGATCCGGACTCCTTATGAAGGCTTTCTAGACCAATTTTTTATCACTGAGGTTGCAAATATCACTGTATTATCACTGACTGTAACGTTTCACAATGATAAAATAGTTGTTTCACCACTTTTTTCTTTAAAAACCCGAAAAGTGAACAAAAACCAAAAGGGCGAATCTGTTGTTTACATTTGCTTTGTGGCGTAACCTGACGGGCTAAACCGTTGTTTTGGTTGAGTGGGTGGTGAATACAGTGGGGCGAAAATGGAGGCACGCTCTTCAAAAAGGCGTAATTTGTTTTTCTCAATTTTTAAAAGCAAAAACACCTTAATTAATTTCAAATTGCTCTCTATGATGAAATTATTGCTATTTTCTATTACGTTTTGAAAAAAATGATAGTTTTCATGCTTTTTTTGTGGAAATAGGAATTGATTGGAATTGCAAAATTTTGAATGTTGATTTTCCCGAAACGGCAGGATCGTAGGTTTCGCCCTTTTGAAATGTTGTTACTGAATTTAAGAATTTAAGAATTTAAGAATTTAAGAATTTAAGAATTTAAGAATTTAAGAATTTAAGAATTTAAGAATTTAAGAATTTAAGAATTTAAGAATTTAAGAATTTAAGAATTTAAGAATTTAAGAATTTAAGAATTTAAGAATTTAAGAATTTAAGAATTTAAGAATTTAAGAATTTAAGAATTTAAGAATTTAAGAATTTAAGAATTTAAGAATTTAAGAATTTAAGAATTTAAGAATTTAAGAATTTAAGAATTTAAGAATTTAAGAATTTAAGAATTTAAGAATTTAAGAATTTAAGAATTTAAGAATTTAAGTATTTAAGAATTTAAGAATTTAAGAATTTAAGAATTTAAGAATTTAAGAATTTAAGAATTTAAGAATTTAAGAATTTAAGAATTTAAGAATTTAAGAATTTAAGAATTTAAGAATTTAAGAATTTAAGAATTTAAGAATTTAAGAATTTAAGAATTTAAGAATTTAAGAATTTAAGAATTTAAGAATTTAAGAATTTAAGAATTTAAGAATTTAAGAATTTAAGAATTTAAGAATTTAAGAATTTAAGAATTTAAGAATTTAAGAATTTAAGAATTTAAGAATTTAAGAATTTAAGAATTTAAGAATTTAAGAATTTAAGAATTTAAGAATTTAAGAATTTAAGAATTTAAGAATTTAAGAATTTAAGAATTTAAGAATTTAAGAATTTAAGAATTTAAGAATTTAAGAATTTAAGAATTTAAGAATTTAAGAATTTAAGAATTTAAGAATTTAAGAATTTAAGAATTTAAGAATTTAAGAATTTAAGAATTTAAGAATTTAAGAATTTAAGAATTTAAGAATTTAAGAATTTAAGAATTTAAGAATTTAAGAATTTAAGAATTTAAGAATTTAAGAATTTAAGAATTTAAGAATTTAAGAATTTAAGAATTTAAGAATTTAAGAATTTAAGAATTTAAGAATTTAAGAATTTAAGAATTTAAGAATTTAAGAATTTAAGAATTTAAGAATTTAAGAATTTAAGAATTTAAGAATTTAAGAATTTAAGAATTTAAGAATTTAAGAATTTAAGAATTTAAGAATTTAAGAATTTAAGAATTTAAGAATTTAAGAATTTAAGAATTTAAGAATTTAAGAATTTAAGAATTTAAGAATTTAAGAATTTAAGAATTTAAGAATTTAAGAATTTAAGAATTTAAGAATTTAAGAATTTAAGAATTTAAGAATTTAAGAATTTAAGAATTTAAGAATTTAAGAATTTAAGAATTTAAGAATTTAAGAATTTAAGAATTTAAGAATTTAAGAATTTAAGAATTTAAGAATTTAAGAATTTAAGAATTTAAGAATTTAAGAATTTAAGAATTTAAGAATTTAAGAATTTAAGAATTTAAGAATTTAAGAATTTAAGAATTTAAGAATTTAAGAATTTAAGAATTTAAGAATTTAAGAATTTAAGAATTTAAGAATTTAAGAATTTAAGAATTTAAGAATTTAAGAATTTAAGAATTTAAGAATTTAAGAATTTAAGAATTTAAGAATTTAAGAATTTAAGAATTTAAGAATTTAAGAATTTAAGAATTTAAGAATTTAAGAATTTAAGAATTTAAGAATTTAAGAATTTAAGAATTTAAGAATTTAAGAATTTAAGAATTTAAGAATTTAAGAATTTAAGAATTCAAGAATTTAAATAATTGTTTTTTCAAAGCACATAGAAGAAAATGGAATCTGTCTACTTTCTACTCAAAGCATGAGTAAAGAATTTGTACAGAAATCATTTTCATGCTTTTTTTAACCTTTATTTTTCGCCGTGTACATTTTGATCGATTCCTGCAGGGCTGGCCAAACGTAAACAAACACCGGTTGCGCCTGCTGCGCATGCGCCAAAAACGCCGGTTTGTTTATAAAACAATCGATCAAACTCGTCAGCTGATGGCCGGCGTCGCTTAAGGTGAAACCAAAATCACCATCAAAAGACCGCAAATGGCGCCGATTCCCGATGGTTTGGCGGAAAAGATGGCTCCCGTGTTGGTTTCACCTTAAGTGTTCCGCGGGCTCATGTGCACATTCGTTTTGTTTTGCTCGCTGTCTTCTGACAGTTCGGGTTCAAGTTGTGTAATTTACGCGGTTTCAGTAGAGTTTTACGCAAAATGCTTTGGTTTTTTCTTGTGATTTTTTATTAGATTGAAAGAAATTGTGGTGAACTTTAAGTTTGAACGATGAGGTTACTGAAATTAGCTGGTTCAGGACCATCTTTTGCCAGATATTCACTCGGAAACAGATCAACATGGCTCCGGAAGTTTTGCTCCGCAACCGGCGTGAATCTATCGGTGAGGCCGATCAATTTTTGTTATTTTTTCGAATTAAATTAGATTGCTTTTTGCAATAGGACCGCGACCTCACGTCCGCCATGAAGCTGGATATGGAGCGCAAGTGGCGCTCAAAACTGGGCGATGCCCGGTTTGATCCGACGAGCGATGCTCCGAAGCGATACGTGCTGGCCATGTTTCCGTACCCGTCCGGGAATCTGCATATGGGCCACGTGCGTGTGTACACAATTAGTGACGCGATGGCACGGTTCTATCGGTTGAACGGGGCCAACGTGCTGCATCCGATGGGTTGGGACGCGTTCGGATTGCCGGCGGAGAATGCGGCCATTCAGCGACGGATTCCGGCGGATCGGTGGACCAAGCAGAACATTGGCCAGATGAGGGAGCAGCTGGAGATGTTGCAGTTTAGCTTCGACTGGGGGCGCGAGTTTGCGACGTGCGATCCGGAGTATTACCGGTGGACGCAGAAGCTGTTTTTGATGTTGTTTGAGGATGGGCTGGCTTACCAGAAGGAAGCGCTGGTCAATTGGGATCCGGTGGATGAGACGGTGTTGGCGGACGAGCAAGTTGATGATAATGGGTGCTCCTGGCGTTCCGGGGCCAAAGTGGAGAAGAAGGTGCTGAGGCAGTGGTTCATCAAGACGACGCGATTTGCTAAATCGCTGCTTGATGGACTGTCCGATCCGACGCTGGAAGACTGGAAAGATATCATAAAGTTGCAGAAACATTGGATCGGTGATTGCGACGGGTACACGTTTGAGCTGAAGGTTGTTGGTGAAGACCGGAGGGTTCCAATTTGGAGCCAAGATCCGAAGCATTTGAAGGAAGCGCTGTTTGTGGCGATAAGTCCAGAGAATCTGCTGAATAGTTCCAAGATTACTGGAGGCAAATTGCTCCTCACATTGGAGAATCCAATTTCAGGAAGACCACTTCCGGTTATCGTAACAGAAAATGTCAAATTCCCCGAAGGCAACGACTTCTACTTGGGCGTAGCTTCAGTTGAAGAAGATCGTCAGCTAGCCGAATCCTTCCAACTTCCGACAAACGTATCAAATGCTGAAGATTCCTCCAACGAAAATATTCTTCAACTAGCCAAAGAACACAACCTTGGCGCCTACCCGGTCAGCTCGAAGCTCCGCGACTGGCTCATTTCCCGACAACGCTTCTGGGGAACGCCAATCCCAATCATCCACTGCCCAAGCTGCGGAACCGTCCCCGTTCCAGACTCGCAACTACCAATCGAACTCCCGCTCGATTCCGTTGGCATTCCCCTCGCTCAAAATGCCCAATGGCTCGCAACGACCTGCCCCAAATGCCAATCCCCGCAAGCGAAACGCGAGTCCGACACAATGGACACCTTCGTCGACAGTTCCTGGTACTTTCTCCGTTTCCTCGACCCCAAAAACGAACAGGATCTCTTCAGTCCCAAACTCGCCCACCGTCTCATGCCGGTAGATCTCTACGTCGGGGGGAAAGAGCACGCCGTCCTGCACATGTACTACGCGCGCTTCATGAACCACTACCTGCACAGCAAGGGTCTCATCTCTTCATCCGAACCGTTCAAACGCCTACTCGTCCAAGGCATGGTCATGGGGCGCTCGTTTCGACTTAAAGGCAGCGGCAAGTACATTCCGGCGGCCGAGGTCGATCTGGTGGACGAGAAGAAGAACAAAGCCGTGGAGAGGGCGACGGGAGCGCCGGTGGTGGCGCTATGGGAAAAGATGTCCAAGTCCAAGCTGAACGGCGTCGATCCGCTAGATGTGCTGAAGGAGCACGGCTGCGACACGCTGCGGTTAATTATGCTGGCCGATGTGGCGCCCACCTCGCACCGGAACTGGTCGGATGCAAGTGAGTTAAGATGTTTTTTCTTTGCCATTTTACAAAAATGCAAAAATACAAATATAGAAAAATACAAATATAGAAAAATACAAATATAGAAAAATACAAAAATACAAAATACCAAAAATAATAAAAATACGAAAAATACCAAAATTACCAAAAGTATCTAAAATAACAAAAATAACAAAAATAACAAAAATAACAAAAATAACAAAAATAACAAAAATAACAAAAATAACAAAAATAACAAAAATAACAAAAATAACAAAAATAACAAAAATAACAAAAATAACAAAAATAACAAAAATAACAAAAATAACAAAAATAACAAAAATAACAAAAATAACAAAAATAACAAAAATAACAAAAATAACAAAAATAACAAAAATAACAAAAATAACAAAAATAACAAAAATAACAAAAATAACAAAAATAACAAAAATAACAAAAATAACAAAAATAACAAAAATAACAAAAATAACAAAAATAACAAAAATAACAAAAATAACAAAAATAACAAAAATAACAAAAATAACAAAAATAACAAAAATAACAAAAATAACAAAAATAACAAAAATAACAAAAATAACAAAAATAACAAAAATAACAAAAATAACAAAAATAACAAAAATAACAAAAATAACAAAAATAACAAAAATAACAAAAATAACAAAAATAACAAAAATAACAAAAATAACAAAAATAACAAAAATAACAAAAATAACAAAAATAACAAAAATAACAAAAATAACAAAAATAACAAAAATAACAAAAATAACAAAAATAACAAAAATAACAAAAATAACAAAAATAACAAAAATAACAAAAATAACAAAAATAACAAAAATAACAAAAATAACAAAAATAACAAAAATAACAAAAATAACAAAAATAACAAAAATAACAAAAATAACAAAAATAACAAAAATAACAAAAATAACAAAAATAACAAAAATAACAAAAATAACAAAAATAACAAAAATAACAAAAATAACAAAAATAACAAAAATAACAAAAATAACAAAAATAACAAAAATAACAAAAATAACAAAAATAACAAAAATAACAAAAATAACAAAAATAACAAAAATAACAAAAATAACAAAAATAACAAAAATAACAAAAATAACAAAAATAACAAAAATAACAAAAATAACAAAAATAACAAAAATAACAAAAATAACAAAAATAACAAAAATAACAAAAATAACAAAAATAACAAAAATAACAAAAATAACAAAAATAACAAAAATAACAAAAATAACAAAAATAACAAAAATAACAAAAATAACAAAAATAACAAAAATAACAAAAATAACAAAAATAACAAAAATAACAAAAATAACAAAAATAACAAAAATAACAAAAATAACAAAAATAACAAAAATAACAAAAATAACAAAATAACAAAAATAACAAAAATAACAAAAATAACAAAAATAACAAAAATAACAAAAATAACAAAAATAACAAAAATAACAAAAATAACAAAAATAACAAAAATAACAAAAATAACAAAAATAACAAAAATAACAAAAATAACAAAAATAACAAAAATAACAAAAATAACAAAAATAACAAAAATAACAAAAATAACAAAAATAACAAAAATAACAAAAATAACAAAAATAACAAAAATAACAAAAATAACAAAAATAACAAAAATAACAAAAATAACAAAAATAACAAAAATAACAAAAATAACAAAAATAACAAAAATAACAAAAAT
Organism: Culex pipiens pallens; assembly: GCF_016801865.2. NCBI lineage: Eukaryota > Metazoa > Arthropoda > Insecta > Diptera > Culicidae > Culex > Culex pipiens. The sequence goes on from NC_068939.1 coordinate 146,233,468, forward strand.
AACAAAAATAACAAAAATAACAAAAATAACAAAAATAACAAAAATAACAAAAATAACAAAAATAACAAAAATAACAAAAATAACAAAAATAACAAAAATAACAAAAATAACAAAAATAACAAAAATAACAAAAATAACAAAAATAACAAAAATAACAAAAATAACAAAAATAACAAAAATAACAAAAATAACAAAAATAACAAAAATAACAAAAATAACAAAAATAACAAAAATAACAAAAATAACAAAAATAACAAAAATAACAAAAATAACAAAAATAACAAAAATAACAAAAATAACAAAAATAACAAAAATAACAAAAATAACAAAAATAACAAAAATAACAAAAATAACAAAAATAACAAAAATAACAAAAATAACAAAAATAACAAAAATAACAAAAATAACAAAAATAACAAAAATAACAAAAATAACAAAAATAACAAAAATAACAAAAATAACAAAAATAACAAAAATAACAAAAATAACAAAAATAACAAAAATAACAAAAATAACAAAAATAACAAAAATAACAAAAATAACAAAAATAACAAAAATAACAAAAATAACAAAAATAACAAAAATAACAAAAATAACAAAAATAACAAAAATAACAAAAATAACAAAAATAACAAAAATAACAAAAATAACAAAAATAACAAAAATAACAAAAATAACAAAAATAACAAAAATAACAAAAATAACAAAAATAACAAAAATAACAAAAATAACAAAAATAACAAAAATAACAAAAATAACAAAAATAACAAAAATAACAAAAATAACAAAAATAACAAAAATAACAAAAATAACAAAAATAACAAAAATAACAAAAATAACAAAAATAACAAAAATAACAAAAATAACAAAAATAACAAAAATAACAAAAATAACAAAAATAACAAAAATAACAAAAATAACAAAAATAACAAAAATAACAAAATAACAAAAATAACAAAAATAACAAAAATAACAAAAATAACAAAAATAACAAAAATAACAAAAATAACAAAAATAACAAAAATAACAAAAATAACAAAAATAACAAAAATAACAAAAATAACAAAAATAACAAAAATAACAAAAATAACAAAAATAACAAAAATAACAAAAATAACAAAAATAACAAAAATAACAAAAATAACAAAAATAACAAAAATAACAAAAATAACAAAAATAACAAAAATAACAAAAATAACAAAAATAACAAAAATAACAAAAATAACAAAAATAACAAAAATAACAAAAATAACAAAAATAACAAAAATAACAAAAATAACAAAGATAACAAAAATAACAAAAATACAAAAAATACAAAAAATACAAAAAATACAAAAAATACAAAAAATACAAAAAATACAAAAAAAAATACAAAAAAAAAACAAAAATACAAAAAATACAAAAAATACAAAAAATACAAAAAAAAAAATACAAAAAATACAAAAAATACAAAAAATACAAAAAATACAAAAAATATAAAAAATACAAAAAATGCAAAAAATACAAAAAATACAAAAAAATCAAGAAATACAAAAAATACAAAAATCACAAAAATACAAAAAATACAAAAAATACAAAAAATACAAAAAATACAAAAAATACAAAAAATACAAAAAATACAAAAAATACAAAAAATACAAAGAATACAAAAAATACAAAAAATACAAAAAAACCAAAAATACCAAAAATACCAAAAATACCAAAAATACAAAAAATACAAAAAAAATACAAAAAATACCATAATCACAAACACTAACAAAAAATATGGACAAATTTTAAACACTTTTTTTAATTCCTAACCAAATTTCATCACCTCCTTTTCCAGCCTTTCCCGGCATCCTGAACTGGCAGAAGCGCATCTGGATGACGATGCACGACTACCACAAGCTCCGCTCGGAATCCGCCCTGTCCCCTCCGGACTCCCCCGAATTCCGCGCGGCAGACCTCAAACTGTGGGACGCGCGCAATTACTTCACCGCCGGCGCCACCTTCAACTACCGCCACTCGCACCAGCTGAGCGTGGGAATCTCCAAGATGCAGGGTCTCACCAACGCCATCCGGAGGGCCCCGCCCGAGGTGGTCACGTACGGGGCGCACTACGAGCGCGCCATCGCCGCCCAGATCGTGATGCTGGCCCCGATGGCACCGCACTTTGCCTCCGAGCTGTGGGAGCGGTTTGTGGCGCTTCCGGGGCGGATCAACGGGGAGTGCGGGGAGATTCGGTGGGATCGGGGCGTGTTTGAGCAGCGGTGGCCCGTCGTGGACGAGGAGTACGGGCTGGATTTGACGTTCAAGGTGAGATGATTGTGGGGGGGGAACTGTTTGAAATGTTTGGTTTTACAAATTGTAATTTCAGGTCAACGGGTTCGAGTGCTGCGTGCTCAAGATTCCAACCAGAGAGCTCAACCAGCTGACTCACGAGCGTTCGCGCGAGCTGGCCTTCCAGCAGGACGACGTGCTTGGCTACATTGGGCTGCGCAAGGTGCGCGCCACCGACTTTGTGCTCTATCCCGGCTGTGATGCGATTCTGAGCATAACGCTGGAGCAGCTGTCCAAGGAAGACAAACGACAGCTCGAGGGCGAGGGCAAACTGCTGGCCAGTAAAAAGGACAAAAAGAAGAAGAAAAAGCAGAAGCAATCGGTGCAGCAATAGTGAATATAACAGTTGATTGTTTGTGAAAAGTTTACCCAAGTGAGAGTTGATTCTTCCGAAAGCCAAAAAGTGAAAAGTGGAAAGTTCGTAACGAAGTGGTTCAGTAGAAATGTGTGGAGAAATGGAAGCCCTCACCATCGATGACCTTCGGTAAGTACCAACTACAAATCTGGGAAAAATCTTTCAATTCTATCAGCATTCCTCAAACCAGCACTGCGATAAGTATTACTCTTTATTGGTTGGTCTCTAATTTCAAGGTTGTTGTCTTTGTACATGGGTTTGTTGAGAGTAAAGAGAGGGAGTGTGTGTGTTCGCTGCTGCTAAATCTAGCTTGCACTACTTAAAATCCGGCTAGTTTATTGCACTACAATGACGCGTACGTTTCTAATCTGGTGAAAAGAAGATCGATCGATCGTATAGGAAGAGTGTTGTCCGTTTTTTAAAGAGATAACAATTGGTTGAACACAGGCTAACTTTTATCGAAACGCTGCTTGAGCCGTCTCAGTATCAGTACCCTTTTGGTCGTTGTCGTTGTCGCGGTTGATGGGGTGGCAGTTGTGCTGGAAAGACTACTGAAAAAGGGCAGAGGAGAGCGGTTATTTGGACTTGCTACAGGGAACTTTGGGGCAGGGTTTTGTCACGTTATGACTTTTTGCATCTTTTGTTGGACATTGAGACTGATTGCTAGTTTTTTTCAATTGATAAACCACGTAAATTTTACTATCGGTAGCTGAAATTTACTCATTTAAAAAAGAACGTTGGTGGATATTTCGAATTCGGAAAATATTTCTGTTACTAAGATGATTCAAGTTAGCCACCCCGAGCAGTTTAGTTGTTCAGTAGGGTGACAAGAAAAATTGAAAATTTCGGAAAATCGCAAGAGATACCCCCTGGGTCGATTCTTTAGGCAAAAACAAGTAACTGTGCCAATTTTGAGCCAAGTTTATATGGGAAAATCGCAAAAATGTATGGCGAAAAACATCGCTTCAGGATTTTTGCAGCAGGTGGCGCAGGTCTCGGCCAAAATTGTTCAAGTGTGAGATTCTTGTAGGAAATTTAATTACCTACAACTTTGTAGAAGGGTGCAAGAAGATCCGAGTTGATCCTGATGAGTTATTAGAAATGCGATGAAAAGAAATCGGCTTATATACTTGAAAGTATACAAGGGGTATATAGGAAGTATATAAGAAAATATTTTTTTCTAGAAAAAACACAAATAATCAGGATCAACTCGGATCGTTTTGCACCCTTCGACAAAGTTGTAGGGAATTAAATTTCCTACAAGAATCTCACACTTGGACAATTTTGGCCACCTAGCACAAAATTATTGAAACGTGATCTTCAACGATGAAAAGCGACCCCTTAGCCTTAACCGATTTGGCTCAAAATTGGCACAGATACTTATGTTTGCATTAGGAATCGAGTCAGAGGGTATCTCTGATATCGATTTTTTTATTGTCACCCTATTGTTCAGTTATTAAGCGTCGAACTAAAATAATTGTTGTTTCGAGAGGGGTGAAATGCAGATTGTATGGCGGTCAGATCTTGTTGGCGTTCATTTCATATGTTGATCGGAGCGTCCAGTTACGTCGCCTTTCCCACATCTCCGGTGCGCTTTTATCGTGTGATGAACATAGTTCCAGAAAACATGGAAAATGACATGAACGTTTGGGTTCTAAATCCAGAACAGTAAGTAAGCAAGATTGGGACAGAAAAAAACATTTTTTCAATTTCCATCGTGAACACTTTTCCTGTCATGTTCGAGCGACGAAAAGGCCTACTTTTCTGTACCAAAAATAACAGAAATGAATAGTTACACTTTTCAAAATAAATGCTGAAAAGCTCTACTTTTCAGTACTAAATGGAATTTTAAATAGTAATACTTAAAAAAAATATAAAACGATAATTGACAAAATACATGAACATTTGACTTATAATTCCATTCAAAGAGTGTTTTTTTGGAATTGCAAAAAATGTCGCTGCCAAACTTTTTGCCTTCCTCCCTTCACTGAGGCAAGTCTATAAAATCACTCGAAAATTGAACTTCCTAAAAATACCTTCTAGGTATACCTTCGCCTATACATATCGACTCAGAATCAAATTCTGAACAAATGTCTGTGGGGATGTGTGTAGACATGATTTTTTTCCACACGATTTTCTCAGAACTGGCTGAACCGATTTTGGCCGGGTCAGCCTCATTCGATTCGTTCTGGGGTCCCATAAGACCCTATTAAAATTTATTCTGTTTAGTAAAGTATTTAAAAAGTTATGCTAAGAAAAAGATATTTGTATCTACAAAAAAAGGGTGATTTTTTGCATAACCTCAAAAGGCTGGGTCTTTTTGTTTACGTGCGTGAGTCGCGCCAGATGAGAAACGCCCGGTTGCCACATTGCTTTAAATGAGAGTCTGCATGTTTTCTGGAAAAGTCTGTATCAGATATATATTTTTTCATAAACTTATTTTCATTATTACTTTGTAAATATGAGGAAGGCTCCAACCACCTAATGGTGGATTAAGAAACATTTTTGCCTTCCTCACCTTACTGAGGAAAGGCTATAAAATCACTCGGAAAATGAACTTTTTAATTAGACCTCCTAGACCTACCTTCATTTGTACATATCGACTCAGAATCACCAGCTGAGCAAATGTCTGTGTGTTTGGCTGTATGTAGACATGTGTACCAAAGCAATGTCACTGGAATATCTCGACACAGGCTCAACCGATTTTGGCCGGAATGGTTTTAATGGATCCGTCTTAACGTCCCCTAAGTTGCTATTTAAATTCATGCAGTTTTATCATGTATTTAAAAAGTTATGTTGAAAAAACTGTTTCATATTAAATTAAAGTTATGGTAAAAAGGGTGGTTTTTTCATGAAACCCTCACATGTTATATATTTTTAGAAAGCATATGAGAAGACCTTTTAGGTGGAGTAAGAATTTTCAAGATCTGACTTACCTATCTTAAATCACAAGCAGTTTAAAAAATGGTCTGAATTTACATAACCTCAAATGGTCGCCACAAAAATGCGGGCAGAGGGATGCCATTTTCCTCAAAGGCGGTGTCTGTACAGTCTTGACAAAAAGTCTGTAGGTAGTCTGTTTTTTACTCATCACTTATTTTTATTAGGACCTCTTAGGTGCTGCGAACGTAAGGGGAGATCCATAAACATGTGGACACTTTAGGGGGGTTGGAATCACTATAAATGAGAGGAAGGCACCAATCACCTAATGGTGGATTAAGTAACGTTTTTATTTAGCAAATTGTTGCATAAACTAATATTTCATCGATATGCACCATGCTACGTAATCAGCCTGTTATTTTAACCGACGATGAAAAATGAAAGATTATGTGAAAATTTCTGATGTTTTTAATAAAAATACAGTAGTTGTGTTGCTGTTGCTCGTTAACTGGGCTGAACAAAAAATGACGAGGGGACCACCGATGAATAATATTTTCCAGATGAAATATAAAAATAAAAGTTATTCAAATTTATTTACAATTCTTACTTTTCATATTTCTTTAATTGTAACTTGAAATTAAACAAAAGTTTGAAAAATGTTTTTTTTTAATTTATTGAATATGATTTTTGCATCCATTAACCCCTCGGTCATTTTGGTTTTTTGACGTTTGTCTGCTTTTTAACTGGGCTACGGCCCAGTTTTCGAGCGCCCAGTTAAAAAGCAGCCCAGTTACCGAACAACTACTGTATTACTAAACAAAGTATATTTTGATATGAGCTGTGAAATTATGACGATTATCTATTTTAAAGACCCTTTCAAACGTAAAGTTCAACTACTTGGACAACTTTATTTTATCCATACAACCATATTACACCCTGATGGCCCTACTTTTGTACAGCTTTTTTTTTGTTTCTATTTTGAAACACTCTTTTAACAATTTTTTTTTGCAAAGCTCATTTCGCAGTTGGCGACCGCCAAGGGCGCCAGCCCTTGGGGGCGCCGAAATCGATGATAGTACAAAATTTTCATGTCAGTTATAACATTCTCATTAGGTATTTGCAACAGAATGTGTGCCAAATTATAAAGTAGAACTATAAATAACTAGATAATTTGGTTTTTAAACCAAATAAAAAAAAAAAATATAAAATATGATTTGGGTGCTTTAAAATCAATTATATGAATATTTCTACCGAAATGTTTTTGAAAATTTATTTTTTTATCAAAGAAGGGGCGCTCAAGTGGCAGAAAGTTCAAGGAGTTCTAAAAGAGCTTCTCAAAATGAATACAGCATTAAAGCTTCATTATAAAATTATAAAATTCATTATAAAATTATAAAATTTGAAGCAAAAATTTGTTTTCGCAATCAAAAACGTAGTTTTTTATTCATAAATATGATTTGAATAATTTGAAATTTTCGTGAACACAGTTTTCAAACTTTATTTCAATTGTGGACAATTATGCGTAGAAGTACAACGATGGGACAAACAGATTTGGTGTTGTTTTCAATGATTTTCTAAACAAAGTACTTGATTTTATGTGTTTTTCGGAAAGTAAACGTCAAACTAAACCTAAAAATTACAAAAAGTCATAATCGACCAAAAATGACATGGGACAATTATGCGTAGAACGGCAGTGAAGGTTTGTATGGGACTTCGGATAACACAACTCGACATTTTTGAAGTTGAAAAACCCGTTTCAGTTTCATCTAGGTATGATAGATGTGCAGCGCCGTACCTAGGGGTTGGCGCAGTTGGCGACCGCCAAGGGCGCCAGCCCTTGGGGGGCGCCGAAATCGATGATAGTACAAAATTTTCATGTCAGTTATAACATTCTCATTAGGTATTTGCAACAGAATGTGTGCCAAATTATAAAGTAGAACTATAAATAACTAGATAATTTGGTTTTTAAACCAAATAAAAAAAAAATATATATAAAATATGATTTGGGTGCTTTAAAATCAATTATATGAATATTTCTACCGAAATGTTTTTGAAAATTTATTTTTTTATCAAAGAAGGGGCGCTCAAGTGGCAGAAAGTTCAAGGAGTTCTAAAAGAGCTTCTCAAAATGAATACAGCATTAAAGCTTGGAACATTGTATAAAGAAGTTTAAGTAATACCTTCCTGACTACAAAAATTTACAACCATATGTTATTTTAATTTGGATGTCAAATCATAATCAGCCAAAAATGATGGTCATATTTTGAGCTTCTTTGAAATTGGAATTATTTTTACATTTTAGGCCGTTGCAAATATTTTTCAAAGTTTATGTCGCCCCCCCCCCCAGCTTTACGAACAGCAGAACAAAGGAAAGGGAGCGTTTTTTCTTTTTGGGCTCTTATTCACCCTCTCTGGCTTGCTTTCGCTGCCGCTGCTGCCCATTTGAAATTTTTCTTGACCGATTCCTTCCGAAGTGCATACACCGCTTTTAAATGCAAATTCGTGCATTGAAATTTGCCTACGCTTTTTTCAAAATACTAGTGTTTTGAAATAGGAAAACTGCTTTTAATTTTCACTAATAAGATCAACATTATTTTTTCAAGAAAAAAAATATTTTTCAGAGCACACAAAATGATCTAAACATCACTTTTTCAGTTTTAGCTTAACCGGTGTTGTTTACTTTTTTAATCGTCTAAAAAGCTTTGGTAATGAGAAACGATTCAAACTTTTTTTTTCAGTTAAAAACAAAAAAAAATATTTTTTCAAGGTTTGAAAACATTGATATAGCTTTGCTTAAAAAAATAATTTTCTGAAACATAAAATTTAATATCACGAATTAAAAATATACCGATCAAAAAAATCAATGCAAAATATAATTATAAATATAAAATTATGATAAATATTCTCAAGCCTCGTATGGGCGAATCACTTAAAATGAATGAAAATTTCTTATCTTGATATTTTTGCCCAAATATTAAAATAAGTTTCATCATGAATTGCGTTGGATTTTGAATGATCTTTAATTGATTTTGACAAAATATGGTTCTGCCGCTGCATGTTGAAAAATTATACTTCGATGCCGGTTTGCTCTTTTGTACTAAGCTTGCTGGGATTCCTATCTAGATAAAACAAAAGAGTACACGGGCATCGACTAATTATTTTTTTATTTTGAAGAAAGATTTTTTTCTTTTTTCTAATTGCACCAAAATGAAATCCAAAGCCAAATCAACTAATTATTTTACGAATCCGGTAAAGTTCTTTGCTTATACAATAAATTTAATACTAGATCAGATTTATACAGGCTTAGAAAAAAATATCAAATTTGCCAACAAATTAAAGCAACATTTATAGTTCAATACTGTGCATTTATCTGAAAAATAAATTAATAATAAACAAAACCTAGCTTTCATTATCGTGTTATGAAATCTGAGAAAGATTCAGCCAACGCAATTCCCACAATGAATTTTGAAATCAACCTATCTAATATTATTTAAAAATTAAACATAAGAAATAATAAATAACTGTGTTTCTGAATTTAACCATATTAAGGTCTCCAATTGCAATTATAAAATCAAAACTCATTGAAGCAATCATTGAAAATTAACCTCAATTTTAAATTTCTTGTAAATTTGGGAGGGGCGCCAAATTGATGCTTCGCCAAGGGCGCCGTGGACCCAAGGTACGGCTCTGGGTGGGCTCCTTGAACACGCTCAATCGACAGAATTTTTTGTTTTTTGTATTTTCTGATAATCAATAAAATTGTAAATTTTGGATATAAATGCTATGGAATTATCTTAAGCAACCATGCGCACCCACGTTTATGTGTGGAGGTACAGTTAAACCTCGCATAGTGCGCAAGCGTTACGCTTTTTATTTCTTCGATTACTTTAAAACGACATAATATTTTTGCAATCTTTTTCAAGCAACTTGTTCGTCTTGTTCCAATCTACTCATAGCTTTAAAAAGATTGCAAAAATATTATGATGTTTTAGAGTAATCGAAGAAATACAAAGTGTAACGCCTGCGCACTATGCGAGGTTTAACTGTAGCAAAAATAATGGGATGCACATGATTGCTTAATGGGAGCGTTCTTTTATTACGTAACGCGAAAAATCGGACTTTTAGACCCCCTCTCCCCCCTCGTAACAAAATTTCCATACAAATTTTAAAAAAATTGTATGGAGCGTAACACGGCCCCCGACCCCCCCCTCCCCCCTACTGCGTTACGTAATAAAAGAACGCTTCTTAAAGGCTCTGAATGGTATCATTCTAGGCCAGGGGGTAGCGAAGAAGCCACCATCTTGGAAGTTCAGATAACAAACACTAAGAATCAGTGTTATACATATTACTTTGGTAAAACGAAGTAAAAAAAAAAAAAAATGCAAGGGGAAAACCACTCTGCACAGTGCCCCTGAGCAGGCTGTGCCTTGAAGGTGCCCAACGTGCCCGAAGGTGCCCGATTAAAGGTGCCCTGAGGCAAAAATCAACAATCGGTGGGTGATGCTAAGCAACCATTATATTAGAAATGTTTACATTTTTTTGAACGGTCAGTTGACATTTTGTAAAAACAAAATTTGATTTTCAAACTGGTCTGTCTTTTTCGAGGTGGTAGCGAGTCGATTCCAACTGCAGGCAAAATTGTGCTAGGAACTACGGAACAAGGACAAGAAGGAGATGACCAAGCAGCTCGAGTAGCTCACCTGAGCTGCTAAAGTTGTTCGTGGCTGAGGCCACAGAGTGGTGCTTGCTGTCTAAAATCAGCGTTGTCCGCAAGGCCATCTCCCGGGTGTCCATGAAAAAGGCAGAGGAGAACCAAGAACTGCGTGTCCCTGGATATACGTAACAAAAAGACGTACCCCGTGCGTATGGCCCTGAGCAGCCAAAGCGCGCCAAGATCCAAGAGCATAAGCGCGGCGTCAAGGCTTAAACACGTCGGTCAAGTTTACTTTTTCCTTCAACAAAAAATCGCTGGAATCGTGAAAATATTGTCTGTGCGAGACAGCCGTTTATCCGCCGAAAACAAGGACCGCATCCTTAAGGACCGCGGCCTCGGTGCAGAGAACACGCCCTTCCGCTCTGAATTTTGGATTAGAGAGGGATGCAAGATGTTTTCCTTCGAAACAAGATGAAAATTTTATAAATGTATTGTTTTGTAAACTCAGTGAAATAAAATCGTGAATAAAAATGTATTTTTAGTTGGACACTTCCTTTATTAACTTTTATGTTAGCCAACTTTCTTTTCTCCCGTTGTCAGCTATCAGTGGAGCTAATTCTTTTCCGTATCCTGAGAGTTGTCCATGGGATTATGCAGCACGGTAACAATGGAACCTCCTTGCCGTGTTGACCGACGCTGCAATTGACAATGTTTGAGGTGTTCTTCTTGAACAGGTCCTTATTTTTGCCCTTGGTCGTCACCGTGGGGGGTTGTTCATCCGCGAGGAATCGAAAAACTGGTCCGCTGAGCAGGGTTGCCTTCGAACTAAAGTTGCTGTCGTTCCATGAGAGGACGCTGTTAACCAATTTCACGTCAAAAACGAATCTCTTAACAATTTAGAGGTAAACTCACTTTGAATCGACACCATCATCACGAATTTAAAAAATAGTCTTAAAACTTCATCCGATTGTTAATTTTCTCGTATTTCTGTTGGGAAACTGCAAACCGACTATATAAATCAAATTTGTGGCCGAAGTTATAGTTTTCCTCACCGAACTGACAATGTTTACAAATTTTAACCTGATTACTAAGATAATTTGCTTGATATGCTGTCAAAATAGGTGCCGAACCTCGTGCCGAACTGTGCCCGAAAGGTGCCCGAGAGGTGCCAAATCGTGCCCGGGGCTCTTTGATCAGAGTGGTTTTCCCCTTGAAAAAATGTGTAAAACCAAAAAAAAAAATGTGTAATGCCGATTCTTAGTGTACGGGTGCACTGTTTGATCGACCCAAAGCAAAAAAAGGTAAACAGAAAAATCACTTTTTTCGATATGAATTTTCAGCCAAAATTTGGATGGAATCTCCAAGGATATGATAGAATCTACCAGACTTTCCTTTTGACGGGTGCGACAACGGTTTGCTATGATACCGGTTTTTCTATGCGCACCATTTCTCGTCACGAAAAAAAACCACACACAGCTCGGTAGCTTGATCGGTACACCGAAACCAAAGTTTGGTGTGACGTCGGTGTGGATCGGGTACACAAAACTGACTTGGTTTCTGCGCCTACCACACGGGAGAAGTTTAGAACTCTTGATGCCTAGCAAGCCAGCTGAAATCAACACTTCTTAATGGTGTGGTTGTCAAAGGCACTGCATTAGTATGTTAAAGGTTCTTGGTTCGAATCTCGACAATTATTTTTTTTTGAATGTTTTTATTTATTCAGAATAATTCTTTAAGAATAGAATTTCGTAGTGTCATGAAATATAAACTCTAACTTCTAGTGCATATAATCCTGAAATAGGCATTTTCAGCCTGCATAATACAGAACGTTTTCTCTATTCCACTACAAAAATCCATTCAACTTTTTAACCCTTTGACTAGAGCGTCGCAGGTTCGAAGAAGTTTTTTTTTCAATGTATGTAATCACTAATTTTGATAATAAAAATTGAAAAAAAAAACCTCAAAAATATTTATGTCAGGATTGAACCAGGAACCTCGTGATTAAAACACGGAGATCAAAACCGCCAGGCCACCCCGAAGATGTGAATATTGGCTAACAAACCTCAATCAAAACAATGTCGCCTCCGGTTTACTTGGATCAACCGTTCTGTTAAGTTGCATCTTGGTATACAGTTGGGTGCACCGGTGGTGTACCAAGGTGCTTTCGGTACAGTTGCTATGGTGTGACAATAAACAGCTCGGTTTGAGTTCTAGAGTGACACGAAAACCGCACCACGGCGCACCCGATCTTGGTGTTCAGTGAAGCCTGGAATCTACCATCAGCAACACAATTCACGTGTTTTTCAGATATTTATCGTTTGAATTGCGGGAAATTTGAAAATCAAAAACCCAAACAATGATTTGTTATGGGCTACCATTTGACAGTTAGTGCTTTTGTTGTGGGCTCTCATTTGACAACCGTGCTAATGTCAACTGTTGTCAGTTTGCTTAGGTCGGAATAGGGTTGCCATCCCCCCGTTCTAGGCCGACTATTTGGCGGCCATGTTTGATTTTAAAAATCATTCAAATCTTGATTCAGAATGCATCAATCAAAGATTGGTTTTCTACATATTGTTTGTAAAAGCATTAGAATTTACTATTTCTGGGCTCTGTATCCATTCATAAATCCAAAAGTGAATGACACAATCTACGACCTTAAGATGATCCCAACGCATTTATACCCAAATGTTCAATTTCATTTATTGAAATGGAATTCCCTGAAATTCAATTTTGTCGATTGCAGCGTGTTCAGGGAGCCCGAATTTAGTCACCAAAATATGGATTAAACTTGAAAACGATGCACTTTATTAAAATTTCACTAAAGTACTTTTTGATTGAAAATTTGGATTACATCAAAAAATGAAGTTGAAAAATTTTTGCGACCAATATTTCGATTTTTTGAAAAAATCAGTATTGATTCAAAAGTTTATAACTCGGTCAAATATTTTTTGAACAACCTGGAAATTTCTGAAAAGTTGGCATTTGATGTCCTCTAAAACATACCAAAAAAAAATGAAAAAAATAAATAAAAATAGTGTTTTTTGCAAATCAAGTTTTAGTGACAAAAAATCAATTTTTTTTTACCGTGTATCATTTTTTTTCCAGTGTAGTCCGTATCCATACCTACAACTTTGCCGAAGACGTTAAATCGATCAAAAATTCCTTCAAAAGATACAGATTTTTGAATTTTTATACATCATTTTTGTATGGACAGCTGCCAAATTTCGATGGAAAATTATATGGGCAAACTTATGATGCAAAATGGCTTCTTTGAGCATACCGAAGGCACCAAAAAAGTTTCAGCCGGATTAAAAAATACAAAAAATAAAATTGAAGAAAAAAGACCGATTCCGTTGGGATTTGCTCAGTTATAGAAATTAATTTCCATATTTATTCAAATCTGACAAATAATAATTTCAAAACAATCGAAACATTCTTTACAATTTTCGATTTCGGACAGTGTTAATCCGCCCTTTGGTGATTGAGGAATGCCTTCCAAAGATTGGAAAATAATGGAAAGTAAGTTTTGCTAAATGTGGGTTGATTTTGACATGAATTACTAAATTAGTAGAGCAGCGAATGGTTAAAGCTGCCAAAAATAAATGATTTAACAACAACAACTAAAGCAGTGACACCAAAGAATTAGATAGAAATAAATAAATAAATGATAATATGGCTATAACTTTGAAAAAGGAGCACTTTATCCAAACAACTGTAAAGTCATTTTCAATTGGAGATTTAAATTTTGCATTGAATTTTTTTTTTTTGCTTGACAACTTTTTTGTTATGTTCTATTTGTTTTTCATCATCCTAAACTCTGGCACAAAAGATGTATTTTTTAGTCGCCTAAAATATTTAAACAAAACTCGAAAATTCTGGGTTTTTTTGTGAAAGGTCCTAATTATAACCTACATTTTTCGATTTTGAACGAAACATTAGGGCATTGATGGAAGTCGTCCCCAAGTCGCCAAAAAATGTGTGACATTCTAAAGAATTACTCATCTCTAGTTTTCGTAATTCTCTGGAATGTCTCGTTAAGCCTTTATGTAGGTCTCATACCTCAGGAGGTCCGTACTGGCCCTCAAATGTGACGAAACCCCGCCCCACACGCACCTTGCTACCCGCAAAAATAAGCCAGGTGCCTACTACTTACGCTGTTCCAGCGGCAGTGCATCATTTCATCAGCTCGAGCAGCATGTTCCGCACGTACACGTCAATCTGCGAGTAATCGATCAGCGTGTTCCGGATCATCTCCATGAGCATCGTGTTCCACATGTTCTCCAGCTGCTGGAGCTTGTCCACGGCGTTGCAGGTGTTGTCCAGCATCCGGGCAAAGTAGGCCTTGCCCTTGGTACGCATGATCGCGTCGTCCTGCGTGGTGCTGTGCTTCTTCCACTGGAGAGCTTCCTTACCGACAATGTTCTTGAGCGAGGAATCGGCCGCCATCAGCCACTCTTTGGCGGTCATCTTGGTGGCGTGGGCCGTTTCCTCGAGCCGCAATCGCTGGAGCAACGGTTGCAGAAGACCCTCGGGCAGGGACCACAGCACCAGGTCGGACAAGCCGGCGTACATGTTTTCGGCGGTTCGTACCTCCTCCTCGGTGATCTCGATCCCGTTGATCTGCTTGAGACCCCAGTGCGAGAGGCGATAGATGGCGTAGTTACGCCAGGGTTTGGTCGCGATCGGGTTCCCCTCCGGGTCGATGGTCAACGAGGCGATACCTTGACTCTCGGCAAGGGCGTTGATCTGACCCAGACAGGTGATGTTCGTTTCGCGAAAGATAAAGTTCTCCGCGTTGACGAAGCGGACCTTGATCCGGCACAGGATCGCCGTAATGTTGTTGAAGTTGATGTAGCTGAACTTGACCGTGTGCACGTCGGCCGCTTTCGACATGTTCCACTGCTTGTCGATGAAGCGAAGCGCTCCCATCCCGTACACGTTCAGGTAGCGGCCGCAAATCTCGATAAGGTAATCGCCACCCTGCTCGCGTTCTCGGTCCGTTACCTTGCTTTTGGGTATCTGTATGGTGCTGCTGATTGTGGCATTGCTGCCGGACAAACCGGACCCGGAGTTCGAGGACGTCGAGTTGAGCGCAGTTGGATTAGCGAGATTTGACGTGTTCGCTAGGCTGCTGGTGCTGCTCGCGACGGTATTGTTGCGTGAGGTGTTTGTCCGTACGAGCGTTCCTATACCGTACCGTTTGCTGCTGGATTGTAGTGGCTTCGGCTTTTGACCGAACGCTGCTCGATTGCTGTCGGCGTCCGAGTTTGAGGATGTTGTGAGCAGCGAATCGGAAGTGGTCTTTGCCGATAGCGTGGACAGTGTCGAGCCTTTGTCGTTGTTCAGCTCGTCTTGATTGTTGGTGTTAGCTGCGGGTTCCAAGTCCGGCTTCTTGTCCTCTTCGGGCACTTCTTTGGGTGTGGGTGAATCGAAAGCTTTGATCGGTGTTGGAACCCGCTCTATCGTTGGTGAGTCCTGCTTGTCGGACTCCTTGTCCAGATCCTTTACGTGCAGCAGTTCCTCGTTGTCGGAGCTAAGCGCACTGGACACGCTCGAGTCCGCGTGCTGTCCGGTGCTGGACTCGGACGAGTCTATTTTGCTAGTCGAGGCAACAGTAGGCGGATTCTGCTCAAGGAATGGCGCCAAAATTGGTGGCAATCGAAAGTAATCCTCACCACCCTGTTCGGACAGTTGTGATCCGGAGTTGTCTTGGGATGACGATCGCACGAGCTTTCGGGCCGGGGGTTTCTTGGTCACTGCACGCGAGTTTCGTTGGTTGGTGGCGGCTGTGGTTGTGCCGTTCGTGGGTTGTTTCTTGGCTTTGGTGGTTCGGTTTAGATCGGCCAGGTTGCTGGACAGGTCAACATCGACGTCTTTCGCTAGAGTTGCGTGGTTTCCGTTGGTGATGCGTTGTACGTTGCGGCAGGCAGTCGATTGCTGCGAGCGGAGCAGCTCCCAGTTGGTTCGTGCGTTCGAGATGATCTCCTCCCGTCGGATGCTTTGACACACGTCGGTGGAGAGGTTCGTGTAGTTGAGGTCGGACAGTTCTTTGTTCTTGCGCCAGGCAGAGGCCGCGCGTCGAACCTGCTCAGTTATCTGCATCTGGCTAAGCGAAACCAAGCCGGGTAAATAGCTGACCAGAAACGAAACGCAGTCACCCGCTAGCGAGACGGGGTTGTTTTCGATGGTGACCTCTTTGAGGTTGATGGCTTTCGCGATCGCCGACATGTCTTCGACGCACTGGAGATCGTTGTGGCAGAGCCAGAGCCGCTCGAGGCAGCGCAGATCGTCGAAGCCGTGGATCTTTTTGATGCGGTTCCGTTTGAGGTTCAGCTCCTTGAGGTTCACCAGGCCGTTGAAGTCGTGGACGTTGATTTGACGCAGCTGGTTGCCGGCGAGGTTGAGCGATTTGAGCTCTTGCAGTTGGTTTATTTTGGACGTGATGTTGCTGATTTTGTTGCCGTGCAGGTCGAGCACTCGCAGCGTTTGTCGGAGGGACACGAGTCCGCTGATGTCGACGATGCGGTTTTTACCGAGGAGTAGAACGGTGAGACAGCGCAGTCCGTCGAGGCAGGAGACTCTTTCGATTTGGTTGTCGTAGAGGTCTAGGAATACCAGGTTTTGGAGGTTGTAGCGTGGTTCGGCTGCGGATAGGATTGGGGAGATGTGGGTTTGGGGGTTCACGTACTGCTGCTGGTGGTTGATCCCGTTGGTTGGGGTGGTCTTGCCGCTGTTGTTGTTGCTGTTGGTGCCGTTGGTGGGCGGTTGTTGTTCGTTGCTGGATTCGTTGACGATGTTCAGGTTGTCGATGCTGAACGAGGGCGTTAGCAGAAGCTTGTTTTTCAGCTTCATGACGTTGGCCGAGGGTTGCTGGGTCGGTGGCGACGGGAAGAGCGTTGCATTGCTGATGAAGCTGTTGGACTTTTTGAGCAGGTTGCGCTGCTGGGTGCTGATCAGGATCGAGGCCGGTTTCTGGAGGAACGTGTTGGTTGGACTTGTGGCACTGGGAGGCTGGCCGTTGGTGGTGATCAAGCCGTTGAGGGGCGGTTTGGCGCCCAGGGTAACTTTGCTGGCTAGGTAGTTGATGCTGTTGTTGTTCATGTACAGCTGACTCCGGGAGGTGGACTTTTGCCGGAGGAACTGCTTCGCGTGGCGACTGGCCGTGAAGTTGATCGCTGCGGCTGTCGGTGCTTGACCGTCCTTGACGGACGGCGGGCTTGAGGTTCCGTTGACTGGAGCAGGTGGTGGTTGTGGTGTTGCCTTCTGGGGTGTTTGGTTCGTCGGGGATGGTGGTGGTGGTGCTTGCTTGCAGGTTTCATTGTTGTTGTTGGTGTCGGTTTCCGCTGGTATGTGGAAGGCGTTGATGAGGTTGTGCTGAAGCGACAGCAGTCGCAGGTTCGGCTCATCGTCGATGATCGGTATCGAGCTGAGTCCTTTGCGATCGAGGTTCACGCGATCTGGGTGTTTTTCGCGATCCTTGTCCGAGCGCTTTATCGTGGTGACGCCATTTTGGACCTGGACGGAACCGTCGGGTTGTTGGTCGGTAGGGCTGGATTGGTCCTTCCGTGATTCGCCGATCGCTTCACGTGGTACAAATACCCGCTTTTCACTGACTTTCCGCAGGTAAGACGTACTCAGCGTACTGTGCGATCGATGAAACGTTTTGAGCTTGTTCGAGTGGCTTTGGTTGGTGGTGTTGGTGACGCGAGCGGTCAGTTTTGGCACAACGGATTCAATTTTGAGCAACGTGTTGTGCGAATTGTTGGTATTGCTGCTGCTAGCACCGATTACGCTATCATTGATGTGTATTGCCGATTTCCCCCGAAGTTTGGATGTACTCATTGGAATTTTGTGCAATCGTTTGCTTCTTCTTCGTGTCTTGGTGCTTTTGGCTTTATTTGTGTTTAGTTCCGTGGCGTTCTGCCCCCTGCCTCTGCTGGTGGTAGTTGTGGTGCGACTGCTATTTCGAATCTTCCTCCCCTCACCTCTCACCTTCCCAACCCACCCACTCGTTTCCCCCTTGCGTTCCACCTTCTGTGTGCAAAACGATGAACCTGTTCATGAACCCATTGCTCCGAACAATCAATGAAGTTTCATAACTGGACAAACTTTTTTCTTGTTCCTATTATTATCCCACACACACAAACACACAAACTACCAGCACCACCACGCCAATCCCCAGTGGTCACGTTTCTCGAGCACGTGGTCACTTGCCGCGGTCCGGAAGTGGGTCATTTCGCAAACCCCCGTTGAATCCCAACTTGGAACGCACTTTTGCTTGCTGCCTACCTTCCAGGCGCGCACTCACTCACAGCAGCTTTCGCCAAACGACGACGACGACGACGATGAAGAAATTGGCAAAACTTTCCGCGGCGCGGTTTCGTTCGTTCGGGTTGTCGTGCCGTCGTGGACTGCTGAACCCTCGCTCGTTCGCTCTCCCAGGACACCTCTGCTTCTGTCGAGTCCGAGCCACATAACACAGCCAGCAGCTCCCCAAATGTATGCGCCGCGCTCTATTGAGGTTAGACATAAACAACTCCTAGAGAGTTCATAGGGCACGAAATACAACAAAAAAAAAAGCTCGTCCCTAGCAATTCGGTGAATGTTGTTAGGGAAAATTGCTCGAGTGTGTTTATGGTTGTTAGCGTGCGCCGCGCACCCGGGGCAACCTAGAAATAAAAAAACGGAAAACACCCCCCCCGCGAGCGGACAATCCGGCGAGGAATCGGGTATTGGTATCTCCCGCCGCAGGGAAAGGAGTTGGACTGCGGATACCTGCAGGGTGGATTAGTTCGGGACCTGGTTGCCGGAACTGTTCGCTGCTCATATGACCTGCGGCCGGAGAATGGATTCGGGAATAGTTGAGTCGGTGGACATCGCGATCGTACGAGGGGTGACTGAGTGTTATTATCAGTTGAGATCAATTCAGGTCAATCAGAATATTTTTTTTTGAACTACTAAACAATGATTAACCCGTTTTTTGTTTTATATAAACACAATTTCATTCAAAATTTATTTCCGATTTCTAACGTTAGTATTGGCTTTGAATACAGTCCATACCTCGAAGTGTAGAATCCGAAGGCCTTGGTAAAATTTCACTTTTCTTATTAATTGTTGAGCTAAAGTATAATCCCCAAACTACTCATAAGTAGAGCTGGGACTTTGGATATCCGGATAATTAACTTTTTTTTTCTATATAAAATCAGATTTCATCTTTTCAATCAAACCAAATCAAAAGAGATGTTCGAAAATCGTATCAGAACTGAAAATTATTTGGATAAAAATATTTGATGAACCCAAAATAGATTTAAGAATAAAAATTTAACGGATCGGATAGTTTTTCGGATAATAGTATTTGGCCATAAATCATGTGATACAGAACTAAAGGTCTTTTGAAAACCTGAAAAATTATTTTGTTTCATCTTTATGTCACCCCACAGTCGTAATTCAAAGCTGGCTTGTGTATGTTTGTTCATTTTCTAATAGAATTATTAATGCTGCAAAATACCCGGATATCCGAAGTCCCAGCTCTACTCATAAGTGATTTAGAATCCAAGATGGCGGCAAAAATGGTGATGATGGAATATGGTGATGGTGTCGCAGAACTCGAATATGTCGTTCAAAGTAAAAAAAAAAACGATTCCATTTTGATGATTCTATTTTCCGAAGTACCATACAAACCTTCGGATAATTGAAACTTCGGAAAAATGAGGCTTCCAATAATCGAGGCTTCGGATAATCAAGTCTGGACTGTCAATATTGTGTAGTTCAAATACTGATTTTTGATAAACAAGAATACTTTAATTTTTTTAAACTTTTCGAAAATCGAAATTTTTGGCACTTAAAATAATATACAAGATTTAAATAATATTTAACAAACAACTTTAAAGTTTATCCCTTTAAGCAGTTTTGAAATTCTGTATCTTGGGCAGATTATGATTAGGAGGACTAATAAGAAAAAAGAAGTTCCACTCCGAAAAAAATCCCTTTTACCTTTTATTTACTAAAAGTTAGATTCCAAAAATACGTATTTTTTAAATTTTTTATGTGGACTCAAAAATACTTATTTTGAGCCATAGTTTATAATTGTACAAAATCTGGTTGAAAAGTAACTTTTTTTTTGAAAAAAAAAAATGATTTTCGGGAAATATCTAACATTTTGTAAAATAAAGAGCTAAATCAAATTTGCATTTACTTTAATTTTAATGAAGGAAAGCCAACCCTGCAAAAACAAGTTTGAAATGCTGAGAAAGTTTACTATATTTTTGTGGAAAAAACTTGACTATGAAAATCAAACTGTTAGATTCTGGGATACAGCCTCACAAAGAATTCGAAACGATGAACATGAGTTTTGTTGGGGTGTTACCTAATTTGCCTGTAAATTACAACTACCGGTATCTAGAAAATTATTGGTTCGATTTCCCATGTGGGTAATTCTCTACCAACTCACACGAAATCGGGAAAAGTTGCCCCGACCCCTCTTCGATTTGCGTGAAACTTTGTCCTAAGGGGTAACTTTTGTCCCTGATCACGAATCCGAGGTCCGTTTTTTGATATCTCGTGACGGAGGGGCGGTACGACCCCTTCCATTTTTGAACATGCGAAAAAAGAGGTGTTTTTCAATAATTTGCAGCCTGAAACGGTGATGAGATAGAAATTTGGTGTCAAAGGGACTTTTATGTAAAATTAGACGCCCGATTTGATGGCGTACTCAGAATTCCGAAAAAACGTATTTTTCATCGAAAAAAACACTAAAAAAGTTTAAAAAATTCTCCCATTTTCCGTTACTCGACTGTAAAAAATTTTGGAACATGTCATTTTATGGGAAATTTAATGTACTTTTCGAATCTACATTGTCCCAGAAGGGTCATTTTTTCATTTAGAACAAAATTTTTCATTTTAAAATTTCGTGTTTTTTCTAACTTTGCAGGGTTATTTTTTAGAGTGTAACAATGTTCTACAAAGTTGTAGAGCAGACAATTACAAAAATTTTGATATATAGACATAAGGGGTTTGCTTATAAACATCACGAGTTATCGCGATTTTACGAAAAAAAGTTTTGAAAAAGTTACTTTTTGCGTTTCTCTTTGTTTCGTCGTCCGTGTCTGTCGCGGGTGACCATGAACGGCCATGATCGATGACGACCAACTTTTTCAAAACTTTTTTTCGTAAAATCGCGATAACTCGTGATGTTTATAAGCAAACCCCTTATGTCTATATATCAAAATTTTTGTAATTGTCTGTTCTACAACTTTGTAGAACATTGTTACACTCTAAAAAATAACCCTGCAAAGTTAGAAAAAACACGAAATTTTAAAATGAAAAATTTTGTTCTAAATGAAAAAATGACCCTTCTGGGACAATGTAGATTCGAAAAGTACATTAAATTTCCCATAAAATGACATGTTCCAAAATTTTTTACAGTCGAGTAACGAAAAATGGGAGAATTTTTAAAACTTTTTTAGTGTTTTTTTCGATGAAAAATACGTTTTTTCGGAATTCTGAGTACGCCATCAAATCGGGCGTCTAATTTTACATAAAAGTCCCTTTGACACCAAATTTCTATCTCATCACCGTTTCAGGCTGCAAATTATTGAAAAACACCTCTTTTTTCGCATGTTCAAAAATGGAAGGGGTCGTACCGCCCCTCCGTCACGAGATATCAAAAAACGGACCTCGGATTCGTGATCAGGGACAAAAGTTACCCCTTAGGACAAAGTTTCACGCAAATCGAAGAGGGGTCGGGGCAACTGCTGTGTGAGTTGGCGGAGAATTACCCATGTTAAAAATGAAACTTCTGTGGAATTTTCTGATCTTTTCAATTAAAAAAAAACCTCAAAAATTTAAATTTGGTCTGAAATATGAAATGAGGAAAATTATCTATTTGGAGATTTTTTCAAATGTTGTGCCTGACTTTAAAATTTTGGAATTATCTAACCAACATTTTCTGAAATATCGTCCAGTTAAAAATTACATGCTTAATAAGTGACAATAAGAAAAACGCATTTTCATTGATTTGAATTTTTGTGACGCTGTATTTCAGAAACTAATAGTCAAATTTTCAAATTCTCAGAGAGAAATTTGTCAAGGTGCTTTTCTTCCGAGAAGTATTTTTTTTACATTAAAAAAAAAAACAGATGAAATTGAAAATATATACTCAAGAGTATTTATATCTTGAGAACAGCACATTTAAAAAAATATAAATACCCACGCTATTTTTCGATTGCCAATTATTTGATTTTTTTAATCAATACAAACATTTTAAAAGGGCCAAACATTCAATATTACGCCCTTTTGAAATGTTAGTCTTGATTAAAAAAAATCAAAATTTTGTTTTCGAGAAGATCGGAGAATTTCACGAATGTTTCATATTTTAACATTGAAAATCGGACCATTAATTGTTGAGATATCGACATTAGAAAATGGTGGGTTGATTGGGGGAGATTTAGAAAACTTCAATTTTCATGTTTCTTTTTTTAAGCCGCTGTATCTCAGCAACCAGAGGTCCAATCTTCAATGTCTCTTAGACAATTTCATAGCAAATTTTCCGAACTTTTCAAAAAAAAAAAAATAAATAATTTAGAAATGGTCACTCATGGTCCCTTTTCTAAAAAAATCGTATTTCGTTAAAATCAAACTTTTGGTGGCTATATCTTGGAAACGGAGCCCTTTATCAAAAAATCTGTAAAGTGCTTTTCGATAGCAAATTCAATTTTGCATGAAAAATTGAGGTCAAATTTTCTTTTTTAATAAAATTTTTCGATTTTTTTTCCAAAAATCATCATTTTTTCTAAAAATCATAACTCGGTGGCAGATTTTTGACCATGTTTCTCTATAGCTCAAAAGTTGCGGGTTTTTGACCACTAAAACATATCAAAAAATCTCGAAAATACAAAAATACGTTTTTTGGGAAATTGAGTTTTTGTGAAAAAAATGTTCATTAAAAAATCGGCATTTTTTTCCGTGTACCTTTTTTTCAATAGTCCTCAACATTACCTACAACTTTGCCGAAGACACCAAATTGATTAGAAAATTCACTCAACAGTTACAGCTGTTTGAAAATTTACGTACCATTTTTGTATGGACAGCTGCCGAAATTGTGTAAAGACTTGTATGGGTAATCCAATGACACAAAATAGCTTAGTTGGTCATAGGGAAGACCCCCACAAAGTTTAAGCCTAATCAAAAAATACAAAAAAATAAAAATGATCGAAATCGGCCGATTTCGTAGAGAATTGCTCACATTTAAAAACTCTATTTTTCTAAAAAATCATATCTCCAGAACCTAAGTCCTAATCATAACCAACAACCTAGCCAACGACACCAAATCTGTAAGAAAAATCTTTCTCAAGATACAGAGTTTTGTACATTTATATGCCCAGCAGTGTTGTAAAAATATCAAACTATAAGCTCTCAGCGATAGTGATATTCTCGGTTCGACATTCTCCTTTTCTCTCTCATTCCCGCTTTCACGATCATTCTACCGCAACAGCGTTTAACCAAAAAAAAAAAAAAAAGCCGCCGCATAACAAATATCGCAAGCGTTCTTTCATTGCAGTTTTCGGAGAGATTGAGAGACTCAGCGGTGAGAGAGCATAGTCGAGGAGAAAGGAGAAGTGATAGAAAGATAATGCCTTCGCTGGGAATCACGAGATAAAGGAAGATAGGGTAGAGGACCCAGAAATCGCCCACTTTATAGTGGCAATCTAGGAAATTTGATGAGAATTTGATGACAATTTATGGTTTTTGGTTCTATTTGTTGTAGAACGTTGATAAACTATTTGATTTTAAGTTTCCACAAGGTTTTTATCATTTACATGTTCATTTTTGATAAAATTTTGCGTTTTAATAAAGTGCTCTGAAGAGCCTATTTTCGCCCCCCTAAATCCAATTTTCGTCCACCTTTGGAACCAGTTTTCGCCCACGACAAAAATCAAGAAATCAAATGAAATTATAACACAAAGCTAAGCAAATATGGTCTCCTATTGATACACAACATGTTTCCGAAGCTAAATTTCATTGATTTGCACATATTTTGTCGTACACATATAAATTGAGGTTCAAAAAATCCTAGGAGTTTTTTTTTCAGATATCCTACTTATTTTGAGATTCTCTGTCTATTATAACTATAATCAAAACATGTTCTCACTCTCACTAAAAAAATATGACTGAATAAAAATTTGTGATAGAACTCACGAGTCCCTGTTCACCCAAGATAAGAGCACACAGTTACAATTAGCTCCATGTTGTTGTTGATTTTGTTAGGGGAGCTTTAACCCTATGGGTCATTTGCTCCCGAATTTACTCAATATAAAACATCGAGTACCTCTTAATACAAATATTAAAGCACATGTGTAACTACTTTTCCATCCTCTGCTTAATTTGTTCTCCTATGTACCAGTAAACTTTTACAACATTTGAACCAAAACCCCTTAGGGACCATCCATAAACCACGTGGACACTTTAGGGGGGGGGGGGGGGGGTATGACGATTGTCCACGATCCATACAAAAAAGTTTTTTTTTTATATGGACAATTGTCCACGAAGTACTAAAAATGAATGAAAATGTAAACCTGCATAATAAATTCAACAAAAAAACGGTATGAGTTTGCTAAATACAGATTAAATCCAGTAGGTGGGCGAAAACTGGAGCAGGGCGAAAACTGGGTCCTCTACCCTATCTCACAAGCTATGGTGACGGTCGCTATACTCTCTGATATTTTGGTGCAGAGATAAATCAAATGATAGCTTCTTTTATCACTCATTTGCAACACTGATGCTCAAATTGTGACAAAGTTTCATCCAAACAAAAAATAAAATAAAATAATAATAATAAAGCGATTTGGTTGAAAACGTTGAGAACTACTCATCTAGAGTATTCAGATTCAGTTTTCTTTATCTAAATTACTGAAATCTGGCACTGTGTTTTACTGTGTAGATAATTCTAACTCGAAGTTATTTTCCATCGGTTATCCCCTCGCTTCTTCATGGAGAGCCTCATGAATGAATGAATAAAACATAAAAAAGAAGCTATTTACCATCATCGCGATGGTGACTTGCACTCTCATTCTCGTTGCAGCTGCGTGGGCGGTTGACAGTGGATTAAGCTTTTCATTTTAATGCGGCTGTTATTTAAAAAATCGTTGCTTTTTTCAACAATACTTTTACTATTACGATATTTTTATCAATTCAATAGTTGTTGAATATCAATAACATGTGGATTATATTTTTGTATTAATTTTATTTTTATACTTCGATCGTATTGCATACACACACGTCTGAACAAACGTCGAGGGTGCAATACACGTGCAATGAATAGACTACACCTTTGTGACGTTTTTTTTTTTATGAACAGTATCACAAGCCGCAATGGCGTGACTCTGCTGTGTCACAACGGCTGGGAATGCAAAGCCAGAGTACCAAATTTGGGGGACCCCTCTCGCAGCCACTTCTTACATGACAAAAATTAAGTGCCGCCAGGTTTGTCATGTTTAAATTAACTTCTTTTTTACAACTTTACAAAACGACTTCCACCAGTTTTAAAGACCTAAAAAGGCTATTTTCCGGTCCGGAAGTGACTGCCTTATTGTATGCAAATATGGCACGACAACTATGGCGACTTTGGGGGAAGGGTGACACCAGCCCGGGAGAAAAAAAAAGTTTCTTTGACAAACTTTGTAGACTCTGCAACGGCTCAGGGTGCAGTCAGTTAATTTTAGTGACATGTTTGCTGTTTTTTTTTTGCATTCCTAGACTTGCATGTACGAGGTTTTCCTAAAATAGAGGAAGTGGTATTTGGAATTCAAATATTTCCTCAGGATTATAAAATAAGAGGGGAAGTTTCGCCTGATTGATTTTGTTTTCAAATTAGTTTAAGATAACAATATCATTCTTCTATCAAAAATCACACCTTTTAAAATCTGGACTATAAACATGACATGAAGGTACACTAAACACCACACATAACTTACCTTGGACTTGTTTCATGTGTTGTCTTCATCGTGAAGTAACGTGAGAACGAAATTATCTTCTGCACGTTAGACTGGTTCGACGCTTTTCTCACCAAAATTGTGGCACACTGGGGAAACATACGCAAGGATCCACCTGCTGCACGTATGATATCCCAGCCAGAACACGCAATCTTGTTTCGTTAGAATGGTTCAGACTAAAAAAAAAATGCTCGAAATTTTCTTCAGTAAAAAAGGTTTAACTGGAATCCAGAGCATCAAATTGTTTTGCCTTCCTCACTGAGGTAAGGCTATAATCCTACTCTAAAAGTGAATTTTTTATTAGAAGCTCAAAGACCCACCTTCATTTATACATATCGACTCAGAATCGAAAACTGAACAAATGTCTGTGTGTGTGTATGTGTGTGTGTATGTGTGTGTGTATGTGTGTGTGTATGTGTGTGTGTATGTATGTATGTGACCAAAATTCTCACTGAGTTTTCTCAGCACTGGCTGAACCGATTTTGATCAAACCGGTTGCATTCGACTTGGTTTATGGTCCCATACATCGCTATTGAATTGTTTGAAGTTTCGATAACTAGTTCAAAAGTTATGTATAAAAATGTGTTTTCACATATATCCGGATCTCATTTATATGCATGTAAACGACGTCCGGATCCATCATCCGACCCATCGTTGGTTAGGTAATTGAGAGATATTTTCAACGAGTCCACAACATTGAAGATCTGGCAACCCTGTCTCGAGTTATGACCACTTATGTGATATTTATGTACTTTTTTGAAGCCGGATCTCACTTAAATGTATGTAAACGATGCCCGGATTCATCATCCGACTCATCGTTGATTAGGTAATCGAGAGACCTTTCCAACGAGTTCACAGCATTGAAGATCTGGCAACCCTGTCTTGAGTTATGACCACTTAAGTGATATTTATGTACTTTTTTGAAGCCGGATCTCACTTAAATGTATGTAAACGATGCCCGGATCCATCATCCGACCCATCGTTGATTAGGTAATCGAGAGACCTTTCCAACGAGTTCACAACATTGAAGATCTGGCAACCCTGTCTCGAGTTATGACCACTTAAGTGATATTTATGTACTTTTTTGAAGCCGGATCTCACTTAAATGTATGTAAACGATGTCCGGATCCATCATCCGACCCATCGTTGGTTAGGTAATCGAGAGAGACCTTTCTAACGAGTCCACAACATTGAAGATCTGGCAACCCTGTCTTGAGTTATGACCACTTAAGTGATATTTATGTACTTTTTTGAAGCCGGATCTCACTTAAATGTATGTAAACGATGCCCGGATCCATCATCCGACCCATCGTTGATTAGGTAATCGAGAGACCTTTCCAACGAGTTCACAACATTGAAGATCTGGCAACCCTGTCTCGAGTTATGACCACTTAAGTGATATTTATGTACTTTTTTGAAGCCGGATCTCACTTAAATGTATGTAAACGATGTCCGGATCCATCATCCGACCCATCGTTGGTTAGGTAATCGAGAGACCTTTCTAACGAGTCCACAACATTGAAGATCTGGCAACCCTGTCTTGAGTTATGACCACTTAAGTGATATTTATGTACTTTTTTGAAGCCGGATCTCACTTAAATGTATGTAAACGATGTCCGGATCCATCATCCGACCCATCGTTGGTTAGGTAATCGAGAGAGACCTTTCTAACGAGTCCACAACATTGAAGATCTGGCAACCCTGTCTTGAGTTATGACCACTTAAGTGATATTTATGTACTTTTTTGAAGCCGGATCTCACTTAAATGTATGTAAACGATGCCCGGATCCATCACCCGACCCATTGTTGATTAGGTAATCGAGAGACCTTTCCAACGAAATCACAACATTGAAGATCTGGCAACCCTGTCTCGAGTTATGACCACTTAAGTGATATTTATGTACTTTTGAAGCCGGATCTCACTTAAATGTATGTAAACGATGTCCGGATCCATCATCCGACCCATCGTTGGTTAGGTAATCGAGAGAGACCTTTCTAACGAGTCCACAACATTGAAGATCTGGCAACCCTGTCTTGAGTTATGACCACTTAAGTGATATTTATGTACTTTTTTGAAGCCGGATCTCACTTAAATGTATGTAAACGATGCCCGGATCCATCATCCGACCCATCGTTGATTAGGTAATCGAGAGACCTTTCCAACGAGTTCACAACATTGAAGATCTGGCAACCCTGTCTCGAGTTATGACCACTTAAGTGATATTTATGTACTTTTTTGAAGCCGGATCTCACTTAAATGTATGTAAACGATGTCCGGATCCATCATCCGACCCATCGTTGGTTAGGTAATCGAGAGACCTTTCTAACGAGTCCACAACATTGAAGATCTGGCAACCCTGTCTTGAGTTATGACCACTTAAGTGATATTTATGTACTTTTTTGAAGCCGGATCTCACTTAAATGTATGTAAACGATGCCCGGATCCATCATCCGACCCATCGTTGATTAGGTAATCGAGAGACCTTTCTAACGAGTCCACAACATTGAAGATCTGGCAACCCTGTCTCGAGTTATGACCACTCAAGTTATATCTGTGTACTTATTTTTGTGGATCTAAAAAATAGCTGCAATATGTGTCCAAACCGCTCATATTACTCATTGTTGGTAAAAAGTGAGGAAGGCATCAACCACATAGGTGGATTAAGTTAGTTTTTAAGAAAAAAATTACGAATTTCATGAAACATTTTATTTTATTTCACTCTGGTTCTAAAAATGTAACGATTTAACATAAAAAGAGAACAACTGTCCCGCTTGTGTACCCTTAATTTTGGATTTGCACAAAATTTACTTCAAAGCTTCTAGAAGTGATCCACCCTAACCGCAATCAAATCAACAATGCTGATGGGCACCGCGATTCAGTTCAGGGTGGAGGCAATTGATTCTTCACTCAGCTGTACTTACCACATCACGCTTCGACAGTTGAATGTTCGCTTATTCGCGTGAAGTAACGGAAAAGGGTTTCGGGGAATATGGGTTAGATATTGAGGTCAGCTGGGTTCGAAATTGTGATTGATAAATCGTATTGTGTGAGAAATTGTTTATGTGAATTTTAGTCAAAAACTTGAAATAAAATTGACAATGGCGATAAAAAAACTAAGTTAATCCACCGTTGTGGTTGATGCCTTCCTCACTTTAGCAAGGATCCGGAATCTTTTTAGAATAAGTTGAAAAAAAAAACGCAATTTTCTTGACATTGATTTTATGGCAGATCTTGGGACCAAGGCTATTCTGACTATGAAATTCCTTATAAGATAAAAACTAATAAACCAATCCAAATTAGTTTAAACCTCTACACCCACACCCAAATTTAAGCGCGACGAAGGCAGGTGAGTGTCTCGGTATACTTGTCAAAATTGTACTTCGTTAAAAGAGATGTCTGCCAGATCTTGTCAAATGATTGGCATTGCCGACCAATCACAAGGTCGTACAGATCCAAATCCCTGAGTGGTTGGAGAGTTGAATATCTTGACGCTTCTCTGCTGAGCGATTCTCTACGAAATTGGCAGTTCAACTTTTATTTTCATTTGCATTTTTTTTTTTATTTGGCCCAAACTTTGTGCGGGTGCACAAACAAATGACCAAAATGTCATTGGTTCACCCACACAAGTCTCCATACAATTATGGCAGCTATTCATACAAAAATGGTACGTAAATATTCTAAAATCTGTATTACTTTTGAAGGAATTTTCTGATCGATTTGGTGTCTTCGGCAAGGTTGTAGGTATTGATGGGGACACTGAAAAATAGGTACAGATTTTTTTTCTCACTCACTTTGCTCGAAACTGGCTGGACCGATTTTGTCCGGATCTGTGTTTTTAGATCCGTCTACAGGTCCCATAGGTCATATTTTCATACCATTATGTTTAGTAAAGTACTTCAAAAGTTATGTTAAAAAAACGATTTTGACTAAAGTTCGCAAGATTGTAAAAAGGGTGGTTTATGTAAGAAAGGCCGTAATGCGATACATTTTTAGAAAGGTATTTGAAAGACCTTTCTAACGAGTCCAAAACACAAAAGATCTGATAACCCCATCAAAAGTTATAAGCACTTAAGTGTTATTTATACACCTTTTGGAGATCAGAGCTCAGATATTTTGATGAAAACGTGGTCCAAATATATCATGCGACCTATCTTTGGATAAGTAATTAAAAGACCTTTCCAACGAGCACGATTTGGATTAGAGATCTGACTACCCTATCATAAGTTGTAAGCACATAAGTGCCCTGCAATATGAAGATCTGACTACTCAATCTAGAATAATGAGTCAAATTGATAAAACACTGAAAAACACCGCCCTTTTGTGTCTATTTTGGATAGCACCCTTTAAATTTGTGGAAGGCACCAACCACCTAAGGGTGGATTAAGTAACGTTTTTTAAATAGTGTTCATGATTGTTCACCTCTGATTTTTTTAAAGTTTTAACAAAATTTGCAATAAAATTGTCTAAGATACATTGAAGATTGGACCTCTGGTTGCTAAAATACATGAAAGAAATATAATAGAAAAAGAAACAAGAAAATTTAAGTTTTTCAAGTCTCATCCAAATATTCCCAAAATTTCTTATGCCAAATCTTCCGATTACTTTTTCAAAATAACCAATGCGCCATGGGTTTTCTATGTACATAGGAGTAAGCGAAATCTCAACAACTAATGGTCCAATTTTCAATGTTGAAAAATGAAACATTGCTGGAGGATTTTTTTTAATGGTCCTATTATACAAAATTTTATTTGTAATACCCCTGAATCGAGGCGGTTTTTAAAACAGCCAAAAAGCAAAAATTTAAAATTTTGTTTGTAGGACCTTTAAAACAAACTCGCATTTGTGAAATTTTATGATTTATTCGACAAAAATATTTGTAAATTTTGGAATCAAGACTAACATTTCAAATGGGCGTAATAATTAATGTTTGGCCCTTTTGATTTTTTTTACTGAAAATTTTTTCTCACATTTTTTTAAATCATAATTTGGCGGCAAAATTTTTATCCATACACTTTTTTGGTGCCTTCGGTATGTCCAAAGAAGCCAAAAATCAGTATTGATTCAAAAAATCATAACTCGGTCATAGTAATTAAAAAAATAAAAAAAATATTAAAATAGTGTTTTTTTGCAAACCAAGTTTAAGTGACAAAAAGTTGAAATAAAAATCACCAATTTTTTTTAACCGTGTATCATTTTTTTCAGTGTAATCCTTATCTATACCTACAACTTTGCCGAAGTCACCAAATCGATCAAAAAATTCCTTTTTTAAAATTTTCATAAATCATTTTTGTATGGACAGCTGCTAAATTTGTATGGAAATTTATATGGACAAACTAATGATGCAAAATGGCTTTCTTGGGCATACCGAAGGCACCTCACAGAGTTTGAATAAAAAAAAAAAAAATAAAAAAAAAATCTATTTCCGGTTTTGGTGGCGAATTGTTCTATTGTAAAAGGTTTTGCCATTGGATGTAAGAAGACGACGCTCTGACATCCGATGGGGTCGCGGTCCTGCCAAATTTTTGTTCTAACTGAAATGACGACTCTTCTGGGTTATTGCAGATTTGAAAAGTACAGTCATCCCACATATTCGGAACGGTTTCCAGATCGGCCAATGTTCAAAAAATCATAGCAAATCGATAATTGAACTTAATAATTCGCTTTTACCTTCATTTGAAAGCTTTTCTAGCGATCTTTCCAATGCTGTATCGAACATCTGCAAATTTTAACTTTTATATGAAGTTTTTGAAGAATTACTTTGACCCTTGAAATCCACAAATTCGGAACACTTTTTTCTTACGAATGTAAACAAACTTTGGATCTCTCCAGGAGTACATATTTATTACCAAATAATGACTTCACACACTGAAACCAATGAAACTCAAGCTTAGTGATGTTTTATACCTGGTTTGATAACTTTTTTTTGAGAAAAAATCAGTTAAATTCAGGTGTTCCACAATTGTGGGAGGCACAATAACATCCCACAATTATGAAACAGGCCATTTGGAGGCAGTGTTTTGCAGCTCTGGACAAAATTGTCTTGGAATGAAGTTTTTTGTTCAAAAAGTACTCTGTTACTAGTGAAAAAGCAAGATAATGTCCAAATGAAGGTTCTAAAAATAGTAAGTTCGACAGAAAAGCTACTTTTGGCATGCTATTGAAAAATTATCTTAAAATGTTCCGAATTTGTGGGTGTTCCGAATATGTGGGATGACTGTATATAAAATTTCCCAAAAAATGATATAAACCAACAAATTGTATAGTGTATAAAAATGATAGCGGTCGTACCACCCCTCCGTCACGAAATTTCGAAAAATGAGCTTCGGATTCGTGATCAGTGACCAAAATTACCTATTAGAACAAAATTTTACGCAAATCGATGGGGGTTCAGGACAATTTTTTCCTATTTTGTGTGGGTTGGCAGAAAATGACGCATTAAAAAGGGGGACATTTAAAAAAGTCTAGTGTTGTATGCTTTTTGAACTATTTTATATATAAAAAAACATTATCTAGTTTTGGGAACTTTGTGGAGATATCGTCTGTTGAAAAAGTAATGCTAATTAATTGACATTCAGTTTAACTTCTTTTGTAAAAATAAATAAATAAATATGTCAGCATTACGCATTGAACTGAAAATCACGAATTTCGTATGAATCAAGTTTCGTTAGGATTTTTCAGCTGCATGTGTTTGTGTGTGTGTGTGTGTTTTTTTAAAGTTAATTTAAAAAGTGAGTAGGGAGTAAAAATCCTTGCAAAAATATTTGCGATGGCAACTAGACAAATCTTAATAGGATCGACAAAAATGCGTTGCGTACGCAACTAATGACTTCCGTCTTTCGCGACCGGAAACCACCTCCTAATCAAATCACAGCCGGCTCATATTTCGTACACTTGCTGTTTCGCCTAATATCCATCATCTTCTGTCAATCAACCTGTGTACTGTTGCCACGGCCAAGCGCTACGTAACAAGGTGTCGCGACAACTTTTCCCACCTCACCTCGAGCTGAAAATAATCCAATTAGAGACCGGATGTTAATTTGTCCTTTTTGATGCTTTATTTGCTTTCTTGTTTTTCTTTTTTTGTTCGTTGTGTTACAATATGGACTGATTGGACAGACTCTTTGGCATGCAAGTGTATCGTGTGTGTGTATTTAGGAAATTAATAGTATTTAAAATAACCTGCTCATTCACAACTCACTGTGGTAACTCTGCAACAATTTAATCTAAGCTGTTTTTAAATAAGTCTCCTCCAACAATATTGAATACTAACTACTCGATTGCTTTCACCCGACAATGCTTTCTGGGAATCGATTACGGTTTTATGTACACAAACAACCTCAAGCAGTTTCGGCCTCGGCACTCACGTAACCGGCGTGCCTATTTCTATCGGCGTGTCGAACAGGATTTGGTATGGCCACTCGCGGTGAATTACGGGTCCGATGTCGCCGTTCAGAAGCGTTATCAGATCGTCCAGGTAGCGGACGTCCTCAAGGTCATCGGACAGCTTGCGCGTGTCGGCTATTAGCCGGTTCGTGGTGGCCTCCAGCGACTGAAATGAGGGACGACCATTGAGTTGAACTTCTTCCAAAAAACATTACCAACACACTCACCACAATATCTTTATGCACTTCGACCGATTTGTACATCAGCGAATGGATGTTCGTGTCCAGCTTCCCAATATCCTCGATTTTGTCCGCAATGTCCTCGATCATGCTGGACGCCGTCGAGCTGTAGCTGGTCTGGCCCGACGAGTTGGCCGAATCGTACTCGCTTCCGTTCTTCCGCCTGAAGTTCTGCAGCTGGAAACTGCTCAGGATGTTCGACTCCAGCAGCCCAAAACACTTGTACCGGTCATTTCTCAGGCTCGATTTACTCCGAAAGTCCCCCGAACTACTACTGCCGGCTCGCAGGTGAAAGTGATCGTGGCCACCTTCCGCACCGTGGTCACACTCCGTCCCGTGGCACTCGGGTGAACTCCGCGAAATGCACGGGTCGTCGTCATCATCGTCTTCGCTGGGTACGCCGGAATCCCCGCCGGCCCGGAGCCGTTCCCGCGAGCTGGATTTGGACTTTGGCTGGTGGAAGGGCGACGATCGCATCAGGCCGCAGCAGCAGTCGACGTTCAGGTTCAGCGTGTTGAGCGTGTCGGTTTGCTCGAGCTCTTCGTACAGCGTTAGGGCGCTTTCCTCGTCGACCGACAGCGTTATCTCCATCGTGCGCTGGGGGTAGTTTTTGTTGTGGGCCGACGCCGGTAATCGATCCTGATGGAATGAGATAATAAATCAATGTTTTAGAAAAGTTTTTTTTTAGAGGCGTTCATGTGTATATTTATTTCTCAAATCATTTTTCTGTGAGGCATGGCAGGCAGCAATTTCTTGTATTAGTTTTAGCTTATCAGCATTTTGCCTGTTTATTGTTATCTTCTGATTTACGGAAAAAATACAGCGGTTGGAAAATGGAAAATGATGTTCAAAAAGTCAAGACAATAAAGCTGATAAAAGCTTGTTTTGCTTTAACCCTTTGAGGTTTGACACAGGGAATTTTTTTTTTAGATGTCGATGGGAAAATATTGTTTTGATTTTTTTTTCTCTTAATTCTTTTTGTTATCTCCTTAGCAACAGCTCATAAAATCTTTTTTTATTATTTTGAACTATGTTTTAGCACCTGAAACACCTGAAAATTTTATAATTTTTTTTTTGTTATTGTTACAGTAAATTAAACATCTTGAGATTGAAATTTATCATAACACAATGAACTCCAACTTAATAAGTTCTTTTTGTGCATGGTTAATATGATGATGATAATTCAAGAAATCATCGTACGGCTTGTTCCGATACATTTAGGGTGATTGTGGGTCAATTTTCAATTTTCCTTGGACCTTGTTGCTGAGATACAGCCTCTTAACCCTCCACCGCCCACATTTTTTTTCGATTTTTTTATTTTTCCGGTGTTCACTTCTCTTGTTTTATGTTTTTCTTGTTTCATTTTTAGTATTTTAATTTGCTTTTATCTTGTTTAGTTTATGTTTGTTTTTGGTAGTATTTGGCCTATTCTACCACCTCCTGCATTTTGCCTATCTAATTTTTTAAAATGTTTTTACAGTCACTTTTTTCAATTTTTTGCTTGTTTTTCACATTTTCTGCTATAAAATGGCACCATTATCATTTAAGCTGTAAAAAAAGCGCAGAGGCATAGTCTGGGACACAAGAAAAATTACTGCATACTTAAAATTAAAGGGACTTTTATGTAAAATTAGACGCCCGATTTGATGGCGTACTAAGAATTCCGAAAACACGTATTTTTCATCGAAAATAACACTAAAAAAGTTTCGAAAACTCTCCCATTTTCCGTTACTCGACATTAAAAAATTCTGGAAAATGTCATTTTATGGGAAATTTAATGTACTTTTCGAATCTACATTGACCCAGAAGGGTCATTTTTTCATTTAGAACAAAATTTTTCATTTTAAAATTTCGTGTTTTTTCTAACTTTGCAGGGTTATTTTTTAGAGTGTAATAATATTCTACAAAGTTGTAGATCAGACAATTACAATTTTTTTGATATAAATACATAAGGGGTTTGCTTATAAACATCACGAGTTATCGCGATTTTACGAAAAAAAAGTTTTGAAAAAGTTGGTCGTCGTCGATCATGGCCGTTCATCGTCACCCGCGACAGACACGGCACGGTGTGTTTTTTAGAACAAACTAATGATAAAAAAAATCGGTATGTCTGATATTTGGCACCGTGAAAGAAGGACTCTTTCCCGACATTTTGCGGGGTATACCGAAATATTTCGTCGGGGGGTCTAGAGCAACTTTTTTTTTGAAGATTATTTTTCGATTTTATGGGATATTTGTTCAAAAAAGTCACAGAAAATCGGTGCATTCATGTTGATATCACTCAAACTTCTTATAAATATGCCTTAGGGACTCTAACCAACTATATTTGACCTCCACCAAAAAAGTCGAACCAAATTTGTCAATTTGTCATGAAAATACAGCAACACATTGCCTGGATACGAATTTGAGCATTAAACAATGCAAAACATGGATTATATAATAAATAAGCTGTTTATCGCCCAATAGGCTCCGAAAATAATTTTTTTGCAATTCCGTCGTAAAACAACTTACTTTTCCTGTCATTCTTGAACGATGAAATAGCCTACTTTTCTGTACCAAAAATAACAGAATCGAATAGAACAGAATCTTTTCAGCACAGAAATGGGTGCTGAAAAGTTGAACTTTTCAGCACTTGTTTCGAAAAGTAAAACTTTTCAACATTTTTTTGATTCAAACGAATTATTTACAAAATACATGAAAATTTGACTTAAAATTTCACTCAATGGGTGTTTTTTGGAATCGCAAAAAATGTTGTATGGAACTCGTTGCAAAACTTGATTTTTTCAGCACTCGTGCTGAAAGATCCTCTTTTTGCAACTTGTTGCATAAACTACTATTGACATAGGACTATGTCTCTACTTACTATATTGGGGGGCCAGTTCAGAAATTCGATCCAAAGCGTCACATTTGAGCGTTCAAAAAAAGGGGACATTTCGAACGCTTATATCTTTTTTCCGTGTGAATTAATCCAGACGGTTGAACCACCAATCGAAAGGGGAAGACTTCAGCTATCGTTTAACTACATAGAAAGTTTGACTAAACATAGTTAAAGCACTTAAAACATGCAATCAAAATGAGTAATTTTTCAGTACAAATCGGACAGATGACCAATCAGAGCGAGCGTATGCATTCGAGGCCGCGCCCCTTTTGTGCCGTTCTCCGGCTGTGCCGCTATTTAAGCAGAAAATTTCGCAAAAGCAAGTCACTTTGGAACGAGCACTCGAACTGTGCACGTCAGGCCGGCGCGGAGCAGCAGCAGCAGCAGCCAATAGAAGAAGAGGACCAGCAACCAGAAGGAAGAACCCCAGCAGCAGAAGGAGGAAATTCTTACAAAGGCGCACCAAGCGGACCGGTGGAAGTTACCATGATGTGGCGGTTCTCTTGAAACATGGCCATTTCGACAGTAGTGGCCACAACCTGGAGTGGCCGGTGATCTCAAAGCAGGTTCCCACGGGGCCTGGGGGGACATTTACAGAACCATACGAGTTGTTGCAATATGGGTATCGAAATTCATGGTTTTTGATACTGAACATGATAATGGCCATTTCCACAGTAGTGGCCACAACCTGGAGTTGCCGGTGATCTCAAAGCAGGTTCCCCCGGGGCCCAGAGGGCCTGTTACAGAACCATACGAGTTGTGGCAATATGGGTATCAAAATTCATGATTTTTGATACTGAACATGATAATGGCCATTTCGACAGTGGTGGCCAAAACCTGGAGTGGCCGCTGCCCTCAAAGAAGGTTCCCCCGGGCCTGGGGGGACATTTACAGAACCATACAAGTTGTTGCAATATGGGTATCAAAATTCATGGTTTTTGATACTGAACATAATAATGGCCATTTCGACAGTAGTGGCCAAAACCTGGAGTGGCCAGTGCCCTCAAAGCAGGTTCCCCCGAGGCCCGGAGGGCCTTTTACAGAACCATACGAGTTGTGGCAATATGGGTATCAAAATTCATGGTTTTTGATACTGAACATGATAATGGCCATTTCGACAGTGGTGGCCACAACCTGAAGTGGCCGCTGCCCTCAAAGAAGGTTCCCCCGGGCCTGGGGGGACATTTACAGAACCATACAAGTTGTTGCAATATGGGTATTAAAATTCATGGTTTTTGATACTGAACATAATAATGGCCATTTCGACAGTAGTGGCCACAACCTGGAGTGGCCGGTGCCCTCAAAGCAGGTTCCCCCGAGGCCCGGAGGGCCTTTTACAGAACCATACTGCCCCTGATCGCATAAATGTCCCATATGCATTTTCATCACTTTTGAGTTATTGATGCAGTTTGGTTCAAAATCGTGTGCCCTTTCAGAAAAGCCTATAACATCCAGTACTTTGTTCTAGAAATCAGGAGAAAATCCAGTTTTTTCGTCAAAACTTAACACGTAGCCTTATGTGTGGGACAAACTTCTAATGCGTTTTTCTCAGCTTGCTGTTTTTGCATATGGGACATTTATGCGAACATGGGCAACATACGAGTTGTGGCAATATGGGTATCAACATTCATGATTTTTGATACTGAACATAATAATGGCCATTTCGACAGTAGTGGCCACAACCTGGAGTTGCCGGTGATCTCAAAGCAGGTTCCCCCGGGGCCCAGAGGGCCTTTTATAGAACCATATGAGTTGTGGCAATATGGGTATCAAAATTCATGGTTTTTGATACTGAACATGATAATGGCCATTTCGACAGTGGTGGCCACAACCTGAAGTGGCCGCTGCCCTCAAAGAAGGTTCCCCCGGGCCTGGGGGGACATTTACAGAACCATACAAGTTGTTGCAATATGGGTATCAAAATTCATGGTTTTTGATACTGAACATAATAATGGCCATTTCGACAGTAGTGGCCACAACCTGGAGTGGCCGCTGCCCTCAAAGAAGGTTCCCCCGGGCCTGGGGGGACATTTACAGAACCATACAAGTTGTTGCAATATGGGTATCAAAATTCATGGTTTTTGATACTGAACATAATAATGGCCATTTCGACAGTAGTGGCCACAACCTGGAGTGGCCGGTGCCCTCAAAGCAGGTTCCCCCGAGGCCCGGAGGGCCTTTTACAGAACCATACGAGTTGTGGCAATATGGGTATCAACATTCATGATTTTTGATACTGAACATAATAATGGCCATTTCGACAGTAGTGGCCACAACCTGGAGTGGCCGGTGCCCTCAAAGCAGGTTCCCCCGAGGCCCGGAGGGCCTTTTACAGAACCATACGAGTTGTGGCAATATGGGTATCAAAATTCATGATTTTTGATGCTGAACATGATAATGGCCATTTCGACAGTGGTGGCCAAAACCTGGAGTGGCCGCTGCTCTCAAGAGGGTTCTACCGGGCTTGGGGGGACATTTACAGAACCATACGAGTTGTTGCAATATGGGTATCAAAATTCATGGTTTTTGATACTGAACATAATAATGGCCATTTCGACAGTAGTGGCCACAACCTGGAGTTGCCGGTGATCTCAAAGCAGGTTCCCCCGAGGCCCGGAGGGCCTTTTACAGAACCATACGAGTTGTGGCAATATGGGTATCAAAATTCATGATTTTTGATGCTGAACATGATAATGGCCATTTCGACAGTGGTGGCCAAAACCTGGAGTGGCCGCTGCTCTCAAGAGGGTTCTACCGGGCTTGGGGGGACATTTACAGAACCATACGAGTTGTTGCAATATGGGTATCAAAATTCATGGTTTTTGATACTGAACATAATAATGGCCATTTCGACAGTAGTGGCCAAAACCTGGAGTTGCCGGTGCCCTCATGGAAGGTTCAACTTGGGGGAACATTTATGACAATTTTGCCGACAAATCTATGAAACAAAATAAAATAATCTTATTCCAGATTTCACTAGCAATCCAGCAAAGCAATCCAGCAAAAACTCATTCAAATTGTTTGGTCCTATGTCTTTCGGTTATGTCTCTGACATACCATCTTGAACTTTTTCAAACCTCTGCCACATTACACCATTACATTTTAAAACATTTCAGAATCAATCACATTGTAGAGAACAGTTTTCTGAACTAATTCAATAAAAAGAAACAGTTTTGGTTCAATATAAGCAGAGATATGCCCAATTTCCTGAAATAAATAGTGCCATTCTCCAAAATTTCTTAATTTAATTACTTTTCACATGATGGGCACTGCCTGTTGAGTTTTGTAATGAACGATATAGAACAATTTTCATGAATTTCGTCAAAACTTGTTATAATTTTTATGTTTCAATAAAATATTATCATCATAAAAAATATCAGAGTAGGCAGTGCCCATCATGTGAAAGGTAATTAAATTATGATTATTTTGGAGAAAGGCACTATTTATTTCAGGAAATTGGGCATATCTCTGCTTATATTGAACCAAAACTGATACTTTTTTATGGAACTTGTTCAGAAAACTATTCTCTACAATGTGATTGATTATCTTGGACATAATGCATATTTTTTATGACAAAATCTCATTGACATTG
Source organism: Culex pipiens pallens (assembly GCF_016801865.2). Classification (NCBI taxonomy): domain Eukaryota; kingdom Metazoa; phylum Arthropoda; class Insecta; order Diptera; family Culicidae; genus Culex; species Culex pipiens. Next base: position 146,273,758 of record NC_068939.1, read on the forward strand.
TGCGAGTTTTGATTTAAAATTGTATGGCGTTATAGCCGATTCAGAGAAAATTGTCCGCAATCTGCTAAGAAATCAAGGGTTGGCTTGAGACATTTTCTCTGTAATAGCAATAAAAACCAGATTTAAAAACCAATCTTATTATATTAATCATACCGTTTTTGTTTTCTCGACTTTCGATTCGATTTTCTCTGAAATATGCAATGTTTTCAAAAATTTAAATTATTGTGCTGGCAAATTTGGACTCACCAAAAGCTACTTACTAATAATCCAACTCTAAAAAAACTGCACTATTCGTTCACTGGCAGCGATTCTAATAGTAACGAAATTTTAATTCTGCAAGTACCTATATTTTGAGTTTTTCCGCGCGCGCCAGGTGAAATTCAATCACCATGACTAGAAATGGATACCACCGGACGAATGCATTGTTCTGAGTAAAGCTGCGTTTAGGAAAAACAAGTAGGAAGCTCAACCGCAAAAACGTATCTACCGTCAAGGGGTGCTGGTTTAACCTTCGACAACCCTTCTTCACCTTCAAAAATCGCCAAAAAATATTTTTTCAATCAATTTGTTTTCTTTTAAAAATAAATTCTTTAAAAATAAATTGATATTGATACAAAATTGACGTTTTTCGGCATATTACGCCTTACTAATCAAATCCATTTCCAATTTGCTCTAAATTGTGAACAAAAAGAAATCAAAGGCTGAAATTTGTTTTACAGAAAATAAAAACAAAAACGAGAAATAAATGAAAAAAATAATGAGCATTTGCTACTAAATATAATATAGATGGACTCAAAACAAAAAGCATTTAAACAAATTGCTTAAATTGACTATCTGAGTAAAACAGTAGCACTGCTTAAATCTCACATTTAGATTGTTTAAGAATTGGTGTTGACGAATTTTTGAATTACCTTTCCAGGTGACTCCTGAACCAGACTGCTCTGAAGTTCTCGGATTTCTTTGTCCAGTTACTGAGAAATGTAATCCATCATCACGGTAGCTTCACAGTCTCCTCCTTTTGGCACAGTTTGTGCCAATCACGTACTGTTTAACGGTTGCATCCATTTTATCGTTTATCCAAATAGAAGCACTTTGAGTTTCTTCCTAGAAAAATTCCCGATGCTCAGATTTCACATATCCACTGATTTTTCGTAGCTTTTTTGTGTGTGTTGTTTTTAACTTTTCCACTTTACCAATCTCGACTCGTTTGCTTCGTTTCGTTCACTTCCAAGTTCGCACTGTTTCTGTGTTTCGAGCTGTTGGCAAAATTACTTGAGCAAATTTGCACGTCGTTTCTGCCGCTGCTACTGCTGTTGATACATCATCATCGGCCAATTTAGAAAACTTGCTTGCTTGCTGCACTCTGAGTACATAACATTCATTAGGTACGGGTAGGGCACTATTTGCGTGTTACGGTTGATACCGAGCTTTTTTTTTTCAGAATTTGTGTTTCTTGTCGCTATTGAACTGATTTTGACTTTATTCTCAAATATTTGAGAAACTCGACGAATTTGCTGATTTCAACCCTCGCACACGGCGATCTCCCACACACACTTCTCAATGACCATGAAATGTTCCACTTTGTCGTTGCTGATTCATCAAAATCAATTAGTTGCCTCACTGAACTTGTGTGTTCCGTTCAATCACTACTGCTCGTTGGTACAAAACTCGCCAGCACTATCAGCAGTGAGAAATTCAACCTGTAAACACACTGCACACATAGTTCGATCGGTGTTTTGATTGCAATATCCCGTGTGACTCTATCAGCGCCGCGAACTCGAAAAAAAAATCGTTCAAATTTCGCCTCGAGAAGCTCCTCGCGTTCCGCGCTCACTCGCGATTCGATACCACACTGCTACTGAGCCATAATGGCATAATTTTTCTCTCTTCCTCACAAACACACACTCACACACACTCGAACAAATTCCGCCGCGGCCAAAAAATAAGCAAACATCGGCTGTTCGGATATACGGGAAGTTTAAGGTGGAGTAGGAACGAGTTTTTGTCAAACTGTTCAAAACAAAAAGAAATCTCAAAATAATATAAATATTTGAAACGAGAACTAAACAATAAATAAAAAAATTATTAACAAAAAATATTCTTAGATCACCTTTTGACACTTCTCCCCTTAATAACAACTCTCACGTGTACAATAACGCACGAAGCCCCATATATCGGGGCGCGAACTTTACTGTTAAGGAGTGTGCCGTGGATAACAGCCGCGTGAGATCATCGTGGTTTAGGAACGCGTTTGTGTGGTTGAACGGAAAATAAACGCAAATAGATGCGAGCGAGTGAGTTCTTAGTTACTATAGGTATAGTTGCGAGAGCGTCGTCTTTCTCTCGCGAGTTTTGAGGCGCGTTTGTGGAGACCGGACGGCAGCAGCAGCAGCGTGTGGATTGTGGAGCGAAACGACGACGTCGCGACGACCGACGTCTGTTTTTTTTCTCTCTGTATTTTTTATCGTGACGCACTTGGGATGGAAAAGTGTCTAGCTGCGGAGAGATTGAGTCTGGGGATGATCACAATAATCATATTTTTTGAATTAATAACCTGCTTGTTATAATTGGTATGATTGCTGAAGAACTTCAATGAACATCATCGATGAATCTTCATCAAAAGAAAATCTTTTGACGCTCATCAAGAGAAAAATCAGAAGGGAACATGGGTCTCCCGTCTCGCACAAAGATCGGTAAAATGAAACTGAAAAAATCATCATCTGTTTTATTCGGCGGAACACCGATTTCACTACTAAACTTGCAGGTGTTACTTTTCGTAGATGAATAATGTATGTAAGCAAACAAAATTAATTTATTTAAGAGCGAGTCCACGAGCAAAGCATACCCATCTCGCATCGACCTCACCAATCTGCCTGAAATTTTCAGGGGTTGTTTGTACATATGAAACTAGCATCTGGCCAAAATATGAGCACTCTAGGTCAACGGGAAGTGGGGCAAATCGGGACACAAAGTTTGAAGGTTCAAAAACGTCAAAAATCTTAAAAAGGCTATAACTTAGGCAAAATTTAATTTAATTTCAAAATTCAAAATGCATCTGAAAGGGCCTAAAAAATGCAACAAAATGGAGCATCCCAATTGGTTAAATCTAAAGGGAGTTATTGGCATCTAAGTGAAAAAATAGCATAATTTTCAAACTCAAATAAAAAAGTGTTCCATCCAGACACATAGGTGGAACTTAATTTCAAAAAGAGAGAATTGTACGGTCCTGCCTCTTGCGGTGGAGAGCTGCAACAATTAGACAAGATTTTCTGCCAGATGGGATCGAGGGGTTTCAAAACTGTCTAAAACATTAGGATTTCAAAATCTATACCCCTCGTATACTGCTGCCCGGTGAAACTCTGGTATAAACCTGTCAAAACACAATCAAAGTAATCCATGGCTGAAACTAGGACAGTCAATCAAAACGATTGTCAAAACAAAAAAAAAATGGTTGGATATGGAATAATCCTTAAATTTCTTTAGATATAATGCCGTTTAAATCATTTAAGTTTATTAAACCTACTTATAAGTTTTCCATATTGGTTTCACGCAAGTATAAATCTAACAAAGTTTGTGGAGTTGCTGCTAATGTTTTTGGTGATTGGTCATTGGACATGGACTGGACAGTCGTGTTTCTTCAAGCAGCATGACGGGGTCAGCAACTTTTCCTATGTGACTTAAAGAAAGCTCCTACAGTAAGATTTCAGTAATATTACTTGCTGAAATGCTTTAGTCGAAAATACCTCTCAGTTGCGATTAAATAATACATTTTCTTGTATCCGTAAGCAGAGCTTGATTGTTTACGTATGGTTTCTGTCTATCTGGTATAGTGAAATTTCTTTGGTCAAAGGATGCCATGACAATTTCGTAGACAAAATCCTTACTATACCACTAGCCACATCTTTCCCGACCCACTTTTTGAGAGAGGATTTGTACGGAGTTCCACGTATGTGATCCAGATATCAACTCGGTTCGACCTGCAGCTTTTACGGGACATCTGGGACTACCATCTGAGACTGAGAACGCTTTGGGTAAGGCAGTTTAACATATTAAATAGACACTTTTACTTTTAGTGAATTTTTTGGTTGTAAATTTTTGCTCGGGGGACTCCTTAGATCAAATTTTCCGGTGATAATTTCATCATATTCGTGTTCCTGAGACAATTTCACAATAGAAACATGCATAAAAATGTTTATTTTCATCCATTTTAGCCCTTTAAAAAATAAAAGAAACCCTTGAAAATTTCAGGCAGATTGGTGAGGTCCAAACAACGTCCCATACAAAGGGGTATGCCCTGTTCGTGGACTCGCTCTTAAGGGGTTACATACATGTAAATCGACAAAAAAATCAGAGGTTAAAATGAGCACACACTTCAACTTTTTTTAAATTCTTTTTTTAGGGCATTAAAAAACACATTTTCATCTACTAACAAAACAAATTTGAAGATATTTGGTTGCATTATTGCCGAGATATAGCAATTTAAAGTTAACAGTTTCAAAAAACGGGTGCCACGATATCTCAACACTGTCTTGACCAAATTGGCTCAAAATTTTGGTAAAGACTCGTTAAACCAATTCCGTGTGCATGACAAAGTCCGATTTTCAAAAATTTCATTTTAAAAAAAGATAAAAATATTTTTTTGTTTTTCATATGAAAAACCGTTAGTTTTGGATTTTTTGTATTTAAAAAAAAAACAAAATGTTTGGCTTAAATCGTCTCTTACTCAGTTGAATAATGAAATATCTTCATGAAACTTTCAGGAGTGATTGAAAATCATCTTTAAAGTGGATTCAATAAATTTTCTGTAATATGAAATTTTGAGATTTCTTACATGTATGTAACCCCTTAAATGTAACTAGCAATGAAAATCATAAAAAACTGTGTAGAAAAAATCATATTTTTTTCAAATATTATCAATTTTGAATATCCCAGAAGCAGTAGAAAGACAGCACTAAAATTTCCTGAAACTCTTGGATTTGATGATTTTTGTTGTTCCATGTGACTTTGAATTTTTTTTGGAGGTAAATTTATTCTGCTATGTTAGGTCGTATTTTCAACAAGAATTCCCTGATTTGTATGTCAAAAAAGTATGCAGTATTTTGCATGCCCACATTATGCTAGGGTTTAGGTTTGTATATACAGACATGCCACGGTTTAGCACCGCATATGGGGGATGCAAAACCGAGGCGTGCATAACCGAGGCACAGAGCTTATGAAATTTTGGCTATATGGGAGACATTGGCTATAATCGTATGAAAAATCATGCAAACATAAAAAAATTATAGTGTTTCGGAATCGGAATGATGTCAGCTATCCATTAAAATTATAATTTTATGAAAATTTTCACAAAAATACGTATTTTTCCTGTATTTTGAAAATGCATTTTTTTTCTCTAGAGAAACCAAAAATATATTGTTTTTGCAATATGGGTATCAAATTATCAGTTCTTTTTTCAAACATTTCGAATGTTAAATCATTTTTTTTGAAAACACTCAAAATTTTCACAAAACTACATACTTAAAAAAAACTCAGAATTTCAGTTTTTACAATATGGGTATCAAACGATCAGTATTTTTTCAAACATTTCGAATGTAAGAACAATTTTTTTTGAAAATACTTAAAAATTTTCACAAAACTACGTATTTTCGAAAAAATACTCAAAATTTCCGTTTTTACAATGTGGGTATCAAACGATCAGGATGTTTTCATAAATTTCGAATGTAATAACAATTTTTTTTGAAAACACTCAACATTTTCACAAAACAACGTATTTAAAAAAAAAATACTCAAAATTTCAGTGTTTTTAAAATATGAGTTTCAAACGATCGGGATTTTTTCATACATTTCGAAACTAATAACATTTTTTTTTGAAATACTCTAAATTTTCACAAAACTACGTTTTTTCTTTAAAATACTCAAAATTTTAGTTTTTACAATATGGGTATCAAATGATTGGGAAAATTTTGAGTATTTTCAAAAAATTTTGTTATTACTTTCGAAATGTTTAAAAAATCCTGATGGTTTGATACCCATATTGTAAAAACTGAAATTTTGAGTATTTTTTCGCAAAAATTTAGTTTTGTGAAAATTTAGAGTATTTCCAAAAAAAAAATTGTTATTGCATACGAAATTTATGAAAAAATCCCGATCGTTTGACACTTATGTTGTAAAAACCGAAATTTTTAGTATTTTTTCGAAAATACATAGTTTTGTGAAAATTTAGAGTTTTTTTTTCAAAAACTGTTGTTATTACATTCGAAATGTATGAAAAATATGTTTTTTCTTTTCGAAAATACGTAGTTTTGTGAAAATTGTAAGTGTTTTCAAAAAAAGTTGGTACTATATTCGAAATGCATGAAAAAATCCTGAATTTTTTTTTCAAAAGTGTTTTTCAACAGTGCCTTGAAAAAAACTATTTGACGTGTCCAACCATTTTTAAAGAGAAAAATGGATGACATTGTAACCGAATTTGGTTTTAAAATTCCCACATATTTATGTATGTTACGTAATTAAAAAAAATGAGATTTCAAAACTACATAATTTCACCTACTTTCATAGTCTAGACTCGATATCCGAGGTGTTCAGAAAAATGTCAATTAGAAAATGGAATATTCTAGATTTTTTCATTAAGTTTAAATATGCTCCTTAAAATGCTTTAAAGTTATCTAGGAATATATAATACTAGATTGAGGTGATACTTTTAATGTACCGTCAACTTGGGTGATATTGAATTTATTTTATTAATGATATTCAACCGGTAAGACTTTCCTTTGAAAAAAATATATGGTAATTGAAATTTTAAGCCAGAATTTCAATCATTATTTTTCTTAATTGTTTCGCGATTTTAAAATTTATATATTTGTATAAAACTTTCTTCATACAATCCCTATGTCAAAAGAAGCAATTTTGCATAATTTGTTTTTCTATACAAGTTTTCATAAAATTTTGGGGATTGGTCATACAAAATGGGTATGTAAATGTATGTAATTCCGTATATTCAGAAAGATTTTTTCGATCGATTTTGTGTTTCGGCAAAGTTGTAGGAAAAGATAGGCACACGAAAAAAAATCCGTTTTTTATTTGACTTTTTACCACATAAAGTTGAATCCGAAATTCATTTTTTTTATTTTCGAAATTATTCGATATGTTTTAATGGTCTAAAAATACATCTTTTGAGCCATTGTGCATGGTGGTGCAGAATTTGGTTCCGGAGATTTGAGTTAGTGAAACTATAGTGATTTTGGGATAATTTTTTTTTTTTAATTAAGTGCAACTATAATGATATATCGGTGCAAAAGGATATTCCTACAATTTCAATAAAAAAAATTAAATATTGGTCTGCATGTATCAGATGTTAGTCAATTAGATTCATAATCCAAATGTCATGAGTTCCCCGAGGTGGAAGGTTTCTAAAGGGACTTAGATCACCCCTGATCTAAATACCTGTGTGAATTTTCCGAATTCATTAATTTGTACAAATTTAATAAAATAAATTTAATTTCTCCAGTGATCATCCCCATTCCACAAGTTTTCTACATCACCTCCATAATTTCACTCAAATCACTTTTGTTTCACTTTCCGAAGTGCATTGCTCTCCGGTCCACAATGAACATGCACCGTGCACTTGCGGTCCGCCTCCCCGCACACATTTGCGTTCGATAGCGAACGAACATTATTCTGTTTGAATTTATCAGCTTGCCGATACAATTGCCGTCCAAGTGGCCCTCGTCTCTCTATTGCTCCTGGGTTGATGGGTGCGGACTTTTGCTGCTTTAGTTGATTGGGCTTGGTATGTGCTCTTCAAGCTGGTCTGTTTGTGTTTTGTGGGTTTCGTCGCCGGTGTGCACTCTTGTGTCTTTTGTTTCAAATAGATATTTGGTAAATTTATGTTAGGTTTATAGATTAAAACTATAAGAAATCTTAAATTTAGTTGTCACTTGAAAGAATTTCATTTAGATTTAACGTAACTTTGGTAAAAGGGTACAAGATTCCACACCGGCGACGATTTAGGCCACGTCAAAGAGATTACCTCCAGACGCTTCATAATCCACATATCTCGTGTAAACAAATAGAGTCTCACGTGAACAAGATACACTGTACACTACACGTTTGCTGATCGTTGTTCCTTGAGAGTGTTAGATCCTATGGCGGTGTATCGCAGTTCCATTCCGGGACCATCTCAAGTTTCGAAAGGGTCACCACCGTCATAATTTGACTACCGTTCGATTTGCTGATGATATCGATTTAATGTACTGCACTAGTACCACCAATCCGACCAACTTTTGCGAGTGTTGCGTTTGGTTCGTGTACAAACCGGAGTTCACCGGACCGGGCAAGAAACTAAGGGAGAGCCTCGCGGGACCGTTCACATTACGCGACAGGTGTGTGACAGCGACTGAATTAGTTCGGTCGGTCGATCCGGTGGGGTTGGTTTGTCTTGTGTTGCCGGTTGCTTGCTTCGGCAGGACTTCTTTGCATAGAGTCTAGGTACTTATTGTAGCAGGGGTATTTTCGTTCTGCTTGTTATGATTTTCCATTGATTTTCGGCTGATAGAGTGGGTTGGGAAAGCTTAGAACAGCGTGATTTTTTTTTCAGAAAATGGGTTGTCAACCTTTTATTTCAGTTATTTATTAAATATCTAATAGGTATTTTGGATTTTTACCCAATCATTTTCAATTTTTAAAACATTTTCAAGCAAATTTAAAAAAAAATCAGAGATGTGCGACAAAAGGTCGAAGGACATATGGTCGACAGGATAAAAGGTCGAATGCCATCAGGTCGAGTGTACATAAAGCAGAAAGTGGACAAAAGGTCGAATGGACAAAACCTTGAAAGAACAAATCGTCGAATGTGAAAAAAATGAAACAAATAAAAATAATTATAAACTTCTAAAATATTCCTTAAAAAAAAAAAAAAAAACTTCCTTACAAACAAATCCGATTTTTTTCTGTGAGTTTTTCTATCCTTTTAGTAATAATCTTTTGTTTCAAATACACAAAATAACTTCCAAAACATTTTTGGAGATGTTTTCTATTCCCTAATTAAATATTAGCTTTTGTAATGACATTTTATAATAATTTTTTGAGTTATCTCATTCTTTCAAATATGAGCAGTTCTTTAAAAAAAGGCGACTTCTTTAATATTTTTTTTTATTCCAAAATCAACCTATTCATGTTTGTCGTAATATTTTTGTGAGTCTTTCCATTTTTTTTAAACATGAGCAGTTTTTTTTTAAATGTCGACTTCTAAAATATTTTTTATTTTTTTCACTACTGTCGTAATGTGTTTGTTCATTTTTATTATTTTTTAAATATGAGTGGATCTTTCAAAAGAAAAGTTTGATTTTATAAATATTTTTTTAGTTTTTATTTTTTTTTATAAGCAACCTATTCTTGTTTGTCGTGAAATTTTTGAGAGTTTTTACATTATTTTAGTTCATTTAGCAGTACTATGAAAAAAAGATCGACTTCTAAAATATTTTGGAAGTACATTTTTATTTTTAAAAACAACCTATTCTTGATTTTTATAATATTTTTGTGAGTTCTAGATTAAATTTTCAAAACAACCTATCCCTCATGGGATTCCTATGCAGATAGGGCCTTTTGAAAATTTAATCGAGAGTTGTTCCATTCTTTCAAATACGAGCAGTTCTTAGAAAAAGTTCTACTTCTAAAATATTTTGGAATTTAATTTTTATTTTTAAAAACAACCTATTCTTAACTGTCCAGTTCTTTAAAAATAGTCGATTGCAAAAATATTGTAGATGTTTTTTTACAAATCAACCTATTCTTGAATGTCGTTATGATTTTGTGAATTTATCCATTCTTTAAGATATGAGCGGTTCTTTAAAAAAAAGTTCGATGTTTGAAATATCTGTTTAAGTCTTTATTTTATTTTTTTAAATAGCCTATTTTAGATTGTCGGAATATTTTTGTGAGTTTTTCCATTCTTTCAAAAATTATCAGTTCATTAAATAAAATACTTCTAAAATATTCTGGAAGTTTTTTTTTTATTGTAAAAAAACTACCTACTCTTGCTGTCATAAATTTTTTGTGAGTTTTTTTTCCATTATTTAAAATATGAGCACTGCCCATGTTCGCATAAATGTCCCATATGCAAAAACAGCAAGCTGATAAAAACGCATTTGAAGTTTGTCCCATACATAAGGCTACGTGTTAAGTTTTCGCAAAGAAACTGGATTTCCTCCTGATTTCTGGAACAAAGTACTGGATGTTATAGGATCTTTTGAAAGAGCCCACAATTTTGAACCAAACTGCATCAAAAATTCGAAATCGATGAAAATGCAAATGGGACATTTATGCGATCAGGGGCAGAGCAGTTCTTCCAAAAAAAAAATCGATTTCTAAAATATTTTATTTTTAAAAACCTATTCTTGACCGTCGTAATGTTTCTGGAATTTTTCCATTCTTTCAAATATGGGTGTTCTTTTTAAAAGTGCTACTTTTAAGAGTAACTAAAATAAACACCACCTATAGGAAAAAATAGAAATCTTACCTAAGAAATTTTGATAATGCACCGTTTTCGAGGTATGGCCACTCTAATTTTAACTTAATAATTACAGTTTTTTAAAAGCCAAAATCTCGGCAACTAATGGTCCCAAATGGTCCAATCAATCAATGCTGTATTTTTTTTTTAATTTTTTGGATTTTCTGAACTTTTCAAAAAAATAGTGAAAATTTGATTTTGCATTTAAAGCAGTAGTCAAAAA